>NW_024870815.1:1914375-2552500 GCF_019054845.1 Dipodomys spectabilis | reverse complement strand
AAGCCCACCCACCAGGGCTTGCTGAGAGACACAGTTCCACCAAAGTGTGATGAATAGTTCCACATGACCAGAGAAAACAGGTGAGTGCTTGCCATTCTCAGTTCCAGCTTCCCTGGTAGGAAATGCCAGCTCTGTCCCATTGGATCTAGTACAGGTCTCAGGGGCCAATTCCTTGTCTGATTTGTATCATATACTTATCCCTCAATGGGTCTCTCACTTTCTGTGACTCCTTCTGGGGGCAGAGGGTGCATGGAACAACCCACAGCTCATGGACTGAGAGTGAGAAAGGCCCATTCCATAGCAAGAGAAGGGGTGAAGGAGGCCAGCGAGACAGAAAACGACAGCATCCTCAAACACAAGGCTTCTCACCTGAACCGTTCTAACCTCCAGGACATCTCAGTTTGATGAACACTAAATATTTGAAATTCTGTCAACTCACATGGAGTTGCTTCCACTCAAGCTTCAGAACATGACCATCCCCTCAGGCCAGCCTGCCTACGCCCTCCCAGGTGCAACCCACCTAAAGGTGCTTGATTTCTAACACCATTGTATTGCACATTAAAGGAATCACAGGGTATGTGCTAGTTTGTGATGGTGTACTTTCCTATGTGTACCATACTTCAGTAAATGGTTTATTGAGAGAGAGAAAGAGAGAGAGAAAAAGAATGAGGTGCCTGTATATTTTTCCCATTCTATTCACGCCATAAACTGTTTAACTTCCAAGGACATTCTCAGCTCTCTCAGAAATAGCCTCCTCTCCAAAGGAAACATTCTCCAGATAGCAAATTATTTCAGCATCTCCAGCCGACCACAGGTGGCCAAGGTCATGGGCAGTGCAAACAGCCCATGTGAGGCACTGGCCATGTTTCTTTTGCATGCAGAAGATGGAGGGGTTTCCCTAAGGTTTGTTACAGACAGGCCTTGTGTAATGGGTGAGAGGCAGAAAGGCTCTTTCCAGCACTCAAGACCTCATGAGGCTGGTAAAATCAAGCTTCTAATGGTCCTAGCAGCAGACCAAGGGCCCAAATCAGCTGAACCAATGGAGAACAAGGCTGATTCCTTAAGTTCAGCACAGAATGGCCATACAGCTGAGCAGTTCTACTCCAATCTCTATACCCAGAGAACCAAAGAGAGGACTCAAATGATGTTTGTATCTGAATGTGCACAACATAACCATAAGGTAGAAACAAATGTCCAACAGATGAATATATAAAGAAAAAGAGTTCTCTCCATACTACAGAATATCATTCAGCTATACACAGGAAAATAATCTGATATAACAGTCTGACAGATGAACACACGAAACAAGTAACAGAAACCAGACCAAGAAAGGTTACATTTTTTTTGGGGGGGGGTCTGGTTGTGGGGCCTGAACTCTGGGCGTGGGCGCTGTCCCTCAGCTCTTCAGCTCAAGGCTAGCGCTCTACCACTTGAGCCACAGCGCCACTTCCGGCTTTTTTTTCTTATGTGGTGCTGAGGAATCGAACCCAGGGCCTCACGCATGCAAGGCAAGCGCTCTACCACTGAGCCAACTTCCCAGCCCCAAAGGTTACATATTGTATGACTCCAGTTAGTATCAATTATTCAGATTAGTTAGAGAGAGAGAGAGAGAGAGGCAGAGAGAGAGAGAGAGAGAGACAGAGAGAGAGCGCACAGTCTCCTTTGGGGGATGATAAAGAAGTTTTGGAACCAGAGAGAATAACAGATGCACAACATTATGAATGTAAAAATAACACAGAATGGACACTTTAAAACGGATAATTTAAAAAGTACTTAAGTGACTGGGAATGTGGTTAGTGGTAGAGTGTTTGCCTAGCATGCATGAAGCCCTGGGTTTGATACCTCAGTTCCACATAAACAGAAAAGACTGAAAGCGGTGCTGTGGCTCGAGTGGTAGAGTGCTAGCCTTGAGCAAAAGAAGCTCAGGGACAGTGCCCAGGTCCTGAGTTCAAGCCCCAGAACTGGCAAAAAAAAAAAAAAAAGGTACATAAATAAAACTAATAATAAGTGGCCAGGAGGCTGTGCTATCCTGAGGTACCCAGGTTGCCTGGCAAATCTGGGGGCCCTGTCACTCTGGACCTTTGACCCAGACATACTCAATCCATAGTCATGTTCTAGAGCTAGAAAATTCAAAGAAAGAACACAGCAACTTCAACAAAAGCCACAGGCTCTTGAGTCTATGGATCACCAACTCTAGACAGTAGAGACAGACACGTAACAAGTACTTGCAAATTCAAAGGCCAAGAAATTTAGGCTTTGAAAACATCTTGGGAGCTTCAAATAGACAAGAGGAGAAAATTTCCCTTCCACTGGAGAGATAGCCAAGGAATTTGTTTTAGATAATTATGACATGCACAATCTAGAGAAGACATAACAGCTATCACAGGCCTCATAAACAACTCTTTAGGTCTACTTATCAATTGCTTGGTCTTGAGAACTATCACCCAAACATCCAACCCCTTTGGACTTTTCCTCAAACTTGCTTTTCTTCTCAGAGCAAGAATATATCAGGTGTTTTTAAACAGATTCAAATGAAAAGAATTTCATGGTTCACCCCTCAATGACTGATGATTCCTCCACTCTGAAACTCACTTTAGAATGCCCTCCCTCCTCCCCTAAAATACTGATACTAGGTCTATTGGATGTGAGATTTCTCCCTCACACCAATCCCTTTCTCACACTGACTCTCCATTGGTAGCTTGGTGTCCTGGAGTAGATATTTCTGCCCATACAGCGCAGGGCAGAGCTGACCTTCCCCTGGGACTCAGCCCAAAAGAGAAGCTTGTCCTGTTGGAACATGCTCATGTACTTAGGTCTGGCAGAAAGGGATGTGTACAAAGGCCGATTCCGACCAAGGATCCTCTCAAAACTGCTGCTTTTTTATGGGGTCTAAAATTAGAGTACAACAATAAATAAGTTATCTCTCGAGCTATGCCATAAGATAAAATTTCCATCCCTTAAGAGCCATGAAGAGTTTTTTTTTAATCCCTCCTCAAATTATAACTCTCACCAGAAGAACACAGGTGCCAGGGAAAATCAAACAGCAAATGGTCTTAAAGCACCAACTCCCCGGACAAATGCCAGGGGCTGTCTCTGTCCTCTCGTCTATCATATATTTCTAGAAAGCTACATATATCATAAACAGATATAACTATTTTGTAAAAACAATCCTTAGATGAAAATAAATAGTTCTTAGGTTGGGAGAGTGATGGGAAATGCTAGAGACAGATCTCTGACTTCTAGCCTCATTTCCTTCCATGGAGTTCAAATACCATCTCCTGCTATTTCCACCTTGGACAGCCAGTGTGACTCTGGCTTTTCCCAAACCTCACTCTTCCACTGTTGTAAAATGGGTGTCATGTTACCTATCTGGCAAGGTGATTGTGAGCATAAAACTACACATATATGTACATATATGTATATGCATGTATTTGTATGTTATATTCATACATGTTATATATTACCATGTGTTAATGATTAAATATATAGATTATATATAAATGTATACATAATTGAATACATAATATATGAATTAATGCTTAAATACATATAGAAGTATATTATAAAATATTATATAAATCAAATGTCACATATAGCTTCAAATGATACATGTTGACCACAGAAGATGCACACCATATGATAGCATACAGAAATCAGATGATATAAAAATCAATCACAGCTGGGTACCAGTAGCTCACACCTATAGGCTGAGATCTGAGGATTGCAGTTCAAAGCCAGCCAGGGAATGAAAGCCCCATGAGACTCTTATCTCCAATTAACCACCAGAAAACTGAAGGTGGTGCTGTGGCTCAAAGTGGTAGAGCACTAGCCTTGAGCAGAAGCAGCTCAGGGACAGCGTCCAGGCCCTGAGTTCAAGCCCTGCCCCCCCCAAACAATAATAATTCACAAAAGTTATAAAGTGGAGTCTGTATATGTTACCTACAGCATTTCCAACCCTCCCAACTGTTAGTAATTTTATAAACATAATGTGATTTCATGGACACTTTCTTTTATTTATTTATGTTTTTTAAGATAGGGTCTTGTTCTGCAGCCCAAGCTGGCCTGAACATGTGGCTCCTCCTACCTCAGCCTCCCAAGTGCTGGAACTACAGAAGTGTACTACCACGCCTGGCCGACATTGCCATTATCTAAGTTAACTAATCTTTGCAACCACTGAAGCATTCATGTAAATATCTGAATTTTCCCTGGCTAGATAAACCTTGCAAACAAGCATCAGATCATGTCTGGCTGTGAGTATCCTTACCCCACCCGGGGAATCAGCCTCCAAGCAGTCAGGTGACTTGTGTCTGAGCATTCTTCTCTCTCCTCTGCCTCTGAATTCTGTATATTGTTCATTATTTCTTTAGGGCAGTGATTCCTCAGGAAGTATATATGTATGTGTGTGTGAGGCGGGGAGGGGGAGGAAAATTTTGGTTTCTCAAAATATTTGATCACGTCTGGAGATGTATTATCACAAGTATAATTGTGTGTGTGTGTGTGTGTGTAGAAGGGACTTGTGATGCTGTGCTATTGTCACCTTGTGAATAAAGGCCCAGAGATGCTGCCAAACCTCTACAAGGACAGGAGAGTCTCCTGCCTCTGTAATAAAGAATTATCCTGCCCCAAATGTCACTAGTGCTGATGTTGACAATTCTTGCCTTAGGGACAGAGAAGGGATCTTAGATTTCTTTGAGCCATAGATAATCTGTAACTATCTCCTAGTTGATCTTAAAACAAGAGCCAGGCTTCAAGTACTTAGGAAAGGAGAATTTCAATCAGTCACTCTCTCAGAGAAGCCTGAAGACTGTCACTGGGGTCAGCAGACACCAAGTCAATGCCTGGTCTCCGCTCTTCTGGGCTGCACCTGTGCTCTGGCCCCAGCGTGGTGTGGCAATGCTTCCCACAGGAGCCCACCCTCCCCAGGCACAATCCTCCCCAGTCTCTGTCTAAACTGCTTGGATTTGGTTCTCAGTTCCAATTTGGCTCTTCTCTTTTCAAATGAAAGCATACCACACTGTACAATACAGTACTGTTACACACTAAATTGGCCCCAGACAGGCACAAACACCAACTTCCGGGCACTTTGAGACAACCTAGAGTAGGGACCTCTGCTCCTGTTCTGTAGATGAGGAAAGGGAGGCTCAGGCAGTGAGGGTTTCTTAAAATGACACAGCCAAGAGGAGGAAGGACGGCTCCAAAGCTGGGCTTCCACCTCCACGGCTAGAGCTCTTTCCACTCCACTGAGTCTGCAAGAAAGCCCAGGAGAGCCTGGTCCATCATTTGCTACTCATGCGGCAGGGAGATCAGCCCAGACAGCTGGAGGAAAGCACCTGTGAGGCAGCTGGGTCTTGCTGACACACATAGAGTAAAATGTGGGTCATCCCCTAGGGGCGGCTGAGACTTAGAGGATGCTCAGAGCCTGGGGATCCCCTAGGGTCTGCTTCGGGGAGATGGGCAGCCTGTGGGGAGTCTGAGGCTGGTGATGACCTCCCTAAGCGCAGAACGTGCTCCTCAAAGGGAAGCAAGCAGAGAGCTGGCAGAAGGCTCAGGGGTCCTGAGCTGCTTCTCTCCTGCATGAAACACTGACTGGGAACGAAGCTAGGAGGAGTTTACAGCCTCAGGACTTTGATTCTAGAGGGAGAGACACTCAATAATCTAAAAAAAGAATACAGATTATGTCCAGTGCCAGAAAAGAAACAGAGCGCTGCAAGAAGATATCAGGTTAGGGAAGGGTGAGAAGAGAGGAGGGCCCTATGTTGACAAAGGAGAAGGGAGAAGCGCTGGGAGGAAATGACGCTGAAGCTGGAACCTGAATGCAGAGAATCAACCAGCAGTGCAGAGGACTGGGTGGGCTTGGGGTATGGCGGGAAGGTCCCCGGCCTGCCCCTAGGGAAGGAAAGCCAAGGTCAAGGTTGGAACACAAGCAAGGCCATAATTACATCTTGGAGCAGTGAAAAACCAGGCCTGGAAAGTTTTCTGCCACAGAGACACTTGTGGTTTGAAATCTGATTTGGCTACAGGGAGAGAAAGGACGTAGAGAAATCCAGGCTGGAGGAAAGTCCCCAGGCACAAGAACATGGTAGTGAGAGTGGAGACCCGTGGAGCCTGTGGACCAGCCAATGACCGCTGCTCTGTGCGTGGACGGATTGAAGGGGGAGGCTGACGGTCATGACTCTGAACTAAGGCAATTACTAAGAGACAGGATTTTTGGAGCCAGGGAAACCTAGAGGAGAAACTGACTTGGGGGCAGGAGGAGGGGTGCAGAGGGTCTGATATTTTAATTCTCCACCCTAACTTCAGCCTTAAAATATCCTTAGGCTCCCCGTTATTATTTGTCAACCTACTACAATTTCAAAGCATTGCTTCTAAGACTCTTTTAAAGGAATCAGGAGGAAATGGGGGTGGGTGGGGAAAATGTGGAACATGGTAGGCATAACTTGACTGCATTTGAGGTCTTTTGAAAAAGACAGTATATAAATATAAAAGTGCTAATTATGGGAGGGGTTTGTACTTTCCACTTTCTACTCTGCTTATCACTTTCATAATATAATTCTCTTAAAAAAAGAAAAAAGAAGCAGCAGCAGAAGTAAAAGAGGTCCTGCTTTGGGGTCAGGGTTGGTATATCCCAAGAGTCCTGCTGATCGGAGGGCTTTCCAACCCGAAGCCACAGCATGTGAGGACACCAGAAGGAAGCAGTGTTGGGAGGGGAAAAGACACAAGCCAAGTCAGCCACGCAGATGGCCTATACAAGGGGCTGGGGCGCTCTTCAGACAGCTTTCATGTGTGTCCCACACACGCATTCAGCTTCCAGTCTGCCTTTTCCGCTGGCTTCCCTGGTTTCTGTTTGTTGGTTTGTGTGTTTGTTTTTTCATTGGTCACGGGGCTTGAACTCAGGGCCTAGGCGCTGTCCCTGGCTGCTTTTTGCTCAAGGCTAGCACTCTAGCACTTGGAGCCACAGTGCCACTTCCTGTTTTCTGGCAGTTAACTGGAGATAAGAGTCTCGTGGACTTTCGTTTCCTGGACTGGCTTTGAACCACGATCCTTAGATCTCAGCCTCCTGAGTAGTTAGGATTACAGGTGTGAGTCACTCGTGCTCATCTTAGTTTCCATTTCTCTGACCATACTCTTCCTGTGGAGGCATGGTACTGTCAGAGAGTAAGGGTTAGCTCTTATGTCGCTTTCAGCTGCCTCTCACGTTATTTCGCCCATTAAGATGAACTCAGCCATCAATCACCTCCTCTAGAAAGCCTTCCCTAATCACCCTAGGCCCTTAGTAGCTCCTTTGCGGAGGCATGCCTCAGTTACACTATATTCCCACTATATTGTGCTATGTTCTACATGAAGACATATTCATTTCTTCCATTAGACTGGGGACCTAGAACGGACACCTGTTGGGGTTTTGTTTTGCTACACAATGCCTTTTGACATTGCAGGATTTCCCATCTCAGGAGCCACACAACTTTCAAAGCAGAAGCCAGAAACTTTCTTTCCCAGTTTATGTTTCTGAGAGGGTATATCATATGACCTGGGCCCTGCTGATAAAAAGAAGTAGGAAGAAACTGCTGTCTTTTGGAAGTGGTAATGGTGGCTGTAGATATCCAACTTGCAAAGGCAACAAGAACAGAGGATCTCTGCTCTGGGTAAATATGATTTGCTCTCAAGACACCTGAGGCTGAGGTTTAATTTCTTGATGCAGCAGCATTGGGAAGTGGGGTATGGGGGTAAGGTGTTTGGTTCCCGGGGTCATTGTTCTCATGCATAGAATCATGCATACCATCATGCAGGACTTAGTGTGTGCCTCCTCTTACATGACTGGATTAGTCACCGAATGAGTGGGTTGTTCTAAAGTGAGTTCTAAAGCTTCCTTAGCTTTCTCTTGTTTCTTCTCTTGTCACATGAGTTCTCTCTCCTGGGCACTCTGTTCTCTAGGTCCCGTGTTCAAGCAGCAGAAGCAAGCACGTGCCAGAGTCATGTATACTCTTGGACCTCCAGAATCATGAACACAAATGAGCTTTTCACATCAATTTCCTAATCTCAGCTGGTCTATTATAGCAATAGAAAAAGGGCCAAGCCATCTGAAGGTAGTTTCTTGTGCTAAGCATTAGCACAAGTAATTAAGGTAATGGCAAGGACATTAATTAAGCATTGCTGCTCATGCACCAATGGGAGCAAGAGGTTTTCCACTGGAACAGAGCACTGCCCATTGGCTCTTAGTCAGCTCTCCAAAACTGTAACAAAATGCCTGGTATTAAACCAACTTTATGTATGTATGTATGTGTGTGTGTGTGTGTGTGTGTGTGTGTGTGTGTGTGTGTGTGTGTATTTGGGTCGCCATTTCAGAGGTTCCAGCCCATGGTCAGTGGTGGAATATAGCAGTTCATCACATGGTTGCCAGGAAGCAAAACAGAAAGAGGTCACACCCCTAATGACCTCACTAAAGCCCAACTCCTAAAGATTCCACCACCATCCAATCACACCACAGGCTGGAAGCCTTTGGGAGACATTCAAGGCACAAGCTATAGCAGCCATTTTGCTTCCAAAGCAGCTGCTTGAACAAAGTATTCTTTTGCTTAAACCAGCAATCTATCATTGAGCTACATCTTCTGTCTAACTTAAAAATTACCAGTGCAAGCTGATGCTCACGCCTATAATCCTAGCTACTCAGGAGGCTGACATCTGAGGATCGTGGTTCAAAACCAGCAGGTCAGCAAAGTCTGTGAGACTCTTTTCTCCAATTGATTCATCACCAGAATACCTGCTGTTGCTCAAAGTAGTAGAGCGAAGAAGCTCAGGTTCAGTGCCCAGGCCCCTGAGTTCAGTCTCATGACTGACAAAAAATAATAATAATAATTACCAATGCAAGGTGGGCACTTGTGTCTCACACCTGTAATCCTAGCTACTTGGGAGGAGGCTGAGATCTCAGAAGAGTGGTTTGAAGCCAGTCCAAGTAGGAAAGTCCATGAGGTTCGTATCTCCAATTAACCACCGAAAAAGCCAGAAGTGGAGCTATGGCTCTAGCGGTAGAGAACTTAGCCTTGGGCAAAAAATAAGCTCAAGCCCAGGTCCTGAGTTCAAGCCCCAGGACTAGCAAAAAAAAAAAAAAAAAAACCCAGCAAAACAAAACACCAAAACAGTGCAGAAAAATGCTGGAGGTGTGGTTCCTTGGTAGAGCAGCTGCCTAACATACTCCCCCCCAACACACACCAATCTCTATTATCTATCAATCTATTTGTCTATCTATCCCCTCTCCCTTCTCTCTCCCTCCATCTATCTCTATTTACTTGTCTCCTAAATCTCATGGCTAATCAGCAAAGACTCAGAGAGACTTTACTTCCCAAATGGTTCTCAAGCTGTGTTCCTTTAGAATACTGCAAATATTGAATACTAGTGAGCTTCCTTACATACATGGAGAGAGTTTATTTCATACAAGGAATTTTGTCCATTTCAAGTTTTTACTTAAAAACTTTTCAAAACAGTGGCACCTGCTACTGAGTAGTCAGCAGGTGCTTTGAATGAAAAAAACAAACGTGCAAGTAAGCAGATTCTGTAGCAAAAACTCAAAGCCACTAGTCTGCATAGGTCAACAGTTTTCCTCTTCCGTGTCTGTTTTGCTTGCTGGAACTGTAGATTGCACACTTAACACAGCATCACATCTTCTGCTAGTGAAGTTCTTCCTAGTTCACATAAAAGAATCCAATGATTCAACATTTTCTGAATGGACACCACGGACTTAGACATTTTTAATATTTTTTGGAGCTGCATTTCCCACCACTGTGTAATTCTTCAGTTATAGATTGAATTGGGACTCTATTTTTCTGTCCCCTCAACCCCCCACCAATTTTTTTTCTTTTTCTAAGGCCTATATTAAAATTCTTTCCCCAGCACCTCAATCTGTGGTTGCAATTTGGAGATGGGACCTTAAAATAAGTCTGTTTGGCTGTACTGTACTGGGATTGGTGTCCTTAGAAGAGGGGACATTTAGCAGAGAAAGAGATACCGAGGATGCTGACACCCAAAGAGTATGTGAAGACCCAGTTAGAAGGTGCCTTCCATCAGTCCAGGACAGAGACCTCAGAGGAAAAAACCTGCACATCCCTTGATCTTCGGTGAATCAATGCTGTCTGTGGTACTTTGTTATGGTCACCAAAGTAAGCTTCCTCCAGCCTCAACCTGGAGCAGAAATAGGCAATGGAGCCGAAGCATTCCAAACCTCCTTCCTCCAGGCAGGATTCTGCCTCCATTTATCCTCTATCTCTGGCTGTGCTCAGAAGCCCATCTTTCTTCTTTGGCTCATTTTTTTTTTTTTTTTAGCACAGACACTAAGAAGAGTGACCTTTAAATTCTACTAATGTGAACGAGTTCTGCAGAAGAGCTGTCAGCACAGCCAGGGCTTTGGAAGGCCCTGGGGAAGTTAGCAGGAGAGGAAGATGCACACAAGAGGGGGTGGGAGGGACAGAGGCACACTGTCTATCTCAGAAATGTCTCTAGGCCCGTGCTGGCTCTGAGCCCCCTCTAGGGACAGCAGCTTCTAGGAGCAAGAGAGCATTTGAAAAGGGACTCTCTGGGTGGTTCCGGCCCTGGGAGGTCTCCTGCTTTACCTTGCCAGGGGTTGCTCCCATGCCATGCCCCTCCTAGATGCCCACCAGCCGCTGGGGCACAGCTGCTCTGAATTAGCACTCGCAGTTTTGCTGTGTCACAGAGGACAAGAGAGATGGGCACCCTCTTCTGATTGGGCAGTTAGGAGAGGTGTGGGGGCCACAGGAGTCAGTGGAGGTGGACAAGGGGCTCTAGAAGGTAGAATGAAGGTTGCAGAGGTGGGGATTGTGGGGAAGGAAGGGAGAAAAGAACACTAAGGAAAGATGGCTTTACTTCTGGCTAGGGCTAGATTGATCTCAGACCATTTTCTGGTCACAAGGGCCATAGAGGAGTAGGGCTGGAGATGATTCTAGGTTGTTAATAGCAACTATCAAGTTATAACAACCATTTTTATGCCTTCTTCTCAGGGTAGACTGCATTCTCCTTGCAAGCAGAGTGGGTGCGTTGGGCACACCTCTGCTGTAGCCAGTATGGAATATTCATTTCACACTAAATATTCACAGAAGACAGACGACGCGCCTAGGACTGGATCTAGAGTTGCAAAGGCCACAGGCTCAGCTGGCACTTCACTGTCTCTTGACTAAATGTTTTTGACTGTCTTTTCTTTTTTTTGTACTGGTCCTGAAGTTTGAACTCAAGACCTAGGTGTTTACTGTCCATGAGCTTTTGTGCTCAAAGCTAGCACTTTACTACTTGTGACACAGCTGCACTTCTGGCTTTTGGTGGTTACCTGAAGATAACAGACTCATAGACTTTCCCTGCCCTGGCTGGCTTCTAACTGCAATCCTCAGATCTCAGCCACCTGAGTAGTGGGATTACAGGTGTGAGCCACCTGTGCCCGGATTTTTGTCTTCTTGATTTTCATTTGGAAGGAGCCAGCCTCTCCCAGGGCTAATTAGTTCTTCCAAATCAGTGAGAGGCTATAACCCCACACCTTCTTTACTGAACTTTCCTTTGCCATTTCCATCCCTAATCACCCCAAAGCCAAGCACCAGACATCTAGGCACAGTCCTATACCCCAGAGCCAACTGGAATGATTCATATCAACCACTTCTGTGCCTGCTTTACCCATGCCTTTCTTCAAAAGCCACAATGAAGACATTTTTTTACTGTTGTTGTTGGCCATGGGGCTTGAACTCGGGGCCTGGGCGCTGTCTCTGAACTCTTCAGCTCAAGGTGAGCACTCTACCACGTGAGCCCCAGCACGACTTCCAGGTTTTTTCTGCTTATGTAGTGCTGAGGAATTGAACCCAGGGCCTCATTCATGCAAGGCAAGCACTCTACCACTGAGCCACCTTCCCAGCCCAATAAAGACATTTAACTACATTCTCTCTTCTCCTACTTCCTGAATAGCCCCATGCCTCTGGGTGGCATGTTCTGCCTCCTGGCTCTAGAAACTGTGAATATAAACAAAAAGTTTGCTTCCTTGACAGGCATTGCTGGGTCTGAGTGTCTTACCATTACCTGATTCATACAGATCACGGGTACATTTTTAAACAGATGGCTCAATGTGAAAAAAGCATTAAGTAACTGTAAATTAACAACGGATTCCTTCCAAGCAGTACAAAGTACATCTTCTTCTTCTTCTTCTTCAAGAGAAGGGAGGTGTTAGTGCTATTTGTCATTATGTTCAAATGCAATGAAAGTGAGAGAGAAGATGGGCCAAATTCCTAAGCAGGCAGTCTTCAGTGCAACGTGGGATTCTAGGTTTGGAACAGGGACAGGCCTTTCCCGTGTGCCCAGCAGAGCCTGCGCAGGCTGACAGCACCCAGAACAGAGCGATCCACTCAAAGCTTCCTGCATCAAAGCCAAGCACCTTCCTTTTCAGGAACAACTTTATTAAAGCTATACAAGCAACAAAACAAAGAGATCAAGGAGACGTCTTTTATGATGTTCCTTTCCTAACAGTGGCATCAGATGCTCTCATGAACCCAGAAGGCTGCAATGAGATTGTGGGTGACTAAACCAAGTGGATTGTTGTGTGTTGTTGTGTACACATGTATTGGATGTTGCTATTATGCCTGGAGACTAGTAGGGAGGCCTGCAATGTGGCTTTTCTAGTCAATGGTTTTAGGTGGCTAATTATCAATAAGTCAATAAGATGACTGGGCTATGTATAATTTCATCTTCCTTTGAGGATTCAGAATACACTTTAAGACATCACCCAGCATCTGGTATGTTATCAATAACATCGATTGTCTCTTTATCTTAATAATCATAAAATATATCTTTAATGATATCTGGTTCCTAAATGTACACAGGTGACTCCCTGGGGATGTTGGGCAACCCAGAGAATTATGGACCAGGAAGAGTGATAAATCCAGGGAGCAGCCTACTAGATGTCATCAGTATGCATGCTTACCTCTGGGTAAGATCTGTTCTAATCTTGAAGTAATACTATCAGATCTTTCTCCACTAGGCACCTGAAAGCAATACAAGAAAACAGGTGGCTAAGAGCCCTGTTTCAAACTGCATATTGACCACTCCTCACACCTATAGATCTACCTAGTTTCCATAGAATCAGATGTTTTAGTTATTAGAAATAAAGAATCAAGCCATGTGATGTCCATTTTGTCACATTTCTCTCTTCAGATTTTATATGCTCACAAAGGACAAGCCTAAAATCAGCAATACACTGCTCGAAAGAATTCTGCAGGATCCATTTCCACAGTTTTGAATGTGGGGGGTAAAACCATATGATAAACGAGGCAAAAAAAGAGGGACAAAGTCTTTCATGGGGAGGTATGAGGTTGAAAAATAGGGACACGGAAACACCTGCTCCCATCTCAGAAGACTTCCAAAGTTTCACAATATTTCCCTCTCAGGTACCTTTAAACATCCTTCATGCAACAATGCAAAGCATTGATCGAAGCATTTCAGGCTGACAATTCAAACAATAGGCAACAAGGGCTGTGAGAGCCTGGACATACACGAACCCATCAGTAGACATCCTGAATCACAATGTCCACTGAGTCAGAGGATGTAGTCTAGGCTTCAATTATCTAGCAGCCTAAATGAGAATAATTAGCACGTAGATGAACAGGTAAAGAATAGCATTTGGGAGTATCTAAAGGAAGGAATCTACTGGAACTAAAGGTGTAGGAATTTGGAAGTCTGGGGTACCCCAGCAAAGTCTGGGGAAGGCTTTTGAAGAGATTAAGCTTTGAAGGCCTGGAAAGACTTTAGACATGCACTGAGAAGAGAATGTGCAGCCCATGGAAAGCACAATGGATATACCTGACTTCCTCCCAGAAAGAACACAGTATGACTAGAAACAAACATAAGAGATCTGAACGGCCATAGTGATGCCACTCCTCAATTCCATTCTCAAGGGGGAACATGATCAATACACTATGGCATGGAGGCTCAACGTGGTCTCAGAATCCTTCTCAACACTGGACCTCAGGCTATTCATTGTTCATGTTCATGACAAAAATTACCTTACTCTTCTTGAGAGAGTATGGAGTAAGCCTCAGATGGGCGGGGAAATCTGGGCATGACTGTCTGTCTTGCTTCCTGGGTATAAGGACCAAAGAAAGTTCACATGGCTATCTTTTATTCTAGTGAGTGAGATAATATTTTTCTTCTGGAGTCACTCAAGCTGATGCCCTTGTACCTGGCAGAGGTACAATGGCATTATTGCTCTTCAGTACACACAATTTGAAGCAAGGCTTCAAATCTTTTCCCATTCTTCCAGAAGGACATGGTAGTAGCTTATCTGAAAGATGGCTGTTTTCAATGCCTTCCCTTCCTGGGCATACATGCCACTTCCTAGTGAGACACAAAGAGAAAGCCCAGAATCTGTGACTGCTTTGACAGTGGGATTTGGCAGAAGTGACCGTGTGCTAGTGTTGGCCTGCACCTTTAATAGGCTTAGCAATCTTGCTTCTTTTTTTTCTTCCTTGGGAGCCTTGAGCTGAGTTGCAAGAGTCTGGTGACTTGGCTAAAGGAAGCACATGGAGAGACAAAATGGCAAGGAAGAGGCCACATGACCACAGGAGAAAGACAGAGAGAGGCTCAGCTGCTTCAATACCCCAACTGAAAGCAGCCTTCTTGTTCTTCCCTGCTAAGATTTAAGAGCTAAGTCTTCCCAGACCTCTAGAGCAGCCCACCACAAGCTGAATCCCACCAAGGGAACCAAACGAATGCCACATCAAGCAGTAAACAGTGTAGCCAAATCCTGCCCAAATTCTTGGTTTCAAAGGATCATAAGCCTTAAAATGACTATTCTCTCAACCCAAAGTTGGAAATAAATTGTACAGCAGCAAAAGATAACCAGGATCTTCGGTTCCCAGGCCCTGCCCATCCTATGGGCAGATCTACTCTGGGTTTCATTCTGATCCCTGCAAGTCCCCTGGGCCTTACCATGTGCAGGACAAGTCAAGGACCTGCATTCTGGGAGCAGATACCACACTTCTGGTCACCCGCAGCCTTAACCTCAGCTCACTCACTGCCAACTCTTCTCCTGTAGGATGACACGTACAATTTGTTAGGAACCCAAGTTAATTACTGACTTCAAGGCTCAAAGGTTCCAAGGGTTGTGTGCTTGTTATTCTATTTTTAAGGGACACAAAGGGCAAACGCCTCCTCCTTCTGAGGCTGGTGTCTCAAGAACAGCCACCAGGATATCAACTGCCAAGTGCATTGGGCCAGTCCTAGGGAAAAAGCCCCAAAAGCTCCTATAGGTGTTCCTGCCCTGCTTTAGCCAGGAGAAAGGAAAATTAGGATCACTTGCTGTGATTCTCAAGCTCACAGGGTCCAACTGGCTCCTTCTGTTTCTGAAGACACTGAGGCAGGGGACATGAGATGTGTCCAACTGAGGGTCAGAGAAGATGGTGAGGATGGTGCCAAACCCAGTCCCTGAGTCACAGGTAGGATGATCCGCTTCTTCCCTTCACCGCCTTGTGTGGACAGGCATGGAGGTAAGGGAAGGAGGCTACGAATCTATAGACAGATGCTTCCTCTGCACACTCTCTAGCTGTGAATGCTTTCAGATTGCTTCAGATGAAGGCATCTGGGCATAGTCAAGCACAAGCCTGCTGCTACGCAGAGTCTTGCTATGGTTTCAATGTGGGTTCATCGAAAGGCTCAGAGTCAGGGTAGTCATATTGAGAAAGTGCTTTTAATATATAGAACCTTCTAGGAGGTCCTTAGGTCCATGGGGCATAACTTCAAAGGGGTCAGAGACGGCAGCCTCTCAGTTTCTCTTTGTATCATGGCTTGAGCTGTGATAGTTTGCTCTGATGTGTCCTGCCATTGCCGTCCGGTGCTTTCACTAGAGGCCCAAGCCAATGGTGCTACTTCCTCTTGGGCTTGAGTCTCCAAAACGGTGACCTAAATGATTTCCTTATATTAAGTTAGTTGCCTCAGGCATTTTGTAGTAGTAACATGAAGCTGGCAAATACAGGTCTCTATGCAAGAGCTCAATTAAAAAACTCATTGATACAAGCAAGAAAAAGCCTTTGGCATTAAAAACCTCTTCTTTGTACACTCAGGCACGCTCTTGTGTATGCATGCACACACACACACATACACACACACAGAGTAATTCAGGGTATAGTACATTTTCTGGTTTCGTGGTGTGCATGTGTTTCTTCTGCCCTTTAATTAGGGTAAATGTCATGTTCTAGTGCAATGCCCCAAGGGATGAGCGTTGCTGATTTTGTTTTTAGCAAACAGCGCAGCCCAGATCCCTTTGCCCACATCCATTCACAGACGAACGTGCTGCATGTGGACATGTGGACCCGTGGCTGCTCGGGTCCCAACTTGAATACTAAGCTTTGGAAGAATCCCAGGAAGACTCCACAGCAGACAAGAGCTCCTCAAACGGCAGTTACTCCCTTGAGTCTCTCTGAAAATTGCTGTGACAACTACTCTTTCCTCAGTGCCGGGTGCCATGCTAGGCAAACAGGTGTATCTTCTTAAGTCTCACAATAACCTGGTGAGTCCTTAAATCACTATTATTTATGGAGGAGGACACTCAGGCTCAAAGACATTTAGTAAGAGTTGAAAGAAGACCAAAACCAAGGGCTTTCTTGGTCAAAGGAAAATGAGATTAGGCCTGAATGACAAGTGGCCTCCAACTGACCTTGGCCTGATACTGCTTCAAGTCCAGACACAGACCCGGAGTACCACACTACTCTAGCAGACTCCACACATGATGTCAACTTGGTGATTGTTAGCACCATGAACTGACCAGTGCTCATGCTGTGTACAGCAGCTCAGTTTTATAAATAATGATTTTTTCCGAGACAGTATTTCCTCTTATTATAAAACAGAGGCATCAATTTCGCCTCAAAAATAGCTCTAGGGGCTCCAGAAGCTAAAGTCCAGGAGTCTGCCAAAGAAAAACCAATGTCCAGGTTCCTGCCATGTGGTATCTCTGCTAAGGACCTAGCTTCCCAGGGAAATTAACAGTTGGGACCAGATGCCATAAATAAAGGGTTCACAGGGACCATGGCTGTCCCCCATGCCCATCACATGCAGTTTTAATTGGTAATTGTGGCTGAGTCCTATTTGTGATCAGGATGTAGAGGGTTAGGCCATGGATTTAGATTTTTTTTTTTTTAAAATGTTATAAAAGAGATAGTGGAATAATGCCAGACCAAAATGGAAGAGATGGCACTCAAAAGGTTCAAATGAGATGGGCGTGGCGTCCCTGCCACCCCAGCCTGCATTGTTCAGTTCCTCTGGGAATGGTGCCTCCGTCGACCCTGATGGCCGCAACGGAAGAAGTGACACTGCTTGCAAAGATTGCAGGAACAGTAACAGAAATTCAGCATGCTTGAAGTTTCTTCTAAAAACGCACAACTCCATGATGCTTCAGGGTTCTGGGACTAAATTTAACTTTTCCTCTAGTCTCCAGAGGGTTATGAATCTGACTTCTGTCTTTCTATAAAGGATATATTCATTTGCTCATAATGGAATACTACACAGTTTGGGTGGCTTGCATGACACATATATGTTGCTCACTGTTCTGGAGACTGGAAGTCCAAGGCCAAAGTTTCAAGTCCAGGACCAGGCTTTCCTGTGTGCAGGTATCTTTTTCTCTTCTTAGAAGGAATTTATAATCCTTTGGTACAAACTGCACCTCTCTGGCTTCACTTAACCTAAATTATCTCCTTATAAGCACAATCTCCAGATGCTGACATACTGGGTATTACTGCTTTAACCCATGAATTTGGCAAAAGGAAGAGCCAATATTCCGTCCTTTATAGGGGGTTTCAGTTGGGAAGGAAATGATAGGATTGTTTTGTCATGAAGTGAATCTGATTTTTGCCCAAGCTCTTTCTCTCTCTCTCATTGCTTCTCATCATGCCCTCTGCCAAAACCGCTACATCCCATACATAGGACTTCTTTTTCTACTCAGCAGCTGTCCCTTCAAACTGGGTACCCAGAAGTCCAGCTCCTTGAAGTAGAGCCCCACATAGCTAGGTCAAGTTCTGTCCCATCTGCCACTAAACTTTTTCCATCTATATGGAGTGAGGTTATTTCTGAACATGTTTCCCTATGTGCTTTGTCTACAAGGGAAGTCAGAATCAAACAACATGTGGCCACTCCCCGTACACTCAGAACCATATGACAAACATCTCTCATACTTGATGGACACCTACTATCTGCAGTCATTAATCCACGTGTATGGGATCTATCAGTGAATAAAACCAGCAAACAGTCCTTCTCTCTTCCTCTCCAGATTTTCCCTCTTATTTGTCCATTCTTTAAAAATATTTAAAGTACTGTGTCTATTTCAAATATTTTGTGCTCACAATTACTCTTATTATATTTTATAAATCTGTAATCTTATTGTTATTTTTGTAAGAACCAAATGACTCTGTGTGTGTGTGTGTGTGTGTGTGTGTGTGTGTGTGTGTGTGTGTGTGTGTGTATGTGTGTGTGTGTATACTGGGGTTTGAACTCAGGGCCTTTTAGTCTTTTTTTGTGTGTTGGTCGTAGGGCTTGAACTCTGGGCCTGGGCGCTGTCCCTCAGCTCTTCAGATCAAGGAGAGCGTTCTATCACTTGAGCCACTGCGCCACTTCTGGTTTTCTGGTAGTTAAATGGAGATAAGAGTTTCATGGACTTTCCTGCCTAGGCTGGCTTTGAATCGTGATTCTCAGATCTCAGCCTCCTGAGTAGCTAGGGTTACAGGCGTGAGCCACCGGCGCCTGGCAGGCCTGTCACTCTTACATGGCCTTTTTACTCAAAGTTGGTACTCCATCACTGGAGCCACAGCTCCTTTTCCAGGTTTTTTTTTTGTTGTTTTTTTGGGTCCAGTCGTGAGACCTGAACTCTGGGCTTGGGCGCTAACCCTCAGCTCTTCAGCTCAAGGTTAGCGCTCTACCACTTGAGCCACAGCGCCACTTCCGGCTTTTTCTGTTTATTGTGGTGCTGAGGAATCGAACCTAGGCCCTCATGCATGCAAGGCAAGCGCTCTACCACTGAGCCACCTTCCCAGCCCCTTTTCCAGGTTTTTGTTGGTTGGAGACAAGGATATCCTGGATTTTTCTTTTCAGGCTGGTTTTGAATCACGATCCTCAGATCTTATCCTCCTGAATAGTTAGAAATACAGGCGTGAACCACTAGTGTCCAGCTTCAAATTACTTTCTACAATAAATAGAACCACTGTATGGAATAAATTAGGTAAAATATGTGAGATACCAAGCACATTGTTGGGCTTCAGTCTAAGCAGTTTTTGACTTTTCTAAATCCTAGATATTCTTTAAAACCAATCCCAAATCCTATCTCTCTCCAGAAGTTTTTAATGGTACCAGAAAATGCAAAGTTCTTCCCTTTCTTTCTGTCTTCCCTTAGTATATATTCATCCAGCACATACTTAGACTCCTTAAAATATCCCGTCATGGATTACTCTCTAATTTTTTCTCATGTGCAAATTAGGTTTCCTCGTGGCAGCTAGCTAACTTCTGGAGTGAATGTAGCCTATACTCTGCATTCTTAATCCACATAGTACAATCCAGGTTTACATAAAAGATGAAGTAATATGTAAACATTCTCTCTCCTGTCCTCACTATTTTAGTTTAAAATCTGGCCCTTTGTACCAAACAATACATGGTTCCTTTACTGGGTTGAGCAGAGTTTGTCATTTAGGGACATTTAAAGGTAATTTGATTTACATTGCTAGAGCACATCCATCATTTAACAGGGGAGGGGGGAAAAGCAATGACACTTCAAACAAAAGAAACATTTCACATAATTAAAAGTCAAGGCGAAGACTATTACAGCATTTTCTGCAATAGAAAAAAGTCTGCTGTCAAAATACTTGAAAGGAAAAAAACACACCAGTTAAATCACTGGTGGTACCTTCATTGGATAGAGCATTGTACTCTCATTTATTTAAAGAAACACATTTTGAAGGCTCCTTAATGAAACAGGAAGATACACACAATGTATTGCCATGTTGGAGAAAAAAAAAGTATATGAAGTATATGAAATATAGAGTATGATCCTAATTTTGTGAGCCTTCTATTTATATATGTTCATCTTCATAGAAAAGAAGATTGAAAAAGAAAACATCTTGGAATGGATAGCATCTATGGGTGGTAAAATTATTGATGAATATTTATTTCATTTTTATACAATTATTTCTCTTACAATCTGAAAATGAAAATGAAGAACACACATTGTGAAGTCAAGGGATGCTTCCTGTGTCTCTTCAGAGAGTGACATTGGGGAATGTGAGAATCACCAGTCACCCTGTGTGAGGTCTGGCTCTAACCCCTCATGCTACAATCCAGAAAATGCTCCTTTAAGTCCTAAGAGGAGAATTTCTTCTCAAACACACTGCAATTCTGTCTTCCACAAAATCCAGTGGATGCTCTTTAAGGCAAAAACTTCCCTGGAAGCAAACATGGGCCCATCGCTACTCCTCATAGGGGCAGAGTTGAGCCGACCAGCTGGTTGCCAGTGATCATTTCCAAAAGCAAACTGGGAGGGCTGCACAGAGTTGAGCAAATCTGAGAGCATAGGCCATCCTTCCCTGCTTCCTCTCCTGGGTCCCTGCAGGCTGAGATCGGAATTCATAGCTGCTTTGCAACAGCCCACCAGAATCCTCAGCCGGTATCCATGTGGATATTTTTAACAAGGCATAAAACTTTGCAGCTCGATTAAAAACACATGCCTCTTGTTTCAAAGCATGGTTAGCAACAGACACTGGAACTCAGTAAACACATCAACCAGGGAACACTCTCATTCAGCTTCCAAGTCTCCGATTCTGAGGGTCATAGTTTCAAAGAAACACAGATTCTTAGTTATCATATGTTTAGGGACATTTCTCTGACTATCTCTGACTTCTTGAAAAGATCATTCAGCATGTCTAAAAACACTGTGTCCATTTTTACCATTTCTTTAAGAGGAGAAAATCAACACCAGGGCAGACTCTTAAAAGGTGAGACACCTGGGCGACGGTGGCTCACACCTGTAATCCTAGCTACTCAGGAGGCTGAGATCTGAGGATCGCGGTTCAAAGCCAGCCTGGCAGGAAAGTCCATGAGACTCTTATCTCCAATAAACCACTAGAAAACCGGAAGTGGCGTTGTGGCTCAAGCGGCAGAGCGCTCGCCTTGAGCTGAAGAGCACAGGGACAGAGCCCAGGCCCAGAGTTCAAGCCCCACGACCGACCCTCCCGGCCCCCCCCCCAAAAAAAAGGTGAGACAGGTTGCAGGGGAGAAAGAGAAGACTGGCACACTGCCTAGGGAGTGGTGTGGGATGGGAGATTGGGAAGGCTGGCTTCCTGTGCTAGTTTGGCCAGCATTTCCCAACTGCCCTGAGGTCAAGTTCCCCCTGGGAACCTCCTATCCAGGTAGGAGTCTTGCTTGAACCTTTTAATATTAGAGAGGATTGGGACTCACTCAACTTGAGTGGTGAAGAACGTAGACTCTATCATTAGACAAATGCAGCCTTAAATCCATGCTACACCCCCCCCCTCCCCCTCAACTTGGCGCTATAGTAGGTTAACTTGTCTAAGCCATCGGTTTGCCATCTGTCCAGTGTGGGAAATGATGCTTCCCTCATGGGATTGCCTGAAGATTTAAGGATTTTAAAAAATGTGCCACTAACAGAGGACTTAGTCGATAAAAGCTCCAGGAATCCTATCCTAAATCTGCACTGACGAATGCTGCTATTGGGATCTGGGGAAATAGAGAACAAATGAGGCCGGGTGGGGGAGGGGAGAGAGGTGAGCTGTCAGTAAATAAGGGAGAATTGACTACGTGTTCCTGCGCTGTGCTCCTGCCGGAACCCAGGCACTGAAATGCTTCTCCACCATTCCTCATGGTCACAGTGCAGGACAAAGCAGGGAGGAACCTCTAGATCTGAGATTTTTAGGGCTGCAGGAAAGGAAGCAGAAAGCTTTATTTATCTAGGCTCCCCAGCTTGCTAATTCACTTATGGACTGGAAACGAATCTTGGGTGTCGGCGCCTGCACATCTTCTCGTTATTAGAAAAGCATCTGCTCATCATCCCTGTGGTTTCCAAATGGGAGCGGGGACCACAGCTCTACTCCCCGATGCAGATGTGTGACATCAGAGCTGCCGTGGGCACTGGCAGCCCGTGCACAGGGTGGGCTCTGGGAGCTTAGACCAGGTATTGGATTTTCTAAATAAAGCAAGAAGAAGGCGTTGGCGGCTATGGCTGCAGAAGGGACTGTGAGCAGAGACGCCTGTGTGTGCTGCTACAGAACTGTCACTGAGCGGGTCAGGGAGCAGTACTTACTCTGCTCTCAACTTTGCCCCTTTTCCATGTAAGAGGGACAAAGGGGGCAGAACACGTAATTTTGGAAGACCTGCTATGTTTTCACAACAGCTCATCCTTGGAGACAGAGGACTGAGACCACACGGAGCAGGTGGCTTTAACGCTACAGGCACCCTGCCCTTCTCAAACACAGCCAGAGAGAGGCAAGCTATGGCGGAGCCTGGATGACAGACAAGGCAGAGCCCATGACAGTGTAGCCCCTCTCCCCCTGGGGGATAGGAAGCCAAGCAGCTCAGGGCAAGCCTGATGCCCAACCCCCTGCGAAGCAGCCTAGGCGACCAACTCTCCAAGGATGCAGGGTCTCTGGGGAATGCTAAAACGGGGCCAGTCTGGATAAACTGGGATGTTGCAGTCAGTTGCCCTAGAATGTTTCCTCCTCCTTTTCTTCTTCCCTTGACCAAAGAATGGCTTCATCCAGCCATCGTGGTTTGAAGCCAGCCTGGGCAGAAAAGTCCCCATGGGACTCTTATCTCCCATTAACCATTCAAAAGCCAGAAGTGGCGCTGTGGCTCAAGTGGTAGAGCACTAGCTTTGAGCACAAAGAGGCTCAGGGACAGCGCCCAGGCCCTGAGTTCAAGCCCCACAACTGACCAAAAAAAAAAAAAAGAAGAAGGTCCACCTTCAGGAATGGGGTACCAGGGGTGAGATGATTCTGAGTGCTCCCAATGGACCTAGTTCACTCTGGAGCACATTCCCCATGCTAGGTAGTATGGGTTCAGAAACATGTCATAATGCAGAAGGCACAATCCTTGACCCCCTAAGAGCTCATGCCAAGCCCAGACACCTCCTAGCTAAAAATAACCATATGGTTGTTTCTATCAATGTTCTATGACCATTGATTTTTTTTTCTGACATTTTCAACGCCACCATCAATACGAAAAGCATTTTATTCAGGTGCTGCCCAGATTGGGTGCCCCCCCCCCCCCTTAGGATACAATTTCAATCCTATGCAAGGATGATTGGTTCACAAAAGCCACTGACACAGGAAATGCATTTGCTTCTGTCTGAAGCCTGGGTGGCAAGCTGGGCTAGTCTCTCCCCTCTCCTTTGCCAGGTAAGGTATCTGAAACTCAGCATTGAAGACATTGCTGCGGTTTTTTAGCTGAGTTGGAACTAAAGTCTGAGTCTCCCAACTCCTGGGCAGAGGCCGACTGTTCCTTCATTGATTGGTGGGTAGGGAATGATTAAGCGAACAGGAGAGCCATTTCTCTCCAATGTCATCTAAACTTGGCTAGGAAAGCAACTCTTGTCTTCAAGCTGATGGTCCCTGGAAGCAATAAATACACATACAGTGGGGTCATTCAGAGTTCCCTGCTGGGGTCTAGGAGACTATTCAGCCACAAGCTTCCTCAATGAAAGAGACAGAAAAGACAGGACAGCTCCTGCTTTTCCCTCCTCCACTCACAGCCTCTGAGTAAGCAGAGGGCCTGGAAACCTCCCTCTAATTGATCCTTCACAGTGATCCTGCTGCAGCTTCTCCTTGGGGGATTTCACTTTACACACACAGGGCCTTGCCAAAAGCTGCCTGTTTCCACCCTGAAGTTATAAAATAAACAGGCCACCAAACCTAAGCCAACAGTGGCCATATGGACAACAGTGTTCAGCTAATAGAGAGAGCTACTCTTCAGGGCTGCCTGGAGGCATGGCTGGCTCTCTCAGGCCTAGTCCTGGGCAGAGTGTCCTCCTGAAATCCCAGGCAATGGTGGAAGTCAGCTGGGTGCAATGCTAGGTCACCAGCAGAACCATGGCTCCTCCCAGCTGCAAATGCTGGGGCCTGGCTTGGCGGGCCCAGATTCCTCACACAGGAGGCAACTGAGGTCCTGGCTGATGTGAGTAGCCTATTAAGCCTAGCCATCTTGTGTCTGAAAGATATGAGGAGGTCAGAGCTGAAGAGATGGGCCTGTGTGGCATGCAAGTCCAGTACTGCAGGGAAGGGCAGAAAGTGGGACGGGCCAGAGCCCCCTGGGCTCTGTGGCGCCACCTCTGATGACTTCCCAACCCTCTCTCCCAGATTTTCCTGTGCTTCTGTGTTGCACTGCACTGTCATTGTCATTCCCATGTCACCACAGCCCTTCTCACCACCGATCCCACCACAGGTGGCACAAGTCAACTATCATCATGGCATCCTAGGGGGTCCTTGCTAAGTGCAACTGGGGTTGGATGGTGGCCCTCCTCCAAGGTCCAAATTCAACTTCCTGGAACCTGTGACTGTCACCTTATTTGCAGATGACTCTTTGTAGATACGAAGTGAAAGGTCCTGGAAGAAGATGCCCACCCTGGAGTACCCAGGTGCTCCCCGAATGCAGTGATGCTTATCCCTTGTAAGAGAGGCAGAAGGAGACCAGATCAAGACACAGAGAAGACAGAGGAGATGGGTTTGGCAGAAGATAGGAGAGTGATCGAGCCATAGCCAAGAACCACAAATGACCACAGAGCTGAAAGAAGCAGTGATTGAGTCCTAGGACCTTCAGATGCAGTATAGCCTAATCCCTCTGATTTGGGGTTTGAAGCCTGCCTTCTAAGAGAAAATAAATAGCTGTTGGTTTAAGTTGCCCCGTTTATGATCCATTGTTCAGAAGCTCCAGGAAACGAATGCACTGAACAGCATCCTGTGCACCGCCATCACCATCACGGGTAGCGTTTACTGAACATATTTGGAGCATGTCTAGCACATTTCAGGCACTGGGCAGTGTGCAAGGTCATCCAATAACCACACCCCCCCCATCAGATGGGCAGACTCCATGAGGAACTGGCCAAGAGTGAGTTGGGACGCAGCTGGAATGTAACCGTACATGGACTGCTGTCTCTTAACAAGAACACCATAACTGTTTGGACAGTGTCCTACTTTCTTGCAGCCACTTTAGGAATTTGCACACAGGATTGAACTTATTTTCGATCTCAAGTGATATTTTTACCAGACTTATCTCTGAGGTTTGGCTCTTCCTAAAAGTCAGGGAAATGACTAACGGTGAGGATGGGAGACAACGTCTCGAATGACCTGAATGATGTTTTTGATGGGTTTGCCAGTAACTCTGATTAGCTTCTGGGACTTTCTCTTTCTCCTTCTTAAGGATACACTTTGAAGCCAAGACACCTAAGCACTAACCATCAGAGCAGAAAAAGAGTACAAGTAGGCTTGCTCTCTCTTTTTTTTTATAATAAACTAGACTCAAATGTGTAAACTGGACTCACATGAGAACATTGTAAGTTTCCAGAAGTCTCCTTGGCCCAGTAAGCAGTACACCAGAGAAGATCCCTGCCTTCAGTGGGTACAGAGAGAAAAATTCTCAGAGGTCAGCCTTGACTCCACCACCAAACTAAGGACTACCGTCTACTATGACAGTGACCAGTCAATTCAGAAGGGGAAATATAGGAACTGGGTTGAACACCAATCTTTCTATCCTGTCTCATGGGACACCCCGCATACACATGGACTGTATGCATAGACCCATAGTCTCGCTTGAGCAACAGCACCCTTGCTTCTGGCTATGGCTCCATCTGGAAATACGATTTGGACAAGTCTATTCTGAATTCTATAGAATTTGGGCCATCCAGTATCTACCACCAGACAACCACCAGCATCGTACTGATGCTTTTGATGTTACGACTTGGGTAATCAAAAATTCTAATTACCAAAGGGAGGTCCATAATCTCCACACAAGGCATGGACAGTAATTTTCTCTGGTGGGATCTGGCTTACCACCCATCCCTTTTTTAAGACACCTAATTCTCTCAAGCAGAGCGAACATTACATCACCAAGGCAGTGTATTCATTCAATCTTCATTAAGAAGAAAAGAAAGGATAGAATCCTGAAAGACAATCAACACCTTGAAGTGCTTTTCCTCAGCTTTGTGGAATGAGAAGCCTTCTGGGCCATCCCTCACCTCAGGGCTCACCCAGGGCTCAGCTTCGGTGGCTTGTACTGCAGCAGCCAGCACCTCACCTGGGTTACTTGGGAAGTGGAAGGGTAAGGGGGAAAAAAGGCTTGGTGTCACCCAGGGTCAGCTGCCTTCCACAAGGCAGGGCAGGGGGCAGCAAGGAACATAGATTATTCCCAAACTTAAGGTGCTGGTATGCCCTAAGGGCTCGGGACCTTGGAGGATCCACTCATTCAATGGGATCCAATACTTTGAAAAGGGAGCCAGCCTTGGTTTTCTCTTCATTGCTTCCCATGAGGAGGGTCTGTTTAATCCCACCAACGTCCACAGAGCCCTTTTATGCTCAAATCCACAGGTTTGGCCACTGACTGTGTGTCATAAGGCACAAGGCAGCAAAGCCAACCAAGGCCAGGCTGCTCTGCTTGCTCAACAATCCTAGACAGAGCTGCTGAAGAACTCATTCCATGACAAAGTGCTGTTCAAACCCTACTAGAGTGTTTCACGAAGCCGCATCACACAACTTTCCCCAAGATCCCCAAGAGGCTGGGTTTTAAGCCACAGCTGGCCTTGAGGAGTTTCAATAAGGAATTTTGGATGTGTTGTTCTAGGTCTGGGTGGAATGAGTTGTTTCCTCCCCAAATTCATGTCAAAATCCAAATACCTCCTCCTATGTGATTGCATTAAGATAGAGCTTCCCCCCCCCCCCCCCACCACCACCACCACCACACAGACACAAAAGACAGCCTTCCAGGAGGTGACTGAAGTCAAATGAGGTCATAAGGATGGAATCCTTAGACGGGGAAGAGGCATAAGAGCTTGTTCACTCTCTCTGTGTTCAAGGCTACTATGAGAAGGCAAGAGGCTTCCACATTGTAAGAAATACATTTCTGCACTGATAATGTACAGGAAGAGAGGGAAATAAAGGGAGCAACCTCATTCACAATAACCTCCCAAAAAATAAAATATTTAGGAATTAACCTAACCAAAGATATAAAAGAACTATTTAATGAGAACTATAAAAAGTTAAAGAAAGAAATTGCAGAAGACACTAGGAAATGGAAAGACCTCCCATGCTCCTGGATAGGCCGACTTAATATAGTAAAAATGGTAATACTTCCAAAACTAATTTGTATATTAGCAATTTATTATATTAGCAATGCCTATTAAAATCCCAATGACGTACATCACTGAAATACAGAAAACAGTCCAAAAATTTATATGGAACAACAAAAGACCTAGAAGAGCCAAAACAATTCTAGGGGATAAAGACAATATGGGAGGGCTATCCATGCCGAACTTCAAACTCTACTACAGAGCTATAATAACAAAGACAGCATGGTACTGGCACAAAAACAGACCCGAAGATCAATGGAACAGAATAGAAGATCCAGAAATAAATCCACAGGCCTACAGCCAGCTGATATTCGACAAAGGAGCCAAAGACATACAATGGAAGAAACACAGCCTCTTCAACCGCTGGTGCTGGGAAAACTGGGCGGCCACATGCAGAAAACTAAAAGTGGACCCCAGCCTATCACCATGCACCAACATCAACTCAAAATGGATTAAAGACCTTAACATTAAACCTGAATCTCTGAAACTACTGCAGGACAGAGTAGGAGAGACACTTGAACTAATAGGCACAGGAAGGAACTTCCTGAACAGAGTCCCAGGGTCACAACAAGTTGGAGAGAGACTCGACAAATGGGACTACCTTAAAATAAAAAGCTTCTGCACAGCTAAATCTATCGCAACTAAGCTAGAAAGACAACCAACTAATTGGGAAAAAATATTTACCAGCAATATATCAGACAAGGGGTTAACATCCTGTATATACAGGGAACTCAAGAAACTAATCCCTCCCAAACCTAACAAACCAATTACTAAATGGGCAAGGGAACTAAAGAGGGACTTCTCAAATGAAGAAATAAAAATGGCAAAGAAACACATGAGGAAATGTTCATCATCCCTGGTGGTGAAGGAAATGCAAATAAAGACAACCCTGAGATACCCCTTACCCCAGTCAGAATGTCCCACATCCACAAATCAGCCAACGACAAATGCTGGAGGGGATGTGGAGAAAGAGGAACCCTATTACACTGCTGGTGGGAATGTACACTTATACAACCACTTTGGAAAGCAGTCTGGAGGGTCCTTAGAAAGCTAAAGATTGACCTCCCTTACGACCCAGTCATACCACTTCTAGGCATCTACCCTGAACAACAGGAACCAATATACAAGGACACGTGCACCTCCATGTTTATTGCAGCACTGTTCACAATAGCTAGGATACGAAAACAACCTAGATGCCCCACCACAGATGAATGGATCCAAAAATTGTGGTATCTATACACAATGGAATATTATGCAGCCATTAGAAATGACAAAATAATGGCATTTGCAGGGAAATGGATGGAGCTAGAAGGAATCATGTTGAGTGAGGTAAGCCAAGAACAAAGAGACAAACGGTACATGGTCTCCCTGATAAGTGGATGCTAAATCCAAAATGTTAGGTGATACGACAAAACTAACAGGACTTAAGAAACAAAGAACTCCCACTCATCTGGTTGAACCACTACTAAATATCCCCATGCTGCTGATCACAAATATGGTATATAACATGTGAACACTGTTATATATTACAGACTGTGATAGACAATTTGCTCCAGGAAAGTTAGAATGAACTTGTGACTTTGAAATTATGTAATCACTTAATCACAATCAAAAAAAAAAAAAAAAAGAACCTCAGGGAAGGGAGGGAGGGAGGGAGGGGATGGTAGGGGGAAAACAATGGAGGGGGTAACAATGTTCAAGAGGAAGTGTACTCATTACCTCACTCATGTAATTGTAACCCTCTGTATAGTATCTTTACAATAAAAAAAAAAAAAAAAGAAATACATTTCTGTCATTTAAGTCACCCAGCCTGTGGAATTCTGTTACAGTAGCTAGAGCTGACTAACACAGATTTTAGTACTAAAGAAGAGAGCTGTTCTGTAACTAACACCTAAAAATAAAAAAAAAATAGTTTGGGAAGTGGGCAGATGCTTAAAGGGTTTTGAGGTGAATACTGACGAAGGTGTAGATTGACATGAATTGAATACTGGGATAAATATGAACTTTATAGTCATTGTACTAAGGTCTTTGAAAGAAATCAGGAATATATGCTTAGAAACCGGAAGAAAGGCAACAAATTTGGCTAAACTATGTTTTGTTGTGGCAGCTGGCACAGATTAACACCTGCTCCTGTGTGTCTCAGCCAGACTGGAGCCATCACCTGCTGAAAGCCTCCACTCCCTAAGCAGACCCTGCTATGGACACGCCTGGATCCTTGCTCCTTTCTTAAAACTTTGGACACTTGGTGAGTTCACTGCTTTGTCTCTTTTTGTATCCCACTGTCTAATCTCCTATTTTGGACCCCATTGACCTCACAGCCCTTTGTGCATGGGAGGTGGGCAGGACCTAGTCTTTATAGGTCCTTATCACACTTATTCTCTAGAAGACCAGAAAAGTCTAGAAACAATAGGAAAATATAAGAAGGTTGCAGATTATAGAGCTAATACATGAACATCATTAGCTCTAACATTAAATAAGAATATTTTCAATAGAAACTAAAAAGTTAAAGCTTTCATCTATTGAGATAACTAAAAAAATTACTAAAAACTTACTAAAAAATGAAACACTTTGATATGTACTATATATACATTTACATATATATCAACATTCAGTATGAAAATGCCTGATAAACTTGAAAGCTATTGAAAAGCATTGTTAATTTTTTAGTATGATAATAGTATCACAGTAATATTTAAGAAATAAAGACAGCTGGTGCTGGCTCATGTCTATAATCTTAGCTCCTCAGGAGGTTGAGATCTGAGGATTGTGGTTCTAAGCCAAGCCAGGCAGGAAAGTCCATAAGACTCTTATCTCCAATTAGCCACCAAGAAAGATGGAAGTGAGCTGTTACTCAAGTAGTAGAGTACTAGCCTTGAGGAAAAAGGCTCAGAGACACAGGTCAGGCCCTGAGTCCAAGCCCTAAGATTGGCACAAGAACGAACAAGAGAAAGAAAGAAAGAAAGGAAGGAAGGAAGGAAGGAAGGAAGGAAGGAAGGAAGGAAGGAAGGAAGGAAGGAAAAAAGAAAGGAAGGAAGGAAGGAAGAAAGAAAGAAAGAAAGAAAGAAAGAAAGAAAGAAAGAAAGAAAGAAAGAAAGAAAGAAAGGAAAGAAAGAAAGAAAGAGAAAGTAAGGAAGGAAAAAAGAAAGAAAGGAAGGAAGGAAAAAAGAAAGAAAGAAGAAAGAAAGAGAGAAATAACCTTCATCGTTTACAAATCCACAGTGAAAGCTCTCCAGATGAAATGGTGTGGCATTCAGGGTGAGGTGAGTATGAATGTGAAGAACAGCACTGGCCCCGAGCTGATGGTGTTGAGACTGCATAGACAATACAGAAGGTTCATTTACTATTCTCACTACTTCCATGGATACTGACAATTCTGGAAGGAAATTTTAAGAGAAATTGTCTAGCTTGCTTTTAGAATTTAAAATAGGTTGTGAGCTGGATGCCAGTGGCTCACGCCTATAATTCCAGTTACTTGAGAGGCTGAGAATGGAAGGATCATGGTTCAAAGCCAGCACAGGAAGAAAAATCCCTGAGACTCCATCTCCATGGAAGGAAGCTGGACACGATAGCACTTATCTGTGATCACAGTGAAGATGCAAAGCCTAAAAGTAGGCAGATTGAAGCTCAGGCAGGAGCCCAGGCAGTAAGTGAGACCCTATTCTAAAAATAACAAGAAGCAAGGCTGGAGCTGTGGTTCAGCACATCTCCCCCCAGCCTGACAAGCCTGAGGCCTTGACTTCTAAATCAGCACCGTTATGGTGGGGGGAAAAAAAGTCATGATAATTTCCCAGTTAAATCTATAAATTCATTGTTAGCTCAACTAAAATGCCAACAAGAAGTGTTTTCAGAAAATTACGCTGGAAAAATATAACAGCCAGGAAAATTAAAAAAGAGAGGTTGTAGGCACTGGACAGAGAAAATCTGTTTTTACAAACCTTAAAGTTGATTCTGAAGCTGAGCACTGGTGCCCAGTGTGGATGGTCTCTGGAGGAGGAGCCTTTCGGAGGTAATTAGCATTCAATGAGGTCTTGGGGGTGGGACCCCCAAGATGGGATTGCAGGTTTATAGGAAGAGAAGACCTAACTCTGCTCTTCCTGCTCTCTTACCAGGAGATACCTTTGTCAGCGCACACAGGCCCAGGACAGTAGCAACTTCTCTATCTAGGTCTTCCCAGTCCGCAGAACTAACAAGTAAAAAATTTGCCTTATAAATTACCCAGTTTGTGGCACTGTTATAGCAATATGAAACAGATTAAGAAACCCCACAGTAGTCACCTTGAGAGGTGCTGTTGGTATTCTCAAGGAGAAAGTGATGGGGTAGGATAGGCCTTTGACCTAGTTCCAGCTAGCTGAGTTAGAAGTAAAAGAGGAGAAAAAGAAAGGATGGTTCCTAGAGCTTTGATCCAAGAGATTAGATGACAGAACTGTTAACAGAAAGAGAAGTGAAGCAGAAACGCTTTTGGCAATGGGAAAGTAAATCAAAGAGTCCAGTGTCATAGCCATCAATCACTCGGAGATACCTATCAGAGGCTGCCTGTCAACAGGCAGGTGGCTGCTAGTGGTGGCTGCCCACAATAGCCAGGCCAGGATGGAGTTCACCAAGGAAATTATTTGAGAAAGGATGTTTAAGGTCAACAGAAAAAGTAGAGGTTGCTTGAGGATTGGTGTTCAGGCAGTTTTGCATTTGGAGGGGAAAAAAATCTGAATTCAACATTTCAGTTTAGAGCAAAACAACTTCCAAAAGAATTTTTAAAAATAGAAATAAGAAGCTAGCTGGGCACCAGTGGCTCCTGCCTGTAATCTTAGCTACTCAGGAGGCTGAGATCTGAGGAGCATCGTTGGAAGCCAGTGTGGGCAGGTAAATCCATGAGAGTCTAATCTCTAATTAGCTGCCAAAAAGTCAGAAGTAGAGCAATGGCTCAACTGGTTGAGCTTCAGCCTAAGCAAAAAAGCTAAGGGACAGCACAGAGGCCTTGAGTTCAAATCCAAATAGTGGTTCACGCGCACACGAGCACACGCACGCATGCGCACACACGCGCGCGCGCGCGCGCGCGCGCACACACACACACAGAATCTACATGGCAAATGGCTCTTCCTTGTTCTTTTTTTTTTTTTTTGGTCAGTCATGGGGCTTGAACTCTGGGCTTGGCTGCTGTCCCTCAGCTCTTCAGTTCAAGGCGAGCACTCTACCACTTGAGCCACAGTGCCACATTTCCAGTTTTCTCACGGCCTTTCGTTGGTTTTGAACCATGGTCCTCAGATCTAAGCCTCCTGAGTAGCTAGGATTACAGGCATGAGCCACTGGCACCCGGCTTTCTTCCTTGTTCTTGGAAGGTATAAATTTGTGTAACTATGTCATTAATCCAATAAACAAACATGTAAGAATTTCTTGGGACCTGAGTAGGATATGCACTGCAGAATTACTACAGTGAAAAATTAGAAACAAATAAAGCATGCTTCAACAGGAGCCTGGCTAGATGAATGATCATGTGTTTGTAAGATGGACTAGTGTGCAGGTGATAGAAAAAAGTGGAGGAAATCTTTACATGCTGATGTTTTCTCCAAGGCATATTAAGTAAAATTACAAGCTGGGCACCAGTGGCTCATGCCATAATTCTGACTACTCAGGAGGCTGAGATCTAGGATATGAGTTCAAATCTAGCCCAAGAAGCAAAGTCCATGAGACACTTATCTCTAATTAACCACTAAAAAAAAAAGAAGAAGAAGAAGAACTGTGACTCAAGTGGTAAAGCACTAGCCTTGAGTAGAAAAAGGCTAAAGGGCAGTAACCAGGCACTGAGTTTAAGCCCCAGTACTAGAAAATAAAAAACAAAAAACAAAAAAAATTGCAAACAGAACTTCCTATGTGTTTTATTACAATTCTATGTAAATATGTATAGGCCTATGAATAGTCTTTTCATTTCTCCTTTTTAATCATACAGCATGGTTTGAGTTTTGTAACTATGTGCATATTTTTCATTAAAAACCATACCAGTAAGAATGATCTGAGCAGTGAAATTACTGATCATCTTTTTTTTACACTTTTTCTTTGCGTATTTCTTTAAAAAGTACCTACAAAGTTATTAAAAGAAAAAAAAAAAAACACGTCAAAGAATATGGTTCTAAATCCTACCTTCTTAAGCTTGCACAAATCACTTCAAATCTGCATGAAAATCTTATGACCTCTTTTTCCGATCTTCTTCTTCTTCTCTTCCTTAAATGTTCTGACCTAACTGAGATTTTGTGCCTTCAGGCTCTGCTGGAAGCAGCCTATACCCAAGGCCAAGCTGTAAAAGATCCAGGGGAGCTGCAGAGCTGCCAACAAGAGTGTTTAATGAGCAAAACCTAGGGGTCGAATGCAAATTCCTAGCGAACACCAGATGGCAGGGGTCAGGCAGGAGATGGCCTCCAAGTGATAAAGTCAGGTCCTGAGGAAGACAAATGACTCCCATCTGACTGGGGGGGCGGGGGGGGGGAGGGGCGGGGGGTGGTCATGCAGCTGGCACACCCAAGACCTGCCGGAATGGAAGATGGGTCTTTATACTTCCACTCAAGGCTGGAAAGTCAGGGGAAAAGGAAGATCTGAGTTTGCAGAATGAATACGGTTGCCTGTGGGGCTTTTAAGGTTTAGCTATCTGAAATCCCCCAAATGCCTGAACCACGAACACATGTGTGCATGTACACATGTGCACACATGGCTTAAAGACTGAATATACTAGTTCTATTAAACCTGGGAGGAGAAACACAAACAAAAAAATTCAATTAGGTGGTTATTAGGAATTTTAAATGGGGAAGGGAGGTACCTAATTGGCTACTACTTTCACATTTCTTTAGCCTTTAAAAGTTTATGCCTTATTTAAATATGAAGTTAATGGTATCAGCTAGTGTTAGCCTCAGTTGTTGTAATGAAGCCTTGCTTTTAATTGCAAGCAAGAGTGGGCCATTCCACCTCTCCTAATTAACTGCCTTTATGAGAAGCCAGGCTTCCAGACACGCAAAGCTATCGTCAAGGTGCGGGTGTTCTCTCTGGATACATTTTGGCCTCACTGTAGTTAGGGGCTCTTGTATCAAGTCAAATGATGAACATAGGCCTTGCACACCCAACTTTAAAAGTGACCACAGACACAAGAACTTCCCATGCAAGCACTGACCCCTCTGGTGAGCAAGTCTAACCCAGCCTCCCCACCCCTACCCCCAGTTGTATACTCTATCTTTTGGTATGCAGACCTGCATATCTATGTCCCTTACTCTCTCTAGTCCCAGCTCCTTTAAGCTTGCCTCTGGGGCCTAATTTCCCCAATATATAATTATCTCTGTGGGCCTTTGGGAGGAAAAAAGAATGTCGTATTCAAAAAAAAATTATACCTTTCTATTGTTCCTATACTATGTATTTTTTGCCTCTGGTAACAGAATCTAAACTTTGCTACTACAATATGTTTAGTTGGAGTAAATACTTCTCTAGCACGCTTTCTTTTAAATATGCTTTTCTGTTCTTTAGAGAAACTAGTTCTGGCAAGCCAGGGCTTTTGAGTAGAGTTTCTATCGTTTCCAAAAGCATCCCATGCATGGCAGCCACACAAGAACAGCAATCAGATGAAACATGTTTTGGAACAATACGTGACCTAACTCTTTTGAAGGTAAACTCTTTACTCTTTGGGTTACTTTTTGAAAAGAGCTTCATAAAGGTTTGAAAACATGGCACACGGTATTTTGTGACTCAGTTATGGCAGGACAGGCAGAGGCTGCTGGGCACGGAGATAGATGGGGGGGTGATTCTGACATGTGTGTATCATAAACAACACATATGTAATGCACATACACAAATACTTACACACGCATTACACTAGATGAGGAATATGAAACCCAATGTCTTCGTTTTTGAGAATGCCTACATCTGTGTGTGTGTGTGTGTGTGTGTGTGTGTGTACATATAAATGGATCTTTAAAAATTAAAAGTGTGCTGAGTGCCAGTGGCTCATACCTGTAATCCTAGCCATACCATACAGCAGGCTCAGATCTGAGCCTTTGAAACTAACCTGGGCAGAAAAATCCAGAAAAGACTCTTATCTCCAATTGACCAGCAAAAAGCCAGAAAAGGAGATGTGGCTCAAGTGGTAGAGAGTTAACTTTGAACGAAAAAGCTACGCAAGGGCATGAGTCTGTGTTCAAGCCCTAGTACCAGTAACAAATAAAGACATAAATAAAAACAGGGAGGGGAGGAAAGCATAAACTGTCTTTATAACTTTCCTGTAAATCTAATTCAACAATAAAAAAAAAACTTCATTACAAACAGGACAGCTGTTCTGAAGCACTGAGATACTAATGTTCTTAAACCCTTAACGTTTATCACATGTTGAAGAAAGGAAACAGAAGTAATTTTTCCACCCAAACAGTGGTTCCATAGTCCAAAGCATTTAGTGAGAATATGGCAACAGACTCCACTCATGGAGAAAATAAATTCATTTACATATAGGGTGGTCATTGTTTTACAGGTGTTAACCTTGAGGGCAAGAAGGCTCAGGGTGTCCTGGGAAGGAATTCAGAACTGGCCAATTCCCAAAATGGGCGTCAACAGTCAATCATCCTCTAAGAAGCTAAGACTGGCCAGAGGAACAAGTTGGCCTCGTTGCTAAGGAGTGACTCTCAGGACTTTGGGGAAACAAGCTCCTGGATTGGGCACAGGTTCCCTGGGCCCACGACAGGAGGCATTTACACAGCCAGCAGGGCTTGGGACCTGGTCAGGGACTCAAGGTTTCCAGGGAGCAGCAGAGCAATGAAGCTCACAGTTTGGGACGAGAAAGGTGGCAGGACAGGCTGCAGAGGCACCGGCCTGGTCCTGAAGGTCGGCTACATTCAGCACAGGGTCTGCCTCAGACGTGGGCGCCACAGGCAGATGGATCCCGGCCCTCACATGGAGCGGCAAGGCTTCCCTTTCCAAGGCTGGCATGAATAGGAATATAATAATTTTTTTAAACTGGCTTTCCATTTCACCTTGCCTAATTAAAATTTCTCCCCAGCTCTCAGGAGGCTGGATCTCAAAACCAGCCTATTCTCACCTCCCAGTAGAAGCTGGTTGCAAAGATTTGATTTGGACCTAGAAGTATTCCAATTTCCAATCTGATTTGAAGGATGATTGGAGGTCTTTCTTTGGCAATGTCTATAAAAGCAAGTTTTGCTGTTGAAATTGTCTGAAGGAGAAGGAGAAGGACGGGAGAGAATCCAGGAGAGGGTGAAGTTGATATATCCATGTGTGGAGATGTCACAATGAAATCCCCTTATACAATGAATGTTTGCTAAAACAACAACAACCATCACAACAAAGACTTGCCATTTTCCCTAAACCTGCTCTATTCTTCTATCTGCTGCAAAAGCTAAAGTCACCACCACCAGACTGGTCTCCTAGACCCAGACGGATCTGAGGAAGGACTGGCCCAGAGGTTGGTTGTGGTTTGTCCCAAAGGATCTTTAGTTTACACAGGATCTAAGAGACTTCATCAGAAAGAGAACTTTAAAACCTCTGATGTAAACTGAGCACTTGAGGGCTCACACCTGCAATCTAGCTACTCAAGAGGCTGAGAGCTGAGAATCCTGTTCTGAAGCCAATCCCAGCCGACAAATCCAAGGGACTTTTATCTCTAACTAATCAGCAAAAAGCTGGAAGTGGAGGTTATGGCTCAAGTGACAGAGCACCAGCCTTCAGTGAAAAGCCAAACCTGAGTTCAAGTTCCTGTACTAAAACACCTGTGTGTGTATGCACGTGTGCACACACATGGAAAGTAAACACAATTTATAATCCATTCTCTAGAGGCCAGACATTTATGACAAATAACTATTTCATGAGGTTGTAGAAAAGAAAATAGGCTAATGGGTGAGCACAAGGAACAATGCCTGGCTCACAGCAAGCACCAGCTAAGTGCCTGTTACCTAAACATACAATTGGATACCCCTAAATACAGAAGAACAGCAACAATGTTTCAGGTCATAGCAGCCCATATGATACCTCAGAGGAATGCAAGTGACTGTCCCAGAGGCTGGCTCACAGGTGAAAGACAAGAAGCCCATGGGAAAAAAAATCCCGTTTGCAAGAAGGAAACTTAAAGGTGCAAGCAACTGGAAAAGTCTTTCTTTAAGCATAAGCTGCTTTGCGAAAGTGAAACAATATTTCACTTTACACCAGAAAATTTGCAATCTTTCAGTCAAGTGCAAGGGGAAGAATGACATTTGTCAAGTTGTCCCAGTAGGAAGAGACAACGCTGAGATGCCCAGTCCCCTTATCTGGGGGTCCCAAGTTGTAAGCCTCCACAGACTTGGAACTGTAGATACATGCCTTTTCCTATACATACACACCTGTGATCAGGTGCAATCTATAAATCAGGTCCAGTAATAACTAATGGTAAAACAAAACATTGGTAACAAGGTACTGTAATGAGAAGAAGGGAATGTGGTATCTTTCTTGAAAGAGATAAATCAAATAAGAACAAGGATGGTCTCAACTGAAACTACAGAAGGCAAGGATCACAATAGCTCAATGGCTATGTGCCTATGGCCATATGAAATGCTGTCACTGAAATAAACTCCAAGAAACGGAAACGAGGGTTTTTGTTTAGTGTGCTGTGCAGTTATTTCTTCTTTCTTTCTTTCTTTCCTTCTTCCTTCCTTCCTTTCTCTCTCTTTCTTGCTTTCCTTTTCCGGTTGTCCTTTTTTTCCAGTTGTCCCTGTTTTTAATTTCTGTGCCCTTTGTCTTGTATGTAAGTTTATCTGACTTGGGGACGGGAAGGGGAGTCACAGAAACGGTGGGGCAAAGGGTGAACCAATGCAAGGGCCGTGCTCACTAGACACCATGTTGGAAATGAGCTTTACAACTTGCAGGGAGCGGAGTCAGGGGGAAAGTGGTAGAAAATGAGGAGGGGGTAATACTGTTCTAAAAGAAATGAACTCATTACCTGACGTTAAGTCAATGTAACCCCTCGGTATATCACCTGCACACTAAAACTTTTAAAAATGAACAAAAAAGCCAACAACTGTGATGGAGGGGTGGGGGTGGACAGGATTATACTGTATGCTTCCCATCCATAACAAGAGAGGCCACAGATAACCTCTGACCCACCTCACCCTTCCCCAAACCATCTGACACAACATGTTTTGCTATCAGTGAGGAGGGACTCAGGCTAAGCCTCCTTTTGACATAATTAAAACACAACTCAGGACAACTCCTAATGGCTGTCCTACACATGCACCCATCCCCCACTCATACCAGAGGAAGAGGGATGTGTTACAGCCCAACTTCTTCCTCTGTCACCTCCTCCTGCTCTCCTGTGAGCTCTGAACTCCCAATAGCTCCCACTGGAGTTTTTAAGTTCTTGCTCTGCTCTCTTGCTCAGGGCTGGTGCTCTACTACTTGAGCTTCAACTCTAGTCCAGCATTTTGCTGGTTAACTGGAGATGATGTATCACCTTTCTGTTTGGGCTGGCTTTGAACTGTAGTCCTCCAGGTCTGAGCCTCTTGAATAGCTAGGAAGATAGGTGTGAGCCACCAGAAGGAGGGGGTGGGAACCAGGGTTTTTTGCTTTTTGTTTCCCTCTATTGGGGGAATCTCTATGGCATGGAGGGTCATTTGAAATTTTCCTACAAGTTCCTTCCCTTCACTCTTGTAATGTTGATGACATTCACTTTGTATTCTGCCCTGTCCCCTACCTCATATTACCCCCCCCCCCCCCCGCCATCTCTTCAGCCTCATATCTACTTGAAATCCATGATATCTAATTCTCTCTGTCCTTCTTATCAACTGGTCATTCACTCTAGACCTTTGAGACCTTCAGTGTTCACCTCAGTACAGAACATTCTATTAGTCTTGTGTGTGCTGTCTTTCAAGTCGGTTATAAGTAGCCAGGTACGGTAGTACACACCTGTAACTCCAGTAACTCAGAAGGCAGAACCAGGAGAATAGCAAATCCAGACTATTCTGAGTGATTTAGAAAGACCTATCTCAAAATGAATAAAGAAATAAAAAACAAAGAGTCATACCAGATACATATACCATTTTGTTTCACCTTCTGTGCTATAGACTTATAGTGACTGATAAATTTACAAAGTAAATAAATGATTGAAAGGACAAATGGATAAATGAAAAAGAGATGTCAAAACTGATCCAACATCTGTGCAAAGGGTAAACTTAGTGCACAAGATAGGGCATTTGTTGGGATGAGTGGAGGACACATACTTTGTCATCAAGTTTTTTAAGGCATAGGAAAGTAGATCAGGCCAGTGCTGGTGGCTCACCTATGTCATCTTATCTACATGAGAAGCTCATGGAGATTCTAAAGATCAGGAGGCTCACAGATGAAGGCCCAGACCAGACAAGAAGTTTGCATAACCATATCTCTACAGAAAGGCTGGGCACAGTGGTGTGTATCTGTCATCCTCGCTACAGAAGGAGGTATAAATAGGATTACAGACCAGGCTGGCCCAGACAAAAAGCAACACCTATCTCAAAAATCACCAGGGCAAAAAGGGCTGGAGACATGGCTTATATGATAGAGCGTACTCATAAAGCCCTGAGTTCAAATTCCAGTATTGCCAAAAGAAGCTGATCAAGACTGGTAGATTTGAAGACACCAACTAAGGCCATCTGTGTCTGGTGAGTGAGGTCTTAATGGAAGGAACACCTATATTAGAATGCCTGCTTTCTTGGCTTGCTTCTGTTTTGGAATGTTTTTTTTTCCTACTCCATATAAAGTCTTTGGCACAAAGCTTGGCTCAGAACCACTGATCCTATTATTATAATTCCTTTGATGGGATTGGAAGCCCAGCAAGGCAGAAAGCTAAGAAAGCCCAAGCAGATCAGCCTGGCCAGAGTGCTTCCAAGTTCTCTTTTCTGAGGGCGGGCACATCCTGCACAGTCTTTATCTCCGGTCAGAGTGTCAGAGCCAAGCCTGGAGGGCAGGGAGGAGGATCCATCAGTCCACCTGCTGCTAGCCTTCAGCCCACCTCCAGCCTGGACACAGCTGCACAGTGGGATGTGGGTCAACATCACCAGAACCAAACGGCGCATAGTGCCCTTTGACTGTTCATGTCCCTACACATACTGGGCTTTCTTTCAGGGGCATAGGCTACTCAGAGACAGGATCTGGGGTTTCTGGGTCTCCTGACCACTTTCTTTCTGTCCCTGTCTTTTGTCCCTGTCTCTGTCTGTCTCTCTCTCATGCTAGTACTAGGGCTTGAACTCAGGGCATTGAGCTCTCGTATTTTTTTTCTCTCATTGCTAGCACATACCACTTGAACCATGCTTCCACATACAGGCTTTGCTGGTTAGAGATAAAATCTTTCTGACTTTTCTGCCTGAGTTGGTTTCAAACCATAATCCTCAGATCTCCACCTCCTGAGTAGCGAGGATTACAGATGGAAGTCACTGATTCCTGGCTGTGACCAAATACTCTCTGAATCTGTTCTCTCCATCCATTCTTTCTCCCTGTAACCCACCCTCCCTTTATGCTATGGCATTCAGTTCTCCCATAGATGGTGGCATAGCATGGGATAGTGACTCGGTACCTTCTCGGGCTTTGACTCCCAAAGTGCCACATTTGAATCATCTACACCCCCTCCTCTGTACCAAGGACACAGCCGACTCTCCCTGGCCCCATTTGCACATGGACTTAACAGCAGAGACTTCACAGTGATTAACGGAAAGTATGGAACTGGAGCTCACCATCCTGTACCCTCAACAAATAGCAGCCATAAACGTTTCATGAATATGACTCACATATAATCCATCTGTCCCTAGGCTCTTTCCTTCTCCAACTTCCACATGCTATAAAAGTTCCCATCCAGGCCATGTCCAGAGTCTGAAGCATCCATCTGCCCACAGCCGGCCAAGTATGGCCTCGGCCTGGTCCCAGTCCCTCCTCTCCTGCAGCTTTACCTGAGTCTAGACCCTTACCATCGCTCATCCTCTTTTCAATTGTCCTAGTCACTGGTTTCTAGACATGTGGATATTATAGACCAATTAAAAAAATTGCAAGCTATTATTGGAACAAAACTGTTTCAAACTTGTTTGCTAATAATATTAAGATACTAAATAAATATAATTGAAAAACACCATACTTCCATCAATGACAAGAGAGTCTAAGCTTCCAAATCTGGAAGTCCATTCATTGGTATTTAATATGAGTTTATTTAAGAAACTTCACAACTGGGCATCAGTGGGGCATATCTGCAATCCTGGCTCCTCAGGAGACTGAGATCTGAGTATTGGGGTTCAAAGCCAGCCAGGGCAGTGATCTCTCTGAGACTCTTATCTCCAATTAAACACTAAAAAGTCCAAAGTGGAGCTATGATTCAAGTAAGAGAGTTCTAGCATGGGGCAAAATTCAGGGACCGTATCAAGGCCCTGAGTTCAAGCCCTAGGACTGGCACATGTGCGCGCGTGTGCGCGCGCGCGCACACACACACACACACACACACACACACACACAGAGCCAAAAAACTGCTGAATACATTCTCTCAGAAATGTATAGTGAGAAGAAAAACTCTCCTTCTGCCAGCACACACATACACCCCCCACTCCCCACTCCCCCCCCCCCCCACACACACACTGCTTGACTATAGGCCCCCAGGACCTGCTGCTCCTCCTGCCCCCACACCAGAATGCCTGCTTCGGAGGACTTGCCCAGGATGGTAGCCTCTTCTCTCTCTTTTCTCACTTCTCCAACCTTCCCCACGAAAAGCATGTGGAAAAGGTCTCCTAAGAATTTTTACTGCTCCTAACAATAGGAAACAGACAATGGCTAAAAATAACAATGGGCAAAGTGACAGCACTTCCAAAAGACTGCAAAGAGTTTCATTAGGAGGAGAATTCCTGGGGTTCAGTGGTATGTAAAGAGAGTCCTCCTCTCCAGCCCCATCTGCCTCCCAACTTCCCTGTTCTATCCCTTCATTGCAGCTGCTTCTGAGAACCACCTACTCAACCCCAGCCCTCTAGATCTCCTAGAATTTTAGGCCGTACACTACTGCTTCTGACTGTCCATGAAGAGGACTCCTGTCTCCTGTTTTTACCCCTTTAAAACTCAACATTTATAAATACAAAACTAAAAAGGTACCATGTGGTACCAAGCACCAGTGGCTCATGCCGATAATCCTGGTTACTCAGGAGACTGAGAGCTGAGGATCACTGTTCAAAGCCAATCTGTGACACTCTTATCTCCAATTAAATACTAAAAAAAAAAAGAAAAGCCAGAAGTGAAGTCATGGATCAAATGGTAGAGTACTAGCCTTGAGCACTCAAAGATAGCACCTAGACCCTGAGTTCAAGCCCCAGGACCCACATTTAAAAAAAAAAAAAGCCAAGTGGGTTCTCTGGGGACGATAAAGGTCCCACATCAGAGGATACGACTTGCTGCCACTCCTAGAGGAAGTCACCCATCCCTAGTCTAGCAGGGCAGAGGAGGCACAGTTACAGTGGGCCTGGGGGGGAGAGGAAGGGCCAGTCTCAGCCCTCATGAACCCAGGGAACCAGAGGGATTGCCCTTTCCAGAGCTTGCAAGGCCACCTGTGAGCCTGGATCCATCCATGGCTCTCCACCCATGGAGAATGGCTTGCTTCTACTCAGTGCCTGGTCCACCAACAGGCAGCAGCATCGTGGCCCAGAAGTTCAACAGGCCATTCCTCCCATCTGTTGAATTCCAATCTGCATTTTGGCCCCCCAGTTGGCCTTCTACAGATTTTCTTTTCTTTTCTTTTTTTTTTTGGTCCGGTCGTAGGTCCTGAACTCTGGGCCTGGACACTGTCCCTCAGCTCTTCAGCTCAAGGCTAGCGCTCTACCACTTGAGCCACAGAGCCACTTCTGGCTTTTTTCTTTTGGCTTATGTGGTGCTGAGGATCGAACCCAGGGCCTCGGGCATGCAAGGCAAGCGCTCTACCACTGAGCCACCTTCCCAGCCCCTTCCACAGATTTTCTTGGAGCTCCACGGAGGGAGTGAGCCCTGGCTGTCACAGTGGTTGCCCAAGAGCACAGCCGTCACCTGTCCTCAGCTTCTTCCCTTCCAGTGACACTTCTTCAGGGTCTGCTTTTGGGAAAACCAAACTAGGACAATTTGCTCACGGCTGGATTCCCAATTTTTAGCCATTTCTGTGACACACACACACACACACACACACACACACACACACACACACACACACACACAAACACACTTATGGGCGTTAAAGACCTTAAATGTCTCAAAAAAATCCAAAGGCAATAGGAATTTAAAACAAACAAACCCAGAAGCATTCTCTCCCCCCACCATGACATGAGTGATAGAAGATGTCAGAACACCTGTATGCTTCTTGATTTTTGGTCAAAACACAGGGAGGAAGAAAGGAAGGGAAAAGAGAAGAAAAGAATAGTCCATCATTGACAGAAACCATTTAATTTCTAATTGACACATAGGAACTATGAGGAGATCTCAGTGGTTATTAGCCCCAGCTCCGGAATCCGGTAGTACTGGGTGTGAATTCCTACACCTGTTGCTTCCTAGTCTCCTCAAGCCTCAGTTTTGTTACCTGTAAAATAGGAATAGTTACCCAACCTGTCTGAAGGACAGTGAAGAATTCATGAGACAAAGGATTTAGTATATCCCTGGCTCAGAATCAATTTCCAATGAATGTCCTCAATGTTATTATTATTAGTACTATTATTGCACTGCCTATTTTAGGCAGCCAACATGTTTATTCAAGTGACAGACAGGAGCAGAACACCAGCTACATAACAGATACTCAACAATTATTGCATGAACCAATAAAAGAATAATCCAGAAGTAGGATTGAGGATCTAAGAGATCTGTAACCCTTCCTTTTTCTTTTCCTTCTTTCCTTTTTTTCCTTCCTTCCTTCTTTCTTTTTTCCTCTCCTCCCCTTTCTCTCTCTCTCTCTCTCTCTCTCTCTCTCTCTCTCTCTCTCTCTCTCTCTCTCTCTCGCTCTCTCTCCTCTCTCTCCTCTCTTTCTCTCTGGCAAATACTCATACAAACCTCTTTCTATTCTTGAGCCACAATGCTGTGTGGATGTGGGAAACACCATCTGAAGTTCTATCTGTAAAACTTATATCCGCATTAGGCCATCTCTAGGGTCCCTTTCAGCCCTTATTGGAGATGCTCCCCCAGCGTGGGGCCGTAGGGGTGAGAGCCTGTCCACACTGCAGGTTAGGGCAGAGTGGGGACAGCCACTGCTTGCCCTGCTGATGACAGTGGGGCTAGATCACTTCTGGCTGAGAGGAGATGACTTGTGCATTGCCAGATGCCCAGCAGAGTTCCTGGCCTCTCCGCACTGCTGCCACATCTAGCAAATGGCAGAATGTCTCCAGCCATTGCCAAATGTCCCTTGGGGTGATAACAGCCAGGTGGAGAACGATAACCCACAGACAGGCACCGCCCCTGGTCCAATCCCAGCCCCACACACGCAACAGCCTCTCTTGCTTTGGTTGGTCTGTTTTTTTATTGGGTCTACTTTTTATCAGAATGGCCCTGGAAAAATCTGAAGAAACTCTTACCTATTTCTACCTTTTCTCCTAGGTAACCTCTTCCCTCATGTCCTTCATTCTCCACTGAGCTTCATTAAAAAGCTCTTTGGAAACAACCAAGCATTCATTGCAGATTTAGAATTCTTTTGTTTCCCCTAGCCTATCATTAGCCATATTTGCCTACAAATAAGATGGATGTTTTTAAAGCTCATGTACTCACAACCCCAGAACATAATCCTCTCCCGGCTTATCCCTCTCCAATTATGACATTAGGAACAGCAGGAGACCCAAACTCCAAAACCTAAATGATCCTGACATGCAAATATGTCATAAAACCCAACAAAGGCAGATTTCAAAGGGCTTATCAACAACACAGCTACTGTTAACTGTGACCAGACAGGACTGAGACTTTTCCAGGCCATGGTCAAGGTTGCTGTACAATGGCACATGAGGCACAAGTCTCTGCTAAGGTCAAGCAACCTCACTAGGCTTGACTGCTCGCTGCCAAGCAGAAAGAAATGTTCTATCAACTTACAAATGGTTTTCTCTAAATGATTGGCTTGAGTTCCTCTTGCATCCTTCCTTTATACCAAAAAAGAAGTTCTTGTACAGGCTGGCCACAGATCTCTAGAGCTAGTCAGAGTCAGGGATGGCACACTGGCCAATCAGGGGTCAGGGATGGCACAATGGCCAATCAGAGGTAAGCTGAGGCAGGGCAGGGCAGGGCTAGGGAGACCCAGAGGAAAGAGAAGGAGGCTGGGTTCTAGTGAGCAGCATACTCTGTGCCTCTCCACTGGCCCTGCTGGTGCACCTGCTCCCAGGTTCTTGGCACTTGTCCCTTCTCTGCAACTCCCCTTTCCTCCTATCAGTGCCCGCCTGGCTCCATGTACCCAGAGCAGACTTCCCTCACCACGATTTGAAGCAAGGTCCTTCACACTCCACAGCCCTCCACTGCTCAGCTTTTATTGTTGTTGTCATTATTGCTTTTCAAGAAGCACTTCGCTCCTGGAAATTTTCTTCTATAAGCTTTAGTCTGTTTGTTCTGTGTCTCTCTCTCCTGAGAAAGAGAACATCACCTGAGCCATGGGTTTGAAGTGTCTTATTCACCCCTGAATTCCTAATAGAAGACTTAGAAGCGTGCCAGGCATGCGGTAGATGCTGTCAGTTGTTTGTGACTGGAACTAGTGAATGAATGGAGGTCTGGGCTTGGACTGCCTGAGGGGAGAGAGTCTGGAGGTCCTGAAAGGCCACCAACCTGTCTGACCTTAGAGATTTACCTCTACCTTGGGTACTTTGCCTTCAGATGCATCCTCAAAACAAAACTACAGCACACTGGCCTAGCCTGTGGCTTCTTCTGAAAACCAAGCCTTTAGACTGAAGTGGGTATGAAGAGAGACAGCAGACAGACAGACAGACAGACAGGCATATAGCTTTTAGTCGAGAGCCAGTGGGGTTAGCACCATCCCCTTCCTCACCAATCCGGCTAAGTGTTCTTCTGAAGGCATCCAGTTCACCAGTCTATTTTTAGGTAATAGAAACCTCAACAACAAAAGCAGCCTCACCTCATAAATGCAGGGTTTCCAGGTCCTTGCATGTATGAACTTGTCAAAATAATCGCAAAGGCACTTTTCCTGAAAATCGTTAAAAGTAATTAGTATGAAAATCCTTTTCGCATAAGGAGATAAGGTCATCTGCAGGAGAGACATGCTCCTTTCTTGCATCCCCCCCAATTAAGACCCCATGTCACGTCCCTTTGTAAGGTGTGGGGCCTGGTGGGACAGGAGGATGCATTCTACAATCCCTTCTACCCTGGAGGGTTCCACTCTCCCTCCAGCTTGGGCTTCAGCCTGAGGCTGGCTGGCACCTCCTCTCTGGTGGACGGGACACAGTCCCTGAGCGGAGGCCCTGTGCCAATGTAGGTGGTAGGTGGAAAAGCTTCCCATTCAGTCTCCAGAAAGGAACACTGGGGACTAAGCCATGAGTTCAACGGCTATAAGTGTAGGCCACTGAAAGACCAGCCTTCTCCTCCGGCCGTCCCTCCTCCTCCCAAGGGCATCCATGTTCCCTTCCTCACTCTTTACTTCTTATATTCTTGTTTGAATTTGGGGGTGGGGGGAAGGAGTGGTACTGGGACTTGAACTCAGGGCCTGAGCACTGTCACTTAGCTTCCATCGCTAAAAGTTAGCCCTCTACCACCTGAGCCACAACTCTACTCCTGGCTTTTTGTTGGTCAGGCTGGTATTGAACGGCGATCCTCAGTTCTCAGTCTCCTGGTAGCTCCGACGCCAGGTGTGAGCCAGCAGTGCCTTGCTTTTCTGTCCTTATGTTTCTTTGGCTCCCTTCTAAGTGCTGAAGTTCATGCCCCGCAGGACTTGGATTTGATTGGCAGAAGTGCCTTCCAAGGGCTCTCAGTCTCCAGTATATCAACATTTCCCTGTCCTGCCTTCAAGAAGGCCATGCCTACAAAGTGCATTTATGAGTCCAAGCAAAGCTTCTAGCTTTGGGGAAAGTGCCTTCTAACTTTAACCCTAATATAATACCGACTTTGCCAGAGTAGGGGAAGGAAGAGCAAGAGAAAGGAGCAGACAGGAAAAATCATGTGCAATGGTGTGAAAGACACAGAGACAGGATGGGGAGCTGAAATGAAAGAAGGCAACAAATCAGATTAGGTCTTATCTGCTTGTCTTTTATCTGCTTGTACAGCATCTCAAGTACATCCCAAGGACACTCCTCCCAGCCAGGTACAATAGGAACCAGCAACAAACAGATTCATCATGGGCTGTGTTTCCCAACACTGACACAGGACTATGACTGTTCTCACCACTGAAATGTGGGTAGCAGGGCTAGGTACTGCTTCCTAGCCCTGGCACCTCAGAGGTACATGCACCTTCTCCCTACCATCTCTTATGTTCCTCCTACTAGTGGTGTGTGTGTGTGTGTGTGTGTGTGTGTGTGTGCGTGTGTACGCACGTGTGCACAAGCGTTTGCACACACACACACAGACATACACCAATTCTGGGACTTAAATTCAAGGCCTGGGTACTGTCCCTTAGCTTTTTCACTCAAGCCTGACACTCTACTCCTTGAACCAGAGCTCTACTTCCAGGTGTTAAGAGTCTCATGAACTTTTCTCTCTGGGCTGGCTTCAAACCCTGATCCTCAGATCTCAGCCTTCTAAGTAGCTAGGATTACAGGCATTAGCACCTTTTTGTGGTGTGAAATTAATATAAACTTTCACCAAAATATGGAAGTCCAATGGTTCCGGCAGTGATCATTATTCTAATGTATAGACCAGGTGATCTTTACTTATTTAATTTAGGTAGATGTCCCATTAAGTCATCAACAGGGGCAAAAGGGGTCTACTATTCAGTACACACTTGTGGAATGAGAATAGTTAATCTTGTTAGGAGGGCTCAAGTCTTTTTTTTTTTTTTTTTTTTTGCCGTAGAACATTTTCTTTGCCAAAGGTCATGTGTAAACAAGCCCTTAAGTCTCTGCACCAAAGCCACATGCCAGTCATGGTCAAACTTGCTCTGGCTGCTGTCTTGTGATTCATATGACAGCAGAGACCATCCGAGGAACAAATCTGTTTGGTTCTATTGCCCAGCCTGGGTATCACCCAGAGCCAGATACCACAAAAGAAAATTGGAATAGGAAAGAAAAAGTCATCAAGAAAAATAGTCCAGATTTCTCATGATCTCACCCATGAGTCAGATTTGCGTTTGGGATAACAACTCACTGAATAGACCAGAACAGTCTGTCTGCAAGATATCGGTCTGCCAATTTCAACAGCACAGAGAAGGTACACTTTTTAAATTGGCTTAAAAGGACAAATTGAGTGCACTTGTTTATTTTTTTTCCCAAAACAAAAAGCCAAAACCTTCCAAGGTAAAGCAGTCTCTGTCTAAAAATAGATCTCTTGGACATTAAGCTATAATTTTCTTTTAAACAGTGAACTCCAAGTATCTGTACCTTGCCATTTGGGGCAGTAAGGGAAAGTCCCAAGAGGAGAAATCTTTATTGTGTGACCCTTGGAAAGTTGCTTTGTCTCTCTGGTCCTCTGAGGACCAGGTGGGCCTGAGGAATAAATCCTGCTCAGTGGCAAAGCGTGTTTTGCCAATCTTTTACTATCTATGAAGCGTATTCCTAACAAAACCGATATTTTTTTTTCTGTGTAGCCTCATTTAGAGGAACTTATCCATCTGGGACAGGTGAGATCCAAGCCACTGTCCATGTGAGAGGGTCTTAGGAGTGAGAGACAGGAAATAATAAACAGTGCCCTGGACCAGAATGTCTGTGTACAACCCTCACTCCCCCATCTCTTTGGTGGTGAGAGATGGTGGGCCTTTGTGTTGACTGGGTCCTAAGCTCTCAGCTCTCATGATAGGAACTAGTATTCTTTGTGTGTATGGGAGGGGGGGGTGGTCTGTAGTAGGGCTTAAACTCAGGGCCTGAGTACTGTCCCTGTTCTTTTTTGCTCAAGGCTAGCACTCTACACTTTGAGCCATAGCACCACTTCCAATTTTCTGGGGGTTAATTGGAGATAAGGGTCTCGTGGACTTTCCTTCCCAGGGCTGGCTTTGAACCTCAATCCTCAGATCTCAGACTCCTGAGTAGCTAGGATTACAGGCGTGAGCCATAGGTGCCCAGCAGAATTAATACTCTTATGCAAGAGACCCCACAGAGAGGCCCCTTCCTTCCTGTGAGGACCACCAGGAGGACATGTTCTATGAACCTGAGAAACAGTCTTCACCTAACACAGGACCTGCCGCTCAACGACCTTGGACTTCCCACCTCCACAACAGTGAGACAGAAGTTCCTATAGTTGATGAAGCACTCCCTTATGCCAGATAGGACAAAGGCAGACATCATGTGGACTACAACACTATCCTACTTGTGTAAGGACATTTTCTTTTTTTTTTTTTTTTTTGTCGGTCATGGGGCTTGAACTCTGGGCCTGGGCGCTGTCCCTCAGCTCTTCAGCTCAAGGCGAGCGCTCTACCACTTGAGCTACAGCGCCACTTCCGGTTTTCTAGTGGTTTATTGGAGATAGGAGTCTCACGGTCTTTCCTGCCCGGCTGGCTTTGAACCGGGATTCTCAGATCTCAGCCTCCTGAGTAGCTAGGATTATAGGCGTGAGCCACCAGCGCCCGGCTAGGACATTTTCTTTTTAGAGACTAAGGAGACTTTTAGGAATGACTGCCATCATTTCCTTCAGTCCTGGAGGACTGAGTTACCTCCAGTGAGAGGCAGTGTCTGGATGAGAGCATTGTACTGGCTATTCACCCCAGCCATCTTTTCTTCCCACCCACCTCCTCCCTCTCCCACTATGTACCTTATACAGATTTTGCCTCTGGAGCTCTAAAAATAAACAATGAAATAGCAGAGAGAATAGCAGGTTATTTCGATCTGTCTTTAGGGTAAGAAATTATTGCTGGGTTTTAATTACTCAGGCCTTGCCTACCCCGGGCCCACAGACTGAGGAAGCTCTGTGCCTTCGAACAATAAGGCTAGGATCCAGTGAAGGATGGAGAAATGGATAAAGGCGTCGTACATCTTGGAGGCTGTAAGGGAATAAGTTATCCTTAGAGTTCTGAGAATGGCAGCTAAGGAACACTACAAAAATAACCACTCACAACTTATCTGCAAGCTGAGGCCTACAGCTTGGGTTTCAGATCTTGACTCCACTATCCATTAAGACGCCTTTCCTCAGCTGTTTTAATTAGACCTCTGCTTCCTACCAGAACAATGTAATAGATGCACAAAGTTAAAAGGAAGTCAATATTTGCACATGTATTTGAATAGACGTTTGCATAGACATTTGCATATAGATCCTTTTCATAATTCAAGTTTTCCCAATATATAACATCTCCCTTTCTCTCCAGCATGTAACCGAAAATCCAGGATGGATCCCCTATCTACACATCATCACAAGCAAGGCTGTTATTTTAGTCACAGCCAGGAGGCTCTGAAGCTAGGACCTGCATTTAATTAAAAGCCCTCCTAAGTGAAGGGAAGAGTTAATCCTTTCTCCCATGTTTCTTTCAAAGCCTCTGGAAACTGGGGGGGGGGGGGGGGGAGGGTAGCCTATATAGAAAATTGCATTGGGCATTTGTTGAAATGGAGGGGAACAGTAACATGCCAACAAACACGGGGACATATTTTAGGAGAATCGGGCTCTGAATTTAAGCTCTGGATCAAAGAATTGCTCTATTCTATTATTCTCAGAGGTTTAATTGTTCCAATGAGGATATACAGCTGACTGCATTCAATTGAATTGAAGTTTATCTCTAATGCCGAATGGAAGGCAGTGGCTTACTAAAAACAGCAGGCTTTGGGGAGACCATGTCTTCCTGCGGAAGTCTGACTATCCAGCCGGATCACCGTAGGAACATTACTTGTCCACCTGAGCTTTGGTTTCTCATCCTTAAATGAGGCTAGTAATCTATCAGGAAGCCTGCGTGAATGGCGCAGACAAAGTACATAGAGGGAACTTACCAGTTACTGAATTAAATCTCAGTTGGTAGCCCAACCCTGTGACATCAGTCCTGCAGACCCTGCTCAACACCTGCAGGGAAAAGAAGCTGCAAAGCTCCTCATGTTCTTGTGTCTGTTGGAACCAGGAAGATTGGAGAACACTGTGAGAGACTTTCTCTACCCCTTAGTCAATGCTTTGCTCTTGTTCTGGCCTTTGGACCAGAAGTAGGTTTTGGTGGTCCTATACAAAAAAAAGCCACTGGAATACTTTATGTTGGTCATGCAATGGTTTGTACCATAAAGAAGCAAGGGATGCATCCAGGTTTTGAATCTGGGGCACAGGTGGTTGAGCAGGGGATGCCACTGGCCAACTTCAGAAATAGAAGAGAAGGAGAAAGGTCTAGGGGGAAAGTGAGAAGCTATTATTTGGGGCATGTTGTTTTCAAGGAACTGAGTCACCTAGACAGAGTTGGCAGGGGGGCCACCTCTGGATCTACAGCTCAGGAGGAGGTGGGGGCTGAAGGCACAGATGTGGAAGTGAGCTGAAAACCTGTCTCAAAGTTCCTGGGGGTGGGGAGCAGAGATAAAGACATGAAAGATTAAGGAACCAAGTACAAAACTCAATCAAAAGCAACCAAGGGGTTAGGAGGATTGTTGGAAAGATTAATTAAAGGGCTCATGAAGAGGAGTCTAGAGAGAAGATTCAGGAGTAGCTGAAGAGACAGGGATGAGTCCCCGCAGGGAAATGGACTCAGAAGTTGGGAGAACAGTGTCTCATAACGGAAGGCAATGTTGAAAAACTCCCACTGGATTCGCTGTGAGAGGCTCAGGGGGGATGGGCGTGGGAGTGGTAATTAGACTGCACAGTCCATTGAGGAATTAATGAGAGATTAGAGAAGTGAAGACAGCCAATAGAGACCAATTTTTCAAGTAACTTGGTTGTTGAGCATATAGGACACAGGGGTCTTAAGGAGTGGGGAGGTTGGAACAGGATGAAGACAAGATGCTCACAGCAGACACAGACAGGTTAAAGGCTGGTATGATGTGGTCGGTACGATGGTAAGAGGAGGAGGAGGCAGTCTCCTGGGTCTGGGAGAAATCTCTGATGAAAGTAGAGAAATGTCCTCAGAGTCTGGAGAGGGAGATGTGGAAGTAGCAAATCTGTATGTTGGGGTGCAGGGCTGAGGTTTTCCCCCCACCTCCCCCTCTCTCTAAAGCTACTCTTGCTGAGGGGCATGGAGAAGGGTTGGGGTAGGAGGTAAAGTCCGGGGAGGCGAGTGGGAAACGGGGTGGTGAAGAGGGTCTTTCAGCCAGTCAGTCTGGTGAGGTTAGACAGCACTACATTGCAGTTACACCACTCCAAAACAGTTGGGTGGTTTTTCCTTCTGTGAAATGCTTAGTAGCTAGGACCTAGGGATAAAAATAGATAGCTGGCTCAACTTAATTATTACTATTTTTTTTTGTGCCAATATTAGGGCTTGAACTCTGAGCCTGGGTGCTGTCCCAGGCCTTAGCACTTTTGTTGTTGTTTTTTTTTTTCTCTCAAGGCTGGTGCTCTACCAGTTGAGCCACAGCTTCATTTAATGGCTTTTTGCTGGTAAATTGGAGATAAGAGTCATGGACTTTCCTGCCCAAGATGGCTTCAAACTGTGATCCTCAGATCTCAGCCTCCTAAGTAGCTAGAATTACAGGTGTGAACTACTGACAGGTGTAGCAACTTTGTAGGATGGGGACAGGGAAAGAGATAGGGAACTAAGGGTCTTGGCAAAGGGGGGATGAAGCCAAGGTCTATGGTGTTAGAGGCTACAAAAGGGCAAGACTTAGGAGGCAGCCATATCATGCCAGCCAATCCTTCCACTGACTCCTCCACCTTGGGAATCTCACCTCTGGACAATGCCACTTCACACTGCCTTGTTGCCCAGAGTGACCGACAGTCTAGATGTGTGCAGAACTCAGCGATCTGTGTCAGGGCCTCCTACCTGGTTATAGCACAGGTAAGAGCCATATCACAGTGCTGATGCATGTTAACCACCTGATCTAACGAACTGCCTGACTCCCCTACAGAGGCTGCTGTTCAAACAGCTCCTCACCACCTTGTCATCAGTGCAATTGGCTTTTTTTTTTCCAGTCCAAGTGCAGGTTCTTCACAAGACTTGGCTATCCTAAAAGTCTATTTCCATTCTAACTCTGGAAATGAAATGAGGTCACTGTGCTTCCCAGATCTGGGTCATGAGTAAACGGGACAAACGTCACCCATACCTTTATTATTCAGGTTGTTGGTAAAAATGGTGAACAGAGGCAGGATAAAGTCCACGGCAGAATTGTGCCTCTTGACCTCTCTCTGGATGGACAGCAATCCATTAACTCCTGTTGGGGAGAGTAGCTGGCCCACTGCAAATGTCCCTAGGCTCCTGTTACTTTTGGCTGCTCCCAATTTCTGCACCCTGCTACCAAGATACTACAAAGGCTGAGTGTGGTGACATACCCCTGCAATCTCTGTACTCAGGAGGCTGAGGCAAGAGATCATGACTTTCCAGGCAGCTTGGGGAGAGCCTGTCTCAAAAGGAAAACGAGCCAAAACAGAGGAAGAGACCACAAATTGTGACCATTCAAGCGTCTTGCTGAAAAGTCCCCAAACACTTGTCCACAGCTTTCCCATAATACACTGCCCTGGCAGCCCAACCCCTCTGTGTAAGATCACAACAGGTTTTTCTCGGTGTGTCTCACACACTTATAACCAGATGGAAATCTGGTTTACGACCTTTTATAGCCTTGTAAGATATCCTGTCTCACCATGACCTCACTTCTCCCTGCGCCAAGGGCTTCGAAAAGGCCACAAAGGTGTTAAGAACTTGGTTTCTAAACCTTCCTGGTGCCGTGGTACCTGATCTGGCTGAAGTGACAAATGCCACTGGGGTAATGAGATGCTAATAGGAAGGTCATTGCTTCAAACAAAGAGAGCCCCCAAATGCCCCCATTTCCCTATGGTGAGAAGTCTTTTTCAAGCAGCCCTAAAAATGCAGTTAACATTTTTAGGGCTGAAAAATCTGATTCTGTAAATAAGACCAAATATCATTATGCTCACATCTTTTGAAATATGTCATCTCCAATCAAGGTATTGAACCAAGAGTTTTAAATCTTACAAAATATGTATTCAATTGTTGTTGTTTTTTTAAATTTCATAAAGTGAGCCAGGTACCAGTGGCTCATGCCTGCAACCCTAGCTATTCAGAAGGCTTTGGAAGATTGAGGTTCAAAGCCAGCCTGGGCAGAAGAGTTTGTGAAGACTCTATCACCAAAATAATCTAGACGTGTGGCTAGAGGTGTGGCTCAGGTGGTAGAGCACCAATGACAAAATAGACTAAAGAAAAAATATCAGGATGTTTATGAAGTATAATCCCTAATTATGACCTCCTGAGAGAGTGCTGCTAGTACCTTAAACAGGATGAGCTTGGACAATTCATCAACATCTTATTGCAGGCTACTGGATACACATAGAAGTAGAAAGGATGGCTCAGGGCCCTCAGGCATGGTCTAATCTGAGAATGGTTTAAACAAGAGAAGAAAAAGACACCTTCAGGGAAGGATTCACCAACCAAAGCAACAGGGGATGGATGCCAAGTGAGTGTGCCAGGCATTCTGGGAGAAGCAGCCAAACAGAGGAGGAAGAAAGACTTCTCAAAAGGAGTGAGACTTCACCTAGGCCTCATGGAAATAATCTAGACAGTGGGTTGGTGGATGTTAGAAGGTGAAGGGAGGAGTTAGATAAATGTATATAGTCCACTTAGGCAAATGAAGTTGATAATAGGCTAGATTCCAATCCCCTCTCCCTTTTGAAATAGAAAGACAAAACTCTGACACTCACTTGGGAAATTAACAAAGAACACACTTGTCTCTGTAAGGCAGAGTCTGGGCCTCACATCAAAGGTCAGCCAAGGTCACACAGAGATGAATGGCCACTACATTTACTCTAACACAGTACTCCAATTAAAATCCTAATATGCTCTCAAACACGGAACAAGTTTCATTAAAACCACTCACTGCAAGTTAAATTTGGAAACAAATGGTTTTCGAGGAACTCAGCAGCATATGCCACAGAGGTAAAATTCCAAGAAGGAGAAATACAACACAGAGTTCAGGTCATGAGGCAGCAGTTTGCAACTCTGGCTTCACATTAAAATCACCTGGGGAGCCTTCAAAAAAATACTGGTGCCTGGGTTGTACCTAGTGCCAATTAAATCACAACCCCTGGGGCACCCATATTTCAATTAAAAACACAATGATCCTATTTCATTTTCCCAACAAATACTTGCTGAGGGCCTACTACAAACCAAGCATTTTCCTAAATGTTTCACAATGCAACAATGAACCAAATAATATTCCCCCACCCCCCAAAATAAGCCTTAATCAATTTTTTGGGGGTCATGGGTCCTAAAGTCTGGGCCTGGGCACTGTCCCTCAGCATTTCAGCTCAAGGCTAGTGCTCTACCACTTGAGCCACAGTGCCATTTCTGGCTTTTTCTGCTTATGTGGTGTAGAGGAACCGAACCCAAGGCCTCGTGCATGCAAGGCAAGCACTCTACCACCTTCCCAGCCCAGCCTTAATCAATTTTACATTGTATACAGAAGCAGGCAGAAAGGCAAATTAAATCATTATTACACAGTGCCAGGCAGGGTGGCTCATACCTATAATCCTAGCTATTCAGGAGGCAGAGACTGGAAAGACTGCAGTTTGAGGCCAGCCTGGGCAAAACAAAAAGTTTTCAAGACCCATCTCAACCAATAAAAAGTTCTCCGTGGTCATCACGTGTGCCTGTCAGCTACAAAGGAAGTGTAAATAGGAAGACTGTAGTCCAGATTCATGTGATACCATACTGGAACAGAAAAAAAAAAAAATGAAAGAAGCAGAAAAGGGGGTTATGAAATCTCAGGTTAGAGTTTGGAGGCACAAAAAAAGACTTCAGCAACAGACCTGAAGGAACTCAACTACAGAAAGAACACTGCAGGCAAAGGGAAGAGCAGATGCAATGATCCTAAGGCAGAAGTGTGCAAGTGTAGCTAGCTCTGATGGAGAAGTTACAGAGACGAGGCATCAAGGAAAGACAAAGGAAGGAGAGGTCCAGCAAGGACCGAAGCTCTGTGAGGAGTTCGGCTTTTACTTTGAGAGGGAAGGGAACCTCTTGGGAGGCCTGAGCAAAGAATTGACATTAGCATGATTTATATTTTCCTAAAATCATTCTGGCAGTTCTGTTGGGAATAAACTATGAGAGGAAGGAGGAAGACAGCAATTGAGGGGCTCCTAAAATAGTTCAATTGAACTATGAGGGTAGCTTGGGGGAAGGAAGTGATGAGCAATGGTTAGATTTTAGATGAGTGTGTGTGGGGGGGGTATGTGTGTGTAGTGTGTGTGTGCATGTGAACTCAGAGCCTTGCACACTCACTTGCCTTTTCTGCTCATGACTGGCACTCTACCACATGAGCCACACCTCTACTTCTGGCTTTTTGTTGGGTAACTGGAGATAAAGGCTCCCAGATTTGTCTGCCTGGGCTGGCTTCAAACTCTGATTCTCAGATCTCAGCCTCCTGAGTAGGTAGGAATACAGATGTGAGCCATCCGTGACTACCAGCTGAAGCATCTGAAAGGGCATGGTAGAATCAGAACTTGGTTCAAGACACTTGGTTCAAGAGATGACCATTAGCCATTGAGCAGAGGTCAGGCAGGTAACTACTAAGGCAAGTTGGAAGGGCAGTGGCAAAGTTCTTGGCTTTTGGATGCCTGTTAAGGTCATAGGATCACTGACATCACAGAGAGCAATGACAAAAAGCAAAAAGAAGTTCAAGTACTGGGTTCTGGGTCCCTCAGCATGATTCAGGAGTTAGCGAGAAGAAGAGGAGGCAGCCATGAAAAACAGAAGGAATGCTGGCTGCACAAGGAGGGCATCTAAGAGCCCAGATAGAGCATCTCCAGGGTAACGGAGGGAAGAACTGTAAGTGTTGAATGCTGTAAGGGATCAAGTGAAAGTCTCAGAAATGAGCTGGTACAGGTGGCTCACGCCTATAATCCTAGCTACTCAGGAGACTGAGATCTGAGGACTGCAGTTCAAAACTAGCTCAGGCAGGAAAGACCATGAGACTATCTCCAGTTAGTCATCAAAAAAGCTGGAAGTGGAGCTGTGGCTCAAGTAGTAGAGCACTAGCCTTGAGCAAAAAAGCTAAGTGACAGCACCCAGGCCCTGAGTTCCAGACCCATTACTGGTATACACACACACACACACACACACACAGAAAATAAACTTCACCTCAGACAGACACTATTAGTACAAACTTGATAAGAGCAAAAGGAAATGTACCTGGGTTGAAAACCCCTTCTCTACGGGGTCAAGTTCTTGGCTCACCTTTAAACATAATGATTGTTAGTCTTCCTTGGTAGAACCTAAGGGATTAACACACAGTCGGTCTCAAGGAAATGTTTGATTTACTGAATGAATGCACAGAGCTGTGCAAGTGCTATAGGGAATTCGTGAAGTCTTCTAAAATGATCAGTGTGCAAAATGAAAACCTTTGCACTAGGAAAGGCCATTATTGATGAAGGTAACTCTTTGGATGCTTCAGAGAATTCATCTTCCCATCCAGCTATCTTAATTCCTAACTAGCACTGCTTCTCCAGTAGATTATATGTTCCTAAGGCGGGGCCATTTCTGCCCATGCGGACTTCACAGATTAGCCACAAGTATAACCTGAAAATGAAATAGACCAGACTCTTTTCTCTCATCAGACATGCCAGTTGGACAATACTTTCATTCATACATCTGCAATCCTAACTATTCAGGTGGCTGAGAGCTGCAAGATGGAGGTTTAAATACAGCATAGGCAGAAAAAGTCTGAGACTCCATCTCCAATTCACCAGCAAAATGGACTGGAAGTATGGCTCAAGTGGTAGAGAGGCATACATGAGGCCCTGAGCTCAAGCCCCAGTGCACACATGTGGGTGTACATGCACGCACGTACACACACACACCCACACACACACACACACACACACACATCCTTCATAAAGGTCTGATATGACCCAGTACCTTCTGGCCAGCAAAATATTTTGATTCAATTGATAACTCAAGTAAATCTAAATTTTATCTTTACTCTTCATGCACCAAACAAGAAGTGTACGTATCTTCTCTCTGTGTGACACATGCTAAACTTTAGTTGAAGGGGAAAGAGAAAATTTGGCTTGAGGGCACTGAAGACAAAGTACAAGCTCTCGGAGGAAACTGAGCATCCTGTTGAGAGGAAAAATACTACTTTCTTCTCGCGTTTGCTGTGCTTTCTCAGCTTTCAGTGGCTTTACGGGCAGCTACCCACCTCCTACCTGCAGGACCACCATTGTTAGCAAAGCTTACATGCCGTGTCAAGACAAAAATGGAGACTAGCAGCTGAGAGTTATTAAAAAATAGTAAGGCTATCTACCCTACTGCGTACATTCCAGCAAGGGTTTTAACCAATGAAATTCCAGAAGCGTATCTTGAGCCAACCATTGAGAACTGAGGTGGATGGTGATATTGCACATGAGAACAGCAAGTGAGATCCATCCATTCTGACTGCCCACCTGACTCTTCATGGGAACAACCAGCAGCTCCCCTTTGCCTTACGCTAAAAATAAAGGGCATTCTCGGTGAGTGACACTTTACAGGCACAACCCTCAGGCAAGTTCTGGTTACCATAGCAAACCCCACTAGCAACAGCAGAGGTGCAGCGCATGAGTTATCAAAGGCCAGAGTTCCGCCTTCCTTCATGAAAGCAACTCTCTCTGCTAAATGTCCACAGCAGCCACTGTGGTCCTTCCCAAAACAAGTAATAAAAGCTCAAACAATATTTGTGGGTCTTGAGACATTCTCACAATTACAATTTGCCTGAAAGAGTTGGGTTTGGGTTTGTTATGTGTTCACTGGGATGCCTATATAGTCTCAAGATGGACTTCATATATAAAAGGAGGCCTAAGCCAGATGTGGTAGCATATCTCCATAGTCCCAGCTACTCAAGGGATGGAGGCAAAAGAATCACCAGAACTCAGGCCTTCAAGATCAACTTGCGTGACTTAGTAAGGTGCTGTATTAAAGGGGGGGGGACTCAACAAGGAGGGAATGTACAGTTATTTTCATTCTTACAGTCTATAACATCAAAGCTCCACATCCGGCAAGAACCTGTCATTGGCTTCTTCCATAATTTACTCAAAGCTGGTGACAGAGCAACGGACCAGTCTTTTTAGGGAGACTCAAAATGGAAAGGGTTAAGCCAAGTGCCTGTGGCTCATACCTGTAATCCTAGCTACTCAGGAGGCTGATACTTTGAGGATCACAGTTAGAAGCCATCCCAGGGAAGGAAAGTCTGTGAGACTTATCTCCAATATCTACTCAAATGGTAGAGTGCTAGCCTTGAGCACAAAAAAACTCTGGGACAATACCCAGGCCCAGAGTTCAAGCCCTAGGACCAGCCCCTCCCCGCCAAAAAATGTGAGAGGGTCATTCTACCCAATGTAAAATTGAAGGCTGTGTTCTCAGTCTAAAGCTCCATGAACAGGGAAGTGATTCAGAGGCAAAGAAGAGAAAACTACAAGCCAGGCACTGGTGGCTCACGCCTGTAATCCTAGCAACTCAGGAGGCTGAGATCTGAGGATCGCAGTTCAAAGCCAGCCAGGGCAGTCTAAGTCCATGGGACTCTTACCTTGAATAAACCACTAGAAAGCCAGAAGTGGTGCCGTGTCTCAAGTGGTAGAGTGGTAGCCTTGAGCTGAATTGCTGAGGGACAGTGCCCAGGCCCAGAGTTCAAGCCTTACGACCAACAAAAAAAGAAAGAAAGAAAACAAGAAGGAAGGAAAGAAAGAAAGGAAGGAAGGAAGGAAGGAAGGAAGGAAGGAAGGAAGGAAGGAAGGAAGGAAGGAAGGAAGGAAGGAAGGAAGGAAGGGGGAGGGGGGAGAGAAGGAGGGAGAAAATTAGAAAATTACAGGAAAGTGCTCAGGTATATAAAACAAAAACAGAAAAACAAAAAGCACCAGAATGAAGAGGACCTCAGGGCATCTTCTGTATGCACATGAATGATTAACTTCTCACCTAAGGACTCAAACTGGTCACCTCTGCTCTTTTCTTTTTTTAAATTAATTTACTTTATTGTTATTATAGAGGTGATGTACAGGGAGATTACAATTACACGAGTCAGGTAATGAGTACACTTCCTTCTGCACAGTGTCTTCTGTCCCTCACGCTCCCCTAGGCCTCCCTCCCGTCTCCACCCACAAGTTGTATAGTTCACTTGCATCTGTGTCCAGTGAGCTTCACTGTCTCTGCTCTTTTTTTTTTTTTTTGAGGGTTCAAGGAAAAGGGTCTAAACCATTGTCTCAAGATGAATCAGAGAAAAAATAAAGCCTTGAGCTTGAAAACTTGTGAAGAAAAAGTGAAATTAACTTCTTAGCACTTGGAGCTTAAGTCCTAGGCCAACTTTTCAGAGAAAATGATTTCTCTGAAAACATTAGGAAGTCTAATTTTCCCTGCTCGTGTTAACAATCTGTGTCCTGGGTTTGTGAGCAGGAAAATGAATGAGAAAGCTCAGAACTCTGGAGGTAATCTGGAAGTTGTGGATAATTCCGGTTTCTCAGAGATCCTGTACGGTACAGTGGTAAAGAGCCCAGGCTGGCAGACAGACCTGGATTCAATTTCTTGCTCCCTCACTTAACCTTTCTGGGCAAATGTTTCCTCATCTGAAAAAATAAATGGGAATGATGTCTGAAATACTGTTATATGCTCAACCTGCTCAACAACTATATCAGGTACTATTGTGGGCTCCTAAAAAACATGAGCAAAACATAGTCTTTGGACTGGAAGTGTGACTCACGTACCAGGCATAAGTGGAAAAAGACAAACAAGAGCAGAAAGCCTTGAGTTCAAACCCTGTACTAAGACAAAAACAAAAACAAGCCTATGACAAAAAAAAAAAAAAAAAAACAAGGAACATCAGCCATGTGAATGGTCTTATGAGAAAACAGTCTTTTCTTTAATGAAGCTTACCTTCCAATAGGTAATACAGAAAAGAAATGAATCAAGACTTGAACAGAACAGGTCTCATATGATAGGATCCGAAGAGATAGTGACTTCAGATTACAGCTGTCTCAGAGATGAAGCTTTTGAATTTAGGAAGGGCACTGATGGGAGATAGGATCTGGCCTGCTCTGTGACTGAAAAGCACAGAAAAGACAGGACAGCTTATGAGAGATGGGCCGGGCCAAGAGAGGTGGACCCTATGAAAATAGCAATGCAAGATCCCTAGTTTCAAACTTGGGAGTGACATCATTTGAACTGTGTTTTCAAATGGTCCCTCTGGGTTAACAGGGAGAGGGGGGGGATAAATGGGTAGGTTTTAAGGCAATGAAACGAATCTGCAAGATATTGTCCTTATATATCTGATCAAGAGGAGCTCTGATGTGAACTAGGGACTTGGAGATAACAATGTGTCTACAAGGTGTTATCAGTTGTAATAAATGAACCACTCTGGTGGTTTACAATGGAGGAGCCAAGCATGTATGAGACATGGGATGGAGGAAAATCTCTCCATAGGGGAAAATAATAATATATATGTATATCATTTTAAAAAGACCTCTGGTTGCTCTGGGAGAAAAGGACAAAGGTTCTTGGGAATTCCAAGCAGGAAATATCTGCATCAAGGCTGCAGAGACAAGATGGCAAGGGTTTATGGAGAATATGAGGAAAGGGATACAGGAAGAGTGGTCTCTGGTTTGTATGTGTGGGGAAATGACTAGCCTTTGGGTAGATGGTAATGTCAGTCATTGAGATGGAGGAAAGGAAAGAAATAGCTACAAGGGAAATGTCATCTTGGATGTATTTCATTTGTGAAGTCTCTAACATGCTCATATGGAGGCAATGGGGAATATGAATCTGGGACTTGGTGGAGAGGCCAAGGCTAGACATAAATTTGGAAAGGCAATAGCAGACAGATGGGAGGGAAAGCCTTGAAATACTTAAGTTCTATCTAGGAGATTTCAAGAATACCCAGAGAAGATGTCCCAGAGTTGATTCTGTTAGGGCAACATCGTAAGAGAATGAATATTGTATTGTTATTTTCAATACACTGAGGAGGAGACTACCAGCCAACTATTATCAACATCACTTTGTTTTTTTCAGATAAGAGCTTGCTATGAGGCCCAGGCTGGCTCTGAACTGTCCACCCTCCTGTCTCAGTCTTCTGAGTGGTAGGATTATGGTTGTGCACCAGCAGGCTTGGCGGTCATCAGCATCTTTGTATTCATCTAACTAATTGATACCATAAACAATCACTGAACATATTAAGGAAAGGCAGTTGCGAGTAATCATCAAGAATAAAAGCTCTCTGGAGAGCCCGGTGACTTATTTAAATCCCAGTTTAAGTATGACACCTCACTGTAACACCACTTCTCCATCTGATCTGTGAACCCGACTAGAATCTGCCAATCTGACCTTATTTAGCAAAAGGGTCTTTGCAGATGCCATTAAGGATTCTGAAATAGAATCATCATCCTGAATTGACTGTGTGTCCCGAATCCAATGACAAATGCCCTTAGAGGAGACATGCAGACACAGAGAAGGACACATCCACAGACAAGGGGATGTGAAGACAGAGACAGAGAACAGACTGAAGAAGCCACCCGAGAGCCAGCAGCTACCAGAAGCTGAGGAAGTTTTCCCCCAGAGAAATCGTGGCCCTGCCAATAACTTGATTTCAGACTTCTGACCTCCAGATGTGTGGGACAAATAAATTTCTGTTGCTGTAAGCCACCAAGTAAGTGAAAATTTGTTTTAGCAGCCCTAGGAATAATAAAAGTGTATGCCTCACTGGGTTGTTATGAGAATTAAATGAGATAATGGTATGAAGTGTTTAGATCAGCACTCACCAAATAGTAAATACTGAAACCACTGATGCTCTGGTAATGGTGCTGGAGTTGGAGGTCATGAGAAAAAGATAGTTCATACTATCAGAGATGCTCAAGAGAAAGATGGTGTCCAGGAAATTGAGCAGGTGAGGGACCAGAAGGTAGGGAGAATCTCAGGTGCCGTGTGCATCTCCCACGTGACAGCATTGCTGAGGGTTGTTCCACAGCAGTCACCAGTAAAGCCATCAATCACTCATCCATCTGCTCAGGTATTTAAAGATGAGTCATGGCTTCAAACGGGGATTAACACAATCCTTTCCTCATACCATCTCCATGCCTCTTCTCTCATGAGAACTCAGACAATGAATATACTCTGAGCACATTTTCTGGGGACAGCTGTCCCTTCCTTTAGCCTAATGAGATTGGGAATACTGGTGACCAGGATGGCACAGGAGTAGAGAGTGGGCAGGGGCAAACTGTGGATGGAAGGCATGCTAATTTTGTGTGCTGAGTGATTCTGTAATAATATTTGCATGGCTACTTTAGCCTTGAAAGTTAATTTTCTCCACCAGGAGACCCATAGAGCATAATCTAGTTTTACCAAAATCTCTGCAAAATATACTGTGCCAAAAGTGGGAAATCGACTGGAACACAGCTGAAATCAGACATTTTATGTGTCCATCGGCCAAGACACAAAAATACAGTTTATTGACATCTTGCTTTATGACACTTGGCTCCAGTCTTATCTTCTTAGGTGCAGAAAATGATATTGGAATACTCGAGAGCTTGCAATTGTCTTTGATCACCTGCATGCAAACCTAAGTAGTAGCAGAACTTACCTCACGCTATAGTATGCCAGAGTCACGTTGTGAAGTTATGTACATATGTACATATGGAATTCTTCAGGGCTGTGGGGCATTACCAGGTGCTCAGATTTATACAGTCCAGCCCAAGGTGATGGCTAACTTGCCGCTCTTCCCTCCAGGAATACAATCTTACAGAATACTAGCATTTTTTTTAAAGTAACATCTCAGGATGTTTAAATAGGATGAGCCAGGCCAGCCTTTGGCCAAAGGAGTAAGATTGCTGGTTATTCTTTCACCTAAGAACCTCTAGATCTCCTTGGGAGTGACTGTCTCAGGAGCTCAAAACTCCATGGCATCCACTCCTATCAACTTCCTCTAGAATGCCCAGACCCCTCCCCTGTGAGCTCACACCACTGCCTGCAGCCCTCCCCACACTGAGGACACCATGATCCAAAGTGGCCTCTTGCCCACTATCTCCCCAGCTAAACTCCTACCGCCTGGATGGGCAGGTGCCAGCCAAGGAACTGGCTTTGGATTTCACAACACCAATTATGTCCCTCAATACAAGTCGGAATCCTGTTCGGCATGGTATGAATGCCATCTATTTTTGGGACCTCACTCCTCGGAGGCCAGGACAACAGGCTGCGCGTTTTATCTTGGATGATTTGTTTGAGGTGTCAGAGTGAAAGTCTAGTGCTTGCAAAGGCAAGAACTAGAAGTGTCCAAGTGCTGATAAAAATGTCACTAGGAATGACTCTGCTCAAATCCACTTCTATTCCTGCCAAAGCACCTCAAAGGACCCAGTCTGGGGCATCATTCTGTTAAGGGCAAATATACCACAGAAGCTACTAAAACAGCAGAGATTCTATCTGAACACAGCTAAATTGACTTCAATCTGAAGCCAGGGATTGGATTATGCTATTCCAGCATCTTTAGATCTTTAAGAGTTTGAGATTTTTTTTTTATCCTCCTGCAGATATCTGGGCATTTCAGGCTGCTTCACAGAACAAATCTTCTCTATCTCTCTGCTATTATTTCATCCAAAACTTGCAACAACCATGTGGCAATCTGAATCCACATTGCTACAAAATTCAGTTCCCTAACCTTATTTCTCCAAAACCTCTTCATGGGTCCCACTGCACTTGAAAAGCCACACAGACTCTCAGTCACCTAAAAACAAATCATCCAAGAAGTAACTTCATAGGCCAGATGTTCACTGCTATCTGGCTTCATCAGACTGCATCATAAAGAAAGGCAATACTGTTAAGCTTGGATTTTCTGCCAGGCAATAGCCCAGCCACTTCACTCAGAATGCATCTGTGCAGGTAAAACAAGCATGGAACATCCAGGATCTGTAGGAATGTGGGGCAGGGGCAAATGAGAAGGAGCCAATGGCATCCAAGAGATGCCACAGCCAGGGCCTGGCCTTTTTTTCCACCACAAAAGGCTGTTTCAACCAGTGAGCTTCCTACTATAAATGCTCCTAGTGTTTTCTAGAACCCATTTGTCAGTGAGAAGGTAGACCTCATTAGCTCATATTTGGTCTGAATCAAAAGACGCTAGGTATATATATATATATATATATATATAATGAGATCATGAATTTAAAAATTTTAAATGCTATAAAAGGACCTATTACTTCATATGCAACCTATGAATAAGCCAAAGGACATGGAATGTAATCTATATGCAAACTATCCAGGTGGAAAATCAAGAACAATTTTGAGAAAAATTTTCTAAACTTCTCTTTTCCTCCCTCCCTCTCCCCTCTCTTTCTTTCTCTCTCTCCCTTTCTTTTTTTTCTTTCTTCCTTCCTTCCTGCCTTCCTTCTTTCTCTTTGACTCAGAGCCTGTGTGCTTGCTGTTCCTGAAACTTTTCCTCAAGGCTGATGCTCTACCACTTGAGCCACAGCTCCCCTTCTAGATTTTTGCTGGTTAACTGGAATAAGAGTCTCACAGGCTTTCCTGCCCAGGCTGGTTTTGAGCTACAGCCCTCAGATTTTAGTCTCCTGAATAGCTAGGATTACAGGTATGAACCACCAGTGCTTGGTGTGCACATCTGTTTGCTTTAAAACCAAAAAACAAAACAAACTAAAAAAAACCCTTCTTACCATTTCTCCCAAACTTCATTTAATTTGCCATACATCCAGGGTGTTTAGTAAATAAAGTTAAGTGTTCATTTCCCTCCCCTCTTCACTAATGTGAGAACATTTAATCTTTCTACATGCAATCAAAGACCTATTAATAAAACCCAAGGGTATGCAGGGTTTTACTTCTGCCTCACCCAGGATGACCAGGAAAGAAAGGGTATTCCAAGACTCCACTCCTATCATTACCACCCAAGAAAAACAGTGTTGTGAGGGCAGCAGAACCCATGGAAGATCAGGAAGTCTACCCCTCATGTGTATGTGTATCTGGGTTTGTGTGTGTGTCCATGTCTGTGTGTGTATGTTTAGGTTGTACAAGGAGAGGTAATGACTAAGAAAGAGAAATCTGAAAGTCTTTTCTCTGTTTTTTTTTGTTTTGCCACAAGCTAAACCCCCAAATTACCTATTTCCACCCACTTTGCACTCATAACCTGCAGGTGATCTTTGTTTCTTCCCTCCAAATCCAACCACACATTTCCGACCCATAGCTGATGGGTCTTTCTTTCCTTCCAACCAGCTGGCGACCACCAGCTCAGACCTTCATTGCCTCCCCCTACCGTCTTGTTACAAGAGCCTCATGAATCTCCACACCTTACCTCTCCCCTGTCCCAATTCTTTCTGCAAAAGATTAATTTCTTCAAAGCATATATCTGATCATGAAAGTCCTTGCTCAAAAATCCTAAACACTGCCTTACTATTTGGAAAAGTAGGTTCCGCAGAGTCCTTAGCTTAGACCCTCCACTGGCCTCAAGATCAGCCTTTGACTGAGCACATTCCTCTTCCACTGAGGACTGGAACCCCCATTCAAGGTAGGACCTGGGCTGGGAATCCCATGAAGCTCCCTCAACAACCTAAAGTGACTGCTTCCTCCTCCATATTCCCAAAATGGTTTCTTTCGACTACGGTTTAATTACTTACCATCAATCTCAGTTATTCCTTCAGCCCTGCATTCCTTCAGCCAATAACCATCAGCACCTTTTACATGCCCAGAGTACCAAGTTGATGCCACAGTTCTCTATAGACTTCTCTCCTGATACACTGAAACTCTGACAGCAGGGTCAGAACCTTTTTAACTATGCACATCATCCTGGAACCTCCAGGCCCTACAAACCACGGGTATTCCAAAAATAAAATGATTGAAATGAATAGACAAATTATCCTAAGTTTCCTTAAATAGTAAACTGCCATCAAGTGCATGCAAAAATCAATTTCGATGATAGATTTCAAGTATGATTCGATATTTTTTTCCAGGAGCATATTAACGATGTAAGGGGAGGCACATTTACATAGTTCACTTAGTTCTAATTCTTCCTCTTTCAGTAGCTGCTACCCACCTAGTGCTACCTCCATAACACATGAACTCACACTACGTGACTTTTATAGGTGCAGCAGTTCTAGGCCCATCCTAATGGAAGAGGAATTGATGTAGCCAGAACTACCACCTACAAACAGGGGTGTATTTTGAGACATTCTATTCCACCCCCACAAACAGCCCTCCCACACCGCACCTGCCAGATTGTACCTCCTTGACTTCTACCCAGAAATCACAGGCCAGAAAAGCTGGCCTGGTAGAAATGGTAAGGCCCAAACCCCAAACATAGAGCAGGTTGAGTGTGGGAGATCTCCTTGGAGAAGGAGCCCTGAAGGGAAGGGGGTGGGGTAGGAGAGACTGTCTGCAAGATCAGATCACTCTGCAGCCACCTCCAGTAGCTTCATCATCTCCTCAACAGACTTCACCTGTGCAGCAGGCCAGGGGCCAGCCCCAGGCCAGCCCCCCAACACTGCCCAGCCTCCAGCCTCCAGTCTGGACTCTGGAATGCCCTGGGGTCTGTCATCTCGTTCTTTGCTCTTCACATTCTAGCGTTCTTATCAAGGTCTCTGCACAGATGAGGGCAGGCTTTTGCCAAATACCTACCGGGAGTCTTGGATCCTTCCAGACTCGATTCAGCCTGCCACACTAATGGATTATCAAGCCTGGGAGAAGAGCGCCCCAAAACTTCAAATGCAAATGAGAGAGAAAAGGAGAGGAGGGGGAAGAGGGGGCAGGGGACCGGGGAGACGATAGGGAGAGAGGAGCGAAAGGGGAAAACGAGAGAAGGTGCAAAAGGGAGCGGGAAGAGGAGAGGAGGGAGCGAGGAGAGGGGAGAGAGGGAAGAACTTTCAGAGGAAGAGAAAGACTTCCCCGTTGGAACGTTCTCCATCTCCCCGGCAGATACCAATAATGGCCCCAAAGATGCCCTGGCTTCGCGCTCGCCAATCCCCCTCCTTGGCCCCGCGCGCGGTCTCCCCTGGCAGGTGGGGTGTAAAGCGGTAAGAAAGGACGGTCCCCAGGCAGCGCTCGAGGCTCCAGAGCACCCGCGTGCCTCGGATCCGGGCGCGGGGTGGGGGAGGAACCAGAGACCCCGGGATCAGGACTCTTGGCCCTGTGTTTAGGATCCCCTGCAGCGCGTCTCCCATGGTCCCGCCGTCTCCTCTCCGCCGCGCGCTCTTCCCCCAGTCCACCCATCCCCGCTGGGAGACTTAGCGCCGTCCAACGCGGGGACCCCGCTGGGCGATTCCCGCACCCTATTTAGCACTGAACTTTACCGGGCGCCCCAGGTCTCCGGGGTGCCAGGCTCCCACCCAAAGCCCCGCGTCTCGGCTGTGCGCGGAACGGTCGCCTCACCTGCTCGCTTGCGCTGGGCTGGGGCTCCGGGGGCTCCTCGCGCGTCCAGACCCCGGCGCCGCCCGGCGCTCCCCGCGCAGCTGCAGCCGCCGCCGCCGCCGCCGCCACCGGAGCCGCCGCCGCCTGCACCCGCCCGGCCGCCCGGCCGGAGCTGCGGCGCCGCGCTTCGCCGGCAGCCGCGGGACGCGCGATCCCCGGGCTCCCCCGCTTCGGCTCCAGGGGCGCCCGCCGCGGAGGCCCCACCGCGTCTCCTCGCGCAGGGCCAGCACGCGCCCGGCGCTGCTGCGAGTCCGCGTCTCGCTGCGCAGCGCTGGGGATCCGCGGAGCCTCCGGGATGGGCGGGGATTCCCTCCCCCCGGTGGACTCGAGGGGCGGGAACTCCCTTTCTAGAGTGACAGGCACGGGGGGCGGGGATCCCCCCCCCCCCGGGGAGGGGAATGACTAGGTGGGCGGGGATCCCGAGCGAGCCCCTCGGCGGGCTGGGCGTCCTTCCCGGGGAACCTGCAGTTCTGGCACGCCGGCTCCAGAATCCCGGGGATCCTGGGAGGAAAAGATTCCGGGAGATGCCAGCTCCGAATTCCCCGGCAACAGGAGCTTGGGGCGCCATCTAGGTGGAAGAGAGCGATCCAGGGGACTTGAAGTTGCTTTTGCAGAGCCAGCTCTCCAGAATAGCTTCAAGAAAGAAAAGGAAAACAAAAATCTCCATCGCCTTCTCGAAGGATGGGATGGAGAAAGCCAAAGGAGCCGCGAGAACAAAGCTCGCCGCCCACCGTCAGCTCCCCTAGGCCTCGGGCCCTCGAGATCGCAAAGTTCATTTAGTCACCGGTATTCGAATTTCGGGGGCACCTCTGAGCCGCTTAATCCTCCAGCTAAACCCGTGGAGGAAATCCTCGAGGCCCCCCGGGGTGGCAATTCCGGACTCTGAGCCCCAGCCGAGGAGTGGGTGGTGCTGTGAATGCCAGACACCTGAGGCCTGGTTCCCAGGCCCTGGAAGAACGCATGAGTCCCCCCCCCCCTTCATCCTAGTGGATTTTTTTAAGGAAAGCCTTCAACTGTTTGGGATGTGTGTGTCATCTTATCATTTCGCCTACTATAGGGAGAGGATGATAAGAACGTAATAGAAAGACTTGCACAGCTCAGCAAATTAAGCTCTCTTTAAGAGGAAAAAGCTGGTCTTTTTCAAGTGTTGAGAAGCTAAGAGTAAAAAAAAAAAAAAAAAGTACCTAAGAAATTTCAGAACCCCGAGATAACGAGGAGTTGAATAATGCTTTTGATATTTTCTGCAGAGCAGTAATTGGCTTTGAGGTGGATGGGGATGCGGCAGGGCCTAGTTGGGCTACTGCCTTGCCCAGCGAGGCAATACACTCTGCTCTCTTGGAACAGCATATAGACATAAATCACCTGCCCAGACTCTGCAGAGCTGTCCCACAGCCCTGGAGACCAGGGCGGTCCCAAGACGCTTTTAGTGGATACTTCTTTTTTTGGCCAGGGCTGAGGTGAAGAAGTATTCAGATTGAGCTTGTCTTCAGTATTTATAATTACCAGGCTACTGAGATGAAAGTCTGCACAAATCCAAGCATGTATTATGAGCTGTGCAATCTCAGGCACCCAGAGCGCCTCTTACTTCTGCAAATAGAGAAAACACCTACCATGCAGAATTACTGTAAGGATCAGCAGTAACACAGTTACGAATAGCATAGCACTTAGGAGGTGCTCAGTGAAATGCTAACGATCGCCTAGAAAGGTATTATCGAGGTACTATTAAAAAACAAAACAAAACACAAAACTCCCACAGGGCTGGGAATGTGGCTTAGTGGTAGAATGCTTGCCTTGCATGTGGGAAGCCCTGGGTTCAATTCCTCAGTACCACATAAACAGAGAAAGCCAGAAGTGGCACTGTGGCTCAAGTGCTAGAGCACTAGCCTTGAGCAAAAGCAGCTAAGGGACAGTTACCCAGGCCCTGAGTTGAAGCCTCAGGACTGGCAAAACAAAAACAAACAAAAGACTCCCACAATTCCACAGGGCTGGTCCTTTCTGCTTGTTTTATGGTCCCAGACTCATCTTCACTGGCTCCCACTCACAGGTGCTGTGAAGAGGCCAGCCTCAGCCTCTCCACCCAGCAGTTAGCACAATCCCACTTTCTTCACTCATTATAAGCTTGCTGCTTGAATATGCAGATAAGTTATCACTTAAACCATTCTCACTGTTATTTCTTACCCACCCCATTTCCATTTCTCTCATTTCAGCCATGCACTCTTAACCTGTAAATTCTCTCAAGTCTGCTGATACCCCTGCGTTATATGTTTGTTACCTCTTTTGGAGAGTGCCTCTCTGACCACAGCCCCAACATCCATCAGCTCTTCCTCATTACTGCTGCACAGGTAGAACTTTCTTCTAGTTGCTGATTTAACCCTCAGCAGGTGTTCTGAGTTGTAGGGGTCAGAGTCTTCGTGCAAACACTCATATATTTCTATCTTGTAAATTCCTAGGATCCTATTCCTGCTGTGGAATAGTATTCAACTTGATAACCACTCAATGAATATTTGCTGAATTAAGATGAGTTGTTCTAAGCTGGGCACCAGTAGCTCACACCTGTAATCCTAGCTACTCAGGAAGTTGAGATCTGAGGATCACAGTTCAAAGCCAGCCCCGGCAGGAAAGTCCATGAGACTCTAATCTCTAATAATCCACTCAGAAAACCCAAAGTGGCTCAGTGGCTCGAGTGATAGAGTGCTAGCCTTGAGCTATAGAGTTGAGGGACTGCGTTTAGGTCCAGAGTTCAAGCCCCATGATCAACAATAAAAATAAAAATAAAAAATAAAGATGAGTTGTTCTGTATGTATGTGTATGTGTATTTTATCATTGGTCTCCTTCAAACATGGGCCTGCTGACCTGCTTAAAGTACCTCTAGCTTCAACACTTTTCATCTGAAATCTTACAGATTTATTTTTCTTTTGGTGACCTCTTGCTTGCTAATAATGGCTCAACTCAGGAGGGGTCAATCAAATGCATGGAAATTTTGTTTTGCCCTTGCTGCCCTGTCAATTTGGAAAGCTGACAACTGAAGGCATTTATTTTCCAGTGTTTGAAGATCAAAATGTAAATCCTTTCTGCCCCCTTGTTAAATATTTAGTCACAGATTAGTACTTCTGGCCAAGTTGCCATTTTAATTTATTGCTCATAAATGGACATGATGTGGAGGAGGTTGTATACAGCAAAGCCAATTTTTTTTAAGGTAAGGATAAATTAAAATAATGAACAAAGAAAAAGATCTATCATTCTAGATCATAGATCAACATTTGGGGTCCCAGGTAAAATGTCGCCTTTAAGTGAATCTAAGTACTTCTCTCCAACTCTAGTGGCAAATGGTTGGCCTCTGAACTCTAAGAAAAAGAATCTGCTGCCCACCAGACAGCTAAAGCCCAAACTGGAAGTTTCAGCTCTTGAAAAGACTGCTTTCCTTTTTGGCTGTCCTTGGCCAGGACATTCAGGGAAGAAGAACAACAACTTACTTTGTCCCCAGTTCCTCCAGCCTCTGTAGGTTCTTTTTATCTCCAAAACAGATTGGAGCTTCCTGTTTACCTAGCTAATTATACTTTGTTCTTCTGCAAATTTCTGGTCACTAAATCTTCCATTCATGATTGAGAAACACACACACACACACACACACACACATACACACTGCCAAGGAAGGACTTAAAAAGTACAGATGAGTAATAATGACAGTAAAACATTGATTCAGTGGATCCTAATTGAGATTGTGCTTAAAGATTCCTGGGACATAGGAAAATCCAGCAACCCCAGCTGCTCATACCCTGATATTCCCATACTCTCTCTAAGTCACTGAGAGTTCTTGGGGTGGGGAGGAAGGGTTTCTCAGACGTTTCATTGGCTACAATTTGGGTGACCCAGAGAGCATACTTGGAAAAAGTGCTAGAGTAACTTATAAAATGAGGATCCCAATTTCACAATCCAGTATTTTATCACAATAGTTGCAGAATTTATTTCAAACATTGATAAAAAATTGTAATGTATATAATGCATATATACAGATATAATATGCACAATATATACACAAATTGTCATTTGTATACTAACTAATAATACAGTTATTGTATGCCCTGTTATATGTTTAGAAGGAAGGTTTAAGTATTTGTTTTTCACCCTCTGTGTACTGAAAATAGTCTCAACAATTGTCATAAGCCTGACATCAGTAGTGAGGTAAATGAGCTTTGTCCTTTCCAATGTTGTCTAATGTTACCACACATGTATATTTTGTGATTTTTCCTCTGGCTCTACCTTACAGAACACACTATGTGATTTATTTAATCAACAGCTTTCCATAATAAGGAAGCATGGATTGCTGGTATAGCTTTCACACTTTTTTTTGGAAGAAAATAAAATGAATTATACTAGAAAGCATATATCTAGTATTTGTTTATTGCTTTCAAAGCATACATAGATGATTCAATCATTCAGCAATAGGGCCTAAGAATGCAGTGTGAATCCAAGTTAATTCTTATAGACTGCAGTGACATGTGGTTTACCTTTATATTTACTTGTTCCACAGGCTTAGTGCACCAGCAAAACAGAGCTATGAAAAATTAGAAGAGAAAATAAGAGGGTCAGTTTTGAGAAGCATACCTTAGTACTTTGCATCCAGCATATGTAAAATGAAATTATTGTGGTTGCCACATAGTTGCTTGTTCTTGTTGTTGTTGTTTAAGTAGTTGAGGTTGGCCTGTGGGTTTTTTTGGTCAGTTGTGGGGCTTGAACTCTGGGTCTGGACACTGTCCCTCAGCCCTTCAGCTCAAGGCTAGCACTCTACCACTTGAGCCACAGCGCCACTTCCGGCTTTTTCTGCTTATGTGGTGCTGAGGAATCAAACTCAGGGCCTCATGCATGCAAGGCAAGTGCTCTACCACTGAGCCACTTTCCCAGCCCCAGTAGCCTTTGTATTTTTTACAAGAGATAGCACTAGGTGGTAGATAAGTCCCGAGGCTTAGAGCTCCTATTTCCTTGGCACAGCACTGTTCCTGTGAAGGTAAGAGAGTGGTTCCCAATTCCCATGCTGTGACAATTCATCAAATCACGGTGGAGTCACATGCATAGACTATTTAGACAACTTGTTTGCTACTGCTCTTATTCCTCCCTCCATCTGCCATGAAGATCGAGTCTCCTCCGTCTATTTGGCACCACTTGTTTATTCAAAAGTCATCATTTGAAGTCAATCATACATTATTTTTACTCCATCAGATACTTATATTTCTAGATTACTTCACTGAATAGTCTTCAAAAAGGTCATTAAAAATAAACATTTGCCTTCTCTTTTCTGTTTCCCCCTTCTCTCCCTCCCTTCCTTTCTGCCTTCCTAGTCCTTCCCCCCCCCCCCCCCACACCCTTGAACTCTGGGCCTGGGTGTTGTCCCTCAGCTCTTCAGCTCAAGGCAAGTGCTCTACCACTTGAGCCATAGCGCCACTTCCGGTTTTCTGGTGGTTAATTGAAGATAAGAGTCTCATGGACTTTCCTGCCTGGGATGGCTTTGAACCGTGATCCTCAGATCTCAGCCTCCTGAGTAGCTAGGATTACAGGCAAGAGCCATTGGCACCTGGCTTCTTCCTATCTTTGTAAGTTTGGCTTCTACACTTTTTAATCCCTTTTGCCAATCTTAGCACCCTGTCTTTACAGATACAGCTAACATGAACTCAGAATTGAAAACCAGGTAATGACACCCAGAACCGCCCGCCCCCAGCCACAGAGCCAACACTGGATTCTGTGACTAATCATGGTGACATAGGAAGATGTGCTTAGGTAAATTTCAGCAAGTGTCTCTAAAGTAGGGCTAATATTATTTGCCTTTCAAGGTCTCAGTGGGCTCTCAGGTTCTCAGTGAGAACACAGATATGAAGGAGGTACTTACAAAGAATGTTAAGTTCTCTTCTAACTAGAAACAGCCAGAGAGGCAGCTGTTCTCTGAATGGCAATGTTAGTTTGTCATAAAACATAGATGAATAAACAACTTACAGTTCACCTCAATGTAGAGCAAGAATCACCAAGAGCACTTGATAAATCTGTTCATAAGTCATCATTTATACCTTGTTGGTATGATGTATGAATTAGAGTGCTAAATGGGAAAAATGCATTTTTTTGTATCTTTGCTCTGTTTAAGTGAAGTCCACAAAAAATGGAGATTAGGCGAAAATGCTAAGGTGGATTTGAAAGGTCCAGGTTTAGTTACTTAAATGTGCATACTCAGGCACATGTACACACACACACACACACACACACACACACACACACAGAGCTATTGTTTATCAGAAAATATGCAAGAACTTATTATTTGGTTGGTTTAAGCAAATGTTGACATGTTCCTCTTCTGTTTACCTTTCAAGCTAGATTCCTAGGTGGCTGTCTTTGAAGGGAACCCAGACCATTATGCTGTTGTTTGTCCTTTATTTAATTCAGAAGTTCCTTCTCATCTCCCGTTAACAGAATGCCACTAAATGGTTCCATTTTCTCTTTTTGCTATTTTTTCCCAGTGAATCCAGGGAGAAATCAATTCTTTTTTTTTCTCTTGCCTTGTTATATGCTTATCAACAAAACAAATAAACATTTTCTTAAATAAACAATTTGATATCATAATTTGGGTAATCAGAACAGGTGGAAATAACAAGGGAAGAAACTCAATAATGCCAACTAAAAACAAAACAACAAAATCCTACATTTCTAGAGCCCAAGTGAGACTCCATAAGAATCAAGAGCTACCCAGGACTTTTTTCCCTTTGTTTGTTTTTGTTTTTGAGACAAACTTGAGATCCTCCTGTCTCAGATTCCTGAGTGCTGGAATTACAAGCATGTGTAACCTTGCCAGGCTCCATGGTATTCCTTTAAAAGAAATTCTTATTATAAAAGTGATGCACAGAGGGTTTACAGTTACACAAGTCAGATAAAGAGTACATTTCTTTTTGAACAATGTCACCTCTTCCCTCTTTCTCTCCCAGTCTTTCCCTCCCATCCCAATCTACAAGCTGTCTAGTTCATTTTCATCATAGTGTCTAGTGAGTATCACTGCTGCATTTGTTCACCAATTTGTTCCTCCATTTCTGTGCCCCACCTTGCCCTCTCAAAAATAGATAAATGAATAAACAAGATAAAAGGACAAGAAAATAAAAACAGCAACCATTTCTTAGTTTGTTTCAAGAAATATTATTTTATATGATCAGATGCAAATAGCAATTGAGCCTTTGTGATCCTCCTCTAAGATTATCCTCCTTTGCTCTTTCAGTAGTATTCTTGATAGGGACATAACATGCACTCTGGGAAGATAGCGCAGGTCATGAAGTGACTTCTCTTTCTCTCATCACTTTGACAATACTAATTCTATTTGCTGCACAACAATACTAGTTTTCACAGCCATGTCTCAGGAGTATGGCTGCTACGGATGGGGAATGACCTCCCAAACTAAGGTCATTTATGTTCCCTGTCATTGGTGGACACACATTCATCTCTGGCCCATGCCCCAGGAGAGGAAGAAATTCCCCCAATGAAGACAACAGACTTATAAATTAATTCCTTATGATAAATTCCAAATGCTCCTCAAAGAATGTTTTCTTATTAAAGTCTTTTGAAATGTCTGCTATCAGTCAGAATGTCATGCAGCTTATCAATATTGTATTTCCAGGATGAATCTGCAAAAAAAAAAAGTGCTTTTAAAGATCAAAAGAATTCACAGAAAATGTGATCATGCGAAGTGTCACATAGCAAAGTTGTCCAAACTTGCTCTATTATTCATGCATATATTTTTTTTTCTAGCAAGAGCTCACGATCTACTCCAAAACTTTTTTTTTCTAGAATTGCTCATTATCAAACTTTTATCCAAAATCAAAGTAAATGGTCCCATAGTTACCATTTCCTACTAGAGTTCTCTCATTCTCTTCCCCCAGCCCAGTGCTGGTTCTGCTTCCACGTCAGAACAGAGAGAATGCAGGAGACTTGTTGAGAGGCCTGAGCACTGTCAGCAGTGGTGAGTAAGGGCCCAAGTATTAGAGGCCAGCCCAGGCTTTACCAGTGTCTATAGGTGGGGAGGTTGTTTAACTCAGCCACTGAAGTCTGTGTGGTAGGACTGTGGCTCCCTGCCCTACCAACCCCTTTCCTTGTTCCCTTAGGAATGCCCGCACACATGCAGTGAGCACAACTGTGAACACGGCACAATTACCAGCTGCCCTGGGGCCGCCATATGCATGCCTTCTATGTGAGTGCTCAGCAAGAAGCTGGAGAGATAGTTAAGACATACATGATGGTGCCTTCCTCACTTTCCCATTGGTCCAGGCCCAATGCAAGCCTCTGCTTTTCTGCCACTTGCCATGCTCTTATCTGTAGACTACCTTGCCTCTACCCTGCTGGTTTTCCTCATCCATTCTGCCTTCAAACCTGGTGCCAGCTTGCGCTCCCTCCCCAAAGCTAACCAGCATTCCATTGCCTCATTCTCTGAACATTCTTTCCAGTGTCGGCACTTGCATTCTTCACTGAAGACACAGCTCCCCTGGCAGTACGGCCTGCTTATTTGATCACAACACTTGTGACCTTATAAGTCAAGGTCAGGCGTGGTGTGAGTGACTCCTCAGTTATACTCTGTGGCCTGTAACTTCCACCACCTGCTTATCTAAACTTTCTTGTGCCTAGGTTGCACCTGTAAGAAAACCTTCATTCCAGCCTGAGACACCATGCCCTGTTCTCCCTCCTTACAGCTGTCTGCTGACTCACTGACGGAAGAAAACAAACCAGGTAGATGGCCAATTCCTCACTGTTCATCTTGACGGTACCTGTTTCTCTGGTCAATCCAAAACTCCTTTGTATAAGATATTAAAAATGATTGCGGATTAGTCATCCAAGAAAGATTTCTTGTGACATGCCATATAGACATAAAATGCACCCCATCAGACACAGCCCTCTACTCTTCTTCATTCCTCTCCCCTCCCTTTTTTCTTAACAGTTTCAACAAATTTCACTGTTGCTTTCATATATACCTATAAAGTTATTCAACCATATTCACCCTTCTTCATTCTTTTTATTGCCTTCCCCCTCTCCCCGCCCCGTGGCTGGTACTTACCTTTCCAACAGAGCCAGTTTTTCTTTCCTGTCATTAACTTTTTTTTATTTTTTTTAAAAAATGGATGTTAGTTGTGCAAAGAGTTTTCACTATGGTAATTCATGCATGCAATTGTTCTAATTTAGTCAGATTAAGCTCCTCTATGACCCTCTTGTCCCCCACCCCATCCTACTGATCAACAGTTTTCAGTGAATTTCCTTCTGCGCTCTTCATGTGTAAACACAAAGTATTTTCATTTGATTCACACCCCAGTCTTTTCTGCCTCCCAGACCTTTCTCACTATTTTCAAGTTCTTGACTCCTTTTGTTTTAGCCTCATATTCTTCTTCTCTGGAAGTGATCTTGCTCTTTAGTTCTCAGATAAAATGAGAGTTATATATGAGACAGGATTTTCTTTAACTTGCTACCTCTAGGTTGATAAGTCTTCCCAGAATCAGTCCTACCTGTCCACTCTTCTTGGCATCTCTCTACTTAGACACTCCCCAGTGGTCCCAAACTGAATTCATGATCTAAAGCTTCTCTGTTATCAACCATCCAGTAAACAGAACCTGAACACTCCCACTTTCCAAACCAAAAGCCTCAATATCCCTTGTCCTTCATATTAGAAAACTACATTCTACCAATTCTTTCTCAATTACTTGTAGGCTCAATCACTGTGGTCCAGGCTGCCTTCATCTTTTCTATACCACAGGTTGATAAACAAGTTGTTGTTGTTTTTTTTGGGGGGGGGGGGGCGTCCGGTCATGGGGCCTGAACTCTGGGCCTGGGCGCTGTCTCTCAGCTCTTCAGCTCAAGGCTAGCACTCTACCACTTGAGCCACAGCACCACTTCCCGCTTTTTCCTTTTTGCTTATGTGGTGCTGAGGAATCGAACCCAGGGCCTCAGGCATGCAAGGCAAGCGCTCTACCACTGAGCCACCTTCCCAGTCTGACAAACAAGTTTTGTTGGACCACCAGCACTGAGCATTCACTTGTGGATTGTCTATGGCTTCTTGTGGCAACAAGGTGATAGACTTGATTCATTGTGACAGAAATCAAATGGCTCACAAAACTGAAAATAGTGACTATCTGGCCCATTATAAGAAAATCTTGTCTAGTAAGTCCTTGGTCTACACTGTTACAGGAACCAAGTTTCCTGCTCTGTTCTCAAACATATTGTCCTTCCATAGGATAGGATAGCTAGTCATCTTTATAAAACATTTTATCACCACACTTGGGATGCCTCCAAGCAGGAACCCTAGGCTTGGGATCAAATGCATGTCCGTAGCCTAGACTCCTTGGATTGTATGATTGGCTGAATCTATCTCTCCGCCCTCACTGATTGGCTGTGTCTATCCCTCCCTTACCATGTGTACTCTACCTCAGCTTAGTAAGACCAGCCAGGCTACCTGGCTTTCCCTTCTTCCAGCATACCATGCTCTTTCATTCCCAGAACTTCACATTTCCCTTTGCTTTGGTATAGAAGCCCTTTTTCCTCCCTCAACTTACTCTTAATCCACTTCCTACTTGTCCCTTAGGATGCTGCTTAAATCTTATTTTCTCCGGGGAGCCTTCTCTTTCTCTCAGATGAATTCAGGTGCCCTATTCCATGACACTAGGAACTTCCATTTTAAAGCTCTTACCTAACTGTTAATTCTCTGAGAAATTATCTGTTTAATATTTGCTTTTTTGATAGAGTGCAAGCTTCATGATAGAAAAATTTTGTTTATCCGGTTTAGAGGAATGATTTGCAGTGCCTGGTACGTGATAGCTACTCAGAAAATATTCGTTGAATAAATAAGTGATTAGCAAGAGCATCATGGGGGGTGGGTGTGGTGAGGATAATAGGGGAAATACACATGCCGTTTAGTTCACTGCTTGGTACTTGCAAAAGTTAGATAACATTGTATTATTATTATTATTTATTATGCTCTTTCTTTGAATTAATTCTAAACGTTTCTTTTTCTATGCAGCTAGTGGGACTTCAGTCAAGGCCTGGTGCTCTTGCTTAGCTTTTTCTGCTGAAGGTTGGCACTCTACCTCTTGAGCTATGCCTCTACTTTTGGCTTTTTGTTAGGTAAATGAGGGTAAAGTGTCTCTCAGATTTGTACCCCTAGGCTGGCTTTGAGCCCCAATCCTCAGATCTCAGTGTTTGAGTAGTGAAGATTACAGATTCCTGTGAGTCACCAGGGACTGGCTTATCTGGGCTTCTTGATTTGGCAAAAAAAAAAAAAAAAAAAAAAAGGCTTATCTCAAAGCATTTATTCTTGATGTGTGTAGCATGAATTGCTTTTAATTGATTTCTTTTGTTTGGCACTCCATAACAAACATATCTAGTTTTCTATAATGGAAGACTTTTACAAAAGCAATGGATCCAAATCTAGAAGCCTAAAGCCATTCTTCCATGTGGTTTCTCTGCTGGCTTGCTCCTGATTGCCCTCCAGATCCTCTTCTACCACTCTCTATAGTTGGCCTCCTGCTTTGTTCCTTTGCCTCCTGCCTTCTGATGGATGGGAGCAATAGGTACTACTGGCTAGAAATTCAAGGCAAGAGAGCAAGAAGGAATTAATTTCCTAACTTCTCTTGTTATAGGTTGACAGTGTCTCTGTTCCTCTCTCTAAGGTGATAGCTCCTCTCTTTTTTGGGGGGGGGCAGGGGAACTATGTTGTAATCTGGCATGCCCATGGACCTTATTTTCTACTTTTGTTCGGAGTTATTTTTTATTATTTTATTTATTTTGTTATTATTATAAAGGGGATGCCCAGAGTGTTTCGAGTTTTGAGACAAGGTCTGGTTATGTAGCCTACTCTGGCCATGAACCTGAGAGATCTTCCTGCCAACGCTGGTTTACAGGTGTGTGACACCACTCAGTACTGGCTATTCATTGATACTCTCTTTCTGTAGGTAATCCTCCTTCTTGCTTACTCTGGCCTGGGGTAGCTACAGCTCCTTGTCCTTGCTAGTTTGGCTTACTTCATCCTCCTTTCTGTTTTCCATCAGCTTGTCCACACCTTTATCAATTAAACTTATTTGTTCCTGCTGGAGTGTACTATTGCTCCCTGATAGGATCCGGACTCAGAGTTCCATTGCCTAAACAAATGGCATGGAAGTATTTCAAGTGGTTCTCACATCTTTCTGTAGATCTCTCAGCAAGTCTGTAAGTGAGCATAGAGGGGGCAAATAGTCTTCCCATTTCTCAGGTAGTGAACTCACATCTAGAAGCAAACAAAACAAGGGCTGTGTCCATGCTTCATCCTGAACCTCACCACTAAAGTGAGAGTGCATCTCAGAGACTTCTTCCTTTTCAGAGCACCCTGAACCAGAAGCTGACAGCTGAGGTCTCAGATAAATCATTCTGACTGATGGCCACTGCAGTGAGTCTAATCCAGGTGGATTCTGAAGCTTTGTGAGTGTACAGTTGGCTCTGGGCCCCAATTTTAGAGCGGGTCTGGGAAGCATTCCCAGATGGTTCCTGGATGCCATTGCTTTTTCTGGCCGCGTTCCCGAGGGGAGGTGGGGAAAGCACCCGTAGGTCTCCTATCTGCACACCCAAGCAAAGCACACACTGCTGTATCTTTAGCAAGTGATAACATGCAAAGCATAGCCAGTCCAAGCCTAGAGAGAGTCACATCCAGCCAGCCAAGCTAATTCACTCTGTGGGGCCAAAGGACAGCCACTGTAGAAAATGTGTTCTCTTAATGAATCAATTGTCCTTAAAAATGACTGTCCAATGCTGCCAACAAATCACAGAGAGTCAGTTCAATGTCTGTTTTGTATTTCAATTTTCCCCTCAGGGAAAAAAATCACAGTTTTGCTGGATCTGTTTAGAACAGTGGATCTGTTCTGAACAGTATAAGGTCTAATGCTAAACGACCTTTGGAAATACTGTCAGATATTAGAATAATTTATTTTGTTTTACAAGCATTTGTCATGTATTGATGCTAATTTTGTATTTTGCCATTTTTTTGTTTAAAAAAAAGAAACATGGATTTTTATCCATTGACTAATAGAAAGCAATCATCCAGTAAAATGAACAAAAATATCCATGAGATTAAATACTTCTGATGCAAAAACTGATTTTGACTTATCTCCTTTGGGGAGCAGAAGACAGTACTCATTAGAGAGGCAGATGAGTTTTGTGGTGAAGTGTACAGACTGCCTAGGTTTGACTTCCAGTTCAGCCATCATCTTGCTAGGTGATCTTGGGAAAGTAAATTGACTTCTCTGTGCCTCTATTTTCCTATCTATAAAAACAGTGATAGGATCTATCTCATAAGGTTGACCTGGAGATTAAATACATTATTACAAGGAAAGCACCTTGGAGAATGCCTACGATGTGGAGAAGATTACACAAATAGTTGAGTGGAGTTATACTTTCGGTGATTATCCATATATACTGAGCATGGTGTTGGACATTTGTAATCCCAGTTATTCTGGAGGCAAAGGTCAAGGAGGATCATGGTTCAAGGCCCACATGGACAAAAAGTTAGCAGGGTCATCTCAACAAACCATCTGTGTGTGGTGGTTCAAGTGTATACAATCACATCTATACAGCAGATGTAGATAGGAAGATAATGGATCAAGGCCCAAGATCAGCCTCTCTTTGTGAAGAATAATCAAAAGCAAGAAAGAGCTAGGGGCATGGCCTCAATGTGTGTGTGTGTGTGTGTGTGTGTGTGTGTGTGTGTGTGTGTGTGTGTGTGTGCATGTGTGTATCCAAAATAATAATAAATTATTTCACCTAGGTGAAATAACAGATCCCAGGAAGCTTTGCTAACTAGCATTGCCAATGGTCAGATCAAGCGAATTTGGCTTATGTCTTAGCTAGTATCAGGAAGAGATTAGAGGGCTGGGGGCATGGCTCAAGTGGTAGTGTGCCTGCCTAGCAAACAGAAAACTCTAAGTTCAAACCCTAATACTTAAAAAAATAACTTAAAAGTAATGAAGAGCCTACATCTCCCCAGAGATGGGGAAGCTGTCTCAGCCTGGCAAGCTAATTACTTATGCCAAAGAATGGCACATCACCCTCAGTCTGTGCCACCCATAGGGCTGAGGCAGCATGGCCAGACAATCAGCAGGCTGACACCCAGCACTGTAGCTGAAGACAGTCTGTGATTCCCAACCCATCAGACCTTTTACTTAGACATTTTACACAAGTAAATGCGCGGCCCCATTACTGCGTGCTCTTCCCTCATCTCCTTCCTTGTCTTCTTTTGTCTTCGTTTTTCCCCTAGGAAGTCAATGACCTGCTCAGCTTTCCACAAACACGCTTTCAGCTTAAACACAAGCCCTTAAGTCTGAGGAGGAGCTTGCCGTCTCTAGCAGTCCCTCCTCCTCTCAGGGAAGTCTTGTTATTCTTCATGAAAGCATTCCTGCCCGCCCCCCAGAACAGTAAGGGCTCCATAAAAAAGCAGTCCTTTCCTACCTTCATAACAATGGACATTATTTTACTAAGTATTTGTGTATTAGGCACTGTGTTAAACACTTCAGGTCATACTGTCATTTAATCCTTACAATAATCCTATGAAGTAGGCACAGGCGTTCACTATTGGAGTCTTCTGAGCAGTGCTGTCTATAGAAGTGTAATGTAAGCCACTAAAGTAGGCAGCTGCCGTGGTGCAGATATGATTTGAGTGTGTCACCCAAGGAAGGGCTCAAGTTTGACTCTGAGTGATGGTATAAAGAGTGGTGCAACTGGCAGGAAGTGAGACTTAGTGCAGGGTCATTCAGGGATTGGGGTGCTGACCTTCAAAGGCATTCATGCAAGTTGGGAAGAGTTACTCCCCGTATGTGAATTGTTTCAAGAGAACAAGACTGGCCCCTCCCTGTCTCTGGCTTTCCAGCTAGCCCTGTGATCCTTCCTACGTATGATCCCACCATGATGCTATCTGTTATAAGTCTCTTATCGGAGGCCAAATTGATGGAGCCATTCCACTTGGACTCTTAGCCTCCAAAACCATGGGAAAAAATAAACTTATTTCCCTTACACATTACCCAGCCTCACGTACTATGTTATAGTAGCAGTAAAGCAATCCAGTAATCCTGGATGCTCCAGTTTCCACATTAGAAACAGTAAAAAGAAACAGAGAAAGTTAATTTGAACAATATATTTTGTTGAAGCCAATAAGTCTTTAAAAAATGAGTTTTCAATATGTAGTCAATATCAAAGTTATTAATGTGATATTTTACATTCTTGTTGTGTATTCAGTTTCTAAAACCCAAATTGCAATTAATAAATGTAGAAGGAATGAGGGAAATAGAAAATCAACCTTTGTTAAACAGTAATAACTATTGCTTGCCAGGTTCTCCTGTTAGAAAATGAAACTTTAGTCTAGCGCCAGTGGCTCACACCTGTAATTGGTGCTGTGGCTGAAGTTGTAGAGTGCTGGTCTTGAGTAGCTCAGGGACAGTGCCCAGGCTCTGAATTCAAGCCGTAGGACTGGCAAAGAGAAGGAGGAGGAGGAGGAGGAGGAGGAGGAGGAGGAGGAGGAGAAGGAGGAAAGCTTAAAGGCCAATAGACAGTGTGCATGTACTCTATATGCCTTATTATTGTCCTGTAACAAGGGGGAAAATGTGACTTTTCTGTGGAGAAAGAGTAAAGATACCATCTGAAAGCACTGAGTGTGGTAAGTTATGATGTGGGCATCATGTGCCTCAGAGAGGATGTACAGAGAAGAATACAACCTCACTTCTGTGGGCCCACCCATGTTCTATAACCTCAACCTCAATATAGGAGCATGGAAAATTAAGTGACACTGTGCAAAATACTAGTACTCTTCCATAGTGTCAAGGTCATGAATAACAAGGAGATACTAGGGAACTATCACAGATTAAGGAGACAAAGGAAAAACAACTAAATGCAATGCCACATCCTACAACAGAGAAAGAAGTTACTGGAAAAATTGGTGCAATTTGAATAAAGATCTATAGTTTGGCTGAAAATTGTATGCCAGGTGCTGGGGCTGGTGGCTCACATTTGTAATTCTAGCTACTCAGGAGGTTGAGATCTGAGGATCTTGGTTCTTAGTTAACCCCGGCAGAGAAGCCCATGAGACTCTTATTTCCAGTTAATCACCAAAAAGCCACAAGTGGAGATGTGGCTATAGTGATAGAGTGCTAGCCTTGAGGGGGGAAAAGCTAAAGGATAGCACTCAGATCCCGACTTCAATCCCAGTACCACACTCTCCCTCTCTCTGTCTCTGTCTCTGTCTCTCCCTCTCCCTCTATCTGTCTCTGTCTCTGTCTCTCTCTCTCACACACACACATATATATACACATACACACACGTACACGAATTATATGTCAACGTTGAAGATATAGCTCAATGGTGGAAATCATGCTTAGCATCACAGAATGTAAACATGTAGAGATGCAGAAAGAGAAACAGTGTGTGTGTGTGTGTGTGTGTGTGTGTGTTCAAATTTGTGCCAACATTGATTTCCTAGCCTTTATCATTGTTCTCTGGTTCTGAACATTGCTAACGTTCAGGGCATCTGAGTGTGGGATATGCAGGAATTCTGTCCCATTTTTACAATTTTCTGTAAGTCGAAAGCCATTTCAAAATGTAAAGTTTTTAAGCCAGTACAAAGCTGGATGATGTAGTGGTACATGTGTATAATACCAGCACTTGGAAAGCTGAGGCAGGAAGATGGCAAGTTATAGGCTGTCCTGGGCTACATAGAAAATATGAACTACCTAGAAAGACCTTGTCTCAAAAACAAAGAACAAATAAAACAAGCAAGCAAGCAAAAAACAGTGCAATGCAAACAAAACAAAGGCAAAAGGCAAATTGGTGAAAAAGTCCCTTTAGAATTATTTCAAAAGATGCAAGTGTCAATGAAGTTGGTGAAAGTGTTTTAATACTGCTGGAAATGTATGTTTTTCATATGTACAAAAACCCACTTACAAACCAGGTAAACAAGCTAACCTTTGCAGAAGGAAACTCCAAAGGATAATAACAGGATATGGATTTCAAAAAATAATTCAATCAGTGTCAAAGAATTATGAGCGACATTGGGAAAAACGAGTGATGCTTTCTAGTAGGTTTGCCAAAAGGTATCTGCTATAAAGTCATAAACAAAACGAAGGTCATAAAAAAAGAAAAAAGAATGAGGTCATTATATCATGCTAGCCTATCATTTTAAAGATTATACCAAAAATCCACCTGGGCTTTATCTTTTGCTCAATCTCAGAATGAACACTTAGCTGTAGATAACCTATATTCCATTGGATGAGATCAAATTCTATCATAATTTATATCATATTTTTTCATAATTTATAGCTTCATTTTTCACTAGAAATAACCTTACTTGAAATTTTAATCCATCTTAAATGGTTTCATTGTAATCGATCTACTCCAGCCTCAATTATGGGAGAGCCAGCACTCAAACTTAAGTAATCTGACTCTTCAGTGCAGGCTTTTAGCCTCTGTGCTGTGCTGACATCCAAAGTGGGCTCCCTTTGTTCCTGTTACCTAGGTAAACCTGCTCCCACCAACCAAAACAAGTGTCATGCCCTGGTGAGGGCAAGGCACCCTGGGAAATCTCTTTTGTCATTCTATGACTTGGTTGAAGATGGGCACCTCCATGAACAAATGGGAGGCAAGGAAGGGAAAGGAAACAAAGGTGCATGCGAACTCCAGCAATCATATTTTCCAGGTCTCTCAAAACAGCTGCCCTTCATCTGGCTCTCCAAAGCCCACTTGTGCTACTTGTGCTAGTAGCAGATTTTGAACTAGGGACCTGGGCACTGTCCCTGAGCTTTTTGCTCATGGTTAGGGCTCTACCACTTGAGCCACAACTCTACTTGTAGCTTTTTTTTGCTGGTTAATTGGAGATGAGAGTCTCACAGACTTTCCTGCTTGGACTGGCTTTGAAATGTAATCCTCAGATCTCAGCCTCCTGAGTAGTTAAACTACCAGTGCCCAGCTAACATTAACATCTTTTCTTTTCTCTCTCTCTGTCTGTCTGTCTCTCTCTCTCTCTCTCTCACTTTCTCTTTCCTTCTTTCTCTCTCTCTTTCATTCATTGTGGGGCTTGAACTCATGGACTGGGTTCTGTCTCTGAGCTCTTTTTGCTCAAGGATAGTGGAGCCACTTACAGTTTTCTCGTGGATAACTGGAGATATGAGTCTCACAGACTTTCCTGCACAGGCTGGCTTTGAACTGCGATCCTTAGCTCTCAGCCTCCTGAGTTGCTAGGATTCTAGGCAAGAGATACCAGCACGCAGCACATTTATTCTTAAATAATCTCATAGAATTTTAGCTCTGAAGCCAAATGTAAAGTCAGCGAAATCATTAAAAATTGCAGTGTGTTCAAAATGGTGACCTATGATATTTTAAGAGGCTAGGAAGACCAAGGAAAGTAAATATACATCATTAGAAACCACTTCTTCTAGTGATATGATATGCACAGGTGAATTAATATATCACAGTAAGTGATGGAAGAAGTTCGGAGAATCCAGATGAGAAAACATCCTCAGATGGTTCCCAAATATCCAGGAACAAGTATTTCTTTAGAGAATCAGTCTCCCCCCCCCCCACCTCTCTCTCTTTCACATGCACACATTCAGTCAAAAGTTAGACGATATAATTGGGAGATTATTAAAATAAGTATGATAAGTTATCAGTCTATTCTTGCCTTCCCTGGTGTGGGGATATCACTCTGGAGAGAGCTGAGGAATTAAATGGAGCTCGGCTGTTTTCTTGGCACTGATGCTCTGGCAATGGATGGTACACGGATTTCTCTTTATCATGAAATGACCATCAAGCAATTGGAAAGTGGCTCATCCTCTTATAAGCGATTGTGCTGACAGTTTGAGAGATGGACTTTTGGGGCCTAGACAATGGCAGGAACCTGGACAGGGTTTTAATAAAATCTGAAACTTCTTTGTGGTCTACTCTTTTCAGTTTTCTGCAAGTTGGACCCCGTCCTGGTGATCCTAGGTGGGCTAAAAAAAAAAAAAAATAGAAAAGAAAAGAAAAAAAAAACATCTAAGGGATACATGGGGTCAAGGTTGGGTGGCCTCTTCCTGGCACTGTTATTGTAGCTCTTTGTTAATTCTTCACTGTCCTCAAGACTTTATTTTTCTTGGTGTCCTGGCTGTGATTCCTCAAACTGCATTTGGAAGAGAATACTCCAGGCACTGCAGTGAACACATTTGGGGTGGTCAGTCCATTATTTGCTTTCCTTGGGAACTGCCTTAGCTAAAAACGAGCCGCTGTGCCTTTTGGGCACATTGGCTACCTAAGAGATAAAGATCCACAGCCCCTGCCCCAACTCTGGACTCCTCTAAAGAGCCATCCCAGCATCCCCAGGAGGTTGGCTGAGACTTGTGTTGCGGTCTGTGCTATATGACACTCCAGCTCCTCCTTGGACCCAGACTGATTTCCTTTCCCTCTTTCCCCAGGGGCTGAAGCCAGCAGCCATTTTGGGCAACTCCTGGCCTAAAGTCTCCATCTCAGAGTCTACCTCCTGGAGGACACAGCTCACAAATCATCTCCTTCCTTCTCTTCTCCCTTCTCCATTTCACCACCTTCCATTGCCTAGCCCCAAATTCCTCTGTTTGCCCACATTCTTGGAGAGTTTGGAGATTTCTTTGTACGCTGACTTTCCAAGCTCACCTATGCTGGGTCCTTGATCATTTCAGTGTCTGATTCCCAGAGACAAGCTTATCTTTCCTCTATGTAAGATTAGCTAAGGAGAAGGAAGAGTCCACCCATGTCCGGACAACCTACTTCCCTTAATAGCTTCTTGGGGAAACTGGTAGAGTTGGGTGGGGAAGAAATAATACCAACATGATTCTCGAACTTACTAAAAGGGAACACATCCCCGGGTTTGTCATTTCTGGGCTAGAGTCATAGACAGCTCCTATTGCTTGGCTTTGATGGAGCTTTGCTACCTGGTGGCAGTGTTGGGTCAGTGTAGCAAGTCAAGAGCCTCTGTACTGGCTATGCATGCAAAAGACTGGTTGCCTGTACCTGGAGACTCAGAATAGAGCTAAGGGCAGGTGGGCAGCCAAGGTGAGGATTGCCTCATCCAGGAGCAGAAGTGAGCGCTTGGTGGCCAGAGATAGTTACAGATCCAATTCATCTCAGGGTGTGAACTCTGGGAGGAGGAATGAACTGATGGGAGGAAAGCTGAGCTCCAAAAGCAAAAGCTAGATTACCCCCAAGGGAAGAGGGGTGGGACACAGTGCCGTTGATAGTTGGCCCAGGGGGAATGGTTTGCACAGTGGGGGTGAGATAGAGTGTCAGCCAGGTCAGGATGTTTCAGGAAACCGAAGCCCCAAAGCCAGGGCCCCAAACAGACTTCCTTTCTGTCCACAGTCTCTGAGGAATTCTTCTAGATGTGGGCCACTCCTCAGAGGCACCCTAAAAACAAAGAGCGCCACAGACCTTCCACACAGAAGTGAGAACAAGATGCTTTGAGGATGAGCAGCCTCGGTGTGAGAACCACTGTCCCATGGTCCTGCTGACCCAGATATGAGTGTCACACCCGAGATGTTCCGCCTGACCCTCTCTCTCCCAGACAGACATGGGGGCCTTTCCTGTACCTCAAGGAGATGAGGGCTGTCACAAGGTCAAATGCACCTCCCTTGCCAGCCAGCCCCTGCCCACACACCACACGCAGTCATATTCCTCCAAGATTCTTCCCCTGTGACATGCATCCAGTCACAAACACTCCCCATGTTTGCTATGGCTTGTGAAGAAGAACATCTCAGATAGAAAGGCAGAAAGCAGCAGCTGTTGGGATTGGAGTAGCAATGGACTACAAAGCACAACTCCTCTGCCAATCACTAGGCAAGGAGTCCTGGCCTACTGGGTGTTGTTGTTTTTGTTGTTGTTGTTGTGTTGTTGTAAAGCATCTTGCAACATGCAAATGACACATGGGATGTTCCCACAGTGGATCTTATGTGCAATGACAGTATTAGGCAACATTTGTAATTTTTCTATTAATTACAAAATTAAAACTCCCTGAAGGAAATCTCCTGACCTAAAAATTAAGACACGTACCATGGGAAATGGAAAATAATGCATGATTTTTTTTTCCTTCTTCTACCTGTTCATTTTCTAGCAGTCCTTCAAAATGATTTCCATGCCTATGCAATCCACAAAGAAGTTCCAATGGTTTTTTTTCAATAGAAGAATAATCTATGCTGAAATGTTCAAATCAGTCATTGTATGTCAGTTGTAATTGCTAAAAAGTTGCTACTTGGAAAGACAAATGGTAATGCCTCAGTATGTAAAATCGTTTGTAGAAGGAGTTATTTTCTGGACTCTGGTGGCTCATGCCTGTAGGCTAGCTATTCAAGAGGCTGAGATGTGAGGATCACAGTTCAAAGCCAGCCTGGGTAGAAAAGTCTGAAAGACTCTTATTTCCAGTTTAACCATCAAAAAAGCTGTAAGTAGATTCATGGCTCAAATGGTAGAGCATTAGCCTTGAGCAGGAAAAAGAGTTATTTATGCTACATAGAAGGTGTGTAGTGCGCTATCTTGCAGTTAGAGGAAGACTGTCAAAGCTCTCAGCTTTTCTCTGAGTAAAACGACTGGAAAAAGGCACAAGCATATGTGGCTTATTGTTGTTGTTGTTGTTGCTTTTTTTAAATGCCTCTACAGAAGCTTGAATGCAGGGTCTTGTGCTCTCACTTGGCTTTTGTTTTTCTTTTTACTCATAGTTGGTGTTCTACCACTTGAGCCATACCTCTACTCCTGTCTTTTTGCTGGTTAATTACAGATACAAGTCTCACAGATACTTCTTCCTAGACTGGCTTTGAACTGTTATAATCAGATCTCAGCCTTTGAGTTCCTAGGATTACAGGTGTGAGCCCTGGTGCCTGGTCAGTCATGTAGTTTTGAGAAGATTTGGTAGTTGTGGGCCAGCACCTAGGTAACAATGTAAACAGCAAGTTAAAAAAGAGATGCCTGGCCAGATGCTAGTGGCTCACGTCTGTAATCCCTAGCTACCCAGGAGACTGAGATCTGAGGATGGTGGTTCTAAACCAGTCTGGCAAGAGACTCTTATTTACCATTAACCACCAGAAGGCTGGAAGTGGTGCTGTGGCTTAAAATGGTAGAGCACTAGCCGTGAGCGAAAGAGCTCAGGGACAGTGTCCAGGCCCTGAGTTCAAGCCCCAGGACCAATGAGAGAAAGGCAGGAGAGGGAGGGGAGGCTGGTGTGATGTACTGTGTGTTTCTTCTCCAAATGAGATATCCCATACTCAATCAGGTACCATAGACCCTCTCACTCTCCAGGGTGCTCTCTCCCTCCCTCTCTTCCCCCTCTTTCCTTTGTTTTCTCTCTCTCTCTTTCTCTTTCTCTCTCTCTCTCTCTCTCTCTCACACATACACACATACACACACACAGAACTCTCTTCCCCCTCTTTCCTTTGTGTTCTCTCTCTCTCTCTCTCTCTCTCTCTCACACACACACACACACACACACACACACACACATACACACACACACACACACACAGAAGCACTTTTCTATAAATCAAGTAACTTCCTGGCAGACCTCACTGTCTCATCTCACATTCACTGTAAGACCCTTGAGAACGATAACACAGCCAAATATCCATGAATGAAAGATTACTCAATAGATGTTCTTTGTTTCCCACACGGTTGCACAGTGAACAGACCAGTCAAAATTACTCTCATTTGGTTAGTTAGGAATATAGTTTTTGTTCCTGTCCCAATGTCCAAGGGAAGGAGACTTCTGGGCCTAGCCATCGAGGGTTAACAGATGAGGATGCAGTTGTGCTGAGCCTAGGGGCTGGGCCAGCTCCCTCTTTCATATCCAGGCCAAATTTCAGGATCTTCATTCAAACATACAAGGCAGGGGTGCCTTGTGTGTCAGGCACGGCCCTTAGAACTTGGGTGCATGCTAGGTTCTGACTGCAAGCGGGTGAGTTAGAGTCCCATGCACACAGTGGGGAGTCTTCCTTTCTCCAAGGATGGTTCAGCTGGTTGCTATGGTAGCCACAGACCAAGTTCAGAACCAGTCATGACACCTGGCAGCCCTGAGGCTGAACTTCTCCATGCAGTCTTTGTTTGCTGCTCTCTAGGACAAGGTCGTCCTACTAAAGCTGATGGAAGTGGTGATGCTTTAGCCTTCCCGGACAAGAAGAGGACACAAAGCATCCTGGGACCCATATTGAGATGCAATGTGAAAAAGTGTCTGGGAAACCATAAGTGCTGTGCAGTGATATAGTCTTACACAGGTCTAAATTCATTACTTGGAGATGGGCTGCCATTTAATACATGCTTGGTCTCCAGGCATTGCATTTTCCACAAAGGCAAATGCCAAGGACAGGCAGATTAGCGAGCCTCATTACTCGAGTTTTAAATAGCTCTCCTTTGTCCCTCTCTTGGTTGCTTCCCCAGAAAGCAAGACAAGTTCAAATACTGATAGAATGCTTTCACCTGACCTAGCTGAGAGCTGAACTGACAGAGCAAATAAGGGTAATTCCTTACACATTTTATCAGCCATAAATATGTCTGTACCAAAAGCAAGACAGAAAATTGCATGTTTCCAGCTCTTCCAGCGTTTTGTTTTGATCTTGTGCATATATTTAGATTCACCTTAACATTATCTCATTGTGTGGCCTATTTTCCTTCCCTAGAGCGTGGCTTCAGCATTTGAAAGAAAAATGTTTGATCTGAGTGCCAGTGGCTCACACTTGTACACCTAGCTATTCATGGGGCTGAGACCTGAAAGATTACAGCTCAAAACCAATTTGGGCAGAGAAGTCCATGAGAGGCTATCTTTAGTTAAGGGATACTCGGCAGACTGATGGCATTACTCAAGTGATAGATCACCAGCTGGGAGCAAGGAACTTAAGGCCCCAAGTTGAAGCCCTGCTACCAGTAGAAAAGAAAGATGTTTGCATTCTCTAACATGGTCTGATAACACATTGTCTAATCTAGCAGAAGTATATCTTTAAACCTATGAATATTTTTTCAGTAATCATGCCAAATTTACATTTATTTATGTTTTTCTTCTTAGATTTGTCTAATGGGAAATAATTTTAGATTATTTTTGGAATCTGCCAAAGGGGATACATCAGAAACATTTATTCTAAAGTCTGCCAACTTGAAGTATGAAATTGGGCATGTCTGTTAAAATCACTTGCTTTATTTTTTTCCCTTTACTACATGTATGTTCCTACTGAGTCTTAGTACAGCAGGGTTTATTAATACTCAAAATACTCAAGAAGTAAATGCACCTGTTGGAACCTACCCAGCGTAGACGTGCTGATTGAAGTAGAGAGTAAAACAGAAGGCTTCGTTAGTTTAAGATATTAAAGGCTTAGCATTATGCTGAAAAGCAAGTTCTACCTTTTAGAATTGTGTGTATGCGCGCGTGTGTGTGTGTGTGTGTGTGTGTGTGTGTGTGTGAGAGAGAGAGAGAGAGAGAGAGAGAGAGAGAGAGAGAGAGTATATCCTGGGGCTTGAACTCAGGCACTGTCCCTAGCTCTCTAGTGGAGCCACAGCTCCACTTCTGATTTTTGATGTTTAATGGAAGAGTTTCAGGGTCTTTCCTGTTGGGGCTGGCTTTGAGCCATGATCCTCAGATCTCAGCCTCCTGAGTAACTAAGATTATAGGCATGAGCCACTGGCACCTGGCTTCAGAACTCTTAATCTTAGATAAGAGGAAAAAGCCAATTGATGGTGGCAGGACAAGACCAGTCAGAGAACAAATAGCTGCCAATGATGGTTCTTGCTCCTTGAATGGGAGAAATGTACCCAGACACCTTATTTTCAGATCCTGAAGATTTCTCTAAGGTTTGTTTTGTACTCTATCCATAATGGTATTTGGTAAATTCTAGCTGGTATTACTGCTTTTCCCATTATCAGTATAAAGATGATTGTTCACCCATGGCTAGGTTTACCTATCAGAAATAATGTCACTTAAGCAATTTAGTCAGAAATGCAGAGGTTTGCTTCTATTTTTCTAGGAACTCATTAAATGAGCTCCCATTTCTGTAAACTCATTTAAGGGATTTTCTCACATTCTGTGCTGTTCCACATCACTGTGCCTGCAATTAACCCCTTAGCTCCCCACTTGCTGTTTTGAAGGCAAGTCTGCTGAGAACTTCCTGACGCGGAACCAAGCATCCCTTTGGCTGTTGCTACTCCTGTCACTGTTTTCCATCTGGCTAATCCAACAGACTCACCTATACAGGGTCTTATATCCCAGGCTTTTCTGGGCTGTGAGAACCTGTTTTTCATTCATGACTTTGTTCCTTTTTTGACCTCATTTCAGATGCCTACTTCAGCTGATTTCAAGCTGGTGACCATTTGGGGACCATTTCAACTCAGGGTGATGACCATGATGAAAACCATGAACAGTTTTAGATTTCAGGACACACATAGAAGCTCTCTGTGTTTCTTGTTTGTTTTAAAGTCCACAGCAAGTGTAAGAGGACCTACTTCCAAGTCTCCACCCTGTTGGATTTGTCACTCCCTCAGCTTTGAATGCCCTCAGATTGCAGTTTTTTATCTGTGGGGATGTGAGTTTCTCTAGGGCAGAATCGGTCTTATTGTCCTTTAGCCACCAACACCTAACACACATGTAATATCAACAACACATGTGTCATATAGTTTATGAATACAGATAGACATGTGTGTAAGGGAGAACCTCAAGTCACCATGGCTCTTATATTGTGTAAGACAAATTCATAAAAGCTAACAGCAAGCTAACAGGGCTGGGTGACATTTCCATTAAGGAGAAGGTACATATTATCAGGTAGCACAAAAGGAAACTATCCACCCAATGCTCAGAATTAAGTTCCCTAGTCAAGATTCCTTCACACTGTCCAACATAAGCAACACGATGGGATGAGGACTCAGGTATTTCCTACATTCCAGAAGCAACACCAGGCTGACTTGTTATCCTAGACCCACATGGAAGCTACAAACGACCCAGTCAGATTTATGCCACAGACAGTTAGTTCTGCTCGTGATTACAGAAGAGATGTTCAGGCACCTGGCCATTGCTTCTCACCTGTGCCCGGCAGCTCCTCATCCCTCAGCTCAGGCTGCCTTCTTCAAGGCGGCCAGAAAGATGCCAGCGTTAAACGTTTCCTAACATTATCCAACAATGCCTTCTCCTAATCATTACTCTTTTTTTTTTTTTTTTGCATTCAAAATAAAATTGTTTGCTTTTTTTTTTTTTTTACTTTAGGATACTCTGCTTCCCAAGAGTATAGATTTTTGTACAATATTAAGAGTTTCCATTTAACTCTAAAACCCTTAATGTAAGGGTTTTTTCCTCTCTTTTCACTTCCTAGATTTTTAAATTCTACTGAATATAATCTGGATAAGAGTGGGATGTATGTACACCATATAGACTAGTGCTGGGGTTAGATGATATTAGATGTTCCTCACTAGGGATTAAAGGCATCGCTCTCTTTCTTTTTTCCTTCCTTCCTTCCTTCCTTCCTTTCCTTCCTTCCTTCCTTCCTTCTTTCCTTCCTTCCTTCCTTCTTTCTTTCTTTCTTTCTTCCTTCCTTCCTTTCCTTCCTTTCTTTCTCTCTCTCTCCGTGTCTCTCACATACACACACATGCACACACACACAAGAAAACAGAATAATGAAATCTATCAAATGCTGTTTGAAAAAGGGTGAAGAGAGAGAAGCAATGCGAGTATGCATATATGCAAATATCACAACAAACCCCCACACATTACAAGTTCATGTTAACTCAAAAATAAAATAGAAACTAAAAAGATGTATGACTGGGGTTCAATAACATGTAGAAGGTGTGCTTGATTGACAGCATTTGGTGGTCACCACTAAGAAGAAACTCATGTTTTATCACCAGACACAGGTGGATTCAAGCTATACTTTTTGGTAAATTTAAAACTTTTCTGCTGTTTGTCATTGTTGCTGCATATACTTAAGTTCCATTCATCAAGTATCATGTTATAGCCCAATGATGTTTTATTTTATTTTTATTTTTGTTGGTTCTAGGTCTTGAACTCAGGGCCTAGGTGCTGTCCTTGAGCTTTTGTGCTCCAGGCAAGCATTCTACCACTTGAGCCACAGTCCCACTTTCTGTTTTTTTGGTGCTTAATTGGAGATAAGAGTCCTATGGACTTTCCTACTAGGGCTGGCTTTGAACAGCAATCCGCAGATCTCAGCCTCCTGAGTAGTAGCACTACTAACTAGAGGGCATAAGCCACCAGTGTTCAGCCCAATGATAGTTTTTGTATCAAGAGAAATTCTATATAATTAAAGAGCAAATTAAAGTAGGAAACTAGGTGTTTTTCAACAGACCTAGGGATAGAACTCTTAGAAGCTACCTAAACCATTTTTTAAAATCTTACTCAAATAATTTAAAACCCAAAGAAGAATGTTTGGCATTTAGAGGCACAAGATAAACATTTATCTAATGATTGCACAAATGCTTTGCACTTAAAAAAATCTCCATACCTACAAGTTAATATTCTCTTTAAGGATATAGACCCATGAGGCCAACTTTGAAACTACTCATTAATTCCACTCCCTTCTAATATCAGAGTCCCACATGAATGGCTTGAAAGATCTATGAAGTTATCTTGACTTTCATAAATAATATTTCTACCTAAGCAATTTAATAGAACTTACAATAGTTTGTGTCCATGCTATCCAATTCATGAGCCCCTAACCATATGTGTTTACTTAGCACTTAAAGTATGTTAACTGTGGAACTAATATTTTTTTTCTTTCTAGTGCTGGACTCTAAACCCTGGGCCTTACACACACTAGGCAATCCCTCTAGTACTGATCTATACTAACAGCCTTGAACTTGAAACTTTGCTTATCATTTAAGTAGCCATTAAAGAGGAGCTTAAAGTTGCTTGTGCTGAAAAACACAGACTCTTTACTTGGGCCCATGAAGTAATTAAAAGTAGGACAGTGTAACTTTTAAATGAGTCCAAGTCAGAAAAAGACATGCCTAATCCCTAACTTCCTAGTCAATGTATTAGCAGAAAGTTTAGAGCAACTACACAAACCTGATCCTTGTGTCTGACAAGAGAAGAATTCAGGCAAGACATGAGCACAGTAAAGGTGATAGGAATGCTTATTGGAAGAGAGATGGTAAAGATGGAGAGCATTTGGTATAGACTTGCCATAGAGAAGACTGCATTTCAGCCCATCTCTGATGGCTTGGCCCTTGTCCTCATTACAGAGTTGGCCTTGAGTTAGAGTGAGAGGTGGATGGCTTTCTGATGGGGAGATCTCCTTGCTGTTTCCTGCAAGGTTGTGATGCTAAGGATTTAGTGCCCACTCTATTTCCTCGTTCTTTTGTCTTTCTTCCTTGTACTTTTATGGCCCTCTGTCTCCATTTCATTGTCAGGAAGGTTTTGCTTCAGCAGCTTAGGCTGCCATCTGCAAATTGTATACGCCTGCTTTTCTACCAACCCATAACACAGCTTCCTCCATTTTGTATCAGTGTCCCATTTCTCCTGCAGCTACTTGGCAGCCATCTTGGGAGCCAGAAAGGAGATGGATTCACCTGCCATGTATCCTGACCTTTACTGCAACAAGGCCTCATCTGACCAGTCTTGAGACAATGGGTGGTCAGTCCATCTCTGGCCATCTCTGACTGCCTGTGACCATTCCTGTGAGGTGATCTATTTTAACTATGCCTACTTCTCCCTCTTGCCTCTAGCTGTCTGTTTAAAGTTGTTGCTCATTTCTGTACTCTGAAAATGGCTGAAGATGGGTAAAAGTGTTTGCTTACCTCTGCCCATAGCTGCCTGTGCTGGGTAATAATTTCCTTTCTCTGCTCTTGACCATTACCATCACTTTCCTTGATATAGAGGCCTTATGGAACTTCTGAAATTCGGGCCTTGAGCCTAAAGCTCCAGAGTCAATCACACCTGGTTAGTGATTACTATACTGGAAAGCAAAGCTATGCCAAAGGATTAGAAACCAAACAAAACAACATGAGAGAACATGTTTAAAAGCATTCCTATAAGCCTCACCGTATTCGCCCTTTTGTGAGGACAGTTCGTTCATTCACCTCTGACTTTCTCTGTTGTAACCATTTTGAGTGCTGTGGTTTTCAAGAGGGTGGATGCTGTTTCCCCAACCAGTTCTTTGCTCTTGTGATTCTCAGTGCTGGCTGTGCAGCAGCAGCAGCCTCAGAGATTTCATTCAGCGAGTCTGGAGGGGACTGGGCATCTGTGTTTTTGAAGCTTCGCAGATGATTCTGATCTACAGCCAGGCTTGGGAACGACTGCTCTACACAGAGACCCAAACCAGCAGCCCCTGGCCAAATACACCCTCAAAACATATGTTCATCCCACACACTGTTTTAAAATGTTTTTAATTAGTTGCCAACTTCTACAAATTGTAATTTTTTTTTTTTTAGCCAAAGAGTGGAGTTGGGTAAAGGCTGCCCTCTTCAGACACAGCATAATTTCTTTGGTTAAATATCTCATGTCTGTAGTATTCGTTTCCAATAGTCCTCTGAGTTTGAGACCCCTTCTTCACCCTGACTTTTTGTAATACTTGTCAAAATAGGGAATAATTGCTTAATATGAATGTACTATTCTTAGGATGGAGTACTGCATTCTATCAGTGCTATCTATAAACAGCTCAGCAGGCTATGGAGTATGATTCTACCATCCTATAAAAACCGTAAGTAAATATGAAAGAGAGAGAATGGATCAGGTCCAGCTGGTATCATGAAGGATAAGTCTGGAAAAATGTTGTTTTACCTTTTGCTCTGTTATACCCCAAAGTCTCATCTAAAGCTCCTTGGGACCAACCATCACTTGTCAGGGAAGCCATCGTTTTTGTATATCATTTTATGCTTTGAAAAAATCAGGTTAGTTCTCTTATTCAGCCATTCACCCATGTTTCTCCTTCAACACATATATATGTTGAAATATAAATATACAAAATATATAAGTAAAATATAAGTGTACACACACACACACTCACACACACACACACACACACACACACATATACATAATGGTACTGGGCCTTAAACTCAGACATCAAGCTCTCCTTCAGCTTTTTTGCTCATAGCTGGTACTTTACTCTTTGTACTATAGCTCCACTTCTGGCTTTTTGCTGGTTAATCAAGTCTCTCAGATTTGTTTGTTTGGGTTGGCTTCAATTCAAGATATTCATATCTCAGCCTCCTGAGTAGCTCAGATTACCAGCATGTGCACTGGTGTCTGGCTCCTTTCAACATATTTCTATTTAGTCATGTATGGTTCTTAACATTAAAAATAACTGATCACACTTTACTCCCTTGAGACTCTCTGTAATGTCAGCTAATGAATGAAGAACACACAATCTTAAGTGATGAAATACAAGGTTGCATTGAGGGAACACAGAATAAAAAAAAAACGCTAGTTATTTAACAGCCGAGGAAGGCATAGTTTTTGAGTGTTTATGGGAAGAGTAGATCTTCTTAGAAAAATGCATGCATGCCAAAACATTTCACAATCAATTTTTAGTAGTTTCTCAACCCTCTGAATCCCATCTATTGATTCCTGGTAAAAGAAGCTACAGGCTGACATAAGACACAATACCTTAGAGAGACTGAGACTGGGTAGAGAGCAGCAAGATATCAGCCACAGCTTTGTAAAATGTCACATACTTTTTGGATAAAGTGCTATAACAAGGCTTTTAGATCAACAAATGAGAAAGCATCCTTGCATCCCATTAAATTTTAAGTAGCACACAAGGAATAAATTGTCTTACTTTCCCAGGATCTTGTTACTAAGTGTTATCTAGAGCTTACAACTTGAGGCTTACACTTGAGGTCTCAAAGTCACTAAACAGGTCTATAGCATTTGAATTTTAAACAAATCCTCAGAACCTATGACAGGACTGAGACTTCCTGGAATTGCACTCTTGTGCCTATTGGAAACAGTTGTCAGTTCTGCTGTTTCAGAGCTATTTTGCTCCTGTTTGTCCCCACCTGTCACCCTGCCCTGAGTGGTTTGTTCCATCACTGAGGTAATAAATTAAGAGTAATCTTAAAGCACGAAATATGTGATACGACTTCATCTTATTTATAATTGGAAATGCTTGCATTTTCATTCTCATCTATTTCTATACATGATAGACATCAAAAGTAAAAATGGAGAATTTGTTTGCACAAGATGGTGCTGGTTTTCTATTTCAGGTACTGTACATCATTGGAGAATGTCTAGACATTTCACACGTCTCTATTTTTCCCCCCAAGTAAAGTGACAGATTTTGAAATCTTAATGAATGGATTATTCTCTTTTTCACCTCCTGGAAGGTCACTCAGCCCTGCTGGGGTTGTCTACTATGGAATGAATCTTCCAGCCTCCCTTGACAACTGCCTTGCTGTAACCTATGGTGGCCATAGAAGATCCAGAAGGTAGGAGGAGAGCTTTATGTTGAGTTATTTCTTCCATTCTTACTCTCAGTCTGATAGTGGCTGCATCAGTCCACAGTAACAGATTCCATTGGATTGCCTTTCTCTCCATTTCCAGTTTTTCACTGGGCCCCAATTGTCCCTCTTGTGCTTGATATGGTAATCATTGTCCTGGGCCCCTGCTGGCCTCAACATCCTTAGCCTTCTTTGTTAGTTCTTTATCCACACCTCTGAAAGAAGCTCTTCACTGAGTTCTTTGGAACTAGTTGAAGTGAAGTGAGCTCCCTGCTGGGACCATGGCTAACACTTTCAAATAAGTAAGGCTGGTGAAGTGAAAGAAAGGAGAAAAATGTTTGGGAAGGAAAACAAAAAGCCTTATGGTATGGTTAAAAAACAAAACCAAACCAAACAAAAAACCCACAAGACTTAACCAGAAAACCACTGAATTAACCCTTATCAAAATGAAAACACTGTTTTCTTTGCCATAGATCCTTTCTGGTAAGATGTCACTTAATAAAATGATCATCAACCTACGCTTTGAGTTTACTAATACCAAAGACCACATTTGGTGAATATTATCACTACTGTTTTGTGTTTTTTTTTTCAAGGCAAAAATAAAACCTGATTGTACATACTTATATTGATCGTACATTATATGTGGTCATAACTCTAAATAATATTGAAATTATCAATCACATTTTAGAGAAGAGGAAACTGGGGCTAAGTGATCAAACAATTTGCCCCAAATCATGTAGCTAGCCGATGAAAGAAGCCAGAATTCACAACTTAGCACATGGGGTTTCTTATAGAGTATTTCTTCCTTACATGACTGACTGAAGAAGTATTTTTCTTTAGTTTGCCTGCAATCTTAAGATGCCTTTGACCCTCTGCAAGAAGATTTTATTATACTTAAATATTTTTAATTAAAAATAGTTTATCTAGCTGGACACTGGTGGCTCACATCTGAGAGGTTGAATTGGGAGTCTATTAGGAAGTTGGTGTCTGCACATGAACTCCTGTCTCAAAGACCTGTAGCCCCTCTAATATGCTTACACTGTTAGAAAACTGAGAGAGCAGAAAACAACAGCACACACACACACACACACACACACACACACACACACACACGAATGCAGCAATGTCCTGGGTTTGACCCCAGCACCACCAAACAATAAATATAAAATAAGAATTAAAATGAATGCAAAGCTGGGCGCTGGTGGCTCACTCCTGTAATCCTAGTTACTCAGGAGGCTGAGATCTGAGGATCGCGGTTCAAAGCCAGCCTGGGCAGGAAAGTCCATGAGACTCTTATTTCCAATAAACCACTAGAAAACCGGAAGTGGTGCTGTGGCTCAAGCAGTAGAGCACTTGCCTTGAGCTGAAGATCTGAGGGATAGCGCCCAAGCCCAGAGTTCAATCCCCATGACCGACCAAAAAATAAAAAATAGAAATAAAATGAATGCAAAGGAAACCTTTTTTGATCAACAAAAGCTTAGAGCATTTCTTCAACAGCAGAGCTGAATGACAACAAAGAATGGATAAAATGGTAATTTAAAAAATGTACAAATCTTAAAGCCTTTTCCCCTTTTGTTTTAAAATTACAATAGAAGACTTCTGGTTATATAAAGCAAAAATAATAACATATCATGGGGTTTGTAATATAGGTTGAAGTTGAAATATGACAGCAAGACTATAAAGGAGAAAAGTGCAATTACATTTTATGTGAAGGCAATAATGTTTGAAAGTAGACTGTGATAAATTAGAGATACATATTATAAACCCCAGAGTAACCACTGGAAAACAAGGAAATAAAGCAGTATAAATAGCAAGCAACAGAAAATGTAAAATAGTGTTCTGGTGATTTGGAGTGTAGCTTAGTCATAACACATTTGCTTAGTATGTGTGAAGTCTTAGGTTTGATGTTCAGCTTCAAGGGGTAGAGGACTGGCATCAAAAATGAGTAGAATTCCTTGCTGTAGCATGGATGGAACTGGAGGGCCTTGTATAAAGTGGAATAAGTCATGTAAATAAGGACAAATAACCACAGGCTCTCATTTATTTGTTCAAATTTTTTTAAAAAACTAATTTCTCCCCAGTAGAGAATAGGCTGGTGGATGTGAGGGAGAGACAGAGAGAGGATAGTTAATGGTTGAAGCAGTACTGTTGGATAGGAGGAATAGCTTCTAATGTCCTATAGCATGGTAAGATACCTATGTTGAAAATAAGAAGAGAGTGTAAAAATTAAAGAGTAAATTTTGAATGCTCTCTACACAAAGAAATTATATATAAATTATACACACACACACACATATCTGATATGTATATGTCAGATGCCAGGTAGCTGTGTTTGGTCATTATACATTATATGCATGTATTGAAATTCACACTGTATCCCATAAAGGTACAAAACGATGTCAATTTAGAAGTGCCTCAGTCTAATCTTTGGAACTGGAAAAAATGTGGGAGATGGGGCTGAATATGATGAGGAGAAAAGAACAAAAATGTGACAAAGAGAAAACAAATAGAAGGATAATATATTTAAAGCCAACCATATTAATAATTACATTAAATGTAAATGGACTAAAGGCAATAATTACAAGGTAGAAATTTCCAAAATGTATGAAAGGCAAGATTCAACTAATAAAATGTCTCTAGAAACTGCTCAGACTGGTCAATGTTGTACTAAGCATTGTACTGTGACAAATGTTCAACATATAGCAGGATTTTCACTATGTATTTTTTAATAGATTTTAAAGCTTTATTTCTGAGAGACATATACTCATATATATATATTTGTAATGTTTTGCTATAGAAGTTCAGTGTATAATGAACAATTAGAGCCATCATATTGACTACAGTGAGTTATAATCTTAATTGATTTAAAAAAATTTTTATTTTATTGTAAAGAAGCTGTACAGAGAGGTTACAGTTATATGAGTAAGGTAATGAGAACATTGCTTGTCAAACATTGTTACGTTCTTTGTTTTTTTTCCTACTCTCCCTTCTCCCCCCTTTCCACCCCACCCATCCCCACCCCCAGCCGAAGTTGTAAAGTTCATTTCCAACATAGTGTCTTGTGAGTATCATTGCTGAAATGGGTCATCCTGTGTCCTTGTCTCAGCATTTTGTTATTCCCCTTCCCCTCCCCAAATTAGATAAATGTATATCTAAGATTCAGGGTACCAAAATCAAATACAGTGACAACAGGGGATATACCATGTGTAGGATAATCTTATCAGGTGAGCAGAAAAGCTCTATGTACATATGACCATATAAGATGATGCTAAGCGAAATGAACCCCAAGATATGGACACAAGAGGTTTTTCTTGTTGTTGTTTTTTTTAATGTACTATGTGATTTTTTTTTTTCGTTTTTTTGTATGTTGGTTAATACAGATTCTTAATGGAAGTTGTTGGGAAGAATTTGTGGTCATATTTAATTCACAACAATTCATCCTGTGGAGACAATTATTTATATTCTTCTCTGTGTAGTAAAGAATTCAGCTTTCGAGGCAAACAAGTCTCTTTCTTTGGGTCATTTGAGAGGGCCAGTGCCGCTAAAGTTCTTAGGAATGCCTCTCTCCAGCTGTGAGCGTCTCTGAGGCACTACCTTAAGACTTCCAAAGGCCTTTGAATAGGATATTACATTGAGTTTGTCTTTATCCCAAGGCTATTTGTTATTACTCTGGCAGCTTGAGAAATTGAAAATTCAAGCCAGTTCAAGCTTCCAAACCAGAGGGTCATGGAGCCTTCACATTTCCCCTAAATTCTGCTTTCCAGTTGTTGCTACTTTGGTTCAACTCTGTGTTTTATCATGTACAGTCAACATAAAACCAATGGACACGTTTCACATTCTGCTTGAGAATATATGAAGTCAGTGTGCCAGTTTACCTGGGCTGCCACAAAACAAAACAAAACAAAACAACTCATGGACTAAATGGTTTAAACAACCAAAGTGGATTCTCTTAAAACTGCAGTCTAGAAGTCCAAAGGTGACAATAGGGCTGGTTTCTGGGGAGGGCTCTCTTCCTTATTTAGGTTGTCCTCTCACTGTCCTCACAAAGCTTCTTCAGCATGTGTACTCAAAGAAAGGCCTCTCCTCCCCTCTCCCTCCCTCCCTCCCTTCTTCCCTCCCTTTCTGGTTGTTGTTTTGGTGCTAGAACTGGAGCTTGAATTCAGGGCCTCATACCCTCCCTTAGCTTTTTTCAGTGCTTTACCGCTGAGCTAGCCCTCCACTTGCTGGTTAATTGGAGGTAAGAGTCTCATGGATTTGTCTACTTGTGCTAGTTTTGAACCTTGACCCTCACATCTCAGCCTCAGCAGGGATTACAGGTGTGAATCACTGACCTGGGCTTGGTCTCTTTTTATAAGGATATCAGTCTTAACTGATAAGGGTCTTACCTTTATATTTTTGTTTAACTTTAATTACTTTTATATAAGCCCTAATCTCCAAACACTAGCATATTGGGGGCAAGGGATTTAACAAGAATTTTGAACGGGCAATTCTATGCATGCCAGTCAGATTCACATATTTCTTAGTGTTTCAAATGTTTTTTGTCACATAAAATCATCATCTCCCAAATGACTGCCTTGATGCAATGAAAGAATTCACTATTTCTCATGATTCTGTGGGTTGGCCAAGTGTTTCTGCTTTCTGTGATGCTGGTTGGAGTGTAAGGAAGATCGGATGGCTTGAAATGGCTTCCTTTACGTAGCTGCAAGGAGAAGTACTGCTGGTCTTTCTTTTCCATGTAAACCTCTCCACACTGTCCTTCTGATCCCCAGCACACAATGGCTGGATTCTATGAATGAACATTCCAAAAGAAAACATCCCAATAACCACAAGTGTTTATCGAGCCTTTGCTTGAGTTCATGGTTGATATATGAAGGAACTAGATGAAAGTATTTGGTCCCTCTGACTTGCTTCCATTTCTCATGAAGCAGGTCATAAAAACGAGCTTCAAAAGTAGGTCATCAGGAGTTCTGGGAAGATGGCAGAGGAGAAGCTGGAATCTGAACAAGCTCTTGCATAGAAAACAGTTTCAGAGTTCCAGTGAACAGTCCCAAGCCAGAGAATCACACCAAGTGTGCCATCACAGGACAGAGAGTTAGTCAAGAGAGGGGAAGCCAAGCAGACACATCTGAGCACGTGCCAGCAGCTGCCACTGCGGGGTCGCGGCGGCGACCACCGCCGCGGGGGGCATACCTGAGACACAGTCCGGGACGAAGGAGCCAGACGCAGCAGACGAGCGGATTCTACTCAACACCAGCAAGAACCGACAAGGAGCAGACAACTTCATCCTGCACTTTGCAGACCAGAGACGACCCAGGATCCAAGACTCGGCTTGAGTAGAAACCCGACGTCCTCACTCCTTCTCAGGGAGCAGAGGAGGGAAGGCCACCCCTCCCCCCCAGCACCGGTGATCTCCATCTTGGATACTGACAAAGCTCGGAGGAGCGGCTAGCTCCAGCTCAGGCCTTGGAATAAAACGAGTCATTTAGCAGGTCACAAGAACTTAACGGTGAAGTGACCTCACAGACTCAGTTCCATCCAGGGAAAAGTCACCCAGCTCAGGGGCCAGCCATTGGAGTGGCTTTCCTCACCGGGTAACCAGAGCCAGAGGCTGCCCCTCCCTCTAGCAGCCACCACAATCAATTGAAAAACAGAAACCCTGAGAATGGCTCCAGGCTCGGTGCTGTGAGTTTTTTTCACAAAATAGCCCCAGGGAAAAGCTACTGTTTGTTGAAAGGCCTCAACTCTACCCAGAACCTAGCCTCATCACTGCATCCCCCTCTTTTGTGATTCTCAAAGCAGATCACCCTCCCAGTAAACTAACCTGGAAGGGGGATCTCAAAATCTTGGGTAAAGCAGAGCATTTTTCTGCCTGTTCCAACAAACTGACTTAAGAAACCAATCAAGCCACAGGACCTCAAGCTGACCAGAGACTCCAACAAGACTCTGGTTACAGACAAAAGGGAGATACAGGATTCTTCCCACCCCTCCCAAAAAAAAAAAAAAAAATCAAAGAACTTTTTTTTTCTTCTTCTTCTTTTCTTTCTTTTTTTTTTGTTTTTTTTTTTTGTTACCTTATATATATAAAAAATTTTTTTTCCTTTTCTAAAACTTTTATTAATCTTTAATTTTTGCCTCTTCTGAAAAAATAATTGTTTTCCAGTAACTTTTTTTTTCTCCTCTTATAATTTTTATTTTAGGAATACATGAATGTGTGTTTTCCTTTCTTTTCTTGTCTTCTTTCTCTTTTTCTTTCATTCTTAATTATCTTTTTGTTTTTTGTCTAGCTCTACTGAACTTCTGATCTTTTCTTCTCACTTTCCTATCCTTTCCACCTTTTCCTCTCTTTTGTTCTCTTTTATCCTCAGATAAACCCGTAGTTAACTAGTCGACCCTATCCCCCATTGTGTACACACTTAATCCACAAACTTATTACTCAGTTCAAAACCTCTGAGACTTAAATTCATTAATAGCAGTACTACCTCTTTATACCTATATAATATTTTAAGCATTTTTTTAAAGTTTTTCACATCTCCTCTATGTCCCTCCCTTTCTCTCAACATATTCACATTCCTCTCTAAATAGATGGTCTTTTAATCTCTATAATAACATTAATTTTTATGTTTCTATTTTTTTTCTGGTCTCTTTTCATTCCCATTTCCCTTTCTTCTTTTTCTCTCTCTCTCTACTTGCATCCTACCCAACCTATTTCCTGCATTGTGATTAGGACATAGTTAACTCTCCCTGTGCCTTCCCACACCAATCTATTCCTATTTTTTACCCACATCTCTCTCTAACCCTAATAATTTCTGGTTTTCCAAATTCTTCTCTGCAGTTCGAAGTCCTTTAACATATAGTTGTTTGATGTTGAATAGATGTATCTGTTGAACTAGATTGTATCTGTAGACTATTGACTGTACAAATGCAAACTTTGGTTGATGGTTGCCTTAAGATAGTGTTGTAGCACAAACCTGGTGCTATCTTCATCTCAAATGGGCAGAGTAAGCCGGAAAAACACAAGAAAAATGGCAAATTCGGGTATCTCAATTCCCAATCTTGATAATCAGGGGTTAGAACAGATAATGAATAATCCAGAGGAGAGTTCCCAAATAGCTCTACAAACACTGCTGGCAAACATGATAAATGAGAAGTTTGACAATGTACAAAGGACTCTGTATGAGCGTGATAGGGAGAGAGAGGAGGCATCCCAGAAGTTTATACAGGAATATCATAAGCGTGAGGAAGCTACTCAAAAACTGATACAGGATTTGCGTGAACAACTTGAGAATACTCAAAGAGAAAGGGAGGAATGGCGTGAGCAGGCTGAGAACACTCAAAGAGAACTGCAGGAATCCCACGAACTGGAGGAAGCTAATCAAAGAGTAATACAGGAATTGAGAGACCAGGTAGAGAACACACAAAGATCACTAAAGGCATTCATGGAATCCATTAACAAAGAGCTGAAGGAAGTCAGGGAGACCACAAAGGGAATGCTGAATGGAACCCAACAGAAGGAATGGGAGTCCAAAGAAACCATAACCAATCAACTAAGTGATTTGAGGACAAACACTGAACACCAAATTAAGGAAGTAAAGAAATTCATACAAGACCTAAAACAGAGCTTCAACAAAGAACTTGAAGCCATCAAAGCTGACCAATTAGAAGGAAAAGAGATAAAAAACAAAGTAGAGAGTCTTGACAGCAGGTTAGACCATGCAGAAGATCGAATCTCAGGGATTGAAGACAGCCTAGATATTATAGAGAAAGAACATACAACCATCCAAGACAAGTCCAAGAAATATGATAGATCTATCCAACACCTGGAAGACACCATCAGAAGGCCTAATCTAAGGATAATGGGTGTAGAGGAGCACCTAGAAACAGAAGTTAATGGTCTAGGAAATTTGTTTAACAGGATCCTAGCAGAGAACTTCCCAAACATGCAAAAAGATAGGCCTGTTCAGATACAAGAAGCCTTTAGAACCCCAAATAGACCAGACCAGAATAGGACATCCCACTGTCACATTATAATCCACACAGGATCAACTCAGACCAAGGAAAAGATCCTTAAAGCTGTCAAGGAGAAAAGGGTAATCACATATAAAGGGAAACCAATTAGAATCACCTCAGATTTCTCAGCAGAGACAATCAAAGCAAGAAGAGCCTGGAATGATGTATGCCATGCCCTAAAAACAAACAACTATCAACCAAGAATACTGTACCCAGCTAAACTCTCCTTCATAACTGAAGGCCAAATAAAAACCTTCCATAGCAAAGAAAAATTGAAACAATACATCTCCACCAAACCAGCCCTACAAAAGATTCTTAAAGATGTCCTACACATAGAAAACCAACAAGACCGCAATAAAGGCCAAGAAACTGCACCCAAACTGAGAATCCAAGAACCATAGGAAGAACCCAGTTTTCGCAACCCCCAAGAAGGTAGATAACATGGCAGGAACTCCCAAATACCTCTCAGTCCTATCTCTTAATGTTAACGGACTGAACTCTCCAATTAAGCGACATAGACTGTCTAGTTGGATTAAAAAACAAGACCCTTCTATCTGCTGCCTGCAGGAGTCACATCTTGCCCGTAAAAACAAACACATTTTCAATGTTAAAGGCTGGAACAAAATCTACCAAGCAAACGGCCCCCATAAACAGGCGGGAGTTGCAATCCTAATATCAGATAAAATAGACTTCAAATTAAAATTCGTGAGAAGAGATAAAGAAGGTCGCTACATACTAATTAAAGGATCTCTCCTTCAGGAGGATATTATAATTCTAAATATCTATTCGCCAAACAATGGAGCACCCAAATTTATCAAAGAAACACTACTTTCCCTCAAATCCCATATAGATCCAAACACATTAATTGTTGGGGATTTTAACACACCACTCTCCCCACTAGATAGATCAACTCGGCAAAAACTCAACAGAGAAACCGCAGATCTAAACAGCTGCATAGATCAACTAGACTTAACAGACATCTACCGAATATTTCACCCAGCAGCATCAGAATACACGTTATTTCAGCAGCACATGGAACATTTTCTAAAATAGACCACATTTTAGGCCACAAAGCAAACTTGTCTAAATTCAGAAACATTGAAGTTATACCTTGCATTCTCTCTGACCACAAGGGAATAAAATTAGAACTCAACACCAAAAGCCACCAAAGAAAGTCCGGTATCACATGGAGGCTGAACAACACACTGCTGAATCATGAGTGGGTCATGGAAGAGATTAGAAAGGAAATTCAAATGTTCATGCTATTCAACAAAAATGAACACACAAATTACCAGCTCCTCTGGGACACAGCAAAGGCAGTACTCAGAGGCAAGTTTATAGCTCTGAGCTCCTACATCAACAAATTGGAGAGATCTGAAACTAACAATTTAATGACACATCTAAACCTCCTTGAAAAAGAGCAGCAAGATAAACTCCAATCCAGTAGACAGAAAGAAATAATCAAAATTAAATCAGAATTAAATGAATTAGAATCCAAAAAAACTATAGAAAGAATCAACAAAACAAAGAGTTGGTTCTTTGAAAAACTTAACAAAATTGACAGACTCTTAGCAAATCTTATCAGAAAAAGAAGAGAACACACCCAAATTAATAAACTCAGAGATGAGAATGGAAACATCACCACGGAAACAACCAAGATTCAGAACATTATAAGGGAATACTTCTCAAAACTTTATGCTAATAAGTTTGAGAACTTGACAGAAATGGACCTCTTCCTAGCAAATATTGACATGCCAAAACTAAACCAAGATGAGTTAATCTATCTTAACAGGCCCATATCAAGCATTGAAATAGAAACAGCAATAAGAGACCTCCCAGCTAAGAAAAGTCCAGGACCAGATGGTTTTACAGCGGAATTTTACAAGGCCTTCAAAGCAGAGCTCACACCAATTCTCCTCCAACTCTTCAATGAAATTGAAAGAGAAAGCTCACTACCGAACACATTCTATGAAGCCATCATAACCCTCATCCCAAAACCAGGCAGGGACTCATCAAAGAAAGAGAACTATAGACCCATTTCTTTGATGAACATTGATGCAAAACTTCTCAACAAAATTTTGGTCAACCGACTTCAACAATTCATCCAAAAAATCATACACCACGATCAAACAGGATTCATTTCAGGGATGCAAAGCTGGTTCAATATACGCAAATCAATTAATATTATTCATCACATCAACAGGAGCAAGAATAAGAACCACATGGTTATCTCAATAGACGCAGAAAAAGCATTCGACAAGATCCAACACCCCTTTATGATGAAGGTTTTGGAAAAATTAGGAATCCATGGAACATTCCTCAATACAATAAAGGCTGTATATGACAAACCTACAGCCAGCATTATACTCAATGGTGAAAAACTAAAGCCATTTCCTCTTAACTCAGGAATAAGACAAGGATCCCCACTCTCTCCACTTCTCTTCAATCTAGTATTAGAATGCCTAGCTACAGCAATAAGACAAGATACAGACATAAAGGGGATCCAAATAGGGAAAGGAGAAATAAAACTCTCCCTCTTTGCAGATGACATGATCTTGTATTTAAAGAATCCCATAGACTCCACTCCCAAATTACTCAAGCTGATTCAAAACTTTGGCAAAGTAGCAGGTTATAAAATTAACCCCCCAAAATCAATGGCTTTTCTGTATGCCAACAATGAGAAAAGTGTGGCTGAAATTAGGAAAGCAACTCCATTTGTAATAGCCCCACAAAAAATAAAATACCTAGGAATTAACTAAAGAAGTGAAGGACCTCTATGATGAAAACTTTAAAATCTTGAAAAAGGAAATCAACACAGAACTTAAAAAATGGCAAAACCTTCCATGCTCCTGGATTGGAAAGATTAACATCGTGAAAATGGCAATACTTCCCAAGGCTATCTACAAATTCAACGCAATACCTATCAAAATTCCACCCTCATTCTTCAAGGAAATAGAAGAGGCAATCCAAAAATTCATATGGAACAATAAAAGACCCCGAATAGCAAAAACGCTCCTCAACGGAAAGAACACTGCTGGAGGAATATCAATACCAAATTTCAAACTCTACTATAAAGCCATGGTAATCAAAACAGCTTGGTATTGGCATAAGAACAGACCTCAGGACCAATGGAATAGAATTGAAAACCCAGAAATGAACCTACAGACCTATGGCCATCTAATCTTCGATAAGGGAGCTAAAACAATAGAATGGAAGACAGACAGCCTCTTCAGTAAATGGTGCTGGCAAAACTGGTTAACTACATGTAGAAAACTAAAGCTAGATCCTTATATATCACCCTGCACCAGAATCAACTCCAAATGGATCAAAGACCTTGAACTCAAAGCAGACACTCTGAAAATATTACAGGATGGAATAGGAGAAACCCTAGGTCTCCTTGGCTCAGGCCGAAATTTTCTGAATAGAGACCCGGAAACACAACAAATCAAAGAAAGGTTGGACAAATGGGATTGCATAAGGTTGCAGAGCTTCTGCAGGGCAAATGACATAGCTAGCAAGATCAATAGAAAGCCCACGGATTGGGAGAAGATCTTTACTAGCCATACAACGGACAAGGGTCTCATATCTAAAATATACTTGGAACTCAAAAAATTAAACCACCCAACAACAAATCCTCAAAGAAACAACTGCCCAATAAGTAAGTGGGTGAAAGACTTAAAGAGAAGCTTCTCTGAAGAAGAAAGAAGGATGGCCAATAGACACATGAAGAAATGTTCAACATCCCTAGCCATAAAAGAAATGCAAATCAAAACAACATTGAGATATCACCTCACTCCAGTTAGAAGAGCAAAAATCAAGAACTCTAACAACAACAGATGCTGGAGGGGATGTGGACAGAAAGGAACCTTACTTCATTGTTGGTGGGAATATAAACTTGTTCAACCACTTTGGAAAGCAGTATGGAGGTTCCTCAAAAGACTTCACATAGAACTCCCCTATGACCCAGCAATCCCACTTTTGGGCATTTACCCTAATGTTTACAAAAAAGACCACACTAAAGCTACCAGCACAACTATGTTTATTGCAGCATTATTTACCATAGCTAAGATATGGAACCAACCCAGATGCCCCTCAGTAGATGAATGGATCAAGAAAATGTGGTATATATACACAATGGAATTCTATGCCTCCATCAGAAAGAATGACATTTCCCCATTTGTTAGGAAATGGAAAGGCTTGGAAAAAATTATATTAAGTGAAGTAAGCCAAGCCCAAAGAAACATAGGTCCCATGGTTTCCCTTATTTGCAATATCTAGTATAGGTATGAGTCAAGCGGAAAAAGTCAGATAATGTGATGTTAGGAAAACGAACCCTCAAATATGTATTTTAATGTTTTTGTTTCTTTCATGCATGTGTTTCTAACGCATTTATAAGATGATTTCTTTGTTGCTTTGTATGTCCCTCCCCCACAGTGTAACCCCCGCTTTCACTATATTTGATGTCAGTATAACATGTGGAGGAGATGGGGACAAACAAGTCGTTTAAGGATTCAGGTGGACCTGTTGCAACAATGAGAAGTACAAAATGTCACGTCAAAACCAGCTTTACAATGTCGGTGTGGGGGGGGTGGAGGGGGGGTATGACTGGGGGGGGGGAGGGGGGAGGCTGGGAAGGGAGGTGAAGGGTAAACAAAGGAGGAGGCTGCAATGCTTGGTAAGAAATGTATGCATTATCCTGCCCATGTAATTGTAACCCCTCTGTACAGTATGTTCTCAAATAAAATAAAATAAAATTAAAAAAAAAGTAGGTCATCAGACCCCCATGTACCTTCCCCTTAGATGCAGAAATACCCAAAAGGATCTGAGCAAGTGGGCTAGGCTAAGTTCCCTCTAGTCTGTCACCATTAGGTTATATATTTTCTTGTCTTCTAACCACAATCCTGCTCATCTATCACAAGAATATGCAGGTTTTCCTATTTCTTTTGTAAGTCATTTCTGCATTCTCCAGTGGCATGTAAAACTTAAACGGATTTGTTTGTGTCTAGTACACAGTTATGACCCAGAAACCGGGTGCTTTTATATTAACAGATTATTTTCTGTCTGGAGGCAGGGGAAGCCAGCATCAAGTTGCCAGCATCTGGGCCTGCTCTTCATGCTGTAGCTTAACATATACACCAACTATAGCATGATAATATGGCAGAAGGGCAGAGAGAAGGCATAGGAGAGAAAAGGGGTGGAAGCTATTTTCACATAATAGCATTCATTGATTCCTGAGAGCAGATTTCTTATAGCTTAATTATTTCTTTATGGTTTGACCTCTAGTTCTTTGGTTCTGGACATTGAACTCAGGGTCTTAGGCATGCTAGGCTTGTACTCCACTCCAGAGCTCTGACCCTATGCTAGTCTTGAAATATTGTCATTGTAGCAATTATTTCACCATGAAGTTGGGAGAAGCAAACACTGAAAGCATAACTATGCTCTCTCTTGCTAATCTTTTCTATTATGGGGACTTAGCCATGAGTCTAGCATCAGGTGAGAAATCTTTTCTTTCTCACAGATTATTCAAGTGCGAGTTGCCATAATTAGCTACCTACCCTTCCAAGTGGCTCCACACAACATTGTACTGAATTTCTTCACTAGCCCAAAGCATGATCCATCACTTTTCCAGATTTCAGCAGTATTTTCCATGTTGCTTTTGTAATTTCCACCAATAGTCTTCTCCGCCTTTCTTCCTGAGGATACTTACCACCCGGTCCCAAAAATCAGAAAATTCAATTTTATTATAGCAACTTCCTATTCTTAGGTACCAATTTGTCTTTGTTGTGGAATAAACCTACTGAAATGCAGCCACTTAAATCAACAACAACTCATCATTTCACATAATTCTGTAGATGGACAAAACATATCTTGTCTCCTTTCTCTTTGCTTATCAATGCAAATGGATCTAGCTGACAGGTCACATTTCAGAAATGGCTGGGCTTATCTTCCCACATGAACTTTCATACTAGCTTCAATATAGTTTGTTAGTTTCAGGCAACATTCCAAGAGAGGGGAGACAGAAACAGTATCACTTCTGTGTCCCAAGCCTTGGGACTTGTAAAATTCACACTGACACATTCTGTTATATAAAGCTAATGGCAAAGCCACTCCAGATTCAAGGGGTAGGGAATAGAAACCACATCTTTTATTGTTTTTGTTTGCCTTTTTGAGTCAGGGTCTTGATATACACACACACACACACACACACACACACACACACATATCGTACAGGCTGGCATTGAACTGGTGATCCTCCTACTTCAACATTCTCAGTGTTGAGATTATAGGCATGTGCCACCATGCCTGGCTATATCGTATTTTAATAGCGCGAACTGCAAAGAAAGTGTGACTAGATTGAACCCACTACATGAAGTTAAACCATATTTCTAGATGGGAAAACACAATATCAGTCGTCAATTATCCCAAATAAATCTGTAAAGCCAAAGTTATATCCACTAAAATCCCAACCGAATAATTCAGGAAAACTTGAGAAGATGATCCTAAACCTCATATAGAACGATAAAGGACTCAAAGCAACACCATTTTGAGGAAGGGAAATTTGCAGGTGTCAATCTTCACAGATACCAAGATTGTGAAGTTATTATTGTTGTGTGAGAAAAGCTATTAATATGAATAGATTAAAATAGCCAAAGGATAAACGTTAAAAATAAAGTTAAATTTACTGGGGTTTTAACTCAGGGCCTCACATTTGTTGAGCTTACTCCTTGTTTGGCTAGCACTCTACCACTTGAACCATGTCTCCAGCCTGGAGTTTTATGAGTTGTTTTGGAGATGAACTCTCATATTCTTTTCTTACTTGGCTGGTTTTGAACCACTGTTCTCTGTATCTCGTCTCCTGAGTGGGTTAGGATTGCGAGCATGCGCTACTAGAACCTGGAAGAAATAAAAATTTAAAAGGAATAATCTTAGATTCATAGAAAGACTTCAAATTAATGGAGTACCCCTTACCCAGAATCTCCTTAGTGTGGTACATGTGTCAAAATGAATCATCTTATATTGATACATTAATATTACTCAGTCCAATGCACTGTATTCTTTCTTCTACTCTGATCCCATCTACAATATCTCAGTACACTTATTTCTCATGTCTTCTCAAAGTTTTCAGTGTGTGAGAGTTTTGTAGACTTATTTCTCTTTTTGGTTTGGGTTCTGGTATTTGAACTCAGGGCTTGGGCACTCTTCCTAAGCTTTTGTGCTCTACCATTGAGCTTCTGGGGTTTTTTTTTTTTTTTTGGTAGTTAATTGAAGATACAAGTCTCACAGACTTTCCTGTCTGGGCTGGCATCACTCAGATCTCAGCCTTCCAAATAGCTAGGATAACGGGCATGCTCAACTAGCACCTGGCTGACATCTGTTATTCTTGATGACATGGACAATTTTGAGTAGCACTGTTCATGTATTTGTAGATTATTCCTCTCTGGAGATTGTTTTTAGTGCATTTATCAAGATGAGACTGGAGTTATGTGATGGGGGCAGACCATACACATTAAGTGTCATTCCTCTCATACTGTACCTTTTCAAGGGAAGTGACTACTAGCATGGCATTGTGATGGCCGTGATCACCTACTACGGACAGGTGATGTCCAGCGTGATGTTAGGTTTTCCCACTACCACATTAACCCTTCCATCTCCATCGCTTCCCATTCTGAACTCCTAGAAGGAAGTCATTCCATACAACAACTTTTGGAGATTGAGGATTTATGCCATATTCACTTAAGGAGTTATGGCATATTCACTTTGGACTCTAAAGACTTATCAATGCTATTTTTATTAGTGGTGGTGTTTATACAAATATTCTGATCTTTCCAAAAACGTTATAAAAATAGAAATAAAAGGATTCTCTTCCAGGGATTTTGGGGGGGGATGGGGGGAGGAAAAGGGGTATGAAGTCTTTCTGTGTTGCTGAAGTTGGCCTGGAACTCCTAGGCCAAAGTGATCATCCTGCCTCAGCCTTCCGGGTAGCCTAGACTAGGTACATACAACTGGGTCAGGCTAAGAGGGTTTTTTAAAAAAAAAAAATAAAAAAACAGAAACTCATAATAAGAACTGGAAAGAAAACAATGGCAGTAAGAATTTTGGAAGCTGCAAAATAGATGGAAAACTATTAAATGGCTTAGTGGATCCAAGAAAACAAATCCTAAATTGGCAGTGGGCAGAGAGGTAACCTACTTTATCCCGTGAAATCCCAAAGGCTCAGAAATTGGCATCAGAAATCTCTGGAAATAGAACAGAAGAAGCGGATAATTATAGGGCTGAAAACGCAGAGATTTCCTAAAAGTCTGTTTAAATGGCATCTGTGTCATCTCTACCCTTCAGCTACTCTGGGAGAAGTGATTAAAACAGAGGGGCTCGGGACTTGGGGACCAGATATACTTGAAGGGACAGGGATTTCCTATCGAAAACAGGGAGATCAAGTGAAAGTCTATGTTCTAAAACTTATGGCATCTTAGCCTTCTAATTCCTCTTGGCCCTACAACACTGGAAGCTAGGATTCTATTCTCCAGGAAGACACTGGACTAGTCTTTTTTTAGAAAATTAGATTAATCCAAGAAAACGGATGAAAATACTCGAGGAATCCTAGAAAAGTCTCAATTTTACCAGGTCCTTGGCTTCACATACAATTTACAAATAAGTATCTCTCTCTTTCTCTCCCTTCCCTTCTTTCCCTCTCCTCTTCTCTCTCTCTCTCTCTCATTTTCTCTCTCCCTCCCTCCCCAGTACTGTGGCTTGAACTCAAAACCTGGCATTTACTTGACTTGCTTGACTAGGACTCTACTACTTAAGCCATGTCTCTAGCCTGGTTTTTTGTTAGTTGTAAGAGATGGAGTCTCACAGGATTTTCTACCTGGGCTGTAATTCTCTGAATTCTACCACAAATCTCTGAATTTCAGCCACCTGCATAGCTAGGATTATAAGTGTGATCTGTCAGCACACAGCTTTGGGTTTCTCTTTGTAAGCATGAGCAAATTGACAAGATGACAAACATTTGGGGCAAACCTTGCACTGTGAAAGACACAGTTAAAAATAGGATATTAAAATGTTGAAGAGATGTTTATAATTGCTACAGAGTGGAAGCAACCCAAATGTCTAGTCATCTGGAGAGTGACAAAACAAAACGTGCTAGAAGCGCACACCAGAGCACCCTTCAACAGAACTGCTACTGACGCAGCACAGGGACCTCCAAGAACATCAGACACAGGAGACTGTCTACTGTAGGATCCAAATTCTGAGAAATGTCTGGACAAGACATTGGGTTGGGGTTGGAGGTTGACTACAAATAGGTACAAAGTGACCTTTGTGGATGAGGGAAAAGTTTTAAAGCTGGATGGAGATAGTGTTTGCACAACCCATATATTAAAAAACTAAAATATTACGTACTTTAACTATTTAAATATAAAATATATAAAATATAAAATATGTTAAAGTATATAAAATAAAGTAAATATTTTAAAATATATTTTAAAGTTTTAAATGGGAGAATTTTATCACATATATGTTATATTCTAGCAAATTAGTACTTTTTAAATAAAGAAAGAACTCCCAGAAAATTCAAAGGACGGAGAAGGAATAAATACAAGCAAAGACTCATCAGACAAGAGTAGATTCCCCCAAACAAAATAAGGATAGTTTTTATTTTTATTTTACTTTTATTTTATTTTTGTGCCAGTCCTGGGGCTTGAACTCTGGGCCTGGACCTTTTTTTGCTCAAGGCTAGCACTCTGCCACTTCAGCCACAGCTCCACTTCTCAAGATAATAGTTTTAGCGAGAAGAATATTCAGGTAGCAACTACAATAAACACTGGATGGCAGGAATGAAAAACTCAATAGGAAAGTAGAAGACAGCATTAGGGAATTCAAAACATAGATCTAAATAGTGAATAATTACAGGGAAAATGCACAAAAAAGTAGATAACAACCCAAGAGGCCGAACAGCTAAGAGGAGAGAGAGAGAGAGAGAGAGAGAGAGAGAGAGAGAGAGAGAGAGAGAGAGAGAGAGAGTGTACAGAAGAGTGTGGCTGAGAAAAAAACAATAAGATGAGAAATTTTCAGAGTCAAAGAACATGAATCCATTCTCAGTAAAGCCTTCTGGTATAGAAATGTTACAATAACCAGCTCTGCTCCATACATACAACTAATGTATGCTAATAAGGGAGAGAAGGAGACAGAGCCAGAGAAAAAAGAGACACAGGCTAAGAATGTCTGATGATGTAACAAAGGTATTTATCCAGACTAATAAATAAAAACCCAACTCTCTAAATCATAACAATAAAAATCAGCAATAAAAAAGACACATTATTATGAAATTTCAACCCTTACTAATACACAGAGGACTCCAAAGGCTTCTGGTAGGGGTAGAGATGTCATTATCGAATGGGAGTTTGTGAATATGAGTGGCTTAAACTTCTCTAGAGGGAAGATAAAAGACAATAGAGATATACATTTCCAAGGAAAGATAACTTTTATTTGTGTGTCAGTAGTGAAGCTTGAACTCTGGGGCTGGGTCCTGTCCCTGAGCTGTTTTGCTCTACCTCTTGAGCCACAGCTACACGTCCAGCTTTGTTTTGGTAGTTAACTGGAGATAATTGTCTCAGGAACTTTTGTGCCACAATAGCTTTGAACTGTGAGCCTCAGATCTCAGTCTCCTGAATGGTTAGGATTACAGGTATTAGCCACTGGTTTCTGGCATTTTTTAATAAAAATAAAAGTTTAGCTGGGTGCTGGTGGCTTACACCTGTAATCCTAGCTACTCAGGAGGCTGAGATCTGAGGATCGCGGTTCAAAGCCAGCCTGGAAGGAAAGTCTGTGAGATTCTTATCTCCAATAAACCACCAGAAAACTGGAAGTGGCACTGTGGCTCAAGTGATAGAGCCCTAGCCTTGAGCTGAAGAGCTGAGGGACAGAGTCCAGGCCCAGAGTTCAAGCCCCATGACCGACCAAAAAAATTAAATAAATAAAAATAAGTTTATTATTATTATTATTAATTTTATTATTATCATTGTTGTAATGTTGGCTATTAAACCCAGGATCACATATATACTAAGCAAGTGTGCTACTACTGAGCTATATCATCAACCCCCACGTAATCATTTTTTGTGTATGCCAGCCAACTCAAGGCTTGGACCTTGTCCCTGAACATTTTTGCTCAAAGTTAGCACTCTACCACTTGAGCCGCAGCCCCATGTCTGTCTTTTGATGGTTACTTGGAGATAAAAGTCTTACAGACTTTCCTGCCTGAGCTAGTTTTCAATAATATCCTCAGATCTCAGCCTTCGGAGTAGCTATGAATATAGGTATGAGCCACTGAGACATCCAGCCCTCCAGTAATACTTTGCAAAAAATGTATAGTTGAAAGTACATAGTACCACGAAGTAAGAAACTTCGTTATACTTTTACCATCCAATTTAATGTACATAAAATTATTTAATCATAAATTAATTCCCAAAATAAGATATGATTTGGAAAAGCCATTTTCACTTTGTGATATGTTTTAAAACATTTAGGGTTTTAAAATTGTGATAATTAATTCATGAAGAGTTGAGGATTTGATTCCCGCTTCCTGCGGTTTATTAATATTTAAAGCCTGAATCTGTGTTAGAAGCATAAAAAACTTTATCAAATTAAAGAGTGGCAAATCACTGTCTTTTGAAGAAAGAAACATCACAAGTTGCATTCAGATTCCTTCCTTATCTTTTTTAAAGAGGAAAAGACAGTATTAATTTTAGGTCTCATCATCTTTATTTTCCCAAGAGTGGTCCAAATGGAAATTATATTCAAATGAGTCTAATTTTGTTACTTCTTTTCTCTAAGTTAAACATATATGCACATATCAGTATGTATTAAATAAGTACTAATTGTTTTATTTATCTGTAGTTTGATCTCAGTGATAGGCCATCCTTCATTCCCCACCTTCCTTTTTTGCTGTAGAGTGACAAGAACTTCCGCTTTGCCCTCAGAGGTTTTGACAATGGAGTCTGCAGAAATACACTGATAACTGACAGATTAACACTAGCATAGGCATTGAGTTTATTTATGTGCTTGTGTAGGGGAGCACACAGTATATGAGCTTCAAAGAGGGACCAGATGGTGGGAGCTTAAATAGCATTCTGAGATCCAGAAGGAAGTAGGGGCTAGGGTTTCTAGGGAGAAGTGGTAACAGGCAACAGCAAGGGCTTGGGGCCCCCAGAGCAATGTGGGGGCCTTGGGATGTCAAGTGGAGGAAATGCCTAATGAACAAAGGCCACCGTGCTGTGCAATCAAATCTCTTAGGAGCTGCCTGCAGAATGCATTTAGTCTCCTTTCCAGTGAATTACAGGGAAGGGGCCCTAGACAGTCCTTCTGAAGAACTTCCCTTTGGTTGATAAGGAAATGTCAGACAAAACCCCTTCTTTTCATTTACTGCTTCCTAAGCTTTCAGATTGAAGTAACTAACATTGGAGAGCACCATACACTGGGACATTTTCTAAATCAATCCCTCCCTCCCTCCCTCCCTCCCTCCCTCCCTCCTTTCCTCCCTCTCTCCCTCTCTCCCCCCTTCCTTCCTTCCTTCCTTCCTTCCTTCCTTCCTTCCTTCCTTCCTTCCTTCCTTTCTTCCTTTCCTTCCTTCCTTCCTTCCTTCCTTCCTTCCTTCCTTCCTTCCTTCCTTCCTTCCTTCCTTCCTTTCTTCCTTTCCTTCCTTCCTTCCTTCCTTCCTTCCTTCCTTCCTTCCTTCCTTCCTTCCTTCCTTCCTTCCTTCATTCTCCCCCCCCCCCCTTCATTTGTTTCCAGTACTGGCTTTGTGTTGAAAATAGAAAAAAGGCTAAAATACAACCTAGTATACAGAGACCGCAGTCATATGCTACTTTACACAATCACGAAACGACATGAAAAGGGAGATTTCAAAGGCGTTCATTAGAACTGACAATGTGTCTGAGGACAGAGGACACTGTGGGGAAGCTCAGGGTACAATTCCCAAATATATACTGGAGACCAGAATATGCCACCCCAAAATATGCCTCTTTGGCACACTGCTTGTTAGAAGCTGGCTATTCTGAGAAACCGCAGATGCAGGAGGAGCTCTACGCGTTCAGCAAACCCAGGTCCAGAAGTTCACCCCACGGGAAAACCAATGTCAGAGAGACGAGCTAGTGCAGAAGGAAAGGCTTTATTCGGTGGCCAAAGAATAAAGAGAGGGCTTTGTTCACAATTCCACTTCAAATTCTACAAAGGGCTGGAGAAATCATATATAAAATAGGAACAATGAGGGAGAAATGAGCTCACAGAGTGGGAAAGTAGTCATGCTTTGGGGGGTGGGGGTGGAGGTAGTGAGAGTTCTTTGGGGAAGTGTCAGGTATTAAACTCATTCCCTTCTTTTTACGTTCTGGTATTTTGAGTCATAAGGGTCCTTCCTTAAAGGTAGATGAGAGAGACTTGGCAAGGTTAGATTAAGCTAATCTTGAATTGTAGATCTGGACCAAATATTTCTCAGATGATCAACATGTCTACATGAAGAGCTAAGAAGCATCCGATCCAGAAGTTAAGGGAACAAAGGAGACAGACATTATGTGAAGACAAGATGCCAGGCTTTCTCGTCCACTCACCCACTGGACATCCGCAGGCCCACATGAAAAGCCAGTGTCAGCAGCAGCAGCAGCATTCTCCAAGTGCCTGCAAAGCAACCTAGGCAACAATTACCGCCACCCACAATGCTGGAAGCATCAACTGCCACACAGGAGTGGGAAAGGATCATGTGCTGCTCAGCTAGGTGGCCTCCAAAAGTAGTGAATTTTTAAGAAATCTCGGTGAAGTACATTTTAGTATTTCCACTTGATAGAACGTCTTCTCTCAAAGATGGGATTCATTACAGAATTCCTTTAATTGGTGTTTGGAACAAAAACCAAGAACCAGAGGTGAGCACACCCATGGCCCTGTGAACTAGAAGAGGAATTGTTCTATTTTTAAAACAAGCCTCACACTGGTCTGTTTTTTTCCCCCTGAATGAGGCTGGCCAAAGACCCAACTGACCCAATTCTTTCACAACAATGGTAGTTAGCAAGGCAGGACATAGCATAACTATTTGGATTTTTACCTTGTACACAGTTTTTCTTTTTTTTCCCTCCCTTCTCCCTTAACTTGTTTTCCAGGGATTTATCAGCCAATAAACTATTTAGGCTCTTTGGAACCAATTGATTCTGAAGACTAAAGTTCAAAGTTAGTGATTTTCAAGTCCATGAAGAGCTAGTGAAGCTAGAGAGTTTAGGTTTTCCACCATAATATGAAGTCACCCATTTATAAGAGAAAAAATAACTTAAAAAAAATCAATATAAGGAATCCCATTTGTAAGAATGTCTCTCTGTCTGCATCCAGGAAAAAAGGAGGACCAGGGTTATGGTGTAGCTCAGTGGTGGAGCACTTGCCTAGCATGTACAAGTCTCTGCCTCTTTCTCTAGAACACCCCTTCAAAAAAAAACTCCCAAAACAAAACAAACCCCTCAACTCACGGGACTTAACCCATGGAGAAGACATAGACTTATATCTACATCGACAATCTTCCCTTATCTTGTGATGCTTTATTTCCTGCTTTGTCTTAACTGTGTCTTCCCTTCTTTTCTTTGGCACTAATTGGTCCTCTTCCACTTGAGTCATACTTCCAGTCCTCATTCCTTCTTTCTTTGTTTCAAAGGAATTGAAGCCTGAAGGTTAAATGCTTTCTTTTTTGAGACCTACTCATAGTTTTCTTCCATGTATACATGAGGTATTTATCTCAAAAACCTGCTTGTGTTTTTCTTGTTAATATCTCTTTTTGTTAGAAGGAATTCCAGTTAAGAACTATGAAGCAGGTCTGGAGTGTGGTAGTCTACAACTCCAGCTATTTGAGAGGCAGAGGTAGGAGGATCATGGTTCAAAGCCAACCTTGGCAAAAAAGCATGAGACCCTATCAGAAAAGTAAACTTAAAGAAAAGGACTGAGGGTATGGCTCAAGTAGTAGCGTGCCTAACACATGCCCCTAAGTTCAACTACAGTACTGCCCCAAATACACACACACACACACACACACACATACACACACAATAAAGGATACATAGAAATTATTTTTTCCTTACAATGGTTAAGAACTCTCCAGAAAGGATGCTTTCTTCCTTTGACATGGAAGGCTGGGACAGGCAAGGGGAAGAGGGTCTCTTGCCTAGTGACAGAGGGAGCACTTAGCACAAAGCACCCATGGCCACAGGCGGACACAGTGACAGGCAAAGGGGACAAAAGGCCACACATCCCAAGGTATGTGACTTCTGGGCCAATGTTGTCCTAACCACACCTTCCTCCAAGTCACCCCCACATGGTGGGAGGTGGGTAGTGCCAGGCATGCTGGGATGAAGCTGGATATAGCTGGGTAGAAGGCAAGGAGGGTTCCCTAGACCCGGAAACGGTGCTACCAGTTCTAACACAAGGAATACATTGTAAGCACATATGAACAAATGAGTGCTTGATTTGTGCTGCGTTTGAAAACCTTGGCTAAAAGGATTTTTTTCTTTCAAGTTCCAGATTATTCAGGTCAATGTAGAAAACAAAAAGACTTGACAAATCATTTACATATGCAGGTTTAACACAAGATTCCCCCCCCCCCCCATCCAATTATTTACTGGATGTCTGCACTGGGGGTGTTTCCAGTGTTGAAGCCACTGGGAACAAAAATGTTCTTCCTTTGTGACACGTACTCCAGAGGCTTCACCTATTCATAGTGTATCTGTGATAAGCAAGTCAGAGTAGGGCTGGGAATGTGGCTCAGTGGTAGAGTGCTTGCCTAGCATGCAGGAAGCCCTGGGTTCAATTCCTCAGTACTATATAAACAGAAAAAGCCAGAAGTGATGCTGTGGCTCAAGTGGTAGAGTGCTAGTCTTGAACAAAAGAAGCTCAGGGACAGTGCTCAGGCCCTGAGTTCAAGCCCCATTACCATCACCAGAAACAAATATATTTTTTTTTAAATGTCAAAGTCATTGTCATTGGGGGCTGGTGGTTGTAATCCTAGCTACTCAGGAGGCTGAGATCTGAAGTTTGAGGTTCAAAGACAGCCTGGGCAGAAAAGTGCACATGAGACTCTTAACTCCAATGAACCAGAAAGAAAATGATGTGGAAGTTTGGATCAAGCAGTAGAGCACTAGCCTTGAGTGAAAAAGTTAAGCAACGTTGCAAGGCCCTGGGGCTGGTGATTGTCTAGCATGCATGAAGCCCTGGGTTTGATTCCTCAGTACCATATAAACAGAAAAAGCCAGAAGTGATGCTGTGGCTCAAGTGGTAGAGTGCTAGCCTTGAGAGAGGCTCAGGGACAGAGTCCAGGGCCTGAGTTCAAGCCCCAGGACTGGCAAAAAAAAAAAAAAAAAAAAATGCAAGGCCCTGAGTTCAAGCCCTAGTATCAGAAAAGAAAAAAGTCATTATCGGAAAATTAGTTTCAGGGGCTGGGAAGGTGGCTCAGTGGTAGAGCGCTTGCCTTGCATGCATGAGGCCCTGGGTTCAATTCTTCAGTACCACATAAGCAAAAAGAAAAAAGCCGGAAGTGGCGCTGTGGCTCAAGTGGTAGAGCGCTAGCCTTGAGCTGAAGAGCTGAGGGACAGTGCCCAAGAGTTCAGGCCCCACGACCGGACCCCCCCCCCCAAAAAAAAAAGAAAATTAGTTTCAATATTCATGAAGGCTAGCCAGGCACGGTGGTAGTCCCATGCAGATCAACACTAAGGAGGCTGAGGCAGGAAGATGAACACCTGAAAGCCAGCCTGTGAGGGTCTATATCAAGACAAACAAACAAGGCCTAGGATTGTAGCTAAGTAGTAAGAGTGTTTTCTTAGCAAGGACTGGTTTCTTATCCCAAGCATACACACACACATAAAATAAGCCAAAATGAAACAAAACTTATCAAAGCTAATTTAAATGTCAGGCCAACAATATTAAAGAAAGTGTTAAAATCCAAATGTAATGGGATGATTAAAAACCGGTAAGAAGAATCTTGAGTCATTGTCCTGATACTGAAACTACTCCTTTGCTATATCTAGTATTCTATCTCCACCTAGTGTCCAAACTGTGGAATTACATGATTCAACACCAAAGATTCTGTTTCAGGTAGGGAACAGCAGGAATTTCACCTCCTTCTCTGAAGTCTTTAAATTCTTTTTTTTTTTTTTTTGGTCCAGTCGTGGGGCCTGAACTCTGGGCCTGGGCGCTGTCCCTCAGCTCTGCAGCTCAAGGCTAGCACTCTACTACTTGAGCCACAGCGCCACTTCTTTTTTTCTTGCTTGCTTATGTGGTGCTGAGGAATTGAACCCAGGGCCTCATGCATGCAAGGCAAACGCTCTACCATTGAGCCACCTTCCCAGCCCTGAAGTCTTTAAATTCTGAAATAAATTGTCAATAGGCGGAATTGAGAAAAGAACAGTAGGTTTGCTTATGTGCCTGGGAACATCAGGAAGGTGACTATCCAATAATCCAATGAGATTCATAAACTTATACAGAGCTTCAAGGTAGAGAGGAAAAGCGGGGAGAGAAGTGGAGGCAATCTTTAGGGGGCAGGAAATGGTTTTAGAAGAAATAAATAGGTCAGGACACATACTGTGGCCTGAGAGTACACTGGGCTGCAGATGCAGTGATTGATTTCCAGTCTCTATCTCTGAGGACTTTAATCTTCCTCGCCTAATCTAATTTCCCTAAGAGGATTGAAAGCAATTGTATTTCCTTGGTTTGTCCTATCTTTAGGTAGATAAGGGAATCTCAGAGCACAGCCTCTCTCTGCACTGTGGGAGGGAAGCGAGGGAAGAAAGATTTCTAAGACCTTGGTTCGGAGGCAGCTTTAGGCCTCCAATTTCCCTTAGTTCAAAGTGCTCAGCCAGGGCCAAATGTGGTCCTGTGGAGTGTCATTTACTGAGCTTTGAGACTGCTCTAATAAATAACCACACGCACGGGGGCTTAGCAGCAACACAAACATTACTTTAGAATCTGAGGGTCGTCTTTCGCAATGGATGTCAATGGGCTGATCCCAGGCAGGGTTGGGTTCTCTCTGGAGGCCCCAGAGGAGAAAGGTTCTTTGATTTTTGTACCAACAGAGGTGGTTCACATTCTTTGTCTTGTGGCCCTTCCCTCCCTGCCTGTCTTCAGTCCGCATGCTGATGGGGTGCCCCCACGGATCTCCCTGACACCCCCATCCTTTCCCTTTCAAAGCCCTCTGTTTACACCTCAACGTTACCACATGACCCTGGACACCCTCCTCACCCTTGTGCTCTGTGATATTGCCTATTCTCAAGTTTTGGAGAAGAGGATGAAGGGCAGCTTTGGGGAGAAAGACATTATTCTTACCAGAAAAGCTATTCATATTTTTTTCCTGGAGAAAATATGCTATATTTCAGCCAAATGGTAGGCATTAAATCAAACTGCTCCTCAGCTGTTATTTGTCACTTGGAAAGGATGAACATATATAAAAAAATCTTTCTTTTGCCCTTATCTCAAAAAATTTACCAAGCATTGAAAAATCCTGAAAGTAGATTTTTTAAGCTTTACCCATCTCAGCTGTGAAGCCAGTTAAATGTAAAAAAAAAATAATACTCTTAAAATTATTTCAAGTTAGCTGGGTGCTGGTGGCTCACGCCTGTAACCCTTGCTACTCAGGAGACTGACATCTGACGATCATGGTTCAAAGCCAGCCTGGGCAGGAAAGTCCGTGAGACTCATCTCCAATATACCACCAGAAAACCAGAAGTGGTGCTGTGGCTCACGTGGTAGAGCACTCGCCTTGAGCAGAAGAGCCCAGGGACAGCGCCCGAGGGCAAGCCCACCACTGACCAAAACAATTTTTTTTTCAATTTTGAGAAGTCCAACGTTTCCATCTTTCAATATCTGTACATGTATTTTTTTTTACTGGCACTTAGGACACAAATGCAGGATGTCTTGGTTGAGTATCTCCCTATTTGGGATACACAGATAAAGTAGGCCCTGGGAGGAGACTTGAGCTGGTACAACTTCTTTCCAGGCTTTGCCTTTGTTTTAGGGATTTTAGAAAGAAACCTTTAAACAAGGTTAACTAGATCTTGGCTCCAACCATCCCAGTTCCTGAATGGAAAGAATGCTTCTAGGTCTCCCTCCCCTGAACAACCTAACCCACCTTGATTGTTGAGTTAAAGACTGACTCATAAAACAGGTTGTAATCTGGCTCTAACTGGCAACACCATGTACTTATGGTAAACCCTGCCTTTTGCACATGCTTACGGTAAACTCCTATTGGCCACCTGTGTGTGGTCTGGTTTGACCATACAATCCTTTGTGTGTTATGATCCCATTGGTCACCTGCATGTGACCAGGATCGACCTCATGGATTTTGCCTTTAAAAACCAAAGAATGGGGGTCGCTCGGGGTCGCAGTATTAGCTCCCGAGCCTGTGCTGCGGCCCTGGCCCATCAATGTAGGAATCTTTTTAATAAAGTTGCTTCTTTATTAACAACTTGGGCTCTGTCACTCCGGACGACTAGGTAGGCTTGCCTGCCTGAATAGGGGTCTTCCTACTACACAGACGTAGTTTGCTAATTTGGTTCTTATAACAAGCAGCAAGTAAATTTTATTCTTCGAAGAGATAATCAGAGGGTTCTTGCAAAGGAATCCTATGCTCTTTTATTTAACCTGAGTTCCAACAAGGATGAGTCACATCAGAGTTCATAAGAAGCATAAGTAAAATAAAACTTGATTTACAAGTCAATTACAGAAGAACACATACCATTAGTGCTAGTTTGATTTAAAACTTCAAAACACATCTTTTAATTTCATATAACACCAAACAGAATTTATTCATAGTAGCAATGCATATTTATAGAATCCTAACAAAAATGTCAAACCTTAAAAAATATTGTATAATTTTGCAAGTGTGATTTTTACAGCAACATAAACCACTTTTTTGTATCCAAGTGGACAGTTAAAGCAGTTTGGCTTTTTATGACATCAATAAGTGTTTATACTATTCCATGTGGAAATAAGTTTGTACAACAAAAATTCACGGGCAAATAGAATCATTGGAAAAATGAAAGCTCTATTATCTGAGTGGCAATGGTACCTTGTCCTAGAATATCAGTTGGGTGACACTATGATTTTAGCAACATGCAAATCTGCAGGTAGTCATGTGGAAGAGGCCTGAAAGTTACCTGCAATAAATGAGAGCTATGTGAAGGCTGAAGACCACTAGGTATGTTCTTTTTTTCCTTCTAGGCCATTTTATCTTTTAAAAGTAAAGAAATAAAGTAGATAGTTTAAAATGATGATTTTTAGACAAAAGGCATAGTGAAGAGCAGAAACCTTCACTTAATTCCTAATATTAGGACTAGCTCAGAAGCCTGATATGGTGGCACTGGGTATAATCCAAACATTAGGAGGCTGAGGTGGAAGATCTCAACTGGAGACACTGTTTTATTTTATTTTATATATATCTTAGGAAGAGGGTCTGACTTATAGTGAGCTGATACAGTACCTCACAGGGTTATCACCTTTGTTTGTAAGAAAGGGAACACTGCTACATCCTTTCAAATGGCTTTTTTTTTTTTTTTCAGACAGTTGTTCCTCCAGCCCTAACCACAAGGATCAACTTCAAACCAGCCTGAATGAATCGCCCAACCACTGCTCGAGGTGATCTACAGTGACATGCTCAGAGACAGCCTTTTGACCATTTTCAAACATGCGATGTATGAAGCATGATCTCATGTGCACACATGCTGAAATGTGCCCACCTCTATGTGATAAATATGTCTGAGTCTCCTCAATGAAATTCCCTAACTTTCTTTAATTTGGGAATAGACGTTGTTTTGGGAACCATTCCCTTCTTTGAGCTCACAGCTGGGCTTATTTAGTTCAGACTCACCAAGAAGTCAATGGCTGTTTTCAGTTACATTAGGAAGGAGCTGGTGGAAGACAGTTCTGTCGTTGGGTGTGTATGGCAGGCCAGAATTAGAAGTGTAACTTTTTAACTTACTTTTTCATAAAAAAATCGCTTTATCTGAAAAAAACTGTCAACGCGGACTGCCACAAAACGGCATGCAGGAGCTAGTGTGACAACTGATGTCTACAATGACCCCTAGAGGCACAGACCTCTGATTAGTTAAAAAGAGAAAACACAAAAGAAGGGAAGTCTTGTATGGCCAAGTCTGCTCAGTGAGCCTGTTTAATAAACACCATGCTGGACCATAAGTGCTAACAGACCATAATCCCAATAGCTCTGGGGATGTAGACTTCCTCTATCATTTTCATGGATTGGTAAGGTTTTGTTTTTTTGGCACTAGCTTTTGAGAACTTTCCTTTCCTATGATGGCTCTAAGAACCTAAGACATATTTATGGTTGTCTTTTCCTCCTTTGCAATACTGCTAACAGCCCATGATTTCCTTCTCATCTGCCTCCCCGTGAGGGCCGGGGTCTTGTGTATTCTGTTCCTTAGTATAGGTAGTTCTTAATAAAATATCCACGAGTTGAACAAACAAATAAATAAATACATCTCATTAAGTCCATTTTGCCTAGGAGGTGGGGAAGAGGAAAAATAACTCTCACAAAAAGAAAGGGGATGATAGATAAGGAATATTTCCATTAACTGGGGTAGTAGTAATCCCCCTCCCCCTCACTGAAGAAACCTGCCATCATTCAAACACTGATAATATCTGTTTAGAGATTCAAAGTAGCTGAAAGATTTCAACCGAAAGTTATAGTAAAAAGTGTTCTCTGGAAGACTCATTTGCAACAACGAACACCCCGTTACTTTATATAACTAAAATGGAAGCTAGGGTTCTGGCCATTTCAAGATGGAGCAGACTCTGCCAAGTATACCAGATGAGTGTCCAGAGTCCCATAGAGGGAGCGCAGCACGCCAAGGACCTTCTCTTGGATGCTGTCAACTTGTTCCGAAGGACAGTACTCATCCAGACTTGACCTGGAACCAAGGAGAGAGAGAGAGGAAAACTACACATAAATAGATAAAACCATCCGTGCGGAGGAAAAAGCTGCATGTGCTGCGTTCAATGTGAAACAGGAATGGAGGTGTATGAAATTCACCAGGAATATGAAAACATTTCTAAAAAATGTTAACCGTATGTCAGTGTTATAAATATGTTCTCTAAGGATCACCAGTCACAGTGATAGACACAAAAAGAATTGTCCCAGCAAGGAAGAACTTACTTCTGCAGAAGAGTGTGCCATCAGCCAAAAATCTAGCAAGCAAGAATAGGCCCTTTGCTCTCATACTTTTCCCTAAGCAGCAGGCCCCACCCCTCTGCTCAGATTGGTTGAGCTCAGTTCACCATCTGCTCTCGATTGGCTAGTTTGAATAGGGTAAGATGTATTTACAGTGACCAACCATTGAAAGATTTCCAAATAAGATTAACAAGTTATCTCAAAATATACCCAAACCCTCTGCTATTTCTTAAACAATCAAAGGTGTGTTTCTGAGGTGTGTCTTAATTCCTACTTGGAAAAACCAATTGACACAAACACCTTACATTTCAAAAATCCTTCCTTATCCAAAGCAGTTCTTCTTTCCTTTCCTATTTGTGGACAATGTCTTAGCAAATTCATCAACCTGAGTCTAGCCATCAAGCCAAAGAATCTTTAAGCAACCCACATTGATAGAAAAGACAGTTATATCTCTCAGTCCAGTGCATTACATGAATTATGTTCTTTCATGTTCTTGGCAATGCTATAAAACAGGAAGGCCAGGTTAACTTTGATTTCCAACTTGAATGAAGAAGTGCCTAGAAGACTAATAAGGTTTGTCTGTAAGGGCTCCCCCAGAGACGACAGCTGGGAGTGCAAGTCTAAAGAATGGCTGATCTGATCCCTGGATGGGTTCTGCAAGTGATCGCAGCAGGAGGTGGTGAAAGGAAGGAGGTAGGACCTACAGCAGGAAGTAGATCACTGAGGTGTATGTCCTTGGGGGCCATCTTTTCTTGGTCCCTTCCAGTATTCATTTTTCTCTGCTTCCTTGCCTCTGGGGGCCACCAAATCCTCAGAAACTAAATAAATCCTTTAAGTTGCTTCTTTGTTATTGGGTCACAGAGAAACAAAAGACAAACTAATATAAGAGAGAATGACTATTAAAGGAATCTAAAGCCAAGAAAGATTAACCCATGCAAGGTCAAACACCTTGTAAATGCTGGGGATTGGGGTGGAATTCTGTGATGTAAGCCACAGTGTTCCTACAGGCTACACCTCCCTTGGAAGGGGATGTCACTTGGGAAAACAGGGCTTATTGCTTTAATGAAATGTGGGCATGTCCTGGGGTTGGGAATGGCACCTGAGAAAGGTGCCATGTGGAGTGGGGCACAGATTTTGAGAACTCACCAAGGAGAACTTGAGAGTTACACTGCTAACTGAACGTCTTCGGCTAATTATAGCTAGATTAAGATGTGAACTGATTGGTATCAGTCTGGATTGGGGTGCGAAACTCCATTAAGAGGATGGATCGAGGAAAGTGACATAACTTTTTTGAAGCAAGTGGAATTAGCTGCAGACTCCTTTGCATAAGTATTTTAGATCTACAGCAATCTGTAAAGCCTCTGACAAACTCATGACCAGGTTACTTTCAGACACAGTAAAAATATGACTAAGAGCATGTTAAATGATGAAATACTAACATATACATACATATAAAGATCTACTCAAAGGTCCATTAGTAGAAGATTAGGGAAGTAAGCTTTAACAAACAGGTGTACCTCAATGCTTCCAAACAGATATCTGATTTCTTTTAAACATCATTAGACTACCCATTGATACTACCCTTAAGACAGAGTTTTGGAAATTTGGAGGTACATTTTGATTGTCAGGACTGGGGTGATGCTGCTCCCATTGCTCGTGGGCGGGGGGGGGGGGGGGAAGAGGAGAGGTTGGGCTACTGGATGATTGACACTGCCCCATATCCTGCAACATAACTACCCTGTGTCCTTCATACTTTCTAAAGTCCTGAGCGCTCATTCACGTTAGAAACTAGTTTCAACATTCTTTCTTTTGTCCTCTGAGATAGAGACTCACTATGTGTAACACCGGCTGGCCTCAAACTCTTGACTCTTCTTATGTGTGAGGATTACAGGTATGCACTACTATGCCTGATTTAGGTTTTAATTTTGTCTGCCTAACATACATGCAAAGTGTTTTTTAAAAAAAAATGGGTTAAATAAAACAGTAATCTGTAATCTTAGCTACTCAGGAGGCTGAGGTTTGAGGATCTATAGTTCAAAGTCAGCCCAGGCAGGAAAGTTGATGAGATGCTTATCTCTAATTAACTAGCCCAAAGTCCAAAGTGGAGTGGTGGTTCATTGGTGGAACACTAGCCTTGAGGAAAAAGGCTCAATGACAGAGCCCAGGTCCTGAGTTTAAGCTCTAGGACCTACATAAAAACAAAAACTAGGGGCTGGAATGTGGCTTAGTGGTAGAGTGCTGGCCTTGCATGCATGAGGCCCTGGGTTCAATTCCTCAGCACCACATAAGCAGAAAAAGCCTGAAGTGGCTCGGTGGCTCAAGTGATAGAGTGCTAGCCTTGAGCTGAAGAGCTGAGGGACAGCACCTAGGGCCAGAGTTTAGGCCCCTTGACTGACAAAAACAAAAACTAACCAACCAACCAACACTCTCCTCAGGAAACGGATTAGATAGGAACTGTATTTTCCATATGTCTAACTACTCTGTGAATTAAGGTAAGAGTGGATCTCAAATTGAGATTTTTACTAAGAGGTTGTTCAGCTAGAAAAAATCCTGTCATTAGCAGTGCCATTTGTGGCACCTGGCCAAAGCAACACACAGACATCTGTGTGCACTGGTCACTGTAAGATATTCTACAGGGGAGAACCTGTCGTCTGGCCTTTTCTCGTTTCTAGAGGCTGCCTGCTTTCCTCATCATGTGGCCCCATCCTCCTTCAGAGCCAGCAGGCTTCCAGTCTTCCAAGCTCTCTGACTTCTTGCCTCCCTCCTAGTAGGACTCTTGTGATAATGCTGAATGCCCCCTAACAATCCAATATAACACTGCTCAGCACCTTTGAGTTAATCATACCATGAATGCTTTTGCTCCACGAGGTGACATATTCCAGGCTGCAGAGATGAGGACATGATGTGGCCTGCCCTGCTTACCTTGCGATCGTCACAAGGGTAGGCTTGGGTAGATTTTTCAGTAGGTGATAGACAGACTGAACAAGACACTCGATTTCTTGTTCAGTGCTGATGTGGTGAGGAAGTTCTGAGTAATCGCAGGTTAGACCAGCTTGGTGAACCTGAAAAGAACAAAAACAACGTTGACTGTTTATTCTGAGAAGTTTTTTAAGTTATTCTTTTTAAATTATTTTTTTGTTTCTGGATTTTTTTTTTCCTTGAAAGTATCTAAGTTGCAAGTGTTATCTGTTCTCTAACATTTTGGTAGCATCGGCCTATGTATTGTCTGGGCCTGATGCCTTTCCTAGGAGTTTTTACTACTACTTCTTTTTTTTTTGGGTCCGGTCGTGGGGCCTGAACTCTGGGCCCAGGTGCTGTCCCTCAGCTCTTCAGCTCAAGACTAGCGCTCTACCACTTGAGACATAGTGCCACTTCCGGCTTTTTTCTTTTTGCTTATGTGGTGCTGAGGAATCGAACCCAGGGCCTCAGGCATGCAAGGCAAGCGCTCTACCACTGAGCCACCTTCCTAGCCCTTTACTACTTCTTTATTTTATAATTAGGGATTCATTAGCTTCTCTCCTCTGCTAGGGCCTGGTGCTCTACTTCTGGAGTTATGCCCCTTAGCTCTATCTGTCTACCTAATTATAGACTTCCCTAGGTTTAAAAAGGTGATATAAAACTATATAATAACATAGTCATTTTAATCTTTTTTTGTCGATCATGGGGCTTAAACTCTGGGCTTGGGCACTGTCCCTCAGCTCCTCAACTCAAGGCTAGCACTCTACTACTTGAGCCACAGTGTTGTTTCTGGTTTTCTGGTTGTTTATTGGAGATAACAGTCTCACAGACTTTCCTGCCTGGGCTGGCTCTGAACTGTAATCCTCAGGTCTCAGCCTCCTGAGTAGCTAGGAGTGCAGGCATGGGCCACCAGTGCCTGAAAATTTTAATCTTTTTATCACGCTATTTTATTTACTTAATGAATGCACTTAGTACTATATTCAAAGTTTTCAGAAGGTAGTAAGAAAAGTGCTAGTGGCTCACACCAGCAGTCTTAGCTTACTCAGTAGGCTGAGATCAGAGAATGTCAATATGAAACCTGTGGAACAGAGAAATTCATGAGATTCCATCTTCTTCAACTAGAAAAATGCTGGACCAGAGGCATGGTACCAATAGTAGGGTACCAGTCACTAGTGAGCAAGCTGAGCAAATGTGGGGCCCTGAGTCCAAGCCCTAGTACTGACACCAAAAAGAAAGAATAGAGTTTTCTTTTTTTTTTTTTGGCCAGTCCTGGGACTTGAACTCAGGGTCTGGGCACTCTCCCTGTTGCTCAAGGCTAGGGCTCTACCACTTGAGCCACAGCACCACTTCTGGCTTTTTCTGGTATGTGGTACTAAGGAATTGAACCAGGGCTTGATGCATGCTAGGCAAGCACTCTACCACTAAGCCACATTCCCAGACCAAGAATTGAGATTTCTTCCTGCCTTATTTAATGTGGTGTTTATTTTGTGTTATGTACTACTTTGTGTATACCCATACACTACTTCTTGGTATTTCCGTACGTTTTACATGTAAATGAATGGTGTTCTAGTGTTAGCACTAAAGTAAATCTTTCTGAACGCTAGAAGTAGCTCACAGGATGCTTTTTGCAACTTTGGATTTAATGTTTTAACAACCAGAACTCTAATATATCATAGTTTTGGCTTAAGTATATAATACACAGAAACATACTATATTTTATGGCTTGCTTTGGATACACACCAAAGATTTAATTGGCAACTATCTGTCAACATATTAAAGTGGTGAGTTCTTCATTTTGGGAGCGGGTAGTGGTGGTGCTGGGGTTTGAACTTGCACTCTACATGTCTGCTAGGCTCTACCACTTGAGCCATATTCGTAGCCCAGATTCTGCATTTTCTTTTCCACTAAAATGATCAAATAATTCAATGATCTGACATTGTAGCAAGTATGCATCCAGATACATAATCTGTGATTGAGCCCTACCATTTCTTCTCCCCAGATACCAGAGTCTCCCTCTCCCCAACAAATCCAGACACAATGTAACAATGAAGGCACACCAGCCTGAGGATACAATTCATTGTCTCAAAGCATTTTGAAACCCTGTCTTCTAACTTTTCTTTTTTTTTTTGTTTCCTTTCCCTACCACCTTGCTAGATCTTCCAGACAAGATCTAAACTGTACCTTTATTATTATTTTAAAAAATTTATTTTTATTTTATTGTGAAAATACTGTACAGACGGGTTACAATTACATGGACAAGATAATGGGTACCTTTCTTATCAAGCATTGTAGCCTCCTTATTTGTTTCCCCTTCCCATCCCCCTTCCCCCTCCCCCCCAATGTAACTTTATTATTCTTTTTTTTTTTTTTTTTTTTGGGTCTGATCGTGGGGCCTGAACTCTGGGTCTGGGCACTGTCTATCAGCTCTTCTGCTCAAGGCTAGTGCTCGTGCCACTTCCGGCGTTTTTTTCTTTTTGCTTATGTGGTGCTGGGGAATCGAACCTAGGGCTTCATGCATGCAAGGCAAGCACTCAACCACTGAGCCACCTTCCCAGCCCCCAACTTTATTATTCTTAACAGTACCATTAAAAAAAAAAAAGGAGTAAGCCTTGTGCTGATCCAGAGTTAACCATGATATTCTTTTGCTGGTATTTTTTTCTGGTCGGTCATGAGGCCTGAACTCTGGGCCTGGGCACTGTTCCTCAGCTCTTCAGCTCAAGGCTAGCGCTCTATCACTTGAGCCACAGCACCACTTGCGCCTTTTTCTGCTTATGTGGTACTGAGGAATTGAACCCAGGGCCTCATGCATGCAAGGCAAGCACTCCACCACTGAGCCACCTTCCCAGCCCTATGTTTTGTTTTGTTTCATTTTTTAAAATAAGTCAAAGATTTACTCCTTAGCTAGGCACTGTTTTTCTCACACCTGCAATCCTAGCTACTCAGGAGATTGAGATCTGTGGAAAACCCATGAGACTCCCATTTTCAATTAACCACCAGAAAACTGGAAGTGGAGCTGTGGCTCAAGTGGTAGACTGCTCGCCTTGAGCAAAAAAAGCTCACTGACAGTGCCCAGCCCTTGAGTTCAAGCCCAATGACCAAAAAATATTGTTTTTAGTTCTTAAACAGCAGCTCAAATATAGTGGTTTCACTATATTCCACAAAACTGAAGTAAACATGAAAACAATTACAGGATTAAGCAGAGCAGAAGTCTAATAAATAGACACTTGGAAGACTCAGATCTGGAATAAATTCTAAGAAAGAATTCCTTGAACTTTTGTGCTTTTATGACTGGTGGTGTTGGCATTTGAGCTCAGGACACTTGCTAGGCAGGGAAATGTATTCTCTCAGTCCTTTCTTCTTCTTTTTTTTTTTTAAAGGTAGGGGCTGAATTTTTTCTAAGGCTACCCCTGGACTGCCCCTCCTAGCTGGGATTATGGGCATCCGCTATCATGCTGATGATGGTTTTGTTATCTCCCCCTACTGCCAAGTTGAATCCCACACCTCCTTATCGCTACCTCCAAAGTGAGTACCACTATGCCTGGCTTTCATTTGAACTTTGTTTTTTTTTTTGGCTGGTTGTGGGCCCTGAACTCTGGGCCTGGGTGCTGTCCCTCAGCTCTTCAGCTCAAGGCTAGCATTCTAACACTTGAGCCATAATGCCACTTCCGGCTTTTTCTGCTTATGTGGTATGGAGGAATCGAACACAGGGCCTCATACATGCAAGGCAAGCACTCTACCACTGAGCCAACTTTCCAGCCCCTCATTTGAACTTTTTAAGCTCCAGTTTTTTTTCCATTTCAAATACTGATTATAATTTCAAAGATTGTAAAATGAAAGAAAAAGCTATGATTAAATATACCTTTGGACACAGCATGTACACCACAGCTAGTATATACAGTGTAATATTCAAGCCGTGGCTCTCTCCTTTCATTTTATCTTTTGGTTTTTATAATCAGATGTTTGGACTTAACTCTTCGTTGGTGAAATAAGACCTGATCATGAAATCATCAGTAACAAAAAATACATAGTATTTTTGCTTCATATAGAAAATAGGAGAAAAAAATTTTTTTTCTGAGAAAACTTTTCCAGCATTTTGGGTTTCTTAAGTGTTTTTTTTGTTATGTTTGTTCTTCATGATTCATTCAGACACTAAAAAGGCAAACCATCTTAACAAAAAGCACCTATTTTAACCCAGAAATGTACCTTTATAAAGGGTCAATTTTAAGCCTAGGTGGTAGTGGCTCACACCTATAATCCTAGCTACTCAATAGGCCGAGATCTGAGGACTGAGCATGAAGCTAGTTTGAATAAAAGAAGTGTATAAAACTCTTATGTCCAATTAACCCGAAAAAATCCAGGAGTGGAGGTGGTAGAGCACCAGCCTTGAGTGAAAAAGCTGAAAGAGAGGGAAGAATTCTTAAGTTCAAGTCGCCCCCCTCCCCTCCAATGCCCATGAAGTTATAGTTTAATTATGATAGTTACCATCTCATAGTCTGGCACTTCCATCCGTTTTTTCAAACTCTGTACAAGTGGAAGTAGTGATTCCATTCTGGGAAAAAAGCCACCCAGTCAATAAACAGAAAATGACAGTACCAAGTGACACAGTGCACTTAGCAAGCATGTAACCACGATGACATGCATCATAGGATGCTTGGGAGATGAAGGTAATTAAGAAATAAATGAAGATAATTAAGAAATAAATGTTCCCTACAATCTCATCCAAAGTTTTTAGTTATGTTTTTCTCCTTCCAATTTCAGCTCCCATCTGATCTTCCACTGGTGCAGTTTTGTTGAGCCCTCAAGTCTGCTGTGGAGCTTCTTGCAGGGCTGTGCGGCAGGCATAGTGCAGCTCAGAGGAACGTGCCACTGTCCACAGGCTGGATTTAAGAAGCAGTCTTAGGTTTCCATGCTTAGCTTTGCTGCTGTCGTTCAGGACTTAAGCTTGGTTTGAGACCTCACAAAATCACAAAATAGTGGGTACTTTTCAGCATTTCGAGAAGGGCTTATATCTTGTGACTTATTTCTCTTTCATCATAATTTCAAGAAAGAAGACATTATTTTTAGAACTCGTTCCTTATGCTGAAGAGATAAAGTATTAACTGACTAGTATTTATTGAGGTAGTTAGACTATGATGAATTATTCTTCTATGTCACTGCTTTAATGACAATAATTAAGGCTTTATGACTTTTGCATTTCAGGACTGCTTCTGAATATATTACTTTTAAAAAAGCTTTTTTTGTGTGTGTGTGTGCCAGTCCTGGGACTTGAACGCAGGGCCTGGGTGTTGTCCCTGAGCTTTTCTGCTCAAGGCTAATGCTCTACCATTTAAGCCACAGCTCTATTTCCATTTTTGGTGGTTAACTGGAAATAAGGTCTCATGAACTTTCCTGCCCCGGTTGGTTTAAAACCGTGATCCACAGATCTCAGCCTCCTGAGGGTAATTAGGATTGTAGGTATGAACAATAACTAGCATATGGCACAATCTTTTATTTTTAAGTAAAAGCTACAATGAATATTTTGAATAGGTATCTAGCAAAATGAGTTCTTTCTTGTTAATACATGTCATATAATCTTCGAACTATGATTCCTCTCTAAAGAGGCAACCACTGTCCCTATTCCTGTACTTCTTTGCAGAGCCAATAACTTCAGTAATCATCCCATGAGAACTCTTGATGACTGCTCAGGTTCTTCGGAAGTCCTAGGATTCCAGCTTTCCATTGAATGTTGCTGTCTCATGACTGACTGTCACATTTATACTACAGTGAAAACAGCCTTAGAGTTTTTATAAAGAGCTACTTCAGGTCTTCTATAAACATGAGAATGTAATGATGACTTTCAGTTTCCAGGCTTTTCGAGTTTACCTGACTTAAAGAATTATATAGAACAAAGTAGCTCTGGGAGTTAACCAATATTCTTTTATGCCAAGCTCAGTGACAAATTTTGGGCTTTCACTGCTACAGGACTTTTTTCATACTTTAAAGTTAAGATTAACAATGTGAGAATTGGACAAATAAATGAACTGATGAAGATTCTGGCCTTTAAATCCTGATTTCATATGTAATAATCAGATTGAAAACAACTCTTCTACTCATAAGCATTGTTTAAAAAATGATACATAATAATTGTACAATTTCATAGTTGATATTTAGTCATTGTACACATTCACAAAACACAATGTAGTACTTTGCTATATGTACATTCGTTACTCTGTGATCAAGGTACTTATCATTTCTTCATTGAGCTATTCTTAGAAGGAGGCATGTTTTCATATTATAATTTACTTATTACTAGGTTAATTTTTTGTTCTTATTCTACTTAGTACAGGGGTAGCCCAAGAATTGATCTAGTAGGGAAGCAATTACACAGTAACTAATGCATACCCTTCATGATGAGACTCTTGGCAGCTTACTTAAACTCTGGGCCTTGGTTCCCTCATCTATAGAATGGACATAACTACAATAAAACAATAGATTGCTACAAAGAATCTATGAATGGGAAATTCATAATGAACACTTAAAAAAGCACTCAATAAATACTACTGTTGGAAAACGGAACAGTAAAATTAATAGTTTTTTTTTTTTTTTTGGGTCCGGTCGCGGGGCCTGAACTCTGGGCCTGGGCGCTGTCCCTCAGCTCTTCAGCTCAAGGCTAGCGCTCTACCACTTGAGCCACAGTGCCATTTCTGGCTTTTTTCTTTTTGCTTATGTGGTGCTGAGGACTCGAACCCAGGGCCTCAGGCATGCAAGGAAAGTGCTCTACCACTGAGCCACCTTCCCAGCCCCCAATACTGTTTATTTCAAAGCAATTTATCCAACAAACTTGGTTATGTATTTAGGATGAAGGGAGAAAAGTCTGGGAGGTGGTCTTACCCAGGGTTTGAAGCCCATCTCCGGACAGTTTCTTCATCATCACCATCACACAAATCAGCAAAAGCTGCTTCTAAATCTTCTAATTGATGAATTCGAGTATCAACAATATCTGCTAAATCATCCTTCAAAAACATTGAAATACTGAGATAATATCCTTTCTAAAAGCAAGTAAAATCCTGTTATTATAAAAATCGGTTTAATTAATCCTATAAAAAATGATTCCATGTGCTAATTGTGGGCTTTACCAATAAATACCTAAGTGTGCACATACACACACACACACACAATTTAGATAGTTCTTGGCGATTCACTCTAATAAGCTATAAGATTTTTTTTTTTTTTTATAGGTCGTGGGGCTTGAACTCTGGGCCTGGGCGCTGTCCCTCAGCTCAAGGCAAGTGCTCTACCACTTGAGCCACAGTGCCACTTTGAATACGTGATATGTAGATAAACCCTGAGGAAACAGTGCATACCTTAGTGGGGTTACTCCCAGGCCTTTGAAACTGGTAAAGTTCTTGTAATATTTTGTGCTCCTCCTGCAAAACAAAATGCACAATCCTAAGGTTAATGTCCTTAAGTGATCCACCTTTGACAGAAAATATCTTAGACGATATTCAGATTTGTCTAGGAGAATCAGGCAAAATGTTCAGATTTTCATTATGAAGATTATTTTCCTTACGGCAAGTCTGTCTATCTGAGCATATCAATAAAATATGAAAATCAGGTATGGAAGAAGACTAGCTGGCTAAAGGAGTATGAGATGAAAGTACTGCTAATAATATCTCATTATATAAATGGCTCTAAATAGATTTTAGCCGTTTCTCGGAGATATATGTCTTTGAGGAGAACAGTAAACTCCAAGTTCACTGTACAGCCAATTCTCTAGAAATAGAACTCTGGAGCACAAAGGCAATCTTGGAGGCAGACTGACAGACTCAGAACTTGGATAAGACTCCATGCAGGAGAAAGATGCTATCCCTAGACTCTAGGAACATAGCTAGGTGAATCCATTATACAATGGATGCATTTGGCCCCAATACTCTTACTAAGACTTCTCCAGGAAAAAGTTATTCCCAAGAGCTACATATTTTTATATATATGTATGCATATATATATGTATGTATATGCATACATATATGTGTATACATTATATATGCATATACATACATACACACACATATATATATACATATACACACATATATATATACATATACATACATACTTTTTTTTCCCCTAGTCCTGGGGCTTGAACTCAGGCCTGAGTACTATCCCTGAGCCTCTCTGCTCAAGGCTAGCACTCTACCACTTGAGCCACAGCACTACTTCCAGCCTTTTCTATGTATGTGTTACTAAGGAATTGAACCCAGGGCTTCAGGCATGCTAGGCAAGCACTCTACAATTAAGCCACATTCCCAGTCGACTAGAGCTAAAATTTATTACTCATAATGATGTGGCGCTGTCCTCAGTGCTTTATGATCAAAACTATCCCAAGGGATGGGTTTGATTAACTAAGTGATTAATAGTACAGTGTTGGGGATTGACTGCATGCTAGGTAAGCGCTATAAAACAGTGGTATAGTCCCAGTCTGCTGGCTATGATGATCATTCTCACTTTATGTGAAGAAACTGCAGGTCAGAAAGGGTAAGTAACTTTCCCAAGATTATAAAGCTAATAAGCAATAGATGGAACAAGGAGAATTTAACTATTATATTTTTATAACATTAAAAACATAGCTATTAAATTATAATATAAGTAAAGTATCCTTTAAAATGCTTAGAACTAGAAGAACATCAGATTTGGGAATTTTCTAGACTTGGGCATCTTTGTAGAGACTTTATTGGTGCATTTTATGGAGTCCCCAAATTTAGATTTTGAAGCAATTTTAGATTTTGGATTTTTTCTGGATTAGGAAAGCTTAGCCTGAATATTAATTTTTTCTTTCTTTTTTGTGCCAGGACTGGGCTTGTACTCAGGGCCTGGGCACTACCATTAGCTTTTTTACTCAAGGCTGGCACCATACCACTTGAGATACCTTCACTTGTGGCTATTGCCATGGGGTCATTAATTGGTGAGTCTCTGCTTGAGCTGGCTTTGAACTTTGAGCCTCAGGTATCAGCCTTCTGAGTAGCTAGGATTACAGGTACGAGCTAATTTTTTCTTAAAGGAGAAAAGGTGATAGAATGTGGCTTCTAAAACCTAAAGCAAGTAACGCTCAGACTATTTGCAGAAGGCTTGCTAGCTCTCATCTAGAAAAATGCCATATAATTCTCAAGCTCCCTGCTTTCAAAGTCCCTTCCCTTATTTACCTGAGTAAACATTTCTTTGAAGGGATTCTTGACAGAAAAAAAGTCTAAGTCAATATCTAAAACAAAAGCATCTCCTTGCTGTAGGACCTGCAGGATGTCTCCCGTGCTCGCTGTACTTTGGCAATGCTGACTTTCACAAACACATGAACACGACGGCTCTTGACTAGACTGGCCGTTCTGTGTTGCTGTGTCCTTTCCTGGCTCTTCTGACTGACAATCGCGGTCTGAAGAGGCAGTGTTCTCTGTGTCTTCCAGGGCTAGCTTGGGCTTCTTGGCAGAAGATTCTGCAGCCTTTCCACCATGGTTGTTACAGAGTCTATCAGGTTTCACCATAATCACATCCAGCTGTAATGGCCTGTGGTTCTCTAGCTGGTCTTCAGGGACATAGAGTCCGTCACTTAGGAAGTAATAATCTGTACTTGTAACCCTGGAACAGAAGAAAAAACTGTTTTAAGGAAGCTGGCATTTCATTATGGCACTGCTGAAAGCTAAGAAAACAACTTACCTGACAAAACTGTCTTTAACACTTGGGACTTCCTATTCTGTAAACAGCATTTGTCAGATCTGGCTACTTGAGTAAGTGCTGGCTGGCCCAGTGGCTGAGCTGGGTAGGGCAGGGCAGGGCAGGAGCTTTCTTCCCCACTCTCTGCTCACTGACATGAAAGTATGGATAGTAGCAAGTTACCCTGGATGAGGACTTTAGAGATGGAAGAACATAAACCCTAGGATATCCTATTTCCCTTTGTAGATCTGCCACACAGGCCTGGACTATTTGGGAATTATCTCAAATATCAGAAAGAAAGCAATTGTCTTGTTTGAGCCAAGTTTGGGTTTTGGTTTCTCCCAACCGATACTTTATTAAAAAAAAAAAATTAAGCACAACTAGCAATAAATTTTCTTTAATAGATGTTCCTCTGACATAGTTCAAAGGATTGTTGAAGCATATGACCACAATTTTTAACATGGGCAGCAATCTAAAAATATCCATACACTTGTAGGGTGCATTTCCTAAGTTGTAGGTTTCTTTCTTTTTTTTTTTTTTAAGATATAGGATGTCACTAGCACATGTAGGCCTTCAACTTCTGGGGCTTGACCACACCCAGCTTGGATTTGACTCTAGACTTATTAGAATGTTCTCAGTTTTTCAACTGTATTATGCTTTGCTAAGCACTTAATAACAACACATCAGATACTTCCCCAAAAGATTAATGACTCAATGAAAATAATGTGTAAGCTTATTAAAATCTGTGCAATCCGAAAGCGAACAAAGACTGTATCTTCTACCTAAATGTATTAACTACCTTCCTTCCTTCCTTCCTTCCTCCCTTTCCTTTTTCCCTCCCTTCCTCTCTCCCTCCCTCCTTCTCTCCTTTTACTTCCCTCCCTACCTCTCTTATTACCTTCGTTCTTCTTTCTCTCTCTCTCTTTTGGCTATACTGGGGTTTTATGTCCAAGGCCTCACAATAAGTAGGCAGGTACTCTACCTACCAACTGAGGCACACTGCATCCCTAAATTTCTATTTTTTAATAATGGAAGGTTTACCATGTTCTTACTTATTATAAGCACACACATAATCTCAGACTGCCTGTCTAAATTCACTGTCTCTCCCATAAATTTTTACTTGAAGGGTTAACTAAAAACATGTGAACATAAACATCTCTTCAATTGTCACCACAAATTGAGTTTCAAACGTCTGTGTTAGATCATATAAAATTATATGACTTTGCAGGTTAAATTAAGCCTTCTCATTTAAGTAGTCAAATCCACTCTTTCATAGAGACCAGTGTTATGTACAACAATTATTATATGTTGGATTCTAATTATTCCTTTCAAGTTATTTAATAAAGAAATACAATGTTCATATACAAAAGAAAGATATTTGTGCAAATGAAGTGAACTATACTACCAAAGTTTAGAGAATTATTAAAATTAAATCACAAATAAAACATTATTTTCAGTGAGACTATTATATTGTATTTTCAATGTATTTTAATCTTATCCCATTATCCTTTAGGTTCTAGATAGCTGTGGTTACACTGCTTAAAATATTCACGCCAGCTGGGTGCCAGGGCTTATACCTAGAACCTTAGCTACTCAAAAGGCTGAGAACTGAGGATTTGTGGTTTGAAGCCAGCCTGGGCAGTAAAGTTTGTGAGACTCTTATCTCTAATAAACTACTAAAAAAGCCAGAAGTGGAGCTGTAGTTCAAGTGGTAGAGCACTAGCCTTGAGGAAAAATGCTCAGGGGCAGTGTCTAGGCCTTGGCTTCAGGCTCCAGGACTAGCATGTCCCCCCTCCCCCTTCCCCCTCAAACCTGCAATTTATCCTATACAAGAGAATCTGAAAGTTAACAATAGGTATTTCTAAAGACACTACAGCATTACAAGCACAGAGAATACTGGCTAAATATACAATAAAAACAGATGTACATGTAACTTAAGACAGAGGATTTTTTGTTTTTGTGCCAATACTGGGTGTTGAACTCAAGGCGTAGGTATTGTCCCTTAGCTTTTTGGCTCAAGTCTAGCATAGCATCATTGCAGCCACAACTCTACTTCTATTATCTTATTTGATGTTTTTGGTTGGTAATTGGAAATAAGAGTCTTAGGGGCTTTTCAGCCCAGGCTGGCTCTGGCTTTGAACTATGATACTACGATCTCAGCTTCCCAAGTTGCTAGGATCACAGGAGTGAGCCACCAGTTCACTCAGAGGATTCAGAGGATTTGATAATAACTTGGGTTAAGTACTCCAAACTTGGGGTGGGGGAGTTGGGGAGGATAGTAGGGATGGTTGGGGGAAAACAAAGGAAGGGTAACAATGTTCAATAGGAAATGTACTCATTCCCTTATTCATGTAACTGTAAGCCCTCTGTACAATATTTTTACAATAAAAAATATAAAAAAGAACTCCAAACTAATTATATTTATGAAATTAAACTCTAAAACCTCCCTATTTACTTGTTGGATATATTAGAAGAAAAGCAGTGAGACATTTCATTGTCTCATTCCTCATTGTGAAATTCGATACACAACAGTTAGGTTAGAAGGCAATAGGAAAATGTCCTATTGAATATATAAATGTACAAGGTATTTCAATGACTTAATGGAGTCTGAATTCCAGAGGATGAAATGAAAGAGGTCAAGAGCTGAAAATGTGTCCTGGTGTTTCAAGAACCCATTTTAAAGGAGTGAGGTTTTAATCTGACCTTATTTGTATACAGGGATATTTACAATGTTATTACATTACAGGAGCCCAAACATAAACGTATTCAGCCCTTTTCATACTTAACTACGAGGAAATTACCTGATTGTTGTGGTAGAAATGTCTTTCCCTACTAAAAAGTGGTGTTTGCCTTCTGCCATTTGCTGAGCCCACGTGGGATGAAACCATATTACATGAGAAAAATGGCCGGCATAAACTGCAGGCATAATCCAATTTTCAATACTTAACTCTCTGCAAAAGAAATAGAGAAGAAACATCAGAATTATTAGAGAGTGCTTCCCCTTCCTTCCCAATATCCTTTCATCTACTTGAGGAGGTTCCTGAGACCTTTTCACAGAATGATCACTAGGTTAATACTATTTTCATGAAGATGTCATTTTTTCTTCCACTGTGTTAGTATTTGCACTGACTGTGGAAAAACACTGGTGGGCTCATGTCCTAGGCAGCACCAACCCCACGGGAGTCATTTTATGCTTCACTGAGAAACACTAGCCAAAACACTAGCCAAAAAAAAAAGTTTCATTGCAGAATTTCCTTAAGGTATTCATTCTTGATTCTAAATATACACTTAAACACATTTTCTGTCACACAAAAAAGAAATGTACAGAAATCACTTCTGCTGTGCACTATGAACCAAAAGGTAGTTCAAGGAAAGGCATGTGTGACTGACTTGAGCTGAGCACCACTTTCTTGTAAGGAATAGTGACCAATAAATTATAGTTATTTAGACTTAAAGTTGAATTGTTGGATTTCATATTTCAACTAAACTTATTGAAGAAACTATCACTTGTCAAGTGTTGTATAGGATCAAATAATATTCAGTTATCTGAAAAGGCTATGACAACACTCTTTCCATTTCCAATCGTAAGTTATAAGAGCTTGAATTTTCATCATACACATCAACCAGAACAACATAATCAACATATTGGATATGGCTAGGAGAACCAAGTTGTCTTCCATATAAAATAACAAAGGTATTTGCAATAAGCAATGCTATTCTTCCCACTAGTTTGTTTTGCAACATATTATGTTTGCAGTATCATTTTCCTTATATTCCTTTTCTTTTTACAATATTTTAAACAATTATTACTTTAATTCCATGTAACAAAGACAATATAACTTATATTAAACATCAACTTGAATTTTAAGATTACAAAGGAGGCTGGGAATGTGGCTTGGTGGTAGAGTGCTTGTTAGCATGCATGAAGTCCTGGGTTCAATTCCTCAGTACCACATAAACAGAAAAAGCCAGAGGTAGTGCTGTGGTTCAAGTGGTAGAGTGCTAACCTTGAGCAAAAGAAGCTCAGGGACAGTGCTCAGACCCTGAGTTCAAGCCCCAGGAGTGGGGGAAAAAAAAAAAAGATTACAAAGGAATCATGAGGCTAAAACATTTAAGAACCATTATTCAAGGACCAATTACGGTATTTTATAGTACTTTAAAAAATATGTCCTTTATAGTATTTTAAAAAATATTTTCATTATGTTTAAGTAGCTGCACAAAGGGGTTACCATTCAAATCAGTTTCTATAAGCACAATGCGTCTTAGTCAATGTCACTACTTTCATAATTTCTCCCATCTTTCCTAACCAATCTTCTCCCCTCATACTTTACCTTCCTTTTTAACTTCTAAAATACAGAAAGTCTCAATATAGAAGGGTAGGACAATGGCAGAGCAATCACATTTCTTTAAGAATTAATTAATTAATTATTAAGAACCTCCAATTCAGTTGGAGGTTTTGGAAAAAGAAATGCAATAGATTGCAAGTAATCTAATAACACTGTCTGTATAGAAGAGACAGTGACAGTTTCAGGGAACTTCACTGCAGAAAAGCAGCAGGATGTTGTTATGTAGAACTCTATTAGTTACAATCTTTCCTAGAGGACAGATGATGAATGATTCATTTTGATTCTATAAAACTGTAAACCAACAGGAGTTTGGCCCTGAAGAGGAACTGAGGCAGGATTCCATACTGAAAAGAAAAATATACAAATTAGGGATGTGTTGCTAATACAACTGTGCTTAGCATCTTTTTTTCTACTTTAGCTTCAGATTTAAAGAGCAAGGGAGAACTTCTTTAGATTACACAGTACTGGGGTTTCAATTCAGGGCCTCAAATTTGTTAGGCTGGTGCTCTACCACTTCAGCCATCCTCCAGCCCTGCTATGGTGGCTATTTTAGAGATGGGAGTCTAGTAGACTTTTCTGCCATGGCTGTCACCTTCTGAGTAGCTAATATTACAGGCATGAGCTTGACTGTCAGATTAGTTTTGAAGTTTCTTCTAAAATTCTACATTCTAAGTTAGAGGTCAGCAACACAGATGTTACTGTTTTTCTTGTTTTGTTGGAACTCAGACATATGGCCAGAAAACCCTACCATGTTTACTGTCTGGATTTATTTTAACCTTCCCTTGAAAAAGGTTTTTAATATGTGGTCATACGGCAATACGAAATGGCCTTGACCTCACCATGTAGCCCAGGTTGACTTCAAATTTGAGATTTTCCTGCTCCACCATCCTGAGTGCTAGAATTACAGCTATGAGCCACCATGGCTGGTTCCTATGTAGCCCAAAGAAAGAGTTTGTCAATATTGCTCTAAATAAAATCAGGAAGGAAAACATAAACCCATGAGCTTAGCAAGTTTAATTCCCTTAATTATTCTACTATACATTGTATTTTAAATATATGAAAAACTGCTAACAACAACAACAACAAAATCACATTACCCAAAGAGTGTTTCCTTATCAAATACCGTGTCTGCTGGCATATTCACAGGAATAAGAAGGTCTGGATGTGAGTCAAAATGTAAAAATCTTATATTACTTGCAGGAAGATGCTTTGAGCCTATGGCTCGGTATATAAAAGGCAGAACCTGTAAGAGACAGACACACATTCAGATGTGGCGTGGAAACCATGAACAAATATTCCAAATATATAATGTTAAGTAAAACGCCACATATATGAAGCATGCTAAATTGTAAAAAAGTGGAAAGTACCGAATTCTACTGTGCAAGAAAATGCATCAGGACTAAGAACACCTAGTCAAGGCCCATGACTAGCTGCATGTTCAAGGCTCCCTGGATTGATTCCTTCCTTCCTACCTTCCTTCCTTCCTTCTTCTTTCCCTCTCTCTCTTCCTTTTTTCCTGGTCTTCTTCCTCTTTTACATGGCTTATTCACCCTACTTTTAAACCAATTTCTTAGGTCCATGGGTCTCTCTTCTTGGCATCCAGAAGTCTAGACCAAGGACCAACTGCCTGCTATGAAGCAGCCACAAACCCCTTTCACGGTTCATAAACGTCGGGCTCCTTGTCAAAAGATGGGAAGACGGTGTGTTCTGGGGTTCCTGTCCCTATGGCCGCTGCCGGGAGCTGAGGACAGGGATGCCGAGGGGGGGGGGGGGCGGGCAGGTCTAGGACCCTGAGCCCCGCAGACAAGAGGTTTCTTGGGGTACTAGGAATCGAACCCAGGACTGCAGCGCGCTAGGCAAGCGCTCTGCCACGGACGTCCTCCACCTCCCGGACTCCGGGGGATTCGGCCCCGGGGAGAAGCCCGCTCACCTCCTGGTGATCCTCCACCACCCAAACCGGGAGCTCGGGATAGCGCCGGAGGCGAGCGCCCTCTCCCGCGGAGTCACTCATGTCTGGGCGCCCGCCGGTCGGCTGGGCCCGGTGCCGGCGGTGCCCAGCGCGGACCCCGGGAGGCTCAGGCCGCGACCCGCCGCCTTCTCCCGGCGGAAACGCGCGCTCACCCGGTTGCGCTTCCGGATTGGAAGATGTTAGCGTAAGGGAGGGGGCGGGCGTCAGACGTTCCTCGGCGAACGATTGGTCTAAATGTCCATCGCTCTCGTCGATGCACCAATCATCGTGCACTAGGCGCTGCAGGAGCTCAAGAGGTTTTTTTCCCCCTCCCTGGGCCCAGCTTTCTCAGGTTTGCTTCATAATTCCCTCGGTTTCCTGTTCCGGAGGCGCGGGCGGCGCCACTGTCTTGGCGGTCGCGATCGCAGCCGGGCTTCGTTCCGATGGTGACCGCGCGGCTCTTTGGTAAGTAAACGGGGCGCTTGGCAGGTGTTGGCCGGGTTGAGTGTGTCCCGGTGTCCGGATTTCAGCAGGGCTGGAGCTCTGGGCGCAGGGCTGGGGCGTCCGGGAGTTGGGATCCTGCAGCTCCTTGTTCAGATCTACAGCGGAGGGCAAACGAGAGACCCCCGGGCCTGGATCCCGCGGAGAGGTAGCCGTGGAAAACGATGCTTTTCATTCATTTGTGGGGCGCACGCGGTGACCCAGCCCTGGGGTCACCAGGGGCCTGGAAAGGAGCGGGACCGGGAGCTCAGCGCTTGCCTCGTGGGGGCCACAGGCTGGCGGGAGATGTAAACTCGAAGTCACGGATCATCTGGCGAAGGTGGCGGGGATGCAGAGCCACCCGGGAGGAAGGGGCTCTCGGTAAAAGCATAGTCACACTTTGCAACGCAGTTTCTTCTTTTCTGCTTTCAAAATAGCAACCTAGGAGTGGGTAGAGACAGAAATAATTTACTTTGCCATTAGCCAGTGTGCTGTCCCTTGACTTTTGGATTACAGATTGTATCTACAACACAGATGTAGATTGCCTCCACATCTGACTCTGACTGTGAATATCATGATCAGGCTTTCTAAAAGAACCATCCAGGACGGTCTGCTAGCGAGTGTTCAATTATTACACATTATCAAAGAATCTTAATTATCCTAACTGCTGTTCACCCCTAGCTTCAGAATGCTGAAGCTCTTTGTGTTCCCTTAGGCCCTGAACACACAAACCTCTTTCCTTGTGTTTGCTACATTACTTTTATATTGTTTTATTTTTTTACTTCTTGCAGTGTTGGGGATATTGTGTTTAAGAAAAGTTCGTGTGTGAAGTTTTGAGCTACTTGAGTTCTGCAGGCTGTGTTGCATCGATGAGACAATACAATTTATTGACTACCTACTCGGCCAGAGACTGTGAAGGACACAGAAATAATTGCAAACCAACCCATGTTATCAAGAAGTAATGAACTAGTTAGTGGAGGAGCTAGCCTTGTGCACCCATGACCATCATAGGAGGCAGTGTCTGGTGAGTACTGGGAAAAAAGTAGGTAACAGCTAAGCAGGGAATTACTTCCCAAAGGGAATCTGGAAGGACTCTGTAGAGGAGGTGGCATTTGAGAGACTTGGGAACAGAGGAGAAGTTGAATGTTACCACTTGCTATGCTATTTGGGAAAACCTGAGGAGGAGGGGCTTTGTAAGAGATGTATTGGAAAATAAGCCCAGAAGGACCTGTTGGCCTTAGAAATTATAAGTGGCTTTGATTCGTTTGGCAACTAGTAAACTTGTGGACTCCACATTTAATCCTAACAGTGCAGAAATGAGTAATAATCTATTAATCACATTATTTGGCATCTACTATTTACTAAACTTATAATTGCTAAAGCTCAGTAATCTGAAATTATTTTGTGACTCATTTGAAAATCTAGACTATTCATAGATTTTGAGTTAAAAAGATTTTAGAAGATATTTTTATATTTTTTTTTCACTTAATGAGCTTTTTTTTGTATAATATTTTGCTAAAAGTTCAAGTATTTGGAAAGTCTGTTTACAAAACTCTACTATGGGAAGTGTTGAAGATAAAAGTAAACTGCTGTATTAATAAAACTATTATACAGTTATATTTGAATTTGAATGCTAATGTTGCTATTTTTGGTGCTGGTCCTGGGGCTTGAACTCAGAGCCTGTGTGCTGTCCCTGAGCGTTTATACTCAAGACTAGTGCTCTACCCTTGAGCCACAACTCACTTTTGGCTTTTTGATAGGAATCTCATGGATTTTCCTGCCTGGAATGGCTTTGAATTGTAATCTTCAGATCTCAGCTCCTGAGTAGCTACGTTTACGGGTGTGAGCTACAGTGCCTAGCTTCACTGTGATTTTATGTTTGATTTCTGTTTACCTTATTTGATATACATAGGGAATTGAATTCAGGGCGTTGTGTTTGCCCTTTGAGTCCTTTTGCTTTTTAGGTTATTTATTTTTTCAGATAGGGTCTACACTACCTTTGCCCAAGCTGGCCTTGAACCAGTATCCTTCTACTTGCATCTAGTAGTTGGGATTTAGAACCTGGTACTGCTGTTTGTGGCCCATGCCTATTGTATTTTACAATGAATGAGGAGAGGAAAGAAGAGGGGTCAGAGGAAAGGATTTTCCTCCTAATCTTTTAGTAAGTGAAGGATGGATTATGACTGTATTTCAGTCTTTTTAGCAACTGATCATTTTGAATTAATGATACAAGTAGTAATGACATGTAGAAATTTATTTGGAAACTTGGATATAGTCCACTATGCTCCTAATTTTATTCATGGGCAAGTACATTGAGGAATTTAAAATCAGTACTAAGATAAATGCACAAGTGTTTTCTAGCACTTATAGTTTGGAAAATATGTTTATAAATATTCTTTCTGTCTTGTAGAACTTATGTTGTCTGTGGAAGATGTGACATATGCAGACAGTATATCATGATGCAAGGCAGTACATGGTGAGTGGTGTGAGAGGACTGGCAATTGCTTAGGACAGAGCAAGAGGCCAAAGCAGGTGTTAGGCTATAGTGAGCAAAAGGACTTAGCTACATGGAAAGAGTGGTAAGCATAGTCATTCTTTCAGTAGTGGTACCATACAAAGGAAGTTCATGTACAGGGTAGACAGGGATCTACACAGACCAGAACAAAAAACATGTCAGACTAGCTCTGCACTAGTGACATATGTCTGTAAGCACAGCTACTCAGAAGGTTGAGATCTGAGAAACATGGTTGGAGGCCAGCCCTGGGCAAAAGCCCCAGAAACTCTCATCTCTATTTAACTAGGAACAAGCTGGAAATGGAGGTGTGGCTCAAGTGGTGGAATGCTAGCCTTGAGCTAAAAAGTCAAATGAGCTCAAGGTCCTAAATTCAAGCCCCAATATCCCAGAACCCTGTCCTGCTTAATTAGTCACAATTTTATTTGTTATAATTAATATTGGCACCAGGGATTAATCTCAGGGCCACTTGAGCTACATCTGTAGTCTTTTTTCTTTTTGCTGGTCCTGGGGCTTAAACTCAGGGCCTTGGGTGCTGTTCTGTGCCTCTTTGTGCTCAAGATTAGTACTCTACCACTTGAGCCACAGCGCCACTTCCGGTGTTTCCTGAGTGATTTATTGGAGACTTTCCTGCCTGGCCTAGCTTTGAACTGCGTTCCTCAGATCACAGTTGTAGCTAGGATTGCAGGCATGAGCCATGGGCACCCAGCATCTGGAGTCTTTCTTTTAGTTTTCCCCCTAGAGTTTTGTGTTCCCTTTGACCAGCTTGACCTTGAACCCTGGCACTTTTACATCTGCGTCCAGAGTAGTGGAACTACTGACATGTGATACCATGCCTCACTTGTTCTTTTTTTTTTTTTTGGTCTGGTTGTGGGGCCTGAACTCTGGTACTGGGCGCTGTCCCTCAGCTCTTCAGCTCAAGGCTAGCGCTCTACCACTTGAGCCACAGCACCACTTCCGGCTTTCTTTTTTTTGCTTATGTGGTACTGAGGAATCGAACCCAGGGCCTCAGGCATGCAAGGCAAGTGCTCTACCACTGAGCCACCTTCCCATCCCAACCTCACTTGTTCTTGAGATAATGTCTTGTTAACTTTTGCCCAGGCTAGCCCCTAACCACAAACTTTTGTCTCCACCTCCTGAGTATCTGAGATTATAATTATGTGCCATGCCCATCCTAGAATACATTTGTAATAAAAAATGATGGAGAATATGTTTTCAGATGATTTCCCTGGTTCATATCTTGAGGATCAATACATTGCTTCACTTATTGGGATAGGAACCACTGAGAAAGAAAGGAAATGTTGATTTAGAGGGGAAGACCGTTCATTCCTTTTCAGATATGCTAAGTTGTATTTGTGGAGGGATGAGATCCTGAGTTAAGGAGAGAGGTTGAATTGGCAGTTGGCATTCTGGATCTAGTAGAGCTTTGAAGTTGATGAGCAGAGAGGTAACTGATACCTGGGTGGTCACTGAAGTGATGCCAGAGGTAGAGTCATTTTAGAAGAGGATGAGCAGGTTTCCAGGCTGGATCCAAGAAGAATACTACAAGGTAGAAATCTCCTAGCACAATAGGAGCTGGCACAGAAGACTGCCAGGAGAAAGAGCTGGAGAGGAAGGAAGAACACAGAGGCAGTATCATCCACCAGGGAAGGGGTATTGGGATCAAAAGCTCCACATATAAGCTGGCGGAAAATGACCATGGATTTCAGGACGTTTGGGGATGGGATCCAGAGTGTGGCAGGCTAGGCTTAATCAAGACAAAGGAACTGGTGCAGGATGAAATTAGATGCAAATAGGCTTGGTGAATTGGCAGAACCAGCGAGAGAGCTCTACTGTGGCATTGGTGTTTCCGTTTGGTAGCGGGCAAGGTTCTTGTTGCCTGTGTCTGTCCGGGGATCAGGATGTCAGGAAGGTTGCCTAGAGAGACTGTGTGGCAGTTAAGGGTGAACTGGCTGCTGGAATGCACCAGAGATGTCTTGGCAGAACCTGTGAAGGAATTCAGATGTGCACCTGTCTGCCCACTTAGGTATTGGTAAACAGTTCACTTCGTTAGGTAATTCTAAGATGGAGCTGTCATCAGGAGTTTGGTGACTGTAGAGCACAGAAGAGGAACTTAGGTTATTAAAAGAAAAAGTCGTTGAGATGCTGGGTGACTGAGACAGGGCAGTTTATTGGCCATAAAGAGTTTCAGATACTAGAAGGAAGCTAGTAAGGATGAGCGCCGCCTCACTAAGGGGGATGGTGGGCATTTATCAATCCCTGTTTACTGGGGGTTCCCTCCCTCCCTCCCCCCCTCCCTTCTTCCCCCCCCCCCCCGCCCTTTTAAATTAACTTTTTCCTTCTTCCTTCCTCTCACGCAGTCACAGGATGTCGTTCCACCCGGGACGAGGCTGTCCCCGGGGCCGGGGACTTGGAGCCAGACCCTCGGCCCCGGCCTTCAGACCCCAGAACCTGAGGCTGCTTCACCCTCAGCAGCCGCCCGCGCAGTACCCCTACGAACCTCCCAGCGCCCCCTCCGCCACCTTCTCCAACTCTCCAGCCCCCAACTTCCTGCCTCCGCGCCCGGACTTTGTGCCCTTCCCGCCCCCCGCTCCCCCGTCGGCGCAAGGCCCCCTCCCCCCGTGCCCCGTCAGGCCCCCCTTCCCCGGCCACCAGATGCGGCACCCCTTCCCCGTGCCGCCCTGCTTCCCGCCCGTGCCCCCGCCCGTGCCCTGTCCGAGTAACCCCCCGGCCCCCGGGGCCCCCCCGGGGCAGGGCACCTTCCCCTTCATGATGCCCCCGCCCTCCGTGCCCCACCCGCCGCCGCCGCCCGTCCTGCCGCAGCAGGTCGGTTACCAGTACCCCCCGGGGTACTCGCACCACAGCTTCCCCCCGCCCAGCTTCCACAGTTTCCAGAACAGCCCCGGCGCCTTCCCACCCAGCGCCTGCGGCGGCGGCGGCGGCGGCGGCGGCGGCGGCAGCAACAGCGGCAGCAGCAGCAGCAGCCCCCACTTCAGGCACCTCCCTCCCTACCCGCTCCCCAAGGCTCCCAGCGAGCGCCGCTCCCCGGAGCGCCTCAAGCACTACGACGATCACCGGCCACGAGACCACAGCCACGGGCGCGGGGAGAGGCATCGGTCCCCGGAGCGCCGGGAGCGCGGCCGCAGCCCCGACCGGAGGAGACCCGACAGCCGCTACCGCTCCGAGTACGACCGAGGGCGCACGCCGCCGCCGCGGCACCGCAGCTACGAGCGGAGCAGGTGAGGGCGCGCGCGCGCGGAGCAGGTGAGGGCGCGCACCCGTGCGCGTGCCTGCGCGCGCGTGCGCGCGTGATCCACCGCGGGCCGTCCGGAGGGTCGAGGCGCACGTCCTGCTGTAAGCCAGACAGCCAGCTCGCGCGGCTTCATTTGTAAAAGGACAGGGATGCGCTTGGATAGGTGGTCAGGAAAACGACGGAATCCACCAGAAGTCCTTTTTAAATAAAACCTCTGCTTAAACACGGTTGACATTTCCCCGGTGATCCATGGCATGAGTGATCTGGCGCTGGCTTTTGGTGTGATGGAAGACCTAGTTGTGCTCAGGTGAACGTCATCCTCTGGTTACAGAATCTGAGTTCTCTTGGAATTGGTGACCTGCATGTGTTTTCTATCAATCAGGAATCAAAACAGTTCAGGTAGAACTTGCTTTGAGATCTCTCTCTCTTTCTTTCTTTTTCTCTCTCTTTCTTTTTTTTTTTTTTTTTTTTTTTGGGTCCGGTCGTGGGGCCTGTACTCTGGGCCTGGGCACTGTCCCTCAGCTCTCAAGGCTAGTGCTCTACCACTTGAGCCACAGCGCCACTTCCGGCTTTTTTTCTTTTTGCTTATGTGGTGCTGAGGAATCGAACCCAGGGCCTCAGGCATGCAAGGCAAGCGCTCTACCACTGAGTCACCTTCCCAGCCCTCTCTTTCTTTCTTTCTCTCTCTCTCTTTCTTTCTCTCTCTCTTTCTCTTTCTTTCTCTCTTTCTTTCCTTTCTTTCTTTCTGTTTTTTGGGTAAAGTGCCTTGAACATTGTTGCTGTCTGGCTTTATTTACAAAATGAAGTAAGATTAGTTACATGTTGTCCAGGTTACCTCTTGCAAAATAGCTTTTAGCCTATTTTGTTGCCACTGAATGTAGTCATCTTAGCAAAATTGTGTTTAAAAAAATATCATTGTTGCTGGGTCCCAGTGGCTCAAACCTGTAAACCTAGCTATTCAGGAGGCTGAGATTTGAGGACTGCAGTTGGAAGCCAGTCCAGGCAGGAAAGTCCATGAGACTACAGTTTACCACCAAAATGCTGGAAGTGGACTCATGGCTCTACTAAAAGAGCACTAGCTTTGAGCAAAAAGAAAAAGAAAAAAAGCTCAGGGATTGCACCTAGACAGAGTTCAAGCCCCAGGACCCAAAGGGAGGTAGAGGGTGGGTGGGGGAAGGGAAAGAACCATTCTATTCTAGGTTTATGAGTTTTATGGGTTTTTGGTTTATTTTTTGTTAGTACAAGACACAGTTCATACAGTCATTTTTTTTTTTTTAAACTATGTTGTTTTGGTCTTTTTTGGTATTGGGGATGGAAACCAGGACCTTGTACTTGGTAGGCAAGCACTTTGTCACTGAGCTATATATCCCAGCCCTTAAGTAGTCATTCTTAAAACTGGGATTCCAGATGGGCTTCTAGAAACTGAATTCACATGCAAAATTTTATGTTTACATATGTGTTTCTCGGAAAAATTTAAAGCAGATATTTAAAGAAGTGAGTATGAGTTTGTTAGGTCAGAAAGCTAAGAACCGTTGGTTTGCACTGAAAAGTAAAAGGACACAAAACGATTGTTTTGTGTTGAACTGGTACCTTCAATGAACTCTGTGTCCATGAAGATTAGAGGTATTCTGGTTGTCAAGTAGAAATGGCATTTTGCTTTCTTTCCCCTTGAGTGTGTTTATTGTCTTTTGTGTTTACCTTTATTCATTTTAGGGACTTTGGTGTTAAATGTAGTGAAGATCCCCAAGCCAGCCATTATACTTGGTGGGTTTGTAGAGTGGGTTTACCTTCTGTTGTATATATACAATCTAAGGATAGGAATCCATTCCCAATTTGGTTTGCCTATTTTCCTTATGGCTGTATTGGTTTGATTCAGACCAAATATTTTGTCAGTAAATGACAGTAGTCATTCTCTGTTGTGAAGAGTGTTTGGTTTGCTCAGAAGGTTTGGTTTGCTCAGAAAGGCATGTTCAGAAAGGCATGTTGTGCCTTTCTGTCTCTGTGGCCTAATGGAAGGTGGAAGGGAACTTCCTGTAGAGGTGACTGATTTCTGGTAGGCTAGGCTGGCTGAGAGTCTGTAGCCTTATAAAAAAAAAATCTATTTGTAGCCTGAACTGCTGTTTCTAGACAGTTCATAACTCTGTGATGAACCATTTGGCACATGTTACAGTTTATTTTACAATTGTACAGTGAGAATCAATGTGAAAGAGTTTGTAAATAGTTGCCTTCAAAAGCTAAAATGATTGCTATTAACTGTCTTTGGGACAGCATGATGCTGCAAAAGCTTTAGGTAGCATTTCTTTCCCCTCTCATTTAGAGCAGTCATCAGGGCTGTGCTATACATCCCAAATTCTTCCACTGAGACTTCAACGGTGAGTTCTGTGTTTATTTGAAGAAACTCACATGTGTCCATACACTGGGGAATGTCTCCTAGTAAATCAGGTGCTGTGAGAGACTACGTGTTATCTCTCCTGAACGAGACTTCTTACCTGTGAAGAACCTCTGTCCTCCTCAGCTGCTCTTTCACTAGAATGGAAGTGTTTTATAACGTGCTGAGGGCATATTGTCCTGCAGCTGCCTTGTTGGTACAGCCACAGCCTTTGGAGTCCCAGTGGAGTGTCAGTTATCTGTGATATATATACAATGTTTCTGTCAAATTTGGGGCACATGAGGCCCTGCTATAACTTACACATAAATTATAGCAACACTGAAACTCCTCACATTTGCACACATTGTGTTAAGTTTATGCAGATTCTGTAGTCTTGTCCTCTGTTGTTTCTATCCTTAGTGTCAATGAATCTGACCTTTTGCAAATTTCATTTTCCTTCTTCAACCATGGTTGAATATCAACTGCAAGAGTGCACTGTTTCATAAAAAGTCTTGTTAAGAAGTGGATGTCTGGGGCTGGGAAAGTAGCTCAGTGGTAGAGTGCTTGCCTTGCATGCATGAGGCCCTGGGTTTGATTCCTCAGCACCATATAAGCAGAAAAAGCCAGGAGTGGTGCTGTGGCTCCAGTGGTAGAGTGCTAGCCTTGAGCTGAAGAGCTGAGGGACAGCACCCAGACCCAGAGTTCAGGCCCCATGACCGACAAAAAAAAAAAAAAAAGAAGTGGATGTGTATGTTTGTGTATTGGATACCATGAGCGATCAAGATGACTCCAGGAGATGGGAAAGGAAATAGCTGTCGGTGTATACCCTGTGCATTCTGCTCTACAGTGACGAGGAAGCATGCTGTGGGCTTTGCCCAGCTGAGTAGTACTTACTACCTTGTAGGAGTCCCCATGGATGACCTGTTAACAGTAAGCGCGTAGAGCTAGCATTCTGTGCTTAATGCTTGAAACGGACTCACAGTGTTACTGGTGTCCAAATTGGACTTTAAACTTCTGCCCATTAGAGGAACAATCATTAAAAGTATCATTCTTGCCAGGCAACAGTGGCTTACACAAGTAATTCTAGCTACTCAGGAGACTGAGATCTGAGGATTGCAGTTCAAAGCCAGCTAGGGCAGGAAAGTCTGTAAAACTCTGATCTCTAATTAGCACCAAAAATCTGCAAGTGGAGCTATGGTTCCTGAAGTAGAGTGTCAGCCTTGAGCACAAAAAAATCTCAGGGACACTGCCCTGGCCAAATTCAAGTCCCAATATTGACATTAAAAAAATACATTTTAAAAAGTAAAATCCTATTGGCTAGCTGTTAAAAAGCATCAAAACTTAAAATTATCCTCCATGTATTCTTTTTTTTTAAAAATATAGGCAGTTATCTTTTAGCATCTATGTCATTATAAATTACGTTATAGTTTTGACACATGCTATCATCCACTTAAATCTCTAGAATAGAGATTACTACCTAAGTGGAAACTATTGTCTTAGAAACTCATCAGTCAGAGAATGTGGTCTCCAAGTTGTGTGTTTTATTTTGGACAGGTGGTGTGCACCAGAAGGTTATGTATTGTTAAAAGGAATCTTTCTTGAGAATGGGGGAATCTCCAAGTGAGAAATAATTTTGAGTCTTAATTTCTAAGCAATTACTGCAGTTTTGATTGCACCATATTAACATTTTTTCCATTTGGATGTAAGTTTGGGGATGCTTTTGAGTTCAGACATTTTATTGTCTTTCGTTGATGGTATTTCATCTGATAATCTAATTCAAAGTGCTCCAAAATATAAAGCTATTTGAGAGCTGTATGTCACTGTCAAAGAATTTTGGAATTCGGAATATTTCATATTTCAGATATTCAACTGGTAAGATTTGCGTAAATATGCCAAAATCCAGAAAACCCCCAAACCTCAAACATTTCTGGTTCCAGCATTTTAGCTAAGGGATGCTCAGCCTGTGGTCTGGATGGATGTATTTGTTGTAAATGGTGGGGAGGGGGGTTTACGTCCTTAGTTTTGAACTTCTGATTCAGATTCATGAATTCAGACTTTTCCCTAGATCTTCACTGTACTTATTAAATAGACTCAGAAATTATTGTATTCCAGTTTTGCATTGGGTGGTTTAAAAAATTCCTCATTCAGAAAAAAAATCCTCATTTTTATATTTATGGAAGGTAAACCCAGTGTCTACATTTATGGTATTTTCTTAAAAAATGATTATACTGTTTATGTTTACTTAAAAGAATGAAACTCCAAATAAAAAGTAAATAAAAAGTAAAAAAAAAGAAACAGCAGTCAGTTGACTGTGTTATGGCAGGTTATTATTCGTAGCTTAGAACTACACTGTGTGTAAGAGAAGGATTCAGTGCTCTTTATTTTGGTTAGTTGTGGAGGTTGAACTCAGGGCCTGGGCACTGTCCCTCAACTTTTGTGTTCAACACTAGTACTCTACTACTTTGAGCCACAGCTCCACTTTGGTTTCTTGGTGTTAATTGGAGATCAGAGTCTCATGGACTTTCCTGCTTGAGCTGGTTTTGAACCTTGCTCCTCAGATCTCAGCCTCCTGAGTAGCTAGGATTACAGACATGAGCCACTGATGCCCATCCCCTCACTACTTTTTTTTTTTTTAAATAGAACCTTATCCTAATCTTTACTATAAAGGTTTTATTCTGTATTTATTTCATAGATGCATAGAAATCAATAGGAGAGCCCTTTAAATAAGCAAGAATTTGCTAATTACAAGAATATGATAAAAATTCCTTTATTACTTAGTCTAAAGCATAATTTCTTCAAAGAAAACATGAACAGTTGTCAAGTGAACTTCTACAGAGAGCCTCCTTTTTTGTTGGTACTGGTCCTGGATCTTGAGTTTTATCCCTGAGCGTCTTTGTTCAAGGCTAGCACTCTACTGCTTGAGCTACCGCTCCATATCTGGTTTTCTTTGATGGTTCATAGTTTTTGGAACTAGATCTCATGGACTTTTCTGCCTGGGCTGGCTTTGAACTATGATCCTCAGAGCTCAGCCTCCTGAGTAGCTAGGACTAGCACCCAGCTTCTTTCCTTTTTCTCTGATAAATTAAGGAAGCATAAAAGACCTCAGAATCAGTATTGCCTTAAAAATCCTTAGATATGGTCCATTTATTTAGAAAGTAAACTTAGTGAAGACATGGTATTTTTGAGTCTTTCTGTTGCTAACAGCTTTGTGTATTAATTTCTTTAAGAGAGCGGGAACGGGAGAGACACAGGCACCGGGACAACCGAAGATCACCATCTCTGGAAAGGTCCTACAAAAAAGAGTATAAGAGGTCTGGAAGGTAAGCAAGGACTTGACGCTGGGAGAAGCTGTAGGATTATCTCTTGAGATTCAGATTTTGTGTTTGTGTAGTCAAGTCTTCTATGCCAAGTCTTCTATGTGCTCTGAGTATGGCCAGGATGACCTGAGGAAAAGTAAAGCAGCCAGTTCTGCATTAGATTTTTTTTTTTTAATGTGAAGATAGACTTGATTTCCAGATAGGTTGATTGTGTAGGGAAATCTCCATATATCTCCACTGGGGTAGACATTTATCTGACCAGGTATCATTCCAGGTATATTTTTTTTTAAAACTTGGGAAATTTGTAATTCTATCCTTCAATTTACTTGTTTTTTGGGGAAGAGGGAAAAAGAGCCTAGCTACAGATGGACTTTCTTTAGGAAAAGGACAGCCAGACTGCTTTCACCTGAAACACCAGTTCTACATCCAGAAGGCAATTGGATGGTCTTATGTCATGGCAGCGAGGGCTAGCATTCTGGAATCTGACTGATTTAGGGCCAATCATTAGCTTTTCTTTCTAAGTCTTAGTTTCTTTGGCTTCACAATCAGATTTGTTATATTTCCCTTTTTAATGGCAAAGGCTTACTGAGATTAATACAGATTAAACACTTAGAACTAGGCCTAGCTGTAAGCGCCAAAGAAATGCAACTGTTGTTGTTAAGCTGCCACTTGGCTTTGGAAATTGGTAGAGTGTGAGGAAAGACAGAAAAGACAATTTAAATATAAAATAATGAAATAGAAACAGAACCATAAGGAACACAGTCATATTTGTACATAAGCAACCCTTTGAAATAAATGATCCTTTGAAAGATCATACAACTTATAGTGGAAACTGAAGAAAAGAGAATTATATACAACTTTAGGTAGGATCCAGTATACTTTGGGAATTGAGGAGATTTAAAAATTGTAAAATGTTATAAGAACAGATATTTTATTAAAAAGTAAATGCATGAACGAGATGGATTTGGTTTCTAGGAAAACAAAATTGCAAATTTCACCCAAGAAGAAGAAAACCATAACAGGCTAATCATGGAAAAATAGAATAAATCAAATTTCTAACACTTCCAGAAATATTTCCAACTGTTCTAGAACACTGAAAAAAGTGGAAGGAAAACTCAGCTCATGGTTGTGTAGCAAAAAGACCCAACCAAGGGAAAGAAAGCCACAGGACAATGTTTCTTGGGAATATGGGGTATAAAAGAACTGGATAGAATATTAGCAAGTTGTTTTCAGAAAGGTGTTTCAGTAACCAGGAGCTGACTCCAAGATTTATACCAATCCATGGCTAAATGGGATAGTAGAAAGTTTTAAGTCTTGGTGTTTAAGCTATAAAATTATCTTAAAATGTGTCTACTAGGCATTTAAGATAGAACCAACATTCATTTATGAGTATATACTTCATTCAGTAAACTAGGATTTAAAAAAGAGTCCGATTTAATGTTGAAACCTACAGGCTTTCAAAATTAGAACAAAGACTAAGACAAGGAGTCTCTATTGCCTGCCATTGTCGCCTACAAACTTTAAAAACCTGGTGTCCTGGTGTGTCCCAGATATGGTACTGGTGGGAGTGATATGTTACTCTCACCTTAAAGGAAAAGCAAGTTCAGAGCTTTTGATAGGGATGGTCATATGTTACTCTGGGAACCTAGCAGCGACTAGCCCAATGTACAGTAGTTCTGGTGAAGTTGACATATTACTGATACTGCAGCAAAGCATAGGGACATGAGGGAAAAAGCATGGGGCATGAGGGAAAAAGAGTAGAGCCCATGTAAGGTTTGCTCTGAGAGGATCAAGCCTAGAGGTTTGGAAGTTAGGTTTTTTTTTCTCTTTCTGTTGTTGGTTTTTGTTTTGTTGGTTGTGAGGCTTGAACCTCAGGGCTTGGGCGCTGTTCCTGAGCCTCTTTGCACTCTACCACTTGAGCCATAATGCCATTTCCAGTTTTTGAGTGGTTAATTAGAGATGAGAGTCTCACAGGGACTTTTGTGCCTGGGCTGGCTTTGAGTAGCTAGGATTACAGATAGGAGCCACCAGTGCCTAGCTCAGAAATTAGTTTTGAAGGCTTCTGTAGTAATTCACTTGAAAAGTGACTGGCCTAGACCAAGGTAATGGCAGTGGTAATGGAGAAAGGTAGAGTATGACTCCAGCCATAGGCCTCAATAACTAATCAGTTGTTAGGGCAAGGGGAGAAATGTGGGGATGATCACCTATGATCTCATCATGTTCCATAGTGGATGGGGGACTCTAAGGAAGGCAGAAAGATGAATGCAGTTTGGATGATGTGGATCTTGACAATCGGAGACAACCAAATGAATTTGTTCAGTAGTTAGTTGGACATCCAAGTATAAAGTTGAGGAAAGAGCCTCCAAATAGAAGCACTAAATGCCATGGGTTAGGTAAGATTGAGCCAGAGTGAGAAAAGGGCTGGAGGAGGAGAGGCAGCAGGAGAGAAGCCAGGATACTGTGTTGGGCATCACTGAGGACCTGCTCGAGCTTGGTGATTTTTAATGGGTAAGTAAGTGATAGAAATCTTGCTCCAGAGGCTTCTCCAGTGCCTGGCAGCTTTCAGAGGAAGAACACTTGCATTCTGTGAGTTCTAATGATGGAGCAGATGAAGAATAAAAGAGAGGTGCACATGTTGTAAAGGAAGAAAAGTTATCACAGCTTGCAATAGAGCACATTATTAAGAAGAAACAGTTTAGAGTTTGGAGTTTGAATTTTGGAGTGTCTGAGAGCCCTAAAAAAAGAAGGTTTTGAAATGTTAGAGTATTTGAGGCAGTGACCATTTGTTGCTTGTTTCAGAGCAGAGCAACACGTGGTGCTAAACCACCTGATTGTGTGCCTTTATAAGACCTGCAAATCCTTAGCTTGGGGCTCTCCTCCTGGGCTCCGCTGTCTCGGAGTGTAGGACGAGGCCCGAGCTGCAGCCCGTTTAAATAAAACAGCTGTAGAGTCTGACTCTTGGTGGTCTTCTTGCGGGGGGGTAGGGGGAGTCCTGGGGGGGGGGGGTCCTGCGACCTTGGCATAACAGTTTGTTCCGGTTTTAAAATGCCCCTTTGAAGGTGTTAAAAAATGAATACCTATAGATGCTTACAGCAGATAACTGTGACTATTTGTCATATAGAACACATGGAGTGAGGATGTGTTTTGCTTGTATTTCTTGCTATCGGAACTAATAATAGTAGCTGAGTATTTGGTGAGATTTTGTTTTTTTGAACATGGCAGAATGTTGTGTCAAACATATTATCATTTAACTGCGATATTGGGTAAGTTATTAGTTTCCAAAAGTGTTTCCACCTTTATAGGAAGTATTAGTGTCTGCCTCATGGGGGTCATATTGATTCAGTGTGAAAATGTGTCAGGAACACAAACAAACAACCGCAAAACAAAAACAGTCTCTAGGAGCTAAGAGCTGCCCTCAGTATTTTAACGGCTGTCTTAAATACCAGGGAAAATAAAATACATTCACTACCAGACTTAAATGAACTAAAATATCATGTAATAAATGTAGGAAATACTTAGGAGCAGTGGGAAGAAAACTCAAAAGATGTAGCAGTGGACAAAAGAGGTGAAGGACAGGACTACAGATATCCCATGATCCCCTAGGGCAAGAAAGCTGCATTTTCAGATCAGAGGAAACACTAGTAGTTGGCAGGCCACTTAAGGAAATAACAGCAGTTAGATTTCTGCCCTAAATTATGGAGAGATATAGTAAAACATTTAGTGTAAAAAGTAAGAACATATAAACTGTTTGGTCTTCAGATGAGAAGGAATTTCTAAATAAAATGGTAAGGCTGAAAGTATACATAAAAAAATCTCTAAAAAAAATAACAGGGGTTCACACCTGTTATCCTAGCTACTCAGGAGGCTGAGATCTAAGTATTTTGGTTTGAAGCCAACCTGGGCAGGAAAGTTTGTGCCTCTTATCTCCAATTAAGTACCCAAAAACTAGCCAGAAGTGGATTTGTGGCTCACTTGGTAGAGAGCTCTAGCCTTGATCACAAAAGCTCAGGGACAGCATCCAGGCCCTGAATCCAAGCCCCAGGACTGGCACACACACAGAAAGTTGTATGTAGATATAAACAGGCAATATTTTAAGGAAAACATAAGGTTATAATGCTTAGGGCAAAATAATGACCTTTTTTGTTTTTTTGTGGTATTAGAGTAGAATATGTTTGCTAGTCAGGTGCTTTGCCACTTGAGCCTCCACCTTCAGCCCCTCTTTGTTTTATTTTTCAGATAGGCTCTCATGTTTTTGGTCTGAACTAGTCTTGGATCACAGCGTTCTTACCTATGCCTCCTGCGCATATGGCATCTGCCACCGTGCCTGACTTATCATTGAGATGGAGCCTTCCTAATTTTACCCTGGGCTAAAAGTGAGCTATGCTCCTTTCAATCCTACCTCTCAAATACTGGGGTTACAGAGGTGAGCCATGGCACCCAGCCAGAAGAATGACCTTAATTAAAAACTCTTCAGGTCTGGGGCATGGCTCAAGTAGTTAGATATTTGCTTAGCAAGTGCAAGGCCTTAAATTCAGTACCCTCTAAAAATGAATTTAAAAAACAAAAACTCCCAATGAATCAAAAAGACTACCGTTCTAATTAAAAAATGTATTGACTTAGAGCCCAGTACCAGTGGCTCACGCCTGTAATCTTAGCTATTCAGCAGGTTGAGATCTGAGGATCGCTGTTCAAAGCTAGTTCAGGCAGAAAAATCCCTGTGAGACTCTTATCTCCAATTAACCACTTAAAAACTGGAAATGGCTCTGTGGCCAGTGGTAGAGTGCTAGCCTTGAGCACAGAGAGGCTCAAGGACGGTGCCCAGGCCCTGAGTTCAAGCCCCATAACTGACAAAAAAATTAGCATAACATATTACAAGATATTCACAAAGGAAGTGAGAAAAATGTAGTAATTTTAAAAGTGATTAAAAAATTCCAGTTTAAGTACATTTTTTTTTATAATGGCAAGGATTTTTTTTTTTAAACACCTTACCGATAGGATGGGTGGGCATGGAGCTTGTAAGTGGTCTAAACAGGTGCTGCCTATCTGGAGAGGTCTTTAGAAGGGAGGTCATTTGACAAAAGCTCAAAAACACAATTGTATTCATGGTAGAATTTGGGGGAACTACAGCTGGGAAAAAGTGTTAGCTCAATGACTATCATTAGATTCATTGGTTATGTACCTCAAAAGGATAAAGTGTTCAGGTGTAGATGCATTGGAAGGGAAAGGCATTCCTACTCTTGTTGATCAGGAAAAGGGAAAGGCAGGTTTGAATTCCATTTTTGTTGTTAAAATGTGTCTATTTGCATACTTGGTATATTTCAAGCCCCAAGAATTCAAGGAGACAAGAGTTGGTTCATCCTTCTTATTAGTGTTAGTATTTGTAGGGATTGGAATCAGCCCAAATTTTGCTTCACTATGTGGTAATACTCAAGCTTGGAGTTCCAAAAAGATGGTTAGGGGAGCTGCTGCTGCTCCACTGCTAGACGAGAAAGATTTGAGACTGGAATTCTCATTGCTGCAGTTGTCTACACAGGTCGATTTCTAAATATTTCCCAAATATCTTTCTCTTCTAGGAGTTACAGCTTAGCAGGTGTCGCTGAACCTACAGGATGCACACCAGAATTACCTGGAGAGACTATTAAAAATACAGATTCTTGGGCCCCAGCCACAGAGGTTGTCAATCAGTAAGTAGATTTGTAGGGTCAAGGAATTCATAGTTTTTTACAAAAGTAAACTTGAGGAGAATCTGATGCTAGCAGACTAGTCTTGGGGAATCATTGGTTTAATAAACGTAAGTGTCCAAGATGGCATGGCATCTCTCTTCAGATGAAGAGTGCACCAGATAGTTTAGGCAAGGAAAGAGCATGGCTAACTAATAACTCACTTTCTTCATTTGCTTTCAAGTCGGTCCCCCAGCAGGGAGAAGAAGAGAGCTCGTTGGGAGGAAGAAAAAGACAGATGGAGTGACAGCCAGAGTTCTGGCAAAGAAAAGAACTATACCTCCATCAAGGAGAAGGAATCAGAGGAGATGCTGCCTGACAAAAACGAGGAGGAAGAAGAGGAGCTCCTTAAACCTGTGTGGATTCGATGCACCCATTCAGAAAACTACTACTCCAGCGACCCCATGGATCAGGTGGTAGGTCTGAAAGAGGAGCGAAGCTGTAGTCCAGGGCTTCTCTTCCTAGCACTCCTGGCATTTTGGGCCAGCTAGTTCTTTGTGGGGCTTCCCTGTGTATTGTAGCATCTTGCATAGCATCTATGTGTCTGCCCATTAGATGCTAGTTGCACTTCCTGTGATGACAACCAAAACAACCTTCAGAGGTTGCTATATGTCACTGGGGGACTGGAGGGAGGGAGGGAGGGAGAGAGAGGGAGGGATCACTACTACAGATGTAGGCTGTTATAAAACAAACAAAAAATGAAGGCCAAGCATGCAATAGGTTAAATAAATACCTATTCTACATGTTTTTGGACACTGATAGTTTTGATATGGGGATTTCCTAAGGTCTCACCTGTGACTAGTTCAGCCAATTTTGTGGTGTTTATTACGTGTATGTGTGTTTCTCCCTAAATGGGAAATAAGGAAGAATCTGTTCGTCTCTTTTTTTTTTTTTTCAGTTTGAGACTAGGACTTGAATTCAGTACCTGATGCTTTTGCTCAGGGGCTGGTACCCTAACAACTGAACCATGCCTCCAACTTCTGAGTTTGTCTTTATTTTTATTTTTTATTTTATTTATTTATTTTATTTTTTTGTTTTGGTCGTGGGGCCTAAACTCTGGTCCTGGGCACTGTCCCTCACCTCTTCAGCTCAAGGCTAGTGCTCTACCACTTGAGCCATAACACCACTTCTGGCTTTTTCTGCTTATGTGGTGCTGAGGAATTGAATCCAAGGCCTTGTGCATGCAAGGCAAGCATTCTACCACTGAGCCACCTTCCCAGCCCTATTTTTATTTTTATTTTTGTCAGTCTTGGGTCTTGAACTCTGGTCCTAGGTGATGTCCCTGAGCTCTTCAGCTTAAGGCTAGCGCACTACCACTCGAGCCACAGCACCACTTCCAGCCTTTTCTGCTTATATGATGCTGAGGAATTGAACCGAGGACCTCATGCATGCACGGCAAGCATTCTACCACTGAGCCACCTTCTCAGCCCAAGTTTGTCATTTTAAAGCACATCATTGAGCAAGAAAGAGTTCAGCTGATGGGTGCTAGTGGCTCACTCCTGTAATCCTAGCTACTCATTCAGGAGGCTGAGATCTGAAGATCATGGCTTAAAACTAGCCCAGGCAAGAAAGTCTGTGAGACTCTTATGTCCAGTTAACCACCAATAACCTGAAGAGGAGCTGTGGCTCAAGTGGTAGAGTTCTAGCCAAAAAGCTCAGAAACGGTGACGAAGTCCAAAGCGTAAGCCCCAGGACCAGCACACACACATACACACACACACACACACACACACACACACACAAGATCATCAGTTAGATGAAGTTTCCTTTGTTTCTTGGCTGACGTGGAGAAGGGGAACTGTGGTTGCTTTTGCTGGGTGTGGAGAAGTCGCTGTGTTCACATGCTGCTGGACACAGGGCCCATGCAGTTCTGTAGCCAAGTCATTGCCATACAGATACTTCACTTTGCTTTTCTTTCTTCTACCCTTATTTCCTTTCCATCACACTCTCATCTCTTTCTTTTTTATCTGTAGGCTTTATGCCTTCAATCCCTCCTCTTAATATGGGCCTGTTGATCACAAGGTAGATACATAACATATGTGAGATGAATATGAGAGTGAGGAATGACTATGTACAGATTTGGGGCATAAGAAGTTAGGAATAAGAGATTCAGTGCCTAGGGTTAAATAGACTGGGTTATGTTGTTCACAGTTTTGTGAACATATAGGTGTTCTTTGACTTATGATGGGTAATATAATGAATCACTTATTAATCTAACCTATCTTAAGTCCCAAATGCATTTAATACATAATAACAAGTGTTATGGATAAGCCCATCCCTCCTTAAATATGCTCGACCACTTAAATTAGCCTGTAGCTGGGGAAAAAAAAAAGGACTCTGTAATGCAGAATTGAATGTCCCATATAATACACTGGATGCTTGACTCCACCTGTGCTGATGGCACAGTACCTCACATTGTATGGTGTTGATGTGTCCCCTCGTGATGATGTGGCTGACAGCAGTGCAGGACCGTGTCATAGCACAGTGCAGACTTGAGAATAAAAACATCCAAATCCAAAACGTGAAGTATAGTTTCTGTGGAATGTGCGTTGCTTTTGCGTTTTTAAAGTTCAAAATATCTTAAGTGAAGGACCTTTCGTGGCTTCTTTGTCTGAACTTGAAAGGAGAACTCCTTCCTTTTGGAAGAAGAAAGTCTGAGAAATCCCTACTAGTGGTGATATTTTGTTTGATGAATCAGAACAGGCTTTTAAGTCATAGGTCACATGCTGCAGTGAAAGGAAAGCTCTTGAGCTAAGTTCTTTACTCCATGTGTCTCTTATTACCTTAGTTAATCCTCAAACATCCCTGGCAAAAACGCATTCTGTCTGGTGTGCTGCTGTGAGTCATGATACCTGGCTTACATGTGTCTTAAATGAGCCAAGTTTATTTGTCTTGGAACAGGCGTGTGGAGGAAAGCCATGGCCAGTGTTTGCTCCGTGGCCCAGGGATGACCAGGCTCTGCTGCCTCCTGAGCAGCCTCTGTGATAGCAGGATGATGAGCACCTGGACAGCCCATCTTACACACCTGTGTGCACCCAGGAATCGTGAGGGCATGATGGGAAGCCTTCCGCTACAACCGTGCCCAGGCTACCCCTTCTATCCCTTTGCCAGCCTGCTGTCTGCTTCAGAAATTTGTCTTCCTTGCTGTTACAAAATTCCCCGTGTTGAATGGTTTCAAGCATCACACATTTCTCTTTACACAGCACCGGAGGTCATAAGTCCAATTTGGGGGCTCACTGGCTGAATCATGGTGTTGGCAGGGCTGTGTTCCCTTCTGTAGCTGTGGAGAAAAATCAATTGTCTTGCTCATTCAGATGGCAGAGTTAGGTTCAATGGGGCTAGAGGACAGAGGTTCTTGTTTCCTTGCTTGCTGTCCTGGAAGCTACCTGAATTTCTTTGCTTGTGGATCCCTTCCATCTTCAAGGCCAGCAGTGCAGTTCAAGTTCCTCTCATGTCTTGAATACCTCCTGCCAACCTCTTCTGTGGCATCGTTGACTCCTGTTGGCAGAGGTTCTCTGCTTTTATGGGGTCCACTTGTAATCCAAGATGATTTTTCCATCTCAAATTCTATAACCTTCGTAGCTCAAGCCCTTTCTCCCATGTAAGGCAATGGGCTGTCACTCTGCTACCTATGCTTCCTGTGTAGCTGGGATTACAGGCCTGAATTACTAGGCCTGGCTGGCATTCATCAAACAACAAAGACTAAGGAATTGAGTGCAGAGGGTTTAAACTTGCAGAGCTGCTTTCGTCTTACATAGTTATAGACATATTGTTAAAAGGGAGGTTAATAGGCTTCATGGCCTGAACATCTACCTGTGTGTTTTTTTTTCCCCTCTGGCACAGACATGGTGTTAGGAATGTCAGAACTATCATGGCCCTGAGAAAAAGCAATTAGCTCTATTTTTGGGTAGTAGATGTTATGATTTGCCTTTGTTCTGTTTTAATAGTTGTAAGTTCTGCTTTTTACATTTTGATATTACCAACTTGAAGAGTGGGCATTTAAAGTGACATATTCTGGGAGAGAATAGGTAGAATGAAGAACTTCATCTAGTAGTTTGTGGTGAGAAGGTGGGAGGGGAAGATTTATAGACTATTTTTTTTTTCCTGAAGGCCAGGGTCATAGGGCATAGATGAATGAGTAATATTCCTAAACGACAGCCAAGTATGCTTATGTGAAGACTATCAGCCATCCAAGTGTGTTTGATTTAGATGATCATTGCCAGCATTGGGTATTTTGTTTTTCAGTGCTTGTTCAGTTGGGAGTTGAAAAATGGTATCTTGCTGTTAAAAATTCTTTGATAAATTATAATATCCGTCTCTGATGTGGTCAATATTTATATAGTTCCTCCTTTTGATCTTTTATTTTGCAAAGGGAGATTCTACTGTAGTTGGAACAAGTAGGCTCCGAGACTTGTACGACAAATTTGAAGAAGAATTGGGGAGCAGACAAGAAAAGGCCAAGGCTGCTAGGCCTCCGTGGGAGCCTCCGAAGACGAAGCTAGATGAAGATTTAGGTGAGTGGAAGAGCCATTAGGCCAAGACTTTGTGCTTCTATTATTGCTTAATCCTAGCCCTTTTGGAAGCATCCCTAAACTGAAATCTTCTCTTTTTCTTCTCATTTAGTTATAGTCAGCAAACCTACACAGCAATGGAATCATCCTTCCTTCTTTCTGATACTATTTTTCCCAAATTTCTGTTCATCAGACTGTGAGAAGTCTCATTTCTAAGACTTGCTAGCAAAGTGTTGTTTCCTGCCAAGCTGGGCAGTCTTCGTATGGGAAAGGGTCAGGGTCCAGCGTCCAGAGTCCAGTCTCCAGTCCAAGGCTCAGGCCTGAAGATGGGCTGGTGGCCTCTCCCTGCCAGTCTTCTTTTGTCAGGTGCTCCTGGTTTGATGAGGAAACAGTAACTGTGGCCCACCTCTGTTGGAAGGCTTCTCCCTGCTCATGTAGACAGTTTCTACCCCATTTTCATTTCATCTGTTCTGTGGGTCCAAATAGATGGTGGCAACTTTGAGGATGGAGATGCTTTTTTTTTTTTTCTACTTTGTATCCTCAGACCTAACAGAAAGCTGTGTGTAGATGAGACCCTCCATGTGCTATCGTTACCTGTTCCTCCTGGCTCTTGTTTGCCCTCCTTTATTGTGTCTGCTACTTAAAGTTTGTACCCACATAGATAGAAGTACTGACTCCAAAGCCCAGTGGCCTGACTCAGAATCTCTGCTCCACCCACTTTTTAAGTGGCCTGGGCACAAGACTTGGGGCAAATCATTTAATCACTCTGTTCTTTAGTTTTTCCTGGTAAATGGGGATGACAATAGTGTGTATGTCATGTAGTGCACATACACAGAGCTCTGATTTTGTATTTTATTATTCTGCTACTGCTACATTGATTTTTCTTCTGTAGGATTAATCTTAATTTCTAACTTTAAAAAATCGTGGCAAAATACACACAACAAACATTTTTATCTTAACTATTTTTAACTGGCCAGTTAAGTACATTCACATTGTTGGCAACCAATTTCCAGATCTCTCTTCTTATGTAACTGAAACTTTGGACTTAAGTAGCAATGTCTCTCCAGAAAGCCCATTCCTCCAGCCCTAACAGTGACTACCACTTTCTGTCCCTAAATTTGACAGTTTTGAGTAAGTGGAATCATGCAATGTTTGTCTCCCCCCCCCCCCCCCCCCCCCTGCGCTGGGGTCCATAGGGCTTCAATGTAGGGCTTGGGCACTGTCCCTGAGCTTTTGCTCTCAAGGATGGTACTCTACCACTTTGAGCCACAGTGCCACTTCTGATTTTCTGTTGGTTAATTGGGGATAAGAGTCTCACAGACTTTACTGCTCAGGGTGGCTTTGAACCATAATCCTCAGATCTCAGCCTCCTGAGTAGTTAGGATTATAGGTGTGAGCCACTGTGGCCCAGGTCACTTTATTGTACTTCATTATACTACTTTATTGTACTTCTTATATTTCACAGTATTTGTAAAATTCTGTCTTTCTATGCATTCGCTTTCTAGGACTAAAATCTTTTATTGCTGCTACTTAGGTAAAGCAATGTAAGATTGTCAGTGTTGCATTTGTGGCCTCAGTCTGGCATTTGCAATGCTCCCAATCCCTAACCTCTCTCTCAGGGTTCTGTGGAGCTGTTGCTATAGCCGGAGAGCTCTTTCCCTTCATGTTCTACCTGCAGGGCTCTTCTCCATTCCTCTTCTCCTTTCATGGCTGACTCACATGTACTGTGTCTGTGAAGTTGTTCCTTGTGTGCACATGTATGCCAGGACCTCAGGGCCCTGTATGCTGTCCCTTAGTTTTTTCCCTCAAGGCTAGTGCTCTACCACTTGAGTCACAGCTACACTTCTGGCTTTTGGGTGGTTAATTGGAGATAGTCTCACAGAATTTCTTGCTTAGTTTGGTTTTGAACCAAAATCTTAAAATCTCAGCCTCCTGCGTAGCCACCAGCATTGAAACAGTTGTTTTTGTTAATGTTTTTTGCCAGTCCTGGGACGGCTTGAGCTCAGAGCCTGAGCACTGTACCTGAGCTTCTTTTACTCAAGGTTAGCACTCTACCACTTGAGCCACGATGTCACTTCTGGCTTTTTCTGTTTATGTGGTACTGAGGAATCGAACCCAGGGCCAAACCCAGGGCTTCATGCATGCTAGGCAAGCACTCTACCACTAAGCCACATTCCCAGCCCCTTGACATAGTTTTTAAAGTATGAATCTCCATTACTATGTTAATTTATCCACTTATTAGGTCTTGGCTTTTTTTGTAAAAAAAAAAATAATTTTGTTTACCCAGTTACATTATGACTTAGCATTACAGGCTATGTATCTATGTTTTTCTCCTGGCATTGCTTAGCAGTGGGTTATGGAGCTGTCCCTCAGATAGTTGCTTAGGCGTAGAAGCTCAGGTCATTTGGAAGTCTGCACAAAAACCACTTGATTGATTTCTGCAACTTCTGTGCTTTCTCCACCCTGTGTTAGAGAGCGCCAGCGAATCAGAATGTGAGTCTGACGAGGACAGCACCTGCTCTAGCAGCTCAGACTCTGAGGTGTTTGATGTCATCGCAGAAATTAAGCGCAAAAAGGCCCACCCCGACCGACTTCATGATGAACTGTGGTACAACGACCCAGGCCAGGTACGAGTATTTTTATGCTCTTGCTATGAAGGTTGTGAACCCACACATCACATTTATGGCTCTGGGCTCAGAAGATGCATGTTGGCCAGTACTGAAATGGAATTGTACTCAGAGGGTTGTGTGTCATTTTTGTAGGACTTATTTCTTTTGGGCTTCAGAGCTCAGCAGCAAAGCATAAGCATCTGAGCAGCCGATCCTTGAATCATAGTTGATGATGTTGGTAAATTCTCTGTTGGGGAGCATGATAATGGTGCTGCATCATTAAGGTAGAGATGGATGGTAGGATGAGGGGTCAGGGAACTTGTAGGTCTTTTGAAAAGCAGTTCACCTGGAAGGGATCTTGCTGCAAAAGAGTAAACAAAATTGTCCTATAAAATTCCATTTTTCTTAACTGGTCACAGGTACGAGCTCTTCCAAATTTTCTTCCTTGCCAGGCCGGTTTGAGCTGATGACTTCAGCCATTTTTATTTTCAGTTACTAGTTTCTTTGGAAATGAAACATCCTTTTTCCTTTCTTCTCTTTTCCCTTTTTCTTTTCCTCTCTCTCTGTTCTGAGACAGGCTAGCCCAGGCTAGCCTCAAACTTGTGATCTTCCTGTCTCAGCCTCCAGAGAGCTGGGATTAAAAATGAGTGTCACTGTGCCCAACTCTTTAGGCTGGGCACTAGTGGGTTCACACTTGTCATCTCAGTTCCTAAGGAGGCTGAGATCTGAGGATTGAGGTTTGAAACTGGCCTATTGAGATTTCATCTCTAATTAACCAGCAAAATGCTGGATTGGAGGCCTGGGTCAAGTGGTAGGGCAGTGGCTCTGAGCAAGAAAGCCAAGTGCGCGCATAAGTTCAAGTCACTGGCACACACACAAGCCGTATCTTTATAAAGGATTTGTGTTTTATAAATATGTAGTACATAGAAAGGTATGTATGTGAGATGATTAAGAACAATATAAAACCTAATTTTTTTTGCCTAAATGTTTTGTAATTTAACGTATTTTGGGAATAATTTCTGTGTTAGTTAAGACTGCTCTTCTGGTTCTTAGATGCTAGCTATTTAAATATTTTTTGATAGGATTAATTCAGAATGAATGACAAAAATGTAGCTTATAGTGCGTTGGAATTGAATGAAAATGTTTGCAAACTTGTTGAATTGTAATTTACACGATAGAATTTACTCATAGGTTTACAATCCAGTGTTTTAAACTGCCTGAGTTACACAACCTTTGTCTCAATCTAATTTTGGAGCATTAAAAAAAAAAATCTTCCGTAACAGTCCTTTCCCCATTTAAGTCTTTATCATTGGCTGTCATTTTTTTCTGGTTTAGAAGCATCCATCTCAATTTCTGTGGATTTTCAGCGATTGGCTAGAGTGTCTATATTGGTTCACTATTCTGCTTATTTTATTTGGGTTTCTGGTCTCTGTGTAGCTGATTATAAAAGGCTGTAGGAGCCCAGACCTTGGTAAACCGCAAACATGTAGGCTGTCTGCTCCCCTGGAAATCAGAGAGCACTCTGAGATCTCTACATTTTTTTTTTTTTTTTTATTACTAGAAGTTATGACCAGCCTTAGGAGAGTGTTATGATTTTTGATGGAAGTTTATTACATCTGTTATTTGCCAGCTGTTACTTTAGATAATATCATAACAATGTTTTAGATAATAATGTTATTTTTCTGCCATACCACCTGGCGCCTTAGATTTCCCAAAAGGTTAAAGAAAGTTAAAGCTTTTCACTTTATTCTTTCTTTTCTTTTTTTTTTTTTTCCAGTGCTGGCTTAAACTCTGGGCCTGGGCGCTGTCCCTGAGCTCCTTTTGCTCAAGGCTAGCCCTCTACCGCTTGAGCCACAGTACCACTTTCAGCTTTTTCTGTGTATGTGGTCCTGAGGAATTGAACCCAGGGCTTCATGCATGCGAGGCAAGCGCTCTACCCTTAAGCCACTTCCCAGCCCACTTTACTGTTTCTTTTCAAAGACTTTTTTTTTTAGATTCTTTTCATTTATATTTTAATTGGATATAGTAAGTCACTAATTCCTAGAATATGAAAGGATATGTTTAAGTCTGTATCAGCATCCCTTAGTGTCCAAAGTGATTGATTCAATAGGAATGTCTATTACTGTTAGAGTCCCTTTACTATAATATTTGCATATAATATACACATACCTTCTCCTACACTTAAAATCATCTCTAGATGGTTTCTAATGCCTAATATAAGTAGTTGTTATAGTGTATTATTTAGAGGATGATAAGAAAAAGAAGGTCCACTCCTGTCCAGTATGTTGATGTTGGATAAATGGCTAAAGTTGTTTTTTAAAACTCTAGATTTTGATTTGGTTCTCCTTTGGTCTTTCAACTTACATAAATGATCTGGTCCATCTTTTTGGGGCTTATGTCCCCAGAGTATAATATGGCTTCCTGCCTTCCTTTTTTTTTTGCCGATCATGGGGCTTGAACTCAGGGCTTGGTCACTGTGCCTACACTCTTCAGCTCAAGGCAGGTGCTCTACCACTTGAGACACAGCGCCACTCCTGGTTTTCTAGTGGTTTATTGGAGATAAAAAGGTCTCACGGACTTTTCTACCTGGGCTGGCTTTGAACTGTGATCCTCAGATCTCAGCCTCCTGAGTAGCTAGGATTACAGGTATGAGCCACTGATGCGCAGCTTCTTTATTTTTTTTGAGAGGGTGCTTTTTCTGGCTCTTTATGTTTCTCTACTAAGAAGCCTTTCCCGACCCACTCATGACAGCTACAGTACTGTGGTACATCCACGTAGATGGATTTTCTTTTTCTTTGGAAGTACCAAGCATATCTTTGTGTTCTCCTATCCAGAGTTCATGTCCTCAGAGTTCACAAACCTTGTGCCTAGAACTCAGTTCTGTCTGTGAGACATCCTAATTGACTCAAGGTGTCTGGGGCTCAAGGTAGTAAAATTAATTCAGGTTAAAGAAGATGTAGTCTTGGGGCTGGGAAGGTGGCTCAGTGGTAGAGCGCTTGCCTTGCATGCATGAGGCCCTGGGTTCGATTCCTCAGCACTCCATAAACAAAAAGAAAAAAGCCGGGAGTGGCGCTGTGGCTCAAGTGGTAGAGCACAAGCCTTGAGCTGAAGAGTTGAGGGACAGCGCCCAGGCCCAGAGTTCAGGCCCTACAACCGGACCAAAAAAAAAAAAAAAGAAGATGTAGTCTGACGTGATGATGTTGTTCCTAGTAGGTTTTATTTCCCCTTTCTGCTTTCAGAGGTACATTTGAGATTTTCTTTTTAAAAGAATCTGAAGATCGTCTCCTGAGCATTATGTGTACCTCATACAGGATATAAAGTATGCTTTTTTTTTTTTGTAAGTCATTTTTCCTGAAATAAGAAAAACAAAAAATGTCCCAAAGAAAGGCAAGAGGAGATGGGAGCAGACAGGGTGCTGACATTGATATTTCCTGCTTGGCTGCACAGATAACTTGGGAGTCCAATGTTGTCACCCGGTTCACTTTATCAGGCAATATAGACAGGTTGCAGCTTTATTGGGACTAGAACATCCGTTTAATCTTCTCACTATGACAGCCTTTGCAGAGCCGCGCTTCTCATGACATTAAACCCCGTGGCTTCTGAGGCATCATCGTGCATGGCGTGGATGCTCCCCCCAATAAAAACGAATTCCATTCTGTTTCCGACAGATGAATGATGGACCTCTGTGCAAATGCAGCGCCAAAGCGAGACGCACAGGAATTCGGCACAGCATTTATCCCGGAGAAGAGGTAACTGGTTTGGGGTATGAGCGAGCAGCAGACAGATGCTGGTGCTATTTTTTTTCTTTTTTTCCAGTCATGCCATCAAAGCAGTCTATTTGTATTCTCTAATCCAGTCTTTGTTTTTGATAATTGCAGAGGACAAATATTTGAGTTTTGAGGGTAGAGTGTGGAATATTAATGATCAAGGAAACTTTAAAGGTTTGTAGAAGGCACATTATTTAAACCAGGCAAATTAATGATTTATTAAGTATCCTAAAGCTGTACACATTACAGTAACTATTTTCATCATAACTGGTTGTAAATTACCCTAGAGAAATGATCTTTTTAATGTGTTGTGAGGCTCGTGATCTCATCATTCTTGGGGTCTATACCCCCATGATTGCTTGCTGGTGCTTCCCTTCCAAGAGAGCGTGTCCTTGTTATTCTGTCACTCCATCAAACTGTGACCAGCCCAGGAACACCCCCCCCCCTCCCCCCCCGCCCTGTGGCTTGCTGGGGACACTTTACGCTTAGCTGAGCAACTAGAGCATCTGTAACTTTGATTGGTTTCTTTCATTTTTTTTCCCCCCTCATTGTCTCTCAATTTGATATTTCTTATTTGTCCCACAACCATCACCTTAGGATTCAGGGCATTGTGTTTAAACAGGGAATATTTAAATCCATTCTGTGTAAAATTTGTTGGATGCATAATGGAAGTTGAACCAAAGACTGACAATACCTGCTAATGGGACATATTTGCCTCATTTTATCGCATCTGTCTTTGAAAACTGCAAGGGCGGCAGGGCATTGTGGATGAAGGCAGTAGTATGGGCATCTGTGCATGTGGCTTAGTTGGGAGCTCTGAGACACTGATGAGGAATCCACACTTGTGACAGGAAGCGAACAGAGGCAGGGCTGAGCATATGGAAGAGTCCAGCTGAGATATAGGCCTGATCAAGCCTGGGCTTATTGGAATTACCTTATGTTGGACTGGAATGGCCTTCATATTCCTATTTCCCTCAGTCCCCAGAGCAACCTTCCTTGGGAAGGGCATGGCGTGACATTGAAAGACAGGAATGTGCAGCTGAGGCTGGCCCTGATGGAGCCTCGCTGAGGAGTGGACAGCTGTAGGCTACAGGCTGACACTTTCCCCACAGCCGAGGAGAGAGGCGCAAGGTGGGCCGGTGCCAGCTCAACACCTGTGCACAAACTCAGTAGAGCCTATCCGTCCATATACAGATGAAAGGAGTGTAGGTATCCATGTAACTGACTGGTCTCTTGAAAGAATGGCGCCATTTTGGGGAACACACGTGGCTCATTGTAGTTGGCCAGTTCGATGTTTGGCAGTGGTGGTTAACTGATATGTGAGGTCTGTGCTGCTGAGCTCATGTGAAGCCCTCATTTCTGACCCGTGCTCCTATCCTATCCACTGTCGGGGTGGCTGAGGACAGTGGCTGCTTTGTCTTGGACGCCATACTGGCAGAGATGCCATTTGTGTTGCCTGTCTATTTACAAGTCACAACCCCAGGACTTTCTCATTCCTGACCTTCCAGTCTTCTTCCTTCTGGTTCCCTGACCATGTGGCATGACCATATGCTCTGAGTTCTAACTTCAGACCCCATCTCTTTCCACATGAAACGCATGACCAGGTAACCTGCCAGAGACTGCCTAAGGGGAGCATTTTCTCTCAGAGTGGTCTTTCAGAGCCATCCCTGATTGAGCCGTACGTAGTTTAATTCCTTTTCATTGTATACCCCTTACCTGTTTGCACACCAAGGTTTGCTTTTCTACCTTGATTGCTACTTCCTTAGCCATCAGCTGAGGGGTTGGTGGGACAGGGGTGCAGCCCTGGGGATGTGGGTCACCTTCCCAAGCAGCTTGTTCATGCCTAGTTCCTATTATGGGCTTGACTCTGATGTGCCACCCCATCTCATGATGGATGGCTGCCTGTGCCACTCAGCTTAATTTCTTGGGATTGAAAACACTCTGGTTATGTGTTTACTTGATGTCCCTTGTAGTGTTCTTTCAGGCACAGATCTCACTCAGTGTAGATGGCAGGGTCTGGACTTGCTCCAGAACCTTAGGGAACATCACTTTGATTTTCATCTCAGCATCTTTTCTCCCATCATCATAGTGTCTGCTGAGTTGTTGGGTTGCAGCAGCAGGAATGCTTGCCCTTCAGCTGGGAACTACTGAGGTCTTTATTACTTGGACCTACCTGATGTTGGCAGCCTTTGTGCTACCCTGGAAATGGGCATATCCACTTTCCATGTGATTATTCAGATCCTGATTTCAATATTCCTTGAACTGTCTAGGTATCTGGGTTTCTTGGGTCAATAGCCGTAGGCCCCTTTGAGGAAGGCATCACTATCTTTGCTTATTGCAGTATTACAGCATGCTTCTTCCTAGGATCTGGCTACCTCTTCAGCCAATGCTTTTTGGTCCAAAAAACTTGGCCCCTGGGCAAGGTATAGTATGACTTTACTAGAGTGACCTGCTTTCTACTCTCGGCTATCCATCTGGATTTCCTCTGTTAGTGTGAGCTGAATGACACCCTGTGGGTGGCTCTTCTATTTTGTGTTCAAGGACACCATGTTCTGTTGATTGCTTCCATAGCTGGCTTTAGGCTCCCGTGGCTGCCACTTTGCCCTTATTGGTGACAATGATAATTATGTATCATGGCTTCTAGCAGTTGAGAAGCCTGGCTTCTGGTTTCAGGATTCTGTTATTGTTATTGCTATTGACAAGTTCTGCTCTGTGACCACTCTCATCCTATGGGCAGCCCTGGCCTGCAGAGGAGACCTCCACTGATTTTAGCATTGCAATGCCTCTCTCTAGTATGTGTCTTTTGGTGAGCCTTCTGGTGATTATGTGGTATATTTTCTAGCAATAGATGCTACCATATTGTAATACTCTCATGTCTTTCCTCCACCATCTGCAATGACACTTTTGGAATTTCTCCATCACTCAGGTGAGTGATTGCCACGTAGTAGGGAGTTTTCCTTTTCCCTTTTTAAGCTCAAGAGATATTTTATTCTGCCACCTCTCATGCTTTCTTCATTTCTGTCCCCTTCTTTTTGCCTTGCATGTTTATTCCTTTCACTGTTTTTGGTGTTTGTGGAAACCCAATGCTGTAATTTCTGTGATTAATTTCCTTACTTTACTAAGTATTCCATTGTTATATTTGTAAATGTAGCCAAAAGTAGCCCTTAATACTGTGTAACAAAAGAAAGATGGTCACAGAATTTTATTTTAGATGTAGAAATATTCTTAAGTCATGTTATCTGGGCCTCTGAAAAATTGTGTCGTATCAAGCTATATCATTGGTAGCATAGACCATTGGTAGCTATTAGGCTCTTTTGGCCTTCCTGCAGTGTCAGCAATGCATGTCAGCAGCGTGGTACACACTAGCCCAGTCATGTCCAGAAGAGGGCTCACTTTGCTCAGGCAGTGTTCACAAACAGCAGAGAGTAGCTTAAAGTGCCTTTGTGAAAGGGATACCTGGTTATCGCTATACATTGAACATAGGTACAGAAAAGGGCAAAGATCTCCCAAACTTGGCAAAGCTCTGCTCAGATGCTCAGCTTTCCCTTCCTACTCTGACCTGTTCCTACTCTAACGTCTTGCCAAAGCTATGCCAAAGTAAACTACCAGTGCCTAAGGCACATCTTTGGTACTGACTGAACTAAGGAGAAGGCTGTCTGAGTCCTGCTCATGATAGTTGCAGGAAGCAAGTGAGTCATTTCAGTACTTTCAGGTGAAAAATCAGGAGAGTGAACACTGACTGGCTGTGGCCCACACTTTGGGTGAAGCCCTGTGGAATGCTGTGGTTCTCTTGTGGAGTCAAAACCTACGAAGGTGGTTTTTTTTTTGTCAAGTATGCCAAAAGAGCTCCCAAATTAGAAATCTGCTAAGACTCCTGAATTCTTGCACTTCCTCCTGAACACTGATGTAGCCAACGTGACCCAGCCACCTGGATGGAACAGGACTATGTCTTTGCCAGTAGCAGATCCTGTGTATGCCCTGGGGCCAGCCCTGGTCTCCCAGGCACTCCCGTGGATGAATAGTCCCCTGTTCGCCAAGCTCACAAATTTTGAGTTGCCCCAAACCTAGGCAAGTTATTGGTCTTATTGGACACTGGTCCCACTTCACCAGGGCCGGTGGAAAGGTTGCTGAGAGCTATTTTTATTCATTTAATGATACAAAGTGATTACGTCTTCCTTCCTGTTAACTTGTGAAGGAACACACGTGGACATGTCCATTGTCAGATGTGAGGCTGAAAATTCTGCTTGTCAAGTCATTTTGGTTTTGTCTCCTCAGGCCATCAAGCCCTGTCGCCCCATGACCAACAACGCTGGCAGACTCTTCCACTACCGCATCACCGTCTCCCCTCCTACCAACTTTTTAGTAAGTTGCTAATAAAAGCAATTTGTGTATAATTCAAAAAGTAGATTCAAATGTGAGTGTAGTTACTGAGTTACTGATTCAGTTTTCAAGACTTCTTTTGAAAAATACTTATTTTGGGGGCTGGGAATATAGTTCAATAGTAGAGTGTCTAGCATATATCAGACCTTAGGCTTAATCCTCAGTAATTAAAAAGTTGTTTTTTTTTTTTGGTTGGTTGTGGGGCTTGAACTCCGGGCTCGGGTGCTGTCCCTGTGCTCTTCAGCTCAAGGTGAGCACTCTACCGCTTGAGCCACAGCTCCACTTTTGGTTTTCTAGTGGTTTTTTATTGGAGATAAGAGTCTCACGGACTTTCCTGCCTGGGCTGGCTTTGAACCTTGATCCACAGATCTCAGCCTCCTGAGTAGCTAGGATTACAGGTGTGAGCTACCGGCGCCTGGCTTTAAAAAGTACTTTTATGTTGCTAAGTTTAGTTTTTATCATAATGAGGTTAATTTCAGCTCTCATACTACTGTATTTGTAGGCATCATTTGTATTGTTCCTAGCCAAATTCATAGTAGCCAGTTAACTATGGAGCTGTTTATTGGAGCAGTGGAGTAGGAAGAATTAAGTAGAGTGTTTCTGCGTCTCTTTAAGAATCAACCTATTTATTATCTGTGACTCAAATAAGAACGTGTATTGTGTATTTGTGATAATTATAATTGTTCTTAGAATTTTTATACTTACCATTTCGTATAGTGGTAATATTGTAGGCACGATTCTAAATGGTTCTGTGTGTTAACTTATTCTCACAACCTACCTCAAGTAAGTATGTATTATCTCTGTTATACACAGGGGGCATTAGTTTGTGTTTTGTAGATGAAGTTAATTACTAGGTCATAGAGTGGTTATTTGAAGCCAGGATATATTCATATATGTTCTACTGTGCTCTATTGACTCTTACAGTAGGAAATTGACTAAGTCTGGTTACATGTGTCATCAAGAGATTTTAGAACTATTCATAAATATATACTTTAACAACTTTTTTGAGCCACAGTTGTTTACTCAAAGTGTTTAATTCATGATTTTTGTCAATTTACAGACTTGTGCAACCATTGTTAGCCCTGGTACCCATTCAGTCAGTTTTTTTTCTCACCCCCACCCCCCCAAGGTTAAGTCGGGTAGAGAGGCACTTTCTGTATCTATAGAGTAGCCCATTTTGCATATTTCATAGGGAAAATGAAATATATAGTCTTTTGCATCTTGTTTCTTTCACTTAGCATAATTTTTCAAAGACTCTTTTATATTGTAACATCTATCAGTGTTTTATTAATTTATTATTTTTGTGGTGTTGAGGATCAAACCCTCATATGTACCAGACAAATAATCTGAGCCAGTATTATACTCCAGCCTTCTCTTCCATTCTTTTTTATAGCCAAGTAATATTTCATATATTGTATATATAGTGTTAGATATACCTTATTTTCTTTATCCATTCATTTGGACATGTGTGTTGTCTTCATTGTTTGCTATTATGAATAATGCTGAGGTGGATATTTGTGTACAAGTTGTGTGTATGAATAAATATTTGATGCTTTGGAGGTATATCCCTATTACTAAAATTACTGGGTCTCTGTGTTTAATATTTGAGAACTTGCCAAAATCTTTTCCAAAGTGTCTATGCCATTATTAATCATTATTTCATCAGAATGTCTTTTCATTTAATTTAGACAATTTTTTGTTGAGTTATGCAAATAGGAAATAACAGTGATTTGGGTAAAAACAATAATGTGTATTTGGATATATTTCAGTTCTTACCAAGTTTCTATGTATAAAGTTTTTTTTTTTAAAGGAATGATACTTAATACCTGTATAAAAAAAGCAACTTTTCTATTTCCAGTCTGATCATTTCCTCCATCTTATGAATTTAGGATTAAAAATGGTGGGCCGTTAGGAATAACCTAAGGGAGAGACACGGTCAGCCTGGCATTTGAATGATCTAATTGCAGATTCAGTTTTCAGGTAATTGAGATCTTTGACACTGCCAGAGAATTGCTCTGTTGCAGTGTCTGGTAGGTTGTCTTTCCCTGGTGAGTCTGGAGATGGAGGTGGAAAGGGTTAAATCTGGCACCTGACACCTACAAGAGCCTCCCCTGCAGATTCTAGTTGACCTTATTGATGCTAAGTCTTATTTCACTTTGTGTTTGAGTCAACTGTGTTTTTACTTTGTTTGGTTAGAACCTTTATTAGTCTAGAAATACAGTTCAGTAAGAATTACTAGTAGTGTTATAGGATTGAATAAAACTGGTTCCTAGGAAATGAAGCTATATGTATGTATATATATGTATATATATCTGTATATATACACACATACATATATCTGATATACTATACATATATTCTTTATGACACTCATAATAATCTTAATATCTGAATCACAGAATTCCATCAAGCCAGAAAATTCCATCTAAAATTAAACTTCCATATAAAGATCTTGGTATTTAGGGAAACATTAAGAGCCTACAGTCACTTTCATTTCTGCTGCTGGTTATGTTATGGTCTGATGAATTTCTGTGCATGCAAATGATAGGATTTGTTTAAGTCACATTTTCTATTTCTGTTTTCTTTAGACCGACAGGCCGACTGTTATAGAATATGATGACCATGAATATATCTTTGAAGGATTTTCTATGTTTGCGCATGCCCCCCTAACCAATGTAAGTATATATTCATGAGCTCCCTTTCTCTTTCATTGTACCTCCTTCATCTTCTCCTTTGTAACTTTCTTTCCAAAAGTCAAAATAGATTTCTCTTCTCTTGTCCCTCAGTTAATCATATGTACCATGTCCTGTTGCCGGAGCTGTGGCAGTGTGTAGGTGGGGTGTGACATTTGTGCTAATGAGTCACAGGTTGGGTCCACATTAAGTGGTGTAAGTAAACATGTGTCAGAATAACATCTTGAGAGTGTGAAAGACTGAAAAAAGAGGATAAACTGTGGAGTGATGTTCTAAAACTATTTTGGGCTGGTTGTCCTTCAAAAAAAGGACAGAAGAAAGAAAGAAAGTTGGAAAGTTTTAAGGAGAAGCCATTCTGTAGTCTCTGAGCAAAGGAAAGAGAAATAGTGTTTGGTCAGGATATTTGGAGCCTAAGTTCGCTTCTTGAACTTGTTTGCTTTTGAGTCCTAGGAGTAGTGACTCTGTCTTCAAGAGAAATGGTCTGGAATAAAGTTTTATGTCTATGATTCAAAATCCTTCCATCTCAAAGTGGGCAATCTTTGGGACCTTTTCTGCTTGTGATCTCTCTTCTGGTTGGACAGTGAATTGACTGACATTGGTGCTGGAAAGGAGGAATAGAAATGGGCTTTGGACTCTGATGTAGAGCTTATGAATTACGATTATGGCATGTTGGTTACCTGAAATAGTACCTACAATGAGACAATAGTTTTAGTGTTGTTTACTTCAAATACAAATTACTGTTTTTCATCAAAGATTAAACTCATACATTGGCCTCTTTTTGGCTCTTCCTGTCATTGTTTTTTATTTTAATTGTTACTATAAAGGTGATGTGCTGGGGGCATTTCACAAATTGGGTAATGTCATCCTTTAATTCTCCCCCAGTTTTTCCCTCCTTCTCTGACTACAAGATGATCCTGTCATTTTTTTTTTTTATTACTTTATTGAGCAGATTTGATTCCAGGTGATACTAATTTAACACACAATGTTTTCCTATGAGATTTTCTTTTTATTCTATAGTACATTTTATGCGAGAGAATTTTCTTTCAAAGATGATTATATTGTAAATGCCAAAATAAAATAATTTGATAAGCCATATTACATGTACCTGCAGGGTAGATGTCTGTTCACTAACGTTTTTATCAAAAGCACCAGGAGAGTTGGCATTTCAGTGATTTCTTTACTTTGTGTGCTGTGTTTATGACTCAAACTCTTTGTTATACTAAATCTCAGTCTTAGAGTTGTATAGGATTTGCAAGTCATCTAGTTTCTAATGCCTTTCCCCTCACCAGAGGGCTTGCCAATACAAATAATTTAATTAGCATGAAAATCCTTAAAGCTCTCCATCATTTTTATCTGTTAATTCTGTAGAAGCAACATAGATCTCATTTTGGCGTTTAGTGTCACCTTAATCACAGAAGAAAAGCAGTGTAGCTTCATAGCTACAGGGTTTCAATATTAGTGAATTCTACTTACTAGCTGTGTGATTTGACAGCTCAGTCGTTATAAACCTTGGTTTTCTCTTCAGTAAGATGTAGGTATTAGTTGTAGCAATCTCCTTGGTTTATGTGTGAGATAAACGATATGACACATGTGTTTATCATTGTATTTGGCACATAATAAATATTGGCACTTCTTGTTTTGCGAAAGATGTTAGACAGAGCCAGATTTGAATCTTTTAATTGTCTTTTGACTTTGGACAGCTGATTCTCTGAATTCATTATTTTGTCAGTAATGGGGATGTGAACTCAGGACTTGGGTTTTGTCCCTAAGCTTTTTCGCTCAAGGTTGGCGAAAAAGTTTTCTGGTGGTTAATTGGAGATACGAGTGTCACAGACTTTCCTGCTTGGGCTGGCTTTGAACTGTGATCCTCAGATCTCAGCCTCCTGAGTAGCTAGGATTACAGGCATGAGCCACTGGTGCCCAGAGTGCTTGGGATTTTAGTTAGAGTCAAACAGACTTTTTTTTGTCAGTTGTGAGTCTTGAACTCTGGGCGTGGTCACTGTCCCTCAGCTCTTCTGCTAAAGGGTAGTACTCTACTACTTGAGTCACAGTGCCACTTCCAGTTTTCTGGTGGTTAATTAGAGATAAGACATTCCTGCTCAGACTGGCTTTGAACTGTGCTCCTTAGATCTCAGCCTCCTGAGTAGCTAGGATTACAGGCGTGAGCCACTGTGTCTAGCTAAGCAGACTTTTTCAAAGGATAGTTTTAGTTACATAGCAAAAGAAAGTGGAAATCATAACTTTTTAAAAAAGACTTCCAGCACAAGGTTTGGTATTGGGAAGGAGTTAATGTTAAATTAATCACCATTGTTATAGTAGTCATAAAAGATAAGATTGAAAAGTTTCTGGCTTCTGAATGTATTTTATATAAATATTGCTCTTATAAAGCTGAGAATTTTGCACTGTAATGAGGAGCCCCATTATTTATGCTAGAGATTTTGATAAAATAAATTGAGTTTTAAGCAGTAATCTACAGTGCATAGAAATTAGAACCATCAAAGACCTCTTGAATTTGAAATAGCCTTCCAAGAAAAATAATTTTTAAATCATTTTACTGATGTGATTGATTTTCTTGTAGAGCAAGTAACTCAGCCAGCAGGCCAGGCAGATAAGAGTGTAATGATAGAATCCTGACTAGATGCAGTTCTGACAAGTTCTCTTAAGGTCTTAAAGTGAAATCGAAGCTAGACCTAAAGAAACATAGGCTGCATGATTTCCCTCATGTGTAATAACTAGACTATGTCTATAAATCTACAAGGTAGTCCAATGGATAATAAAAGACAGTAATTACACTTGGGCATGATTAATTAAACAGCACTCTATGCATTTGCACAGTAAGAACAAAGGAGGATAGTTTTAGGAGAGGATCAGAATGGCCCAATAGCTATGTGCATTTTATGACTATATAAAATGATGCTTATTAAAATGAACTCTAAGCAATGGAAACAAGAGGTTTTTTCTTGTACTGTTTGCAGGTATTTTCTTTCTTTCTTTTTTTCCCTTTGGTTTATTTCCTTTTGTCACTGATTTTGATTTCTGGACCTTTTGTCTTATATATAGATTTGTCTGATGTGGGGAGGAGAAGGGGAATCACAGAAAAGGGGGGACAAAGGATGAAACCTGTTTAGCAGTGATACTTACGAGACACTATGTTGTAAATGAACTTTATAACTTGGGGGGGTTGGGAGGGGAAAGAGTGGGAGAAAATGTTCAAAAAGAAATGTATTTATTATCTGACTTACGTAACTGTAACCCCTCTGCACATCACCTTTACAATAAACTTAAAAAAGAACGCCTTTTAGGCCAAGTGCCAGTGGCCTCACACCTGTAATCTTAGCTTCTCAGGAGGCTGAGATCTGAGGATCACAGTTTGAAGCCAGCGTGGGCAGAAAAGCCCTGGCGAGACTCATATCTTCAATTAACCTTTCAAAAGCTGCAAGTGGAGTTGTGGCTCACAGTGGTAAAGTGCTAGCCTTGAGCAAAATTGCTCAGGGATAGTACCCAGGCCGTGACGGACAAAAAGAAAAAAAAAGAAAAAAAAAAAGAGAGCCTTGTAGGCTAATCATTCAGTATCTTGGGACCATTTGATCCTTCTATGATATAGTATATTTGTTGTTACTTGTAATACCTGAATTATTAATGTCTTGGCCAATGTAACTAAAGTTATAAGAATAGCTGGGCACTGGCGGCTCACACCTATAATCCTTGCTACTCAGGAGGCTGAAATAAGGATAATGGATCCAATCTAGCCCAGGTAGGAAAATCTGTGAAACTCTTATCTCTAATTAACCCCACCACACTCCTCCCTCTACTCTGCCCCCACCCCCACAGAAAAAGAAGCCAAAGGTGGAGTTCTGGCTCAAGTGGCAGAACACCAGTTTGAGTGAAAAAGCTAAGGGACAAAACAACAATAGCAACAAAGCGATGAAATAGGTTAGTAGATGCACAAGTTCTCATCCTAGTCTTAGAAAACACACATCCACACAAATCACACAATGATTTTCCTCCCCACAGTTTTTCCCCAACCTCACTGACTACTAGATGTGGTCATTCATTGTCTGCAAATATAGTTAGAATAGTAGAGGTTTAGATTTTAGTTGTTGTTGGTTCTTTTTTTTTTTTTTTATTGTTTGGGTTTTTTTTTTTTTAACTGTATTTTTTTGTCTTTTCTTTTTTGGTACTGGGGATCGAACCCAGGACGTCGCACTTGCTAGGCAAGCGCTTTGCCACTGAGCTACATCCCAGCCCTTTTTTTTTTTTTTTAAAATAACCTCTAGGGTAAGATAGGAGTTGGTACATAATACTTATTTTTAAGTATACTAACATAATTAATATTCTTTCACAGTACTTGGGATATCAAGTAATTGCTAGGCAAGTGCTCTACTTACTTGAGCCACATCCTTAATTTTTGGTTGGTTTTCAAATAGGGTTTCAAACTGTTGCCTAGCTTAGCCTTGGACTGATTTCTTCCTGTCTTCACCTTCTGAGTAGCTGGGATTACTGGTGTGTGTCAGCATGCCCAGACTCAATACAGTTTAAGAAGTTATAGTAACTAGGCATTCACACATAGTGAGAACAAAGGAGTATACGGAGAGGTCAGAAGAGTATAATGTCTGTGTGCATCTGATCATCCAAAATCATTTATCGAAATGAACTCCAGGAAATAAAAACAAGAGGCTTTTTTTTTTTGGCAATTTTTTTTCCCATTTTGTTCTGTATAGGTTCATTTATATGTCTTTGGGAGAGCAAGGCCCAGAAATGGAGTGATAAAGGGTGAACAAATGAATCAATGGACACTAAATTGAAAATGAACTGTACAACTTGTGGGTGGGGATGGAAGGGAAAAACTGGGAGAGAGCGAGGGAGGGGGTGACATTGTCCAACAAGAAATGTGCTGTTTTCACCTGACTTATGTAACTCTAACCCCACTGTATGTTTGTAATAACAATAAAAAAATTAAAAAAGGAGTGGCAGTAAGCATGCATGTTATTTGATAGCACTGGTTAGAAGCTGTCTTGGTGGTCTTTGAAGTAACAGTGTTTTGGTTGAGCAACGTGTATCGTAAGATGACAAGCTGCCTTTTGAGTGTTAGGGAGAGCTCAGAATTGAGATAGATAAAGAAATGCAGCTTTTTTTTACAGTTTTGTATGTCCCAAAAGGGCTCTGGTGGTATGGATGGAAGCCCAAAAGCCAATCAAATGTATAAGGAGAAGAGTTCAAAGAAAAAGTTCCAGTAAGTGAGTTGTGTGGAAACGAGGTGGGTCTGTCCTTGCGTAAATCAGGGGTGGAATGCTTTCTCCTGTGACAGGAGGATCTAACGTACTTGTGCACTTTTTTCTGCCTCCCTCATGTACAGTCCCAAGAGTTTGTTCTCTTCTTTCCTACCTTCTCTTGCTGTGTGACAGTCCCACCCATAGTCTTTTCTCCCATGCATCTTGTAATCCTGGAGGTGTGGCTCTGCTGTGGTGGGTCCTTGTGCCTGCCGCAGGTTGTCTGTTTGGAATGCCCTCTGTGATGCCCCCTTAGAGGCTTCATCTTTCGTAGAACTCTGTGTTGTGAAGCTTTGTGAAGCACCTCTCTGCCCCTTGAGTGTGAGGCACTCAGAGGACACCTTTGTGATTTTCTCCCTTTGCACTAGTACCATTGTGGTTATTTAAGCTGGGTTATTTAAGCTGAAAACCCTGAAATTGTCCTCTGTTCTTTTTCTCTCTCTCACTCCCACGTCAGAATGGTCAGATCAGTAAGTAACATCTATTAACTGTGTCTTAAGAATTTCCCCCTTCCTTTCCAATCTTCCATTTGACTCCTAGAGTGGTGCATTTAGACTCAAGTCTTGATCTCCAGGCTGTGTTTAGTCTGCTTCATGGTGACCCAGCCAGAATATAAACTGCGATGGTCTGTAACTTGAATGTACTTGAAAGTTTTTGAATGATTTCTGGTGTTATAGTGATAAACTCTCACCATAACACGGTTTATGAGGTCAGCAAAATAGAATTCATCCATCTCTCTAGACTCTCCTTCTTGCTTGGGTTCCTTTTCTGTTTTGCTAGAAGTGAAATACCTGTGCTGCTTCAGCTGTTTGTATGGATCACCAGGGAAATCCCTTCCCACCTTTGAAGACTCAGCTAAAACCTCTTGCTGGTTCTTTTACATTTTGTATTTTTTATCTTTCTTGTTTAATTTTAATTACACTTACAAGTTACATTCTATCATATTCTAGCTTTACGTGACTTTACATGACTTCATCTTCTACATCTTTACCTCCCCCCCTTTTTTTTTTTTGCCATAGGTTTATACTACATTGTTAAGCTGGTCTGGAACTTTCTATGTAGATCTGTTTGGCCTTAACTTGTGATCCTCCTTCCTGAGCTTCCTGAGTACTGGGATCATAGATACTGCACCAGCATATCAGGCTCTGAATCTTTCCCTATCAAGGCAGGGTTTCTGACTTGTTTTAGAGTCATTATGAATTTTACATAATTGTTAGCAAATAACTGGTATTTTAAAATCACATATCATGTACAAAATTGTAACTCTGATTTTTATTTTTTATTTTATTTTTACAGATTTTAAAAGTATTAGTGGCTTTGCATGTTGCTCTGGTTGGTTTCGATTTTGGATTTAAGGTTGAGAATGAATTTCTTTATTCAAGTTAATTGTAACAGAAGTGAGATAGCAACTGTTATCTTAACCAAGTTTCCAGTAGATGGCATTATAAGACTATTTCCATCCCTTATGCAGTGAGAATTAACATTTATTTCTGATGGTTGTGGTTTGTAAAAATTGTTACAATGCTTTATGGACAGATTATGCAGCCAGAACATCCCACATAACACGTCTCTGGGACCTCTAGGCATAATTATTACTGTGATAACTAACCAGCTAGCCACTGTAGTAACCTCTTTCCTCTCTTTCTCATTCTTTCATTCATTCAATCATATTATGGAAAACGAGTGTCTTGATACAAGGCTCATGTCTGATGATACATTGGTAAGAAGAGACTTTTTAATTTGAACTGAGCTTTCCTTCATTTCGTATACATTGAGTATTAGAACAGGTAACGAGAGGTGTATACTCTAGAAGTTAAAAGCTGAGGTCACTGGGTACTAGTGGCTCATGCCTATATTCCTAGATACTCAGGATCCCATTGGAAGCCAGTTTGCGCAGGAAAGTTATGAGACTCTTATCACCAATTAACCACCAAAAAGCCAAAAGTAGAGTTGTAGCTCAAGTGGTAGCATGCTAACCTTTAGTGAAAAAGTGAGGGATGGTGCCCATGTCCTCAGTTCAAGCCCTGGTAGTGCACATGTGCGCGCGCGCACACACACACACACACACACACACACACACACACACACACACACACACACACACACACACACACACACACACACACACACACACTCACACACACACATTGGGTTCTAGCACAAGAATTTCTAGCTTACCGGCTGCCTATTTCCTTAAGCAAGGTACCTAATTACTCTCTGCCTGTTTTTTTCTACCAGACAACAGACATAATTGTACAGTGGAAAATTATGGAAATAATAACAATGAAACCTGTTCTTAGGGATGCTGTGATGGGTATAGGAGTAAATATTGTGAAGCATTACAACCGTGTCTGGCCCCAGATACACTAGATATTATTATTTTTATTATAATTTATTATTATTATACTTTTGAGCACAGTTGCTTTTGCCCCAGAGCCAGATAGGTGGTGTGATTATGTGCCCTTCACTGACCTATGCATCTGTTACTGATAAGCTATGTTATCCATCATCTGCCTGAAGAGCCAACATTCTGTAAAAGCTAAAAAAGCTTTTGGGGGGAGGGGAAATGTTTATGATTCCGGTTTTATTAAATTTTTAGAGGCAGTATGTCTGCTTGTAATGGGTTTTTGTTATGTTTGTGTTGCAGCTGCTAATACCTTTAATTAAGTATCAACATTAGGCAGGTTTCCTGTAGTGGCCTGGCCAGCTGGGTTCTTCACATTAAAATCCAGCAGCTGTGGTCAAGCTTTCATGTGCGATGTTGTTAGATGCTTAGATAAAGGTGAAACCTTCTCATTTCAGTTCAAGGCTTTCTGGGTCAGGTAGCAAACAAGTGCACTATAAGCCTGCAGGGAGATACTAAGGAACTGAACTTTCCTTCTTCTTATTGCAGATTCCTCTGTGTAAAGTAATTAGATTCAACATAGACTACACCATTCATTTCATTGAAGAGATGATGCCTGAGGTAAGGGGAAAAAAACGTTGAATAGCTTGATGTAGTTTGCTCTTTTGTTTATTCCACACTTTAAAAAAAAATTGAACTTGGTTAACTCTGGCTTTTTGCCCCAGGAGACCTCTAAAATACCCTGTTCACTGTTTGAAAATGTCACCGAGATAGAACTCTAGTATCAAGGTTAAAATTTGGGTCATTTTTAAGCTCATTGACCTGTTTTTGAACCTGTTTCTGCTCGCCTTGCATCTGCTGATAGTAACTTTACATCTGTTTCTGGTTTGTTTTGCTTAGGGGACAGATTTTGGTTCCTGGCCTTTATCAGAGAGGAAATTGGGATGGTGAAACTGAATTTGATAGCTGTTGGAGTAATCTGATTCATTATCTCCAGTAACAAGATCAATGCTTGGGTCATTTTTCTTCTCATATATTTACATATTTTTCCTAATTGTTTTTCATTGCGGATGCTAAGTAGCAGATTTATCTAAATATATGCAAGAGATTGAAAATTCCCAAGCAAGATTAATGTGAATATCAGAATGATTCATTGCCTGATCTTGAATTTAGTGGTGTCAACAAATCACACCAGGAAATAACAACTAAGCAGACAGGCTTGTGCGCCTAACATTATGTTAAAGTTGGGATCAATTTCTAGAGCCCATTGACTCTTCTTGCAAGTTGTTTAGCTGGAAAGGTCTGTGAGGGGCAAAGCGCACCAAGGAGAAATTGATGGGTATGCCATGTATGCTAAGTTGGTTTGTCTTTCATTTTGGGTAAGTCCTTATGCATTCTACCTGACATTCACTAGAATTCGAGGCTGGGCCATCCTTTTATTTCCTGGTTAAAAGGGTTTTTTGGCTTCTGTTTGACTTTTAAGGTCATCAGCCTTCATTTACTATTATAAAAGTTTATGACTTTTGACATGATCTCATGCAGAGTGATTTATGAACCCAGAGCAAAACAAGTAGGAGTAAGAATTATGAGACAACAGTCAGTTGCAAATATATCATCTGTTTAGCTTGTTTACAGAAGAAATTTTGGAACAAAATTTGTAGTTTCTCTTAACTCTTTATTTGCCTTGGTGTAAAGTTTGAACTTTATGGTTTAAAGGACTTTTGCTTTTGGGTTACTTGGTTAACAAGATTGATTCTGCATTGAGGAGTTGGGCTAAGCTGATAGGCCTGCAGGTGTATGTGTAATTTGAATTAGCAAAAATCCTCAAGAGACTCTTACTAATAGGTCTTATAATTGGGTTAGAAAGCATGATGTAAGTGAGACTTGACTTTTTAAATTTAACATCACTGAAAAGGGCTGAAGTGACATTTTTATAGAAATAGTGTTATTATTGTCTACTTCATTTCTGTATAAAACACGTGGGCTGTTATAGGACAGTGGGCAAACTTTTTAGGAAATTCTATGTTTTTAGCATAGTTTCAATGGATATTTTTTCAGATATCTGACGAGAGCAAGTTTGTCTATACCTGCAGATATATAGTAATTTAATTTTGGTTTGTTTTTCAGAATTTTTGTGTGAAAGGGCTTGAACTCTTTTCACTGTTCCTATTCAGAGATATTTTGGAATTATATGACTGGAATCTGAAAGGTAAATAATAGGCTTTAAAGAAAAGCCTGGTGCTTTTAGCTTTTAGCATGGTGCTATCTGTGAAGTTCTTATAATGTGGGCAGGGCGTAGTTGTAATTTTTCTTACTTTGAAATACCCAGGATAAAGTGTTATTCATTAGCATACCTGCTATCATTGACATCAATAAACTTTCATGGATTTTACTTCATAGAATTTGACAATGCCCATTATTAGCCAGGAAGACAGTCAAGTTGTTAGGAGTAACTACTTTGATTTCTGTGCATTAGGGGAAGTCTCATTTCATATTTTAACCTATTCAACTTTACTGTCATAAAACTCCTAAAATATCAGTTTACTACAACAGAACTTCAATTAGGAGCACACATACATTTCCACACACATGTATATATATAGTGGTCTAGATAGAATCAAAGGCCTGATGGCCATTTTTGGAAGTGCCTCTTTTGGAAATGTACATACAGCAAATGTTTACTTGTGTATATTTGATGCAGTGTATTTGTAAAAGACATTTCAACCAAGTTTAAAATGAATGCATTGAATGTATGCGTTTTCAAACCAAGTCTATTGATGAGTGTTTTTTAAAAACAGTAGTATTGCTCAGGTTTATTTTTTTGTCTTGGTCCTGGGGCTTTGAACTCAGGGCTTGAGTGCTGTCCCTGAGGTTCTTTTGCTCAAGGCTGGCACTCTGTCACTTGAATCACAGCTCCATATCTGACTTGTTTTGGTGCCCTGCATCTTGTATATACATTTTTCTAATTTGGGAAGGGGAAGGGAAATAATAAAATGCTGAAACAAGGATACAGGTTGACCCATTGTAACAATGAGATGTATCAGACACTATATTGAAAACGAACTTTACAACTTGGGGGAGGGGAGGAAGGAGTTGGGGAGGTGGGGAAGGAAGGGATGGTGGGGGAAAAACAAAAGAGGGGTTAACAATGCTCCATAGGAAATGTACTCATTACCTTGCTCATGTAACTGTAACCCGTCTGTACAGTATCTTTACAATAAAATATATTAAAAAACAAAAGAGCCTCACATACTTCCCTGCCTGGGGCCTGGTATTGGCTTCAGATCTCAGCCTCCTGATTAGCTAGGATTAGGGGCGTGAGCCACTGGCTCCCAGCTTGCTCAGGTTTTTAGAGTGTGTTGATTAAAATGTGAAGGAAATAAGCATATTACATCATGTTGCAGTCCAGTTATAACAAAAATCTGGATGCTTTTAAATTTTCAGATGTAACTTTTAAAAGTGGAGGTGTGGCTCAAGTGGTAGAATGCCAACCTTGAACAAACAAGCCAAGTGAGAGTACAAGGCTCTGTTCAAGCACCATTACTGGTGCATGCCTACACACACACACACAGGCACACTCGCACGCACACCTACTGTCAAACCAACTTTACTGTGTATATTTGCTCCTTGGGGCTTTCATTCTCCCTGTGGCCTTGCGTGCCTTCCTCATTGCAGGTATCTGGCTGCTTGTGGCAGGTACCGATTAATGATTGAGCTATTAGGCATCAGTGCGGGGACAGTGGTGTTTTTTTTTATGTCTTTACTTCTGGTGGTGTTTCTCGTGGTTACCATAAATCTTAGGAATTAAGTTGTAGTGTTTTGTTTCCTAAGGCTGTCTGATTTCTTTTTTTTTTTTCCCCTTCCTTTTTTCCTTGTTTGCTTTAGGTCCTTTGTTTGAAGACAGCCCTCCATGCTGCCCAAGATTTCATTTCATGCCACGGTTTGTAAGATTTCTTCCAGGTAAATTTTTTTCTTGTCAGTGACCTGGTGAGCGTGCATCTGAACATAAGCCTGCCATTTCTCCTTTTAATCTTTTGAGTAGTTTTCCCACCTTGGACGCTGTTAATTATCTACTTCTCAGGTTACACATAGGAATATAAAAACTTTACATGCTGACTTATATCTGCATAATTCATCATAGCTCTGAATTGGAGGAGCTGTGGAAGCATGGCTATATTTCAAAATACAAATTTGAAAAACTTGACAAAATTTCTTACATGGGTTCAACACAGAAAAGTGCCTGTGGCTTAAAAAGTCACGTGTGGCTAATTAGAAATCTATTAGTATAAAGGTTTACATAAATATGACTATGCTAAAAATTATTTCACTAATAATTGTATTAAAGTGGTAGGATTTGGGGTGATTTATTTTTAATTTGACATACGTGTTTTTGAAGTGAAAACAGATGTGTAATAATTTGTTCTCCCCTCAAGTTAAAAGATGTAAGTGAATGTATATGTAATTTAGCTTTTAAAAATAATATCTTAATCATGTTACAGTTTTTTTCTGAGACTCTACCTATATGTCTGTAGAGTTAGTATTTTTTATTAAAGGACGGATTTTGTAATGAAATCCTTTAGGTGTCTTTTTGTTTGCAAAGTCTTTTTCTTTGAAGCTTCTCCCTGCACCCCACTGCACGCCGTTTTCCCTGCTTTCTTTGTGATTTCATAGTCCGTTACCTGCTTTATCAAGTGCTCTGAAACCTGGCTCACAGTTTCCTCTTCCAGAAAAGCTGTTTGTAGCTCAGAAAACTTCATTCACTGCTCTACCCTGAGCTGTATAAGTTTTTATTTAATTTTTTCTTTTTCTACCGTAATAACTGTCACAACCCAGCCACCTAATCCTCAGGTAAAGCCTTGGACTGTGGCGACACACTCGTTGATTTGTCCCTAGAATCTAATTGTATTATGTCACTCTCTGGTGACACCCCGCTGTATTCCTGGACTTTCATGCTCTTATTCTCTTGTTTTTGTGTGAGCCGCTCCTTCACCTGTACCTTTCCAGTGTGGCCTATGCCCTCACTTTGATCTGTCCATTCTGCCTGCCTTAGTCCCTTTTCTAACACCACAGTCCATGAGAATATCACCATTCCAACCACTAGCCTTTTCTTCTCCCGTCTGTGGACCACTGGGTGATGCTGGAGAGAGATAAAAATAGATCCAGTCTACAGTCTTGGTGGGAGAGTCACCTGTCTAGTTCTTTATCTCATCATTTGGGGAAGTTCAGTCTGGATTTTTGATTTGTTCCTTGAGCTTCAGAATGTTTGTGATGGTCTGGTAGACGCTGTCTTCCTCTTGTGCTTTGGTCCATTCACAGCCAAGTTTACTTCAGTGCTAGACCCTTTTGACCCTTTTCCAGCCTGCTGCTTCGGCTTCCTCCTCCTGTCCTCTTTCTTCTTCCTTCCTTTTTTTTGCGGGGGGGTGGGGTCTGGTCGTGGGGCCTGAACTGTGGGCCTGAGCACTGTCCCTCAGCTCTTCAGCTCAAGGCTAGCGCTCTTCCACTTGAGCCACAGCACCACTTCCAGCTTTTTTTTTCTGCTTATGTTTGCTGAGGAATCGAACCCAGGACCTCATGCATGCAAGGCAAGCGCTCTACCACTGAGCTACCTTCCCAGCCCTTTCTTCTTCCTTTTATTCCTCCTTTCTCATTTCCTCCTCTTCTTTCTTCCTTTTCCTGCACCTCCTCCTTCTGTGCATGTGTGTGCACGCGCTTGTCTGTATGTGACATATGTGTATGTCAGTTCTGGGATTTGAGCTCAGGGCCTCAAGCGCTTACTAGGCTTTATCATTCAAGACTGGCATGGACTAATTGGAGGTAAGACCCTTGCAGACTTTTCTGAATAGGCTGCCTTTGATCCTCAGATCTCAGAGTCCTGTGTAGTTGGGATTACAGGTATGTGAACTCTTGCCCAGTATGGGCTGGGCTCTCTATTCTTCTCTTCTGGGCTCTCCTTACTTTTCTTGCTCTTCCATAGTGCTTTTCTTTTCTGTATTCAGTCTAGCATAGGTTTCCTTCAAGAATTTGAGGGAAAATGATATTCTTCCTCACTTTAGTTATAATGGCTTGTTTTTATTTTAAGGATAGTGTTACACATACTTTTAGTATTATCATTAGTGTTTATTTTGTTTAAAAAATGCATCCAGAAGCGCCCTTCCTTTTTTATGTCTGGTTTCTTTTCACTGAGATGCCCTTTTATCTTTTCAAGTGAATGTATCTTTGATTTCATAATGGAGCTTTAGCAATAAGCTTAAAAGAAAATGGAGTTATAGTAAGTTTGCTGGAAAGCCTTTCCTTTCTTTATCTTTGCCTTTAGGCATTTTATGACCAAACAAATCTCTAAGAAAAAGTGCGCAGTTTTAAAAATCATCTTGCAAAAAATCCTGTATTATGTATTTACTTTGAGATCTTTCAGTGAAGAATAGTTATTCACAACTATGTAGGGATAATGATTAGGCTGCTATAAAGTTCAAGATCTTATTTATTTATCTATGTCAATTGTGGGGTTTTAACTCAGGGCCTGAGCATTGTCCCTGAGCCTCTTTGCTAGTGCTAGGCTAGGTGCTCTTTCACTTGAGCCACAGCACCACTTCCAGGCTTTTCACAATATGACTTCGTTAAAAAATGTTTGCAAAGGTTGAACTAAATACAATTTGATTTCTTTCTCTCTCTAACTTTTCAGCACATGTGATGTTTTCCTACATAGTTGTTATAGTAGTATACAATTTGTGTCCTATCTTTAATAATTCATTGACCAGATGGATATTTTTGAGGATAATGGTTTATGGTGCCAAATTCCTTGTGAAAGGTCCACACTTGTTTGTGCTGCTATGAAAAATTTTATTCTTTTTAACATTTTAGGCCCAATCTATATCCTCCTTTCTTCTTTCCATTCCTTCATTCTTTTCTTCCTTTTTGAAAATTTTAATATTGAGCTCCATGAGGAGCTCATTGTCAATTTCTTATATTACCAGAGCTAATGTTCTTCTTGACACATAGCGGGGACTTCACAGATGCTTACTACTGACTTACAATGCATTTATTGTGTTCCTTATGTAAATACTCAGATTTTTGTTACCAAGGAATGTGCTTTTCAAGCAGGCTATGGGAATGTTTCTCATTTCTTTAAAGTAAATCTTAATTGTTTTTATTGGATTATATCAGTTATACAAGGGAAGGGAATTTTATTGTTACATTTCAATTCATATTAAGACTATAACCTAATCAATTTCATCCATTCTGTGGCATGTCCTGTGCCTAGCATTAAAGTAAATCTTGGATTGAACTACAACAGAAATACTGCAAAGAACACATATCATAAATATAGCACAGTGAGCATGACAATATATTCCTCCTTGACTCACAACCCAGATCCCTAATGGAAACTGCTATTGAAGACATCTGTTGTGGTGGTTAGCTATAGTTGGCTCATTTTCACTGCTGTGTAGTTATACATGGTGTGCCTAAATTACACTTATTTTTGGTTAATGAACATTCATGTATTTTCAGGTTTCTTTTTTGTGTGTGTATGTGCTGATCTTGGGGCTTGAACTCAGGGCCTAGGCACTGTTCCTGGCTCTTTTGCTCAAGACTAGCACTTTACCACTTAAGCAATGACTCCACTCCCAGCTTTTTGTTAGTTAATTGGAGATAAGAATCTCATGGATTTTCCTGCCCAGGCTGGGTTTGAACTATGATCCTCATGTCTTAGCCTTCTAATTAGCTAGGATTGCAGGCAGGAAGCACTGGTGTCCAGCTCAGATTTCATATACATGAAAGGTATTAATGAGATATTGAGATATATTTATATGTAAATGTTAAGTATATATTTAAATAGCACATAAATGTTAAGTTTGTAGTCCTTTGAATTTTCCAAAGTGATTGTACAATTTGCATTTCTACCACTAGCATATGAGAGTTCAAATTCTATCATGTTCTTTTCCATTCTGTCTAACACTTGGCATCTCCCTCCCTCCTTCTCTTTCTCCTTCTTTCTCTTCCCCTCCCTACCATTACCTCTATTTTTATCTTTCATTTTCTCAATTTCCTTTTTTCATGCTGGGACCGGACACAGGGCCTCATGAATACTGAACACACACATTGCAACTGAGTTGTATCAGCCCTCAGTTTATCTACTCTGATAAATGTTCAGAAATATGTCATTAAAGTTTTTTTTAATTATGTTTTTTTATTGTGAAAATACTGTACAGAGGGGTTACAGTTACATGAATAAGGTCATGAGTACATTTCCTATCAAGCATTGTTACCTCCTCCTTTGTTTTTCCCCTACCATCCCTTCCCTCCCACCTCCACAACTATACTCTCACCCCCACCCCACACACCTAAATTGTAAAGTTCATTTTTCAACATAGTGTCTTATATATCTCATTGTTACAATGAGTCAACCTGTATCCCCATTTAAGCATTTTGTTTTTTCCCTTCCCCTCCCCAAATTAGAGAAGTGTATATACAAGATCAAGGGCACCGAAATAAAATACAGTGAAAACAGGAGTTATACCATGGGGGAGGAACATACAAAGAAACAAAAAAATCATATTGTACATTATAAATACGTTAGAAACAATAGCAAGAAAGAAAAAACCACTTGTGTCTCTATTTTGGGGTTAATTTTGCTTAACATCGTCGTGTCTGGTCATATTTATATAGCTTTTGACCTTTTCTGCTTGTCCCAGAGATACACTAGTTATTGCAAATAAGGGAAACCATGAAACCTATGTTTCTTTGGGCCTGGTTTACTCCACTTAATTTAATTTTTTCCAAGTATTTTCATTTCCTAACAAATGGGGAAATGTCATTCTTTCTGATAGAGGCATTGAATTCCAATATATATATATATATATATATTTTATATATATATATGTATGTATGTATGTATTTATACTGCTTTCTATGTGAGAGCTTGTTTAGCCTTCAGCTTCTCCTCCACCATTTCCTCCAGACTCCTCATTAAAGTTTTATTTTGCCTTTCTCTAATAACTAATGGGATGATGTGTTATTTTATATATTTCTTATATATTTCTTATATTTCTTGTCTACTGGCTATTCAAATTTTTTGCTCACTTTTTCTGATGTCTATCTTTTCTACATTGATTTGTAGATTTATAAAAAATACATACTATATATGATGGTTGCTTTGGTCAGAAATTTATATTACCAATATTTTTTTTTCTGTAGATTGCCTTCTGATTACCTAGTGGTAGTTTGTGATGAATAGAATGTCTTTGTTTTCTTTTTAGAAATTATTAATTCTAGTGTGGTCCAACTTATATACCTTTTCTTTTGTGGCCGTAGCTATTTGTATCTTGTTTATGAAAATGTTGCCTATCCTAAGGTCATCATGATTTTCTTCCATATTTTCATTACTTTTAGATCTATAATGTGTTTTAGATTTTTTTTTGAGACTGGATAGGACATAGGTCAAAACATTATTTTCAATATAGAATACAATTGACCCAGCACCATGTATTGAAAAGACTTTCCCTTGAAGAATTTGATTGTTTCTGTCCTTTAAACTTAATCGGACTCTTTGAGTCTGAGAGTCCCACAAACAATGTAAGACTATTAAGTAAGAAGGTAGACAATCCCTACTGCACATGTAAAAATGAATAAGTGCTGGAAGTTTGAACCTATATAAGGAGAATTATCCATTTTTCAAGTGGTATAACACTTGCTTTCCCCCCCTTTTTTACTCAAATACTTTAGACATTCTCTGTGTAAAGACTTTACCCCATAGCACTACATATTATAGATGGACATTACTTTTTTTTAAAAAATAGTTTTCTAGTGATAAATATCTTGAAGATTTTTGAAGTATTCTATAGGCACTTCAGGAATATGCATTTGTTCTGTTTCACTTATGTTTTTTTTGTAAGGCGGAGTTCTAGAAGTGAGATAATTTAAGATAGTATGAACATCTTAAATTTGGAAAAGTGGTCGAATTCTCTCTAGAAAGGATATACTAATTTTTAAGTCAGATGTGTTTTTATGAGAAGCACTTAAAATCACCTGTATACTTTATTTATTTATTTATTCATTTATTTATTTTTGATATTTCGAGGCTTGAACTCACGGCCTGGCACTGTTCCTAAGGTTTTTTTTTTTTTTTTGCTCAAGGTTGGCACTCTACCATTTGAGCTACAGCACCACTTCTGACTTTTCAGTGGTTAATTGGAAATAAGAGTCTTATGGACTTTTCTGCTTCGACTGGCTTTGAATTGCCAGCCTTAGATCTCAGCCTTTTGAGTACCTAAGATTACAGACATGAGAAACTGGCGTCCAGCCACTTATATATTTTTATATGGTATGTCTAAGTTAAAGTAACTTATGATAACTGAAAATATAGGTATTTTTTATGCATGTATAAATGAAATATTTAGGCAAATAAAATTTATATTTAATATGAATATAAATATATATTTAAGTAGCATATGTATCCTCACTAAGACCTGGACCTGGATATTGCTCATCTTTTACAGTTTTGTCCATTGATAAGCAGAAAGTAATGTTATTTGCGGAATTCTTAAAACTTCTGAGAAAATGAGTAGCTTTTTAGACATGTCAAGTATTTCTTATGTGAATATTCATTCTCATTTACTTTTTAGTTATCAATTTGTTATAATATCTACTTGAATGTTTTAAGTTTTGTCAATCATCATAATTTCTTCCTGATTCTCAGTTTATTCATTTTAAAGGCAACTGTCTGTTGTTTTCTGCAAACTTATGAAATTAAACTTGGTCTTTTAAACCAAGTAGTGTTCAATACCGATCAGGGTGCCAGAAGTCAAATCTTAGAGCAACTTGTTTATTTAGATTTTAAGAATGTTCTCAAATTTTTGTTTCTTTCCTATCTCATTCTTCCCTCTGGGTGTAAAATTGCTGGTAGGAGCTGGACTCAGTTTCAGGTTTAATTGTGACGGTCACAGGTGGTGCAGAACGTGATTTAAGATGGTCAGAAGGCACAGGTTTCCATCTGCCAGATCATCACAGGTGTCATCACTGGAGGCAGACACTGGAAATCCTTTGCAAATTGACTGTGTAGCAAATTGATTTTTGGAAATTGCCCCATCTGGAGCAGTGGTTCTCAGACATGGCCGGCAGGGTGCCAAGAAGGTGAGGGAGTATCTCACCATTTCTAGGAGGGAAATTTAGTTTGACTCAGACTAGTATGGCATTGTATTTGGAAAATGTAGAAAGACACCTGTTGTTAATACAAATTATTGAAAATGAGAGTGTATCATGTTATTTTGATAGGAATGTACAGACCTAGCAATGCAGTTTATCTCAGTGTAGAAGAATAGAGGATATTTTTACATTTCTTGAAATTGAGTGTTAAACAATGGATAAATGCTCATTGAAGCAGCCATATATTTAGCACAGATTCTCTTAACAAATTGCCCCCTCTTCCAGATAACCATATAAATAATCAAGCAATATAAAGCTGAGTGAATTGGGTCTCTAAAAACCAGTTTATAAAGTCTGTCAGTTCATTAATGACTGTCCAGATTCATTCCCCGAAACACAAACTCCAGTTCTTCCCGAATAATGAGCCATTGTCACAGTTCCAGTCCTGGAGCTGGCAGAATTCCTGTTAACCTTAGCTTACCCGCTCTAATTTCTTCTTTATATCATGTCCTATTTATCCCAGCCAACAAGATAAAAATTACTTCCTAGCCCTCAGTGACAAAGTCCCATAAATCCCCAACATAAACACGTAGCAGGGCAGACAAGCCCCAAAAGCCAATTCATTAGCATTAGTAAATCCATGCTCGTCTGAGTGCAAGTGGCCATGTTATTTATCTGCTTCAGAAAGTCATTCCACAATTATTTATGAGTGTCTTTTCCTTTTTATTTTTTCCTTTTCTCTTTTAGCCAGGCCTGGGTGTGCCATGCCCCACAGCTCTGGCATGATTTTAATTTTGTTTTCCTCTTATCTTTCCATGGTGATTAGACCTCAATATCAAACATAGAACTGAGTATCAGTTCCTTTTTCTTTTTCCTTTCTCTTTTTTCTTTTTTTTGTCGTTCGTGGGGCTTCAACTCTGGGCCTGAGCACTTTCCCTGTGCTCTTCAGCTCAAGGCGAGCGCTCTACTGCATGAGCCACAGCACCACTTCCGGTTTTCTACTGGTTTATTGGAGATAAGAGTCATGGAGTTTCCTGCCCGGGCTGGCTTTGAACCATGATCCTCAGATCTCAGCCTCCCGAGTAGCTAGGATTACAGGCATGAGCCACCGGCGCCCCGTAGTTCCTTTTTCTTAATCTTTCATTTCAGGTTGTCTGTCCTGAGTTACTTTGCATTCTCAGTGGCAAATGACTATCTTTTTGTAGTGTAGCTTCTATATAGGATATTCATGGATTTAGTTTCTCCCGTAGCATTACCAACTGTAAATCTGGTGAGCATATCTTGTCTATTTCACTATGTCTAGTTTTTTTTTTTTTTTTTGTCGGTCGTGGGGCTTGAACTCTAGGCCTGGGCGCTGTCCCTCAGCTCTTCAGCTCAAGGCGAGCGCTCTACCACTTGAGCTACAGCGCCACTTCCGGTTTTCTGGTGGTTTAATGGAGATAGGAGTCTCACGGTCTTTCCTGCTCGGGCTGGCTTTGAACCGCTATCCTCAGATCTCAGCCTCCTGAGTAGCTAGGATTACAGGCGTGAGCCACCGGCGCCCGGCTTCACTATGTCTAGTTTTTATGCTGCTGTGAAACTCACTCTTCCCTAATGAGTAGCTTTGCACCCAAACTGGAAAATAGGTAGAGGTAGCTCCTATCCATTTCTTCCTTTCTTTTTCTTTTTCTTTGAGCCGGTACTGGGGCTTGAACTGAGGGCTTGGGTGCTGTATGTTAACTTTTTCTTTCAAGGCTGATGCTCTGCCATTTAACCACAGCTCTATTTCCTGCTTTTTGGTGGTTAATTGGTGATAAGAACTCACAGATTTCCTTCCTTCCTTGGGCTGGTTTTCAAACCTAAATCCTCAGGTTTCATCCTCCAATAGCTAGGATTACAGGTTTGAGTCCTCTGTGCTCAGTCCATTTTACTTTTATCAGAAATTTCATGATATCGTCAGCCATAATTGTTCATGGAGAGGTTTAGGTACTGTTTTATCTTATCTGGATCTATGGTTATCTGATATTTGCTCCATGGGAAAATAACATTTTACTCATAGTACTTTTGAGTGCTCTATATAGTATTTTTTTTTTTTGTCGGTCGTGGGGCTTGAACTCTGGGCCTGGGCGTTGTCCCTCAGCTCTTCAACTCAAGGCGAGCGCTCTACCACTTGAGCTACAGCGCCACTTCATAGTACTTTTGAATACACTAAATCTTTATAGTTCCTAACACTGTTTAGCAAGATCCCACATTTCAGGGGTTAGGAGCCAGGTGCTGGAGCGTCTAGGCAGTGTTGCAGTTCTTTCCTTGGTGTTTTTTGGTTTGCTTCATTCTAGCTGTTCTGGGTGTATGCATGTGCAGGGTACAGCCACACGCTCTGCTTTGCTGCGTATCTCATCTGTCCATTCAGGTCTCCTGGAAGATGAGAGATTGCCCATGGATGCAGACCAAGTTGCTGGAAGAGCACATGTCACAGGCAGTGGGTTGAGACTGAAATGCATTTTGAGACTGACTCAAAGTATTCCACAACCATGTATCTTAGTTTGAGCTGCTAGAATAAAAGCATCCTGGGGTATTTGTTTTTTTAGACAAATAAACCCTTGTGTCTCATCACTGTGTTGGAGGCTCAAAGTTGGACTGAATGGTCTGGTTCTAGTCTGCCTCCTGGTTCATTGTGTGGAACTTTTCTTGTCTCTTCTTATAAGGGCATGGATCCCATTCATGAGGATCCAACCACCTGACCTAGTCACCCCTCTACACATCCAAAGGCCTGCCTACCTTGTTTTTTTTTTAATACCATCCCATTGGGGGTTAAGATTTCAACATGAAGATTTAAGAAAGAAACAGAGTGAGTGTATAACACCGTGGGAGTTTGCCAATTAAAGGTTCAAGGCAGATGTTTTATAATGAGGCATAAAAGATATGTTTGCTATGAACAATAATATGAATGAATGGGTAAGAACTTACCCTCCTATGGATTGATTATATGTTGTGGTTGTCACCTCTTAGATAATTGTTTTGAAGTTCATTGTTTTTGAGTAAAAGAACTTTTTTCCCCCCAGAATATTATTTCCCAGGGTTTTTGAAATTGTGATGAATCATTATTAGCTTATGTACTTCTTGAGGGCCTGTGACTTGTGGCTTTGGGGAGAAGGGGGTGTGATTGAGACAGGGGATCACTCCCAGAGCCTGGCCGCACACTCCTGGCGCGAGAACAGTTCCCATGCTCTTAGTCAGCTCTGTAAAGCCTTGCAAGATCTGCGTTCCCCACTCCATTCATCCCTGTCTTGCTCACGTGCTCACTTGCTGGAATGCACCAGTCTCATTGTTGACCTTTTTTTTTTCTTTTGAAGATAGAGTATTTTGCTATATATAGTCCAGCCTGGCCTTGGTCCTCCTATCTGCCTCTCCCAAGTACTGGGATTAAAGGTGTGTGCCACTTTGCCTGGTTTCCTGACCATCCTTTTCAGTAGAGCTCTGATCTCTTGCCTGGGTTTGTTCTAATTCATAGCACTCATCTTAATAGGAACTATTAGGTGGCTGTTTCTTCTAAAGCCTGAAATGCAAGCATTAGAAAAGCAGGGGCTTTGGCTATTTGGATGACCATTGTGTTTATGGTGCCCAGAATAGCACCTGCCATATCGTAGGTGCTCTATAAATGAATATTTGGATGAATGAATAAATGAGTGTTTATTTATATACCCAAGTGCCTACATAGTGACAGTGTGACCCAGTTCAGAGTAGCCTCAAAAGAGAAACACAGCTCAAAAGAAGTTTTAATCTTTATTCTTTTCTTCAAATGTGCTGGCCTGACCAAGTTCTTGGCTCAGTCAGCCCATATTGAAACCATTGCCTACTCCAGCTTCCTGAGTGCTAGAGGGTTTTTCTGTTTGAGTCTCACTTGCTGCCTTTATTCATCATGGGACATTTGGGCCTATACTCTGGCTTGTAGCTTAACATATGACTGGGGGAGGGCAGTAGCTGTTTCTAAATCTTCAGGTCTGATAAGCGAAGACAAAAGTGGCACCAAATGGACTGCCCATGTGGGTTCAGGAGCTAATTCCAAAGAAGAAGCAGAAGCTTGCTAACCAACATTAACACATTCAGTGATTTCCTTTGATTCATTGTAATCCTCTCTACTTGTTGATCTATGCTTCTGTTAGCCTCAGAACACTTGATACCTTTTTCTTCATGTACCAGCTCCATAATGATCTTCCATATTGGTATAGGCTCCCGAGCTGTATTTATCACAGCAGGTGCAACACATTAGCACCCAAAAGTTAGGCCATAATGCAACAACGGCTTATTGAAACATCCATAAATATCTCATAAAAGCTTAGGATTTCCTTAAGACAGTAACATCACTTCTAAAGAGCTTTCGTCTGTTACCCTAGAAAGATTTATAAAATATTTAAGGCATAACATGGTTCTGTGTATTATAAACTATGGTTCTTTATGCTAGGTGGGTTTAAATTTGTTTAGGCAGGCACCTTTTTTATATTTATACTTCACAAATGGAGTCTTTTATCATTTCTAATGTTGTTGTTACCATTTTAGTAAATGAGATAGTCTACGAGCACCGTTCATCAATGAAACAAACGGCTTTCACATTATTTGGCACCTGGTTAAACAATGTAAAATTTTAAATTACCTTTTTTATATGTGTTGTCTTGATTTTTTCCTAGTTGGTGGATGACTTGCTGTTCTTTTGGGTAGACTTACTTTTTTTCTTCCTCTCTCTCCTTTCCCATAAGATGGAGGCAAGGAAGTGTTGTCCATGCACCAGATTCTGCTCTATCTGTTACGGTGTAGCAAAGCACTGGTCCCAGAAGAGGAGATTGCCAATATGCTTCAGTGGGAGGAGCTTGAGTGGCAGAAATATGCAGAAGAGTGCAAAGGCATGATTGTCACCAACCCTGGGACGGTATGTTCTGGTATTTACACAGACAACACTGAATCTTCTTCTCCAGGTTTGGATGTGGCACAAAAACCAAAAGTATTTTTTGCTTCTTGTCCTGTGAGTTATTTCTGCTTTAAAGACTTACTTCATAAGAAAAATACTGCAATAGGAATATATTTGGTAGTCATTTCACCTGAGTATATTTTTTTGTCTGAAGAGATGTATATTTTGATATATGGTGTCAGTTGCCCTCCAAGAAAGGTTTTGTTGTAAAATCTGTACTCTGACCAGGAATATTTGAGAGTGGTCTTTTCTTTATATGCTTATTCTAGGTTAAGGAAAAAAAAGCCTGGGCCAGATACTGGTGGCTCATGCCTATAATCCTAGCTGCTAAGGAGGCTGAGATCTGAAGAGCAAGGTTCAAAGTTATCTTGGGCAAACAAGTCAGAGAGATTCCTATCTCTAATTATCAAGCAAAATGCTGGAAATGAAAGTGTAGCTCAAGTGGTAGTGTACCAGCCTTGAGCAAATAAACGAAGCAAGAGCTTGAGGCCCTGAATTCAAGCCCCAATATTGCTGTACACACACGCATGCATGCACGCGCGCACACACACACGCATGCACGCACACACATAGAAAAAGAAACATAAATTTTGCCACTTACTAATACCAGGAAAATCTATTATTTGACTTAGTTTTGTATTATTCCATCATTTGATTTTCTTTCGTGGTGCTTGTCCTTTATGTTATCATTCCTCTGCCATAATTATTATTAATGGTAACACCTTTGCTTCTTGAATTTTTTTTTATTAGGTAGGTTCTAATGTTAATTTTTGAAGAAAATATGTAAAAATTAAACACATACAAAAGTAAAAAGATAATTAAGCTGCCAATTTTTCAACTTGTTTTATAAAATATAAACTCTGGATCTACTTGACAGTAACATTTGCACAAACAAAATATTACAATTTGGGAATAAGACATTCCAGTTAGTGCTCATGACTTTAAACGAAACTAGAAAGTGAAATTACTTAATAAAAATATGAAACTTGTTTAAAACTAAAAAAAAAACCATATGTTTTTCAGGATTACAGTGTTAAGCTACATAAATAACTACTAAAGCAATTTTAAAAGAAGAAAAGTAATAGCACTATATGAATAAGACTGCATATTTTATTTTTTCACTTCTTGCACAGTTGTATCTTCTCTTATTCTTCTGTACGTTTTTGAGCTGGATCAGTGGGTAGACGATGCTGGAGGAACATGTACGTTGTCATCTTCATTGTCCTGTCATGGACAGTCTGGGAGCATATTCACATTGGGCTTCCTTTTAGGGCCTAGTTAAAATTTCCTGAACTCTTAGAATTAGCTTTTGAAAACAAGTAAAGATCCCCCGACTGTTTGCATATCATATTTTCCAGGTAATGGGGCCCAGAGATTTGTACTTCAAAAAATTCTGTAGGAGCCTTGAGCCAATGGCATAGAAGATACTTACCTGGCATCATCATAGTCGTCTAGCTGATTTGTCAAAGGGCCACTGTAAGAGCCAGTGCTAGCAAAGCTTTTATATTATGTATGGTAGTTGTCCAGGTAAAAACCCAAGATATATATATTTGAAAGGAAGCTGTGATGAATGCTGAGCTGGTGGCCCTGTCAGCAAAGTATGAGTTCAGTAGAGGTATCAGCCAGGACTGCCAATGGTATTTCATAAACACTGCAGTGGGTCTGAGAGAAAGGGAGAAATTACACAGACTTTTGGCATGATTAATGCTATATATCATTGAGATGGTGTATAGCCACTTTTGAAGATAGCAAGGAAACCAGACTAGTGAAGATGAAAGAGTTCCACTAGAAAATAATCAGGAATAAATTAGTAAAGACAAGTTTGAGTGCCAGACCTAGAAACCCACTGAAGTTATTTCTTTTTAATATTTATCTAAAGATAATTTAGTACCATGGAAACATCCTTTCATTACAGCCTCTTGAGAAGTGTACATGTTACTCTCAAGACAAGCTAGACAATGTGACCTTGTGCTTTATTCTCTCAAGTACTTGCTTTGAAAAATGGACCACTGGCAAATATATTGTGAAATTTATTAAATTTTGCAAAGCATTATGATCACATTAAATACTTTATTGCTGTAGAACTTTAAAGAATTAATCTTCCCTCCTAAGCACTTTGCCTCTGTCAGTTAATACTTTGGCTATTAGTGAGAATGCTTTTTATTCTTGCACAGAGATGATATGATAAATGTTACAGGGTGCAGTGAAAGCCGAGAACTTATTACATTTCCTCACTCTCCTCCTCTTATAAATCTTTTTTTTTTTTTTTCCTTTCTGTTGGTCCTAGGGCTTGAACTCAGGACCTGGGCACTGTCTCTGAGCTTTTTTCCTAATGTTCTACCCCTTGAGTGACTTCTGGCTTTTTGGTGGTTAATTGGAGGTAGGAATCTCATGGATTTTTCCTGCCTGGGCTAGCTTCTAACAAGAGTCCTCAGATCTCAGCCTCCTGAGTAGCTATTATAGGAATTAGCCCCTGGTGCCCAGCTTCTTTTTAAATTTTTCAGTTATTAGTACTGTTACTATTACTATTATTATTTTAATATTATTTTGGTGTCAGTTCTAGTGCTTGAAATCAGGGCTTGAAGTGTTGTCCTTGAACTTCTTTTGCTTAAATCTAGCACTCTACCACTTGAACCACAGCACCACTTCCAGCTTTTTCTGAGTAATTTATTGGAGATAAGAGTCTCATGGATTTTCTTGCCTGCTGGCTTCCAACCACAGTAATCAGATTTCAGCCTTCTGAGTAGATTTGGTGGCTCACAAGTGTGAGCCAAAGTCTGGCTCTTTCCTTTTTGTAAAAAAGGATCTATGAGGCTGAGGCTAGTCTGAAACTGTTGGGCTCAAGCAATCTTTCTGACTCAGCCTCCCAAGCACCTGATATTATAGGTACATGCCTCTGCTCCCAGTTACCATAAACATTTTAAATAATTATCTCCACTATTGATAGCGTAGCATGATGTTTAACATACCCTAAGCATGAGTAATTTAGTAGTATTCTTTGAGCATACAGTTCTTTTTAAAGTGTAGACTACTACTTTGCACAAAATAAAACAGTTCTTAGACCTAAAGAACACGGTTCTGTTGTTAAATCAACATTTAAATTATATTATATTTGGCTACTGATGATCAGAATCTTTCCATTTTTTAATTTTGACAGAAAAGGTCCACTTTTCAAGATAATAATATATAATTTTGATTATTAAATTTAAATATTTAAAACTTAAATATTTAAAACAAATATTCAAACATTTAAATATTCATTTCAAAACTTGTTTGACTTGTTTTAATAATGCAGCTGAATTTTCAAAAATCTATTCGCTTTGTCATGTACTTTTATATGTCAGCTAGCAGACTGGGACTATAGCTGTAGGGAAAGGGCTAGCTTGTTCTAACTACTGGGGGTCTTTTTTTGACTTTCTAACTGAAACTGTTTGTTCCAGACAAACTTGGAAAGCAATCAGGCTCTACTAATTGGTCATTGTTATGGGACAGAATGAAATTATTGGCTTCTGTATGTACCAATTACACAGCTCTAACATTCAGAGCAACTGGGGGTAGTCTACAACTAGAAACTGAATCACTAATTAGGGACTACCCTGAGCATTGCTTATAAACAAGTAGATTATTAAAGCATAATCTCCATGACTTTACCCCTTTTTCACAAATTTAGACTGATGGGAATGAAAGACCTTGCACAGTGGTCTCAAAGGAACCAGATACTCCTCTTTGCTTATTAGATATGAAATTAAAAACCATGAGTCTCTGTTAAAATACAAAGATGTTCTGCATGGACATAAGCAGAGAAGCATAACTTTGACCTTTGTATTGCTGTACCTCCTAATTTATAGGTATAGAATTAAAGGCATCCCAAGGTAGTCTGAAAGTGAAGGGGCTAAGTTTAAGTAGAATCGTGTGTCTGTGCATCCAAAGTAGAAGGAGGGTAGGGAATTCATTAGAAATATGAACAGAAAGAAAAAGCCTTTTCCTTTCTGGGGATGTAGAATCCTTCCCCAGGGTTTTGGAGATGGTTAAGGAAAAGTTATATCTGACTAGGTGTCCTTTTAAAAGTTTAATTTTGAAAGGTTTCTGTGTGGACTGCAGAAGAAGATAAAACCACTGTTCATTATACCAAATGGCATAGATTCATTTGCAGGGATGACATTATAGTTTTTATATAGTATGGCATAGATTCATTTGCAGGGATGACATTATAGTTTTTATATAGTATGGCATAGATTCATTTGCAGGGATGACATTATAGTTTTTATATAGTACAGCTGCTATGATTAAAGGATTTTAAATGACATTTTTTTTTCCTTTTGGGGATAAGGCTTTCCCAGAAAAAAGATCCGATTCATTCTTTCCCCACTTAGGTTGAAGTAAATACCTCAAGATTTCTTATGGCAATAATGGCTTTGACTTTTTCCCCCCTAGAAACCAAGCTCTGTCCGCATTGATCAACTGGATCGTGAACAGTTCAACCCTGAAGTGATTACTTTTCCGATTATCGTCCACTTTGGGATACGCCCTGCACAGTTGAGTTATGCAGGAGACCCACAGTAAGATATTTCTCGGTGTTTGTCTTAGCCAATTGCACCTTCTACTAACAGCTGAATTAGTGGAGGAATAGCCTTTAGTGAACATTTATCTTTTTTAAAAAAAAAAAAAACTAAGCCCTGAAATGAGCCTTATTTCCAAATTTACACTTTAGGTTTTGGTAGCTCCTAAAGAATGATTTTTTTTCCTATCTATTAGACTGCAGGAAATTATTATTCAGTAGATTATCCTTGGCAGTCTTTGTCGATGTGAGTTCTATATAGCTTGAAACATTTAAAGAGCTTTTCCTTTATTCTTTGTTATAATAATCATTGTTATTTTTTTGAGTGCTTTCTTGTAGAAGATGGCACCATGTTGGTTACTAGTACTGCAGACTTTGTGCAGAATTGCATTTTGGGGAGGAATCTCAATAAGAGCACAAGATTCTATCAGAGCCAGGGTTTATGGTGGCAATAGGAGCCGTATCTTTCTACTCTTAATATTGACATAGCATTACACATGTTTTTATTTTTGGGGGGAGAAGAAGAGTATGTGTAGGAATGGAGATAGTACCATATGTTTTTCAGGAGTTTTTGGAGTTCCAACCATGTTAAACAGACAAACAAATAATTGCCTGACATAATTTTTTTTTAAAAGATTCATACTGGGAGAACAGGGCATGGGAGATTTTCAATTCATAACTGTAGTTATGGCTGATACATATTAGAAGAGGCTAAAGGGTTTTGTTCTTTTTTTCCTTCCTTTGGATAAAAGTATGAAGCAGTGAACCAGGCACTGTGTAAGTACTTCTTTATTTCCTCCATTCTTTAAAATAAAAGTGTCATCCAGGAAGGTGAGGGCCAGGCCAGGCTGAGGAAAGGGCAGTTTCAGTATGATGGAAAATACTTCACAAATCCCTTCTTGTCAGAAAAATGCTAGCAGAAGGGGGTTTGGTGCTGCTGGACTATCAGATGGCAGGATTGTGAGTTGGTAGAGGACTGCAAATTCTCTTTTCCGGGATGGTCTACAACAGTAGTCTTGAGACTGACCTCGTTGTCACATACTTGGCTGCAACAAATATGCCTATTTTTATCATGGTCAGTACAATTGGTGTTATACCATTCACCTTTTCCCCTTTCCCATGGATGACAAATACAGCTTTGTGGCTTGGGTATCAATACAAATGGGGTTCTCCATTCTAATATTCAACCTAGTCAACCAAAGAAATATGACTAAATAAAACCCTTCAATTATAGAGGTAACAGTGAGAAAACGGGACATGTTTCTACTGGCCAGAGTGTTCTTGGAAACAATTCCAAAGACTCATCCTTACCATTATACTTCATTTTCATCCTATATAAGCAATAATGTACTTAGTCACTAGGGTCCAAATGACTCTTGGCCATCTTTGTCTCCACCCTGGAGGTATAGCCTTCCTTAGAATGAAGGCTTGCTGCCATCTTTGATATTCAAACAATGTAATTATGATTGACCAGACCTACTGCAATACTTGGTTTTATGTCACTTTAACTTGTCTTCTCTTTGTCTAAGGTGTGTTTGTTTATCCTTCTCTTCAGGTACCAGAAACTATGGAAGAGTTATGTGAAACTCCGCCACCTCCTAGCGAACAGTCCCAAAGTCAAACAAACGGACAAACAGAAGCTGGCACAGAGGGAGGTGAGTATAGAACCCTGTTCCTTGGCGGTGAATTTATTTCAAGATAACCACATTGCACCATACGTCTAGAATAAGATAGAGAAAATACTTCCAAAAAAATCATGCTTCCCTTTCTTCATTAATATACTGGTTGTTTTTTTTTTTTTTAATCTTTTAGTATCCAAAGGAGCATTGCAAGATAAGCAAGTGCTCTACTAAATGTCTAACAGAAATTGAAGAAAGCTTAACATTTGTGAAATCAGTTTTTTTTAATCTTTAATTAGAGCATACAGTATATAACTTTAGGTCAGATTTCTTGGTCTTAAGATTGTAAAAACAAACAAACAACAATTCATCTTTCTGAAAGTTGATCTTTTCAGAAGGGCAAACTTGTTTTTATAAGCCTTTCTATCCCACGTTTCATATCATTTGTTATTAAGATGGGGTATTATTCTTATATTCCAGGATTTATACTTTAGATTATATTTTAAGAATAAGTACATTCAGTATAAATATAGATTTTTTTGTCTCAGTGAAATTTTATTCTGCTTTGTAGATTAAGAGCAAAGTCTGGAAGCTGGAAAAATATTGGAGTTCTGGTTTTGTCAATTACTATGACTTGAGCCACTAATTCTTTCTATAAAGGAAGGCTCTGAGAACTGACTGAAATGTCCCTCTCTTGGTGTACAAGGAAAGAGGTGGATGGGTGGTGGGCATCTGAAACTCCATTTAAGATCTCTCTTCCATGGTATTTGGCCTGTAGTAGGAGCTTTGCCATTGGTGGAATTGGTGAAATTTTGTAGCATTGTCTTTATTTATTTTTGTTATAGTGGTTGCTTTTTTTTTGGTCGGTCATGGGGCTTGAACTCTGGGCCTGGCCGCTGTCCCTCACTCTTCAGCTCAAGGCGAGCGCTCTATTGCTTGAGTCACAGCACCACTTCCGGTTTTCTAGTGGTTTATTGGAGGTAAGAGTCTCACCCCGGGCTGGCTTTGAACCTAGATCCTTAGATCTCAGCCTCCTGAGTAGCTAGGCTTACAGGCGTGAGCCACTGGTACCCGGCTGTTTGTTTTTTTAAAATAAGTTTTTATTGTGAAAATACTGTACAGAGGGATTACAATTACATGAGCAAGGTAATAATGAGTACATTTCTTATCAAGCATTGTTATCAAGCATTGTTGCCTCCTCCTTTGTTTTTTGGTTATTGTTTTTTAAGGCAGAGTCTTAATTGTATAGCCCAGGGTAGCCATGAACTCATGATTCTCTTGCCTTTTAGCTTCCTGAGTGTTGGGATTGCAGGTGTCAACAACCCTGCCCAGCTTTTTATTATTTATTTATTTAAATAAATGTTTTGCAAATCTGAAGGCAACACGTAGAATTATGTGCATAACAGATAACTGATTTTCTTTCTTAGGTGGAAATGCTTAAAATAAGACGATGTGAATATAATTTTTGCATTGCTGATTTCCAATCTCAGATATCTCATATTGTTTTATCAGTGAAAGAGGATATTTTCTTTCAGAATACCAGATAGGTAGGTTTGGTGTAGAGTTTTTTTCTCATCTGGTTATTAGGAACGGTCGCCTGTTACCTAAGGCTTCATACATCCTGGTCTTCGTTTAAGATAAAATAATGTAATTTTGTGTGAAGATGTTTGAGTACCTTAATGTAAGGATATATTGAATGCTTCTAACTTACTTTCTCATGCTTGGCTTCATTTTGCATTCCAATTGTTGAGTTACTTATCCTAATACATTTTTTTCTAGGAAGCACTCCAAAAAATCCGACAGAAGAATACAATGAGACGAGAAGTAACTGTGGAGCTCAGTAGCCAAGGATTTTGGAAGACTGGCATTCGTTCTGATGTCTGTCAGGTGATGATACTTCTGAGAACCTGGCTTTGTCCACAGAGTTTCCCCTTTAAGGCTTTGGCCTTGAAGTTCTTCTAATGGAGCTGTTTCTATGGAATGTACTAACTAGATGAACACTAACCTTAGATGATTGTTTGAGTTTGGATTTTTTTGTCTCTTTTGGTTGTGTGTGTGTGTGGATGTGTGTGTTGTAGAATTTTCATATATAGCAGTGTTAAAATTTAGTATCTTTACTTTGAATGGTGTCATCTGTCTTCAGATGCACCTGCCTGTTTGCAACATGAGTATAGGTGCAACACAGCTAACCCAGCCATCATATAGACAGGCCTCGTTAGTGTACAAACTGTCTGGACCAGTGATTCAAATTTGTATTACAGAGAATGGAAGGCATTAATGAACTGTAGCGTGTATTATGTTTATTCATTAGTAAATCAGTAAACATTTCACATTTAACCCAAATGACAGTACTTTTTTTCCTTCGGTAAACTCAATAGAGAAATATTTCATCTCTGTATAACTGACTCATTAATAAGCAGCCCCCCCCCCCCCCCCATCCCCTATAGAATTTTACACCAGATTAGATATCTCCCCAGATGAGCATATTCCTTGGCTCTTCCCTTGATTCTTTTGTCATGATTGATGTTGGCAGCATGAGAATTAGAACAGAAAGGAGTTGCAGACTGGGTAATGGAGCTTGCTTTTTTCCAACCTTTTGGAAAATACTTTTAGGCTCCCACTTTCCTGTTGTGATGGAAGCAATGTGTTGTAATGAATGCAGACAAGTTGTTCTTAAGCATTCATTTCATCATAATGAATTTTTTCTAAACAACAACAAAAACAACAGAATCAATGTTGGCATTTAATTATTATTGAACAGTGGAGTTTAAACCAATAATTAAAAGTATGGCCGTATGATTCACTTTCTAAGTCACAGCCAAAGTTAACCCTTTATATTATGATAAACTGCTATATGCAGTATTGCCCATTAGGCTGAAAGTAATCTACAATGGTCACCTACTACATCCACCATTTCCTCAGGTGTTTTGCCAGGTGACCAGTATATTTTACTGTTAATGCTTTGAGATTAGAATGTTTTATTTGCTTTTATTCTTTCTCTAGACTTTGTAGGCATTTCTCCCCATTTTTTTCTATTTATTAGTGTTTCTCTGAAATTAAATGTATGTTATTATAAGATGACTTCATAAGAACCAGAGAGCAAAAAGGTAAGCAATCTGCTCAAAACCTGGCAATCTCGGTGATAGATCAGAGTTGATTGTTTAAGAATGTTATGATACTGGACACTGGTGGCTCACACCTGTAATCCTAGCTACTCAGGATGCTGAGATCCGAGGATTGCAGTTCAAAGTCAGCCCAGGCAAGAAAAGTCTGTGAGACTCTTAGCTCCAGTAAACCACCAGAAAACCGGAAGTGGCACTGTGGCTCACCTTGAGCTGAAGAGCTAAGGGACCACGCCCAGGCCCAGAGTTCAAGCCCTACAACTGACCCTCCCCCCACCAAAAAAAAAAAAAGAATGTTATGAAATTTTAGAAGCTGGGCATGTAGCTCAGTGGTAGAGTGCTTGTCTAGTCCATTTGAGCTCTTAGATTTGATTCACAACATTGCAAAAAAAAAAAAAAGTCACTAAATTGTGTGTGACTCATTGAGAACTAGAAGAGACCTTAGAGAACTTCTAGTCCTGTGATTGCTTGCTTGCTTGTTTGCTTATGTCTATATGTATGTATTTATGCATGTATGTATGTACATATGCATGATTGCATGCATGTATGTATGTATTGGAGTTTGAACTCAGGACCTCAAGCTCTTGCTTAGCTTTTTTCATACAAGGCTGGTACTCTACCACTTGAGTCACAACTTCACTTCTAGCTAGTTAACTGGAGATAAGGGTCCCACAGATTTTTGCTGCCCAGGCTAGCTTAGAACCACAATCCTCAGATCTCACCTCCAGAGTAGCTAAAATTACAGGCATGAGCTATCTGAGCCTGAATTTGATTTCTATCTCTCTTTCTCTCTCTTTTTTCTTTTAACATGCTTTTGGTTAACTTCAAAGTGTATTTTTCCAACAAAATCTTGTATAAGCCTAGTTTGTGTAAAAGTAGACTATCACTATGTGATGGACTGCTAACGATGGGTGTGGAAGGAGCATCCTGTTTAACTTGATTTCTCCTTTAGTCCTTAAGCCAGCTTTCCTATGTTGTTGTGAAAGCACTGAGCCCTTTTCCCCTTACTTTTGATGGAGCAACGGCAATGCTAAGGGATCTGTTCCAATGTGGTTTTGTGTTCTTCTGCTGCATCACAAAGCCCCATGCTAGCTCCCCTATAGAATTAAAGCTGCTTGAGAACTTGATCATCCTAGCTCTGTGTTGTCTTTTGCATTCTGTTTCAAGGTTGTTAGGCAAAAAGACTCATCCCCTTGACTCACTGGTGAGAGAAAATGGGCCTGATTAAACCCTGTAAGGCAAATGCTTCACGATGTAATAATAACCCTCCCAGAGTCAGTGTCTCTTCTTTCCAAAGAGAACTAGCCATGCCAGGAGCCACACTTCCCTTCGCTCTTTCTCCTGATGGGTGTCTTCCTAAGATTCCATGAGATTATCCTCGTATCTTAATGACTTGAAGAGAATGCAAACTGATGTCTATTAGATCATATGTACAGAAGGAACTGCTTGATGGTTTGTAAAAATAAAAACATGTTTGCATACAAACGAATGAAAATCAGTCAGTCAGCTATGTGAAGAGTCTATTCAAGTAGAAAAGATGGAAATTGAAGCAGGATGACATTGCGGAGTCCAGGGATGGATGATGATTAGAGGCAAAATTATAATGCAGACACCCTTGTGCTGCATGGATGAAATGCTTCTTTATATATCAGAATCATCTAGAAGGCATTCCATGGCTGTTTATCTTTTTTTTTTTATTTATTATGAAAATACTGTACAGAGGGTTACAATTACATGGGCAAGATAATTAATACATTTCTTATCAAGCATTGTACCCTCCTCCTTTGTTTCCCCTTCCCATCCCATCCCATCCTCCCCCTGCCCCCCCCCCAACCCTCGCCTCCCCCCCCCCCCCCCCCCCCCCCCCCCCGGCCGAACCAAAGTTGTAAAGTTCGTTTTCGACATAATGACTTGTACGTCTCATTGTTGCAATGGGTCTACCTGTATCCCTAATTTAAACGATTTGTTTTTCCCCTTCCCCTCCACAAATTATAACAACATCAAATACAGTGAAAGCAGGGGTTATACCGTGGGGGAGGGACATACAAAGCAACAAAGAAATCATCTTATAAATGTGTTAGAAACAATCGCATGAAAGAAAAAAAACATTTGAATACATATCTTAGGGTTCATTTCCCTAACATCAACTTATCTGACCTTTTCTGTTTGACTCAGACATATACTAGTTATTGCAAATAAGGGAAACCATGGGACCTATGTTTCTTTGGGCTTGGCTTACTTCACTTAATATAATTTTTTCAAGTCTTTCCATTTCCTAACAAATGGGACAGTGTCATTCTTTGTGATGGAGGCATAGAATTCCATTGTGTATATATACCATATTTTCTTGATCCATTCATTTACTGAGGGGCATCCGGGTTGGTTCCCTGTCTTAGCTATGGTAAATAAGGCTGCAATAAACATAGTCGTGCTGGTAGCTTTAGTGTGATCTTGTTTGTGAACATTTGGGTAAATGCCCAAAAGTGGGATTGCTGGGTCATAGGGGAGCTCTATGTGGAGTCTTTTGAGGAAACTCCATACTGCTTTCCAAAGTGGTTAAAGAAGTTTACACCCCCACCAACAATGCAGTAAGGTTCCCTTCTGTCCACATCCCCTCAAGCACCTGTTGTTATTAGAGTTCTTGATTATAGCCATTCTAACTGGGGTGAGGTGGCATTTCTTTTATGGCTAGAGAGGTTGAACATTTCTTCATGTGTCTATTGGTCATCCTTCTTTCCTCTTCAGAGAAGTTTCTCTGTAAGTCTTTAGCCCACTTATTTATTGGGCAGTTGCTTCTTTTAAGATTTGTTGTTGGGGGATTTAATTTTTTGAGTTCCAGGTATATTTTAGATATGTCTCAGACCCTTGTCCGTTGTATGGCTAGTGAAGATGTTCTCCCAATCTGTGGGCTTTCTATTGATCTTGCTAGCTATGTCCTTTGCCATGCAGAAGCTCTGCAATTTCATGCAGTCCCATTTGTCCAACCTGTCTTGATTTGTTGTGTTTCTAGGTCTCTATTAAGAAAATTTTGGCCTGTGCCAAGTAGACCTAGGGTTTCTCCTATTCCTTCCTGTAATGTTTTTAGAGTGTCTGCTTTGACTCTGAGGTCTTTGATACATTTGGAGTTGATTCTGGGGCAGGGTGATATAGAAGGATCTAGCTTTAGTTTTCTACAAGTAGTTAACCAATTTTGTCAGCACCATTTACTGAAGAGGTTGTCTTTCTTCCATTCTATTATTTTAGCTCCCTTATCGCAGATTAGATGGCTATAGGTCTGTAGGTTCATTTCTGGGTTTTCAATTCTATTCCATTGGTCCTGAGGTCTGTTCTTGTGCCAGTACCAAGCTGTTTTGATTACCATGGCTTTATAGTAGAGTTTGAAATTTGGTATTGATATTCCTCCAGCACTGTTCTTTCTGTTGAAGATTGTTTTTTGCTATTTGGGGTCTTTTATTGTTCCATATGAATTTTTGGATTGCCTCTTCTATTTCCTTGAAGAATGAGGTTGGAATATTGATAGGTATCGCATTGAATTTGTAGATAGCCTTGGGATGGCTGTTTATCTTGATATCAGAAATATAATTTCACCATCAGTACGCTCAGAGTTGTGAAAGTTAACTATTGCTTAATACACCCACATATGGAGGTGTCACCTTGAGAGAATTTGGAGGTGTTATTCCTCATCTCATTTATTACATGGGAGCAGCCTGGTTCTAATTTAAATGCCAAATCCTAAAGGAAGGGAGAAATAGCTTCCTGGGAGGGCAGTGTTGACATTTGTCCAGGATAGATAAGGTTGAGTTTTGTCTCAGGATAGTTAACTATTTTTCTAAACGCAGGATGACTGCGCGGGCCATGGGTCCCCAGTGAGGGCTGGGAAATCCATTGCTCCTTTGGAGTTTTCAAACTCTTAGCCATTCTCATGTGGTGCACACAGATCTCTAATGCAGTTGCCTCTACAGTATCAAGATTAGACATTTTGGTTGATTTATCCTGAAATTCTTTTGGTCAATAGTGTGGAGAAACAAAACTGTTTCCTATGCATTTAGGTTACTAAGTGAGCATTAAGAGCCAAAAACTGGGTATGCAGGTTTATTTTATTTCACCTTTGGTTTTAAGAGTTTCTATGAAGAAATTGAAGATTATTATATAATTATGTAAAAATATTTTTGTGAGGATGGCCAATAGACACATGAAGAAATGTTCAACCTCCCTAGCCATAAAAGAAATGCAAATCAAAACAACATTGAGATACCACCTCACCCCAGTTAGAATGGCAAAAATCAAGAACTCTAACAACAAAAGATGCTGGAGGGGATGTGGACAGAAGGGAACCTTACTGCATTGTTGGTGGGAGTGTAAACTTGTTCAACCACTTTGGAAAGCAGTATGGAGGTTCCTCAAAAGACTCCACATAGAGCTCTCCTATGACCCAGCAATCCCACTTTTGGGCATTTACCCAAATGTTTACAAACAAGATCACACTAAAGCTACCAGCACAACTATGTTTATTGCAGCATTATTTACCATAGCTAAGATATGGAACCAACCCAGATGCCCCTCAGTAGATGAATGGATCAAGAAAATGTGGTATATATACACAATGGAATTCTATGCCTCCATCAGAAAGAATGACATTGCCCCATTTGTTAGGAAATGGAAAGACTTGGAAAAAATTATATTAAGTGAAGTAAGCCAAGCCCAAAGAAACATAGGTCCCATGGTTTCCCTTATTTGCAATATCTAGTATATGTATGAGTCAAGCAGAAAAGGTCAGATAATGTGATGTTAGGAAAATGAACCCTTAGATATGTATCTTAATGTTTTTTTCTTTCATGCATTTGTTTCTAATGCATTTATAAGATGATTTCTTTGTTGCTTTGTATGTCCCTCCCCCATGGTATAACCCCTGCTTTCACTATATTTGATGTCGGTATAATTTGTGGAGGAGGTGGGGAAAAACAAGTCGTTTAAGGATACAGGTGGACCTGTTGCAACAATGAGAAGTACAAGTTGTCATGTCGAAAACGAACTTTACAACTTTGGTGCGGAGGGGAGGGGGATTGGGTGGGGGGGCAGGGGGAGGCTGAGAAGGGATGTGAAGGGTAAACAAAGGAGGAGGCTGCAATGCTTGATAAGAAATGTACTCATTATCTTGCCCATGTAATTGTAACCCCTCTGTAAGTATGTTCACAAAAAATAAAAATAAAAATTAAAAAAAAAAGAAAAGTTAAAAAAATATTTTCATGATTCTACAGTCTATTTATTTTTACTTTTTGGCTAGTCCTGGGGCTTGAACTTAGGGCATGAGCCTTCTTGTGTTCAAGGCTAGTGCTCTATTATTTGGACCATACCGCCACTTCCAGTTTTTTCTGAGTAGTTTATTGGAGATAAGAGTCTGGTGAACTTTCTTGCCTGGCTTGGCTTTGAACTCCAATCCTCAGATCCTGGCCTCCTGAGTAGCTAGGATTATAAGTGTGAGCCACCAGTTCATCTGTTTTTTCAGAAATTTAATTGTCATATTTTCTGTCCTCTTCTTCCTGTTTCCCCACTCATGCTGTCCTGAAAGCCACCTTTTAAAAATGACCTATTTTCTCATTTTCTTTTTTTCTTTTTGTTTTGGTCGGTTGTGGGGCCTGAAAGCTGGGCCTGGGCGCTGTCCCTCAGCTCTTCTGCTGAAGGCTAGCACTCTACCACTTGTGCATTAGCCCCACTTCCGGCTTTTTCTGCTTATGTGGAGCTGAAGAATCGAACCCAGGATCTCATGCATGTAAGGCAAGCACTCTACCACTGAGCCACCTTCCCAGCCCCATCTCGTTTTCTTATAAGCAAATACATGCAGCTATGCAGTGCTTTATCATGGGATACTGAGGGCAGAGAGATACATTGTGAGGCACTTTTGTTGTGTGAGTATCTCAGAATATACTATGATGTTTGTATGTAAACATGGATGGTAGTAGTCACTTGATAGAAGACTATATTCTACTTTGGCTGCATATTTTGTATTCGTATTGTTGTATTTTTTCTTTTTCTTTCCTTTTTATTACAAGGGGTTACTATTCCATGGGTCAGGTTATGAGTACAATGCTTCTTGATCAGTGTCACCCTCTCCCTCATTCTCCCCCATTTTCCCTCTCTGGTCACAAGTTATGTAGTTCATTTTTTACAAAGTGTGCATTGAATATAATGACTGTATTTGCTCACTCTTCCTCTCCCTTCCTATGCTTCCCCCTCTTCCCATCCCCCAAAACACGTTTCCACTTCCTGGTATTTATTTTGATAAACTGTACATTAAATAGAGGAATTACACCTTTAGATTCCTCCCCTAAGTATAGCACTTAGAAAAACAAAATGGAGGGCTGGAATGTAGCTTAGCAGTATAGTGCTCGCCTAGTATGCATGAAGCCCTGGGTTCCTCTGTATCACATAAACAGAAAAAGCCGGAAATGTTGCTGTGGCTCAAGTGGGTAGAGTGCTATTCTTGAGCAAAAGAAGCTTAGGGACAGTGCCTAGGCCCTGAGTCAGTCAGGCCCCAGAACTGGCAAAATAAAAAAAGAAGAAAAGAAAAACAAAAGTGGACAAAGTTCCAGTAATTTTATCTCAATGGCATGTCTCTAGGCAACCTCCAATGGTAGAACCAACTCATCCTTTTTCTCTCCCAGAGATAGTAGTAAGACCTTGTACATTGAGGTGTTTTGTGTGCTTTTATTGAATTGAACCGGCAAGAAAGACACTGTTGACTAGAGATCCTATTTAGTTAGAACCAGACTTTCATTCTTTACAAGCTAATAATACAGGGAGCTGATTTCTATAGTTTCAAGCAAATCCATTTTCATGTATTTTTAAATCATGCCAGCTTAAAATACTTGGAAGACTGAAGAGATACAAAGCAGCTGTCAATCATCCTGTAGGCTGTGCCCAGCCTTCTGCTTTCAGTGAATAAGAATGATTCCTTCATTCTCTTGAGTTCTAGGCAAACATTATTAAAGAAAAGAATAAGATGTGCTTTCATGAAATCATCTCCCAATAAGGAATCAGTCAGATGAAAAGTGATTGAAACAGAATATAAGTTTGGTGTCCTCAGATGCATGAATTTTATTGCTGGTTTTATGAAATGGTCAGTATGGTGTGAGATTTAACATTTAATAATGTTAATTCTAGGGTGGCTTTGGGAATTATCCAGTTGCATATTTCCTACCTGAAAGGCAGTGAGGAGTTTGTGAACGCATTAAAATTATGCACGGCGTTTGTGCGCGCACGCGCGCGCACACACACACACGCACACACATTTCTAGGAGAGTCATTGATTTGTAAAAAGAATTGACCCTAGATATAAATAGATGAGTCCTAGTCCATTCCATTATGAAACTAGTGACAAGGAGTCATGGAGATGCATGTAACTTACTTGAGGCTGCCCTGCTGCATACTGCCTGTATCAGAGCTAGACTTGAATGAGGGATAACTGGCCTCATTATGAGCCTTTACTAACTGAGCATGGTGGCCCTTGCCTATAATCTCTGTACTCTGAAAGTTGAGGCGAGATGATCACTAGTTCAGTTCCAACTTGGGCTCAAGACTGAGACTCTCAAAAAAGAAAAAACAAAACAACAAATAAAAAAAATTAAAAGATTTTTATGTTTCTCTTTTAATTTTTTTTAACTGTGCCTAGGATCAGCTACATTTGTCATTCCCATTTTACAAGTGAGAAATCAAATAGCTTGCCTCAAGATACAATGAGTGAGTGGTAGTATACACGGTTAGGATCCAGGCATTCTGGTTCCAAGATATACCTGTAGCAACTATTAATGCTCTGCTTCTCCTAGGTGATTTGCCCAGCTGCTATACACCCAAGGTGGAATTTAGGCTGTGAACATCGTTCTTGTTTGTTGTTAAAGAAATGGAACATTTTGATAGCTTTGTATAGAGTTATAACACATTGAATTATGGTTTTTCTAGCATGCCATGATGCTGCCTGTTTTGACCCATCATATCCGTTATCACCAATGCTTGATGCACCTGGACAAGTTGATAGGATATACTTTTCAAGATCGGTGTCTGTTACAGGTAAAAATTACCCTCCTGTGCACTCACATAATAAAATAGAGGTAATTCATCTCACAGATGACAGATGGTGCATTGAGTCTCTTCTGAGAGACTACTACTTTCCAATCCTTTCACATGTGAGGCTGTCCCTGAAGAAATAGGCAACAACTAAAATATGCCTATCAATCTCGGAAGTGCTTCTTTTAGCTCTTCTAGCTCTGCTGGATATTCTAATTCTCTTCTGAAAGATAAGGATTTTTCGCTTTGTTTTCAGAAGAGGGCTGTACCAGAGTTCTGAAAATTTGATTATGGATACAGATAGAGAGATAAAGGTTAAAATTGCACTGGATGGACAGCTCCTCTCTTGCTTGTGTCATTTGGAATGACCTAGAGATGGTTGTGTTGGTGCTCAAGTTTTGAGACTCAACCTACTGTATTGAAATTTCAGCTGGCCATGACGCATCCAAGTCATCATTTAAATTTTGGAATGAACCCAGACCATGCCAGGAACTCCTTGTCTAACTGTGGGATTCGGCAGCCCAAATATGGAGACAGAAAAGTCCATCACATGCACATGAGGAAAAAAGGTTGGTTTTAGATGACTGTAGGATCCTGTTCTCATAGGGTTGGTCTGTGCTTTCTTGTAAATTACCTTACTCCCTCTCCCCGGAAGTGGTTCTCTGGCAGTCTTTAAATCTTCTTCCTCTGGTGCTTCCTAAGTCATGCTTAATAATATTCACTCTGGGAAGAGTACCATAATGGAAGTGGATGAATTTTTTTAAGAAAAATTTGGGCCATGGAAGTGGCGCTGTAGCTCAAGTGGTAGAGCGCTCACCTTGAGCTGAAGAGCTGAGGGACAGCGCCCAGGCCCAGAGTTCAAGCCCCACAACCGACAAAAAAAAAAAAAAAAAAAAGAAAAATTTGGGCCTTCTCTCAAGTGTTTTAAATATTTTTCAGATATTTAGACCTATAGATATGAAATCTTTTAAAGTCATTGGGGTAAGAAAGTGTTCTTTCCTTGTTTTTTTGTGCGTGGGGTGGGGAGGGCTGGTGGTCTGGTGTTTGAGCTCAGTGCCTAGAGCTTGCTGACAATCTACCCCATGAGCCTTGCCTCACCACCAGCCCTTTCTGCTTCTCTTATTTTTCAGGTAAGATCTTGAGTTTTTGCCTGAGACTGGCCTGATCCACATACTTACATCTTCCAAATATCTGGAATTGTTGTTGTGTATCTCATTTTTTTGGTTGAGGTGATATTTAGATTACTATTTTGCCTCAGTTTCCCTCAAACCAATATCCGCCCCCCCCCCCCCCCCCCCGCCTTTTTTTTATTTGGTTTTTGTTTTTGGTTGGTCATGGGGCTTGAACTCTTTGGGCCTGGGCCTCTGTCTTTCAGCTCTTCAGCTCAAGGCTAGTGCTCTTCCACTTGAACCACAGTGCCACTTCCAGTTTTCTGGTGGTTTATTGGAGATAAGAGTCTCATGGACTTTTTCTGCCTGGGCTGGTTTTGAATCTTGATCCTCAGCTCTCAGCCTCCTGAGTAGCTAGGATTACAGGCATGAGCTTTCCCTTCTTTTTTGAAGTAGCTAGGATTAGAAGCAGGAGCTACTGCATCTGGTCTTAGAAATTTTTCTTTCTGAATGCTATCTGATGGTCTCAGACACTTCTAACCGTATTACTCTTGTATTTGTGTTCTTTTCAAAACAGGAATTAACACCCTAATAAATATCATGTCACGCCTTGGCCAGGACGACCCAACCCCTTCAAGGTAAAAGGGATATTTTTAAAAGACAGATTTATTGTGAAGCAATTCCATACCATGTCATTTATACACTTAAAGGTTTAGAATCCAGTGGTTTGTTATATGTTTGTGAAATTGTGTACCTACTGTCTAATCTAAGAATGTTTTCTTCATGCTAGACCAACCCCCACACCCGTTCACAACCCCTGTTTTTCCATAGCCTTTACAGCTCTTGCTGGCAACCTGTGCTTACTTTCAGTCTATGGACTTGCCTATTCTGAGCATTTCATGTGCATGATATCATATCATAGGCTGTCTTTTATGGCCACAAACGCCTCATTCCTGAGATTAGGAAGAAGTCAAGGGTTTGCTATGAATACTTCCGTACAATAGCATCCTCAAGGCTCTAGCCATATGAGCTAAGCACAGGTACATCGGAAAGGAAGAAGTATAACTATCGCTGTGTGCAGATGGTTTGATCATGTATTCAACCTCTCACTACTGAGTAGATATTAACTATGGGTTTCACACTGAGGAAGTTTTCTTCTATTCCTAGTTTTTGAGTGTGTGTATGTGTGTTTTTTCTTTTTGTGAAAGGCTATAGCATTTGTTTTTGTTTCAATTTTTTATTGGGACACATTAATTAAGGGGGTTGGTTCACTGTGACAGTTCCCCACATTATAAACAATGTATCCTGATCAACCTCACCCACTCTAGCATTATGAGTTTTTTTTTCCTGCTTTTTCTGGATTGAGATAAGCATGTTTTTTTTTTCTTTTTAAGTTCACTCATATGGGTATCAAAATAATTAATTTGGAAGTGATAAATCAAACTATACTTTCCTGAGATAAATCTCACTTGATCCTGATGAGTAATCTTTTTTATTATTTGCTGCCAAATTTAGTTGGCTAGGAGTTTTTCTGTCTACCTTCATAGGAAGCCAGTCCATAGTTTTCCGTTCCCACAATGTTTTTGTCTGTATTTTTTTTTTTATTATGGTATTGGCCTCATGGAATGGGCTGACAGGTTTTATAGATTGGCCTTCTTTATTTTATTGCCTATACATTTATTGTCTCTATACATTCATCTCTGACTTTTGTGTGGCTACCAGTGCCTAAAGCATCTGGGAAGGAAGCAGTCTGCGTCTGTGTAAACCCACAAATACCCCTTGAAACTGAGCAGCAACTGACACAGATAGGTAGCGCCTGGAAGTTGGGCTTTGTGTGGAGTGCATTGAGTTGTCTCTGAACTCATAGGGGAGAGAGCTTGGGGCAGTGTTCTTGTGTAAGTGGAAAGTTGAGTAGCTGTGGCGTGAAGGTGTGGTTTCCCTGGATGAAAGGTAGGTAGACAGGGTTAGGCGTGACACAGTTGAGGCAGTTGCCTCAGGGGATAGCGGCCTCCACAGCGAGGAAGACCTAATAGCTTCTTTCTCTTCATATAGGTAACGTATCTTATCTGAAAGGCTCCATATTTTGGACTTTTTCAGATTTTAGAGTATTTTCATTGGCCTTATTACCTTGAGTAGCCATCATCCCCAAATCCTAGTGCTCTAAAATCCAAAACCTCTTGAGGAATGATACTCAAAAAGTTTTGGGTTTGGGGCTGGGAAGGTGGCTCAGTGGCAGAGCGCTTGCCTTGCATGCATAAGCCCCTGAGTTCGATTCCTCCGCCCCAAATAAGCAGAAAAAGCTGGAAGTGGCGCTGTGGCTCAAGCAGTAGAGCGCTAGCCTTGAGCTGAAGAGCTGAGGGCAGCACTCAGGCCCAGAGTTCAGACCCTACAAAAAAAAAAAAAAAGAAAAAAAAAGCTTTGGGTTTGAATACAAATTATTTGTTTGGGATTTGGGGATGAGGGATGATGAATTTCTGTGCTACTTTTCCCCCCTTCCCCATCTGGGGACTTGAACTCAGGGCTTCAGTGCCATCCCTATGCTTTTTTGTTCAAGACTAGTGCTTTACCACTTGAGCCACAGTCCCTGCTTCCATCTTTTAAAAAAAATTGCCTCTAGTTGCTCAGTTTTTCTTTCTTTCTTTCTTTCTTTCTTCCTTCCTTCCTTCCTTCCTTCCTTCCTTCCTTCCTTCCTTCCTTCCTTCCTTCCTTCCTTCCTTCCTCTCTCTCTTTCTCTCTCTCTCTCTTTCTTCCTTTCTTTTCTGTTCTCTTCTTTTCTTTTTCTTTTTGTTGGTTGTGGGGCTTGAGCTCAGCATCTGGGTGCTGTCCCTGAGCTCCTCTGCTCAAGGCTAGCTGCCACTTTGAGCCACAGCTCTAGTTCTGTTTTTTTGGTGGTTAACTGGAGAGTTGTCAATATAAGTTGTATCTTTTGATGGAATTGTTTAAATCTTATGATTTATAGTTTTTGTCTTATTAAAAGGTATCTCTCTAATTAGAAGCATGATTCAAAGTTGTGGTTCATCCCCAGTAGTTCAAAATGAATGAATGAATGAGTAAAAGGTAAGGCTTTTTGGCTGGGAATGTGGCTTACTGGTGGAGTGCTTGTCCTAGACTTCTTTCCCAGCACTGTGAGTGAGAAGGATTGGGAAAGACAGACAGACAGACAGACAGATAAGCAAGTAACAGGCTTTTTTTTTTTTTTTTACCATGGCAGAAGGAATGGTATTTGAGATGTGGTGTCATTTCTGAAATCACTGTTTGGAAAAGTGGGCATGGACAGAGAACAAATTGGCTCTCTTGCCCTTTGCCTTCTGCCTTTTGCTGCTGTGTTGAGAGCCTCTTGCAGTGAAAGTGCTGCTTTTTCTGATGTAAATTCGACCCTAGTGTCTTTTCAGAAAGAGCCCCCAGCTTGGGCCGCCAGAGTCTGCTGCTATTTGACTGCTGGTGGCTGGCAGTCCACAGCTATGCCCTGTGCCAGAAGCTGGACTTAATGAAGCTTCTTACAAATTTAATTCAGCAGACATTTATCCGGAGTCTTTTAGTTTGAGGCAGTTTGTAGGTATTTTAGGGGCTCCAAAGGCTAGAAAACCAAAGGCCCACTCTCCAGGAAGACCGACTGCCTCGGGTGGGGTGAGAACACTAGGAACATAAATAACTTAGTATGGGAGAGACTCTTATAAGTGCTTCTGTGCAGATCAAAAGTGAAAACATACCCAGAAAACTGCCGAGGGGCTGCGGATAGATCTAGCTGTTGTTCAGGGATTATAGGTCAGTTTTATACTCTGCACTTGAATAATTGAGATGGCTTTAAACTGTTTGCCCTCTCCCCTATTTGTTTCTTAGTTGGTCTTATAAAATAGGATGCGGCAGTCTCTCTGTTCCTTGGAAGTGTTTGTCTTTGAAGATTAAAATTCTAGGAATCAGTGGTGAGATGTTCTCAACTAAGGGGAAGGAGTAGAGCCAGTCAGTCTCTCTGTGGGAAGTCTGTCTCTGGCACTGATAAAAGTGAGAAGGTGGGACCAAGGAGGACAGGGGAAGGGGTCCAGATTACAGGTTCTTGATGAAACTTCCTGCTCTGCTTCTCTGAGCCTTCTGCCCCATTCTGCTGTTGTTCTTTTTAGGATTGTCTTTGCAGTCAGCCAGCTTGCTTATTTCTTAGTCTACTCTGCTGCAAAGCATCTACCTCTTACACAAAGACTGACGTGTCCACCTGTAGTCCTAGCTCCCATGACATATCCCCGGGCCACTTACTTTCATCTCCTAGTAACTCTCCACTGACTAGAAGGCTCAGACTTCCTAAGCTGTCAGGTATTTCCTTTCCCTTCCACACAGATCTTGGTGCTCATCCATTTGCCTTTGCAGTTCCAGTGTGGCCTAGTCTACGTCTGGCTCAAATCCTGCCAGTACGTATATTCTGGTTTCCTTGTATATAATCATGTTACGGAGCTTCTTTTCTTTATTGAACTGTAAAGATTTTGAAAGAGTGTGGTCTTACCTTTTTTTATTTTTCTTTTTTATAGCCAGTGCCTTTTGCAGAATAGGTCAGTAAATAGGTATTAAAGGGAGGAATGCCATTCACTTTACTGCTTTTATACCAGGCTACACCTTGTAAATAGACTAGGGAAACGGGGTGTGTTTAAGGAGAATAATGGTCAGGAGGGGTCTCCATGTCTGCTTAAGCTGATTTGGGCTCAGCTAGGATTTACAAAAAGGCACAAAGGCTTAACTTCACTTCACAGTGTTCGATAGCCTGCCTGCCATCAGAAATACCAAATACTGATGCTGGTATTACCTCAAGCATATGTGCCGCCCAGAATTTTTAGACAATATTGCTGTTTAACCACACAGGTCTCAGCTGTTTATTTAGCATGCAAATTGTGATTGAATACTACCACCAAAGAGTCTCTGAAGCATTAGTCATTTGGCATTCATTCACTGACAGTCCATGTATTGTCAGTAGGCCCTTTGCGAAGAGAAGCTGGAAGAGTAGTAATAGAGAAAAGAGCAAAATCAAGCAGCCATGGTTTGTTTTTCTTTGTTATTTTGGATTGGTAGACTCATTACCAGACAACAGAGAGATACATCTGGGCTCTTTCTTAAATGTCTGTGTGTTGAAGGGATGGTCATTGCAAAGTATAATCCCTTGGGACCCAGGGAGGACTGATTCTTAGATTCTGTGTGGACATGGGGAATCCACTGATGTTCAAGTCTTTCGTGTACAATGGCATGGTATTTATATGTCATCTACACACAAATCTTTAAATCATCTCTAGATTACTTATACAAGTAACCTAATACAAAGCAAGTGTTACTAAACTATTATTTACGAGCTAATGATCAAATGGTCAGGTTTAACACATTCAATAGCCTTTGAAAGTTCTTTTCAATCTGCAGTTACTGGAAGTCACAGATGGAAAATTCATGGCTACTGAGAGGCAATCATGTTTTTTATTTTCAGTCAGTTATATATAAGTATTCACATTCAAAATTCAGTAACAGCATGCACTGGATATATGTGGAGTTACTGGCTTAAGTGGTTCAACTTAAATCCACAAGATGGTTTGCACAGGGCCACTATGTCCAGTGGATCTGAGATCTGACAGGGCTGTGACCTCTTCTTCTCTTCAGTGTCCAGGCAGATGTAATGAGAATGAATTCCTGAATTGGTAGAAGGCTCGACTGACCTCCAAAGCCCTGTAGCTCTCCCTGTCAGTTGCTGGTTGAGGCTTGGAGTATACAAATGAACAGATATGTGAGCCATGCCATGATGGCTTTCTGTCAAGCACATGGCACCTTGCGGGCCTTACTGTTACAGAGAGATTATTGCATTTTGTAAAGTGCATTGAATTTCTAGGACAAAGTTTGCTTTGTAAATGTAACTGTTAATCTAGACTTTTCTGTGCCTATGTAGATCCAGTTCTCAAAGATAAAATAGAGTGTTTAGTCCCTGGTAAACAGATCATGTTGGTGCTTGCTAGTATTTATAGAGTGTGGTTAAGAAGATATAAACAATGGCAGAAGGGATCAAAGATTTGCTGCTGTGAGAAGTAGCAGTTCACTCTGTCGTTTACCAGATAAACCACTGGGTCAGGAATTGCCCAATGTAATAATAAACTAACATGGAATTTAATCCCCATTTTTGTTTGTGGCTTACTGCCAGAGCTTAGTCATAATGCAGAAATAGAAAAAACATGTGCTGGATATGGGAGACTTATTTAATGAGCCTGTTTAGAAATGTGACCTTGTGCCTCAGCAGACTGAATAACAGCCCAGCTCTGTGGTCATTAAAGTTCTAGACCTAGTTCTTGTCTCCAGGAAAGTTTATAAAAGAAATAAAGGCAATGTTCAGGCTACTTTGACTTTATTTAAAGTAGTGTAGCTTTTAAGCAGTTTTTATTCTTTTAGTTCATCTTTTATAATTCTTGGATAAAGCATAAGATGATCCAAATATGATTTGACTCCCCAACCCTACTCCAGCCTCCCACCTGAGTTCCTGACTTTCACATGAACTAGATTTGGTTATGTTGTGCTTTGAATTGTTAGGAAGAAAATAAAATCTCTGCCACAGAAAATGAATTCTTGGGCTGGGAAGGTGGCTCAGTGGTAGAGTGCTTGCCTTGCATGCACGAGGCTCTGGGTTCGATTCCTCAGTACTACATAAGCAGAAAAAGCCAGAAGTGGTGCCATGGCTCAAGTGGTAGAGCACTAGCCTTGAGCTGAAGAACTGAGGGACAGTGCCCAGGCCCAGAGTTCAGGCCCCATGACCGACAAAGAAAAAGAAAAAAGAAAATGAATTCATAGTTTATTGGCTCATGAAAAAGATTAGGATAATATAATTAACTCACCATTTCTTTTTTGTTTGTTTGCTTTTGGTTTTGTTTTGTTTTTTACATTTATTATTATTATTATCTTTAAGTAGTTGTACAAAGAAGTTCCCTTTCTACAAAACAGTATATGAATACAAGGTGTCTGACAACATTGTCAATCATCGCTTCTAACCCACCCCTTTTCTCGCTTTTTTTTAAAAATTGAGATTAGGTGATTACATAAATTTCACAGTATTGTAGAATAGTGATATTCAGTTAAAGTCACAAACACATTTTAACCTTCACAAGGCAAATTGTCATTATCATGGCCTATAAAGTTTGTGAATTCTATGAGCTTTGACAATACAAGTTATTTCTTCCACATTGGGTGATGTTTACATTTCTTTCCTTTAGCTTAGTGTAAGCGGTTCCCTCTTTCCTTTTCATTCCTCCCTTCCCATCACTGTCTTTGGGTTGCCTAGTTCTTTTTCTTCTATGTCCAGTGCAGCTGATGGGCCCCTTTGTTGTATGTTGTTCCATTTCCCACTTATTCTGAGTCCTCCTCCTGGCTTCCCCCCATTGCATGCATATATCTGCTATATATAGCTGGTCAAGAACATTGAGTCATTTAATAATGATATGACAAAATGAGTCTTATTTTTTAGCACTTGCCCTTTATTTATAGCTTATTAGCTTTAGAATTTTTCAAAAGGACTTCATGGTTACACCATTTTAACCATTGAATAAATAATGTCTCTGTTTTGTTTTCCAAGAATAATAACAGATGGTTTTGGAGTTCAGAAAACAGGCTTTTGTCAGGAAGCAAGATTTCAGTCCTAACTAGCTTCAATAAGATTATTTCTTGTTGGTGGGGGGGGGTTCATTGGGTCTTTCTGTTTGCTTTGTTCATTGTTTTTGACACCATTTCTGGCTCAAGACTGGTCTTGAGCTCTTGATCTTCTTGCATGTCTCCAAAATGCTGAGATTACAGGTGTATGCCACCATGCCCAGCTTGAGTTCTTAAAAAAAAAAAATCAGAACAAAACATAATGTTTTATGTTTTACTGTGGGACTAAGTCACTCTTAGCTAGTGGAGTAGCAACAATAACAAAAAAATTAACATGTCCTTTAAAAAATTTTAGATTATGAATCCTTTAGTATAGCCATTAAAATGAATTTTTTATCACTCCCACTCTATCTTTAGTTTTCTATTAGTGGCTATCAATTGCTTTCCTGAATGCCTTTTTTATATAAACAAAAGTCATAAACTGAAGGCCTTCTTTAAAAAAAAAAATCTAGTTTGTTCCTATTGCCAGTTTTTCCCCCAAGATTCCAAAATGTAGAAGTAGCATAGGGCAGAAGAACAAATAACAAATGAGATAAATGAAATAATACAAAATTTCACTCAAATTTTCAGTTGGATGATGTGGTAGCCAATGGCCATGTAATTTACACATATTTAAAATGTTCTGCTGTATAAATGAACCTAACATCAGGAAACAGAGCGATAAAAGTAGGCTCTAACGTTGCCATAGATTGAGTCTTGAGGGATTGGAGCTTTATCGAGTATCCCTTGGGGCTATCAGTGCTTAAGATGGGGTTTCTAGTTGCCAGTGTGAATGAACAGAATTTGGGAGAGAGAACAGAGAAGGGAGAGAGGGTAGTGAATGTGTGGGGCAGCACCCTGGATGCTGGTCAGCTTGGAGCTGAAATGGCTGGCACGTGGGTTAGTCTTGCTAGTTGCATTTTGGAGAAGATGTAGGTCTTTGGTGGAGGTCTTTCTGGATACCCCAGGAGTCAGGGAAGTCAGCTTATGCTGAGGCACTGGCCTTTTTGCTCTGTGCTAGGATGGCTAGCCCTTTTCTCTTGCATGGTGCTGTCATCCTATTCCAGCTAGCATAGAAACAAGACCCTCGATTTCTCTCTCATATTCAACAGCACTTACTACCTCCCAGCTTTCCTAGGCAGAATCAGATCTGTCTCCATCCCTTCAGAGTGCTCCTGGGTGGCCTTGTGACTTCGCTGTGAGCGAGTCAGTGCTCTCTGCCTTGTACAACCTGGGCCTCCTTGCTCTGTCCCCCTGGCTAGCCCTTCCCCTTGCCAGCCTCTCTCCTGCTTGACTTCTCAGCTTTGACACTCCTGGTTCAAGAGTATGTCCTTCGTTTTTGTAGCTGTGTTGTCTCCCCAGGTCATGTCATCAATTTCCTGAAGATATATTATGAACCATGTGTGCTCATGATTAATGAGCTAATGTACCCTACACTTTACTAGATCTCTCCATGTGTGTGTTTTATGGGCATTTCAAGATGTCTTAGATGAAAGTCTTGTTTTCTTCAACATTTCCTCCATATTTGATCTTTGGGCATCTTTTCAGGGGAGGTGAGCAGGTACTGGGGTGCAACCTCAGGGCCTGGGTTGTGTCCTTTAGCTTATTTTCTCAAAACTGATGCTCTACCACCTGAGCCACACATCTAGTAAAAGCATTTTTGGTTGTTAATTGGATCAGTGTCATCAACTTTCCTGCTTACGCTGGCTTCGGACCTCAATCCTTAGATCTCAGCCTTTAGAGTAGCTAGGATTACAGACATGAGCCATTGGCACATGGCATACCCATTTTCACTCAGCTACTAAAGCTGGACTCTAGGTTTTTCTTGTTCTCAGTTCTAAATCTAAGTCCGATTATGTCATGTCCCCAATCAACCAGTGAAGGAAGCATGTTAGTACTGAGAGGGGATGGCTGACTTGTATACATTGGGGAAATTTTCCCTGGGCTATCTTCCTGTTTGCCTGTGAGATGTGACTTCATCACACAATTAAGACATAAAGTGTGATCTGCGCACTGGGATGGGAAGGCAAGTATTAATTATGTAGAGGCAGGGCTTCAGAGAGAAATATAGACTTTAGATACTGGGTTGCGTCTAGAGTTTGTGTGATGAGAAGGGTATCTGGAGAATAAGACTGACTCCTGTAGTCAGTTCTGACTGTTCTCTCTCTGGTCCACCGGATGACAGTATAGAAGTCCACACTTGACCCAGCAGTATAAAGTCACTGTAATTTCTCTGGATGCTGTCATTCTGGTTCCAAGGGAAGGAAACTTTAGGTTCGAAAGCCTGAATGTATAAGAGTACCTTGGACTACACCCCCTTCCCAATATGTAGGTTCTGATGGGGCTTACTGCTCATGATTGTGAGGAATAAGGTAAGGCTGTGGTTTGTAGAGCTCTAACCCAGATGACCCTCCATTGTGCTATTTTAAGTGAGCTTTTGAATTTTCATTATAGGATTAATCACAATGAACGGTTGGAGTTCCTGGGTGATGCCGTTGTTGAGTTCCTGACCAGGTAAGTGGACTATTTTTACAATTCCCTAGTAATTATATCTCTCAGGTAACATACTTATTATCTTGCCCTCTTTATAAGTAGCTAAACGGGCATTGGAACGCTATGCATTTTGTCTTTTCTGTAGAGCTTAACAGCCACGTGTCTGTGGCTCCTGCCCTTGACAACTGCGAGAGCTGCAGCTGTAATAAGCGCGATTACCAGATGAAAGGCTGGTATCTCTGTCCTGTCAAGCATGTGCTAAAGTTGCTTACAGCCACCGGAGATCAGCTAGTCTTGGTCTAGATATTTCTGAGCTTATTCTCAGTGTAAAAAGAAAGGGATGATATTTTAGACATGTCATTTTATCTTCCAGGATTTGTCTTTGATCCCTTTCTTACTCTTTCTGATGTCTGGGGAAGTAAAGATTACAAGTAATTTTAATGACTTGATTTTGGGGTGCGTACACGCGCACGCACATGTGTGTATGTGTATGTGTTTGTGTGTGTGGGTTTTTTTTTTTTTTTGCCAGTTGAGGGTACCTGAACTCTGGGCCTGGGCGCTGCCCCTCAGCTCTTCAGCTCTAGGCTAGCGCTCTACCACTTGAGCCACAGTGTCACTTCTGGCTTTTTCTGCTATGTGGTGCTGAGGAATCAAACCCAGGGCTTCATGCATGAAAGGCAAGCACTCTACCTCTGAGCTACCTTCCCTGCCCTCCAGAAGTATTTTAGGGTCCTTGATTTAGAGGGAAGGGCTGGAGAGTGTTGTGTTGTTTTTCCATACTCATCTTTTTTTCATTATCTTTCTTTTTTTGTTTTTGTTTTTGTTAGTTCTGTAGCTTGAATGCAGGGCCTGGGCACTGTCCCTGAGCTTCTTTTGCTCAAGGCTAGCACTCTACCACTTGAGCCACGGCGCCACTTCCAGCCTTTTCTTTTTTATGTGGTACTGAGGAATCGAACCCAGGGCTTCATGCATGTTAGGCAAGCACTCTACCACGAAGCCACATTCCCAGCCCTCATCATCTTTTGTTTACAGGAAGTGACACATGCTTCTCTTGGAACCTTCTTGAGTATTTTTTATATTTTTCAGTTTATTTCTTTGCACAAGTAAAAGACATGAAAAGACTAAATGCACATAGCTGTCCCCGTGGCCATCGAATCTGTTAGAATGGTGTGTAGTGGTGGTAGAGGCTGTCCATAGCTGTGGCCCACATGCACTCACCACGTGGCCTTCTGCCCAGGTCTCACACTCTGCTGATCGGATTCTGTGCCTCATTCTTACTGTTAAGCTCTGCTCCTGCCCTGTCCATGTGGCTACTGGACCCCTGCTCAGGGTTTCCCAGAGTTTTCGTCAGAGGCTGCCTGTAACCCAAGCCAGGGAGAAGCCTTTGTTTACAGTACAAATTTTGCAGTTTCAGACATTTCCTCTTAATGGATATAAACAATGTGACAGATTGTGAAGTCTTTGTTGTCATCAGATTGCAGAGAAATCTTTTAAGAGAAATAAATGGGGAAATATAAGTGAATGTTAGCTGCTTGGATTTTTGCTCATTCATGCATATTTGGCTTACCATTTAACTTTTGAAAGGCTTTGAATCAGACCTGTTAGTTCTCTATTGTAGGTATTGTGTGTTGCCCTCTTTCTGTAATCTAGAGGCAAGACAAAATTGTTTTTGCTCCTTACTTGTGTTTCTTTTGTGTGTGCGTGTGCATGTGTGTGCGTGTGCATGTGCGTGTGTGCGTGTGTGTGTGTGCGTTTTGTGGAGTTTTGAAAATTATCCTTAAGTAGTTGTACAAAGGAGTTACCATTTAACAAAGTAGTTGCTTCTCAACAATGCAGTTTATGAATTCAATATATCTTGATCAATGTCACCCCTTTCAACATTGTCCCCCATCTTTCCCTTACCTACCCCTTCATACACATATACATACATACATAAACACACACACACACACACACACACACACCCTTGTATATGTATGTGTAAGTATACATATACAATGTATATCTTTGTAGGTTATACATTGGATTCTTCGCTGTATTTTCCCCCTCTTCTCCTCTTCATTTGTCCACCCTTTTTCCCTTGACCCCACCCCATCCCTTTTGAGTACACTTTCTATTGTTTCATTTTGCTGAACTTTGCCTTTGCCTTTCTAGGAGATTACATGACTTGAGTTCTCACTTGAATCTACCGTATGGATCAAGGCAGAATTTTGTGATGCCTATTTATAAATGTGCCCTTTCTTTTGCAGTGTCCATCTGTACTATTTGTTTCCTAGCCTGGAGGAAGGAGGATTAGCAACCTACCGGACTGCCATTGTTCAGAATCAGCACCTTGCTATGCTGGCAAAGGTACATGAATGAAGCCTGATGTTCTCTTCTTTAGTGCATGCCCAATTCTGCCTTTGATAGTCTTTAGAGCATCTTAAGGGTATAGTATTTATAGAGCACCAGTGTATTGGGTTTGGGTTTTAAGGATTCAGCTTTAGTAATTCTGTTACCTTTGTGAGTTTTATCAGCAGCTAATGAATTCCTCAGTGAGATAACTCGAAAACAAGATGGAGAAAAATTGGACAGCTGTACATGAACAGGTTAAACATCTGGGGAAAGGAAACATGGGAAGAAAGCAAAAGAATAGAAATATTTCATATTTTCCTTTTCTTTATTACATTTGTTATTAATTTATGTTAACAAGCAGAATTATAGCTTTCAACAGAATACGTCAGACAATTTACATCTACAAGGAATACTTGATAGACCTTTGAGAATCTCCAAATCCCAAATCCCATTAATTAAGATTTAGGTTGTAGGCTGTCTGGTTTGCCTCACTGACTTAGCTGAGTGACTAACAGACCTTCCTTTTTTTGTATGTGTGTGTTGGTCATGGGGCTTGAACTCTGGGCCTGGGCGCTGTCCCTCTGCTTTTCAGCTCAAGGCGAACACTCTACCACTTGAGTCACAGCGCCACTTTTCTGCGCCAGTTTTCTGGCGGTTAATTGGAGATAAGAGTCTCACGGACTTTCCTGCCCAGGCTGCTTTGAACCATGATCCTCAGATCTCAGCCTCTTGAGTAACTAGGATGACAGGCATGAGCCACTGGCACCCGGCTGAACCTCTTCTTAATTTAGATTTATGCTATGGGTTTTACTTACACCATTTAGTTTGATGTTCTTATCTCCATGTTACCTTTAGTAAACCATAGATAATAATGAGGCCCTTTCATTGGCCCTTCAGAGCTCTGTCCACACATCATATTGCAAGCAGGAGAGCCCGTAGACAAGTTGATCCTTGAGTTTTCATGAGCCAGCTTATAAAGTGCTTGGGATGATTTTTATTTGTAATAATCACATAAAGATGTCAATAAATTTGGGGGCGTTGGTTATTTGTATTGTTCCTACTGTGGTCCCTAGGATAAATCTACACACTTTTATAGACCTTTTGGGATTATGCAATAACAGAAAGACCCATGGCTCTTCAATCTCCCAAGACCAAGGGTCCAATGGAAAAGCTTTTGTGAGCTGTCCTTAAGTTTTAAATGTTTTCATCCTTTGTTTTGGTGGTAATGGTTATTGAGGTTTGAACTCAGGGTCTATGTCTAAGTTCTCCCCCTTCTTCATTTTGATTTGGAATTTGACACAGAAGACTAGATAGAACCATCTTACTTTCAGGCTGGTTTATTGATTTGATCTTATCAACTTGTTAATTTTATTCAAAACAAGGTCCATTTGGCCTGTAGTTTTTGTGGTACTAAGAAGGCATTTTTTTGTTGTTGGTGGTGGATGTCATTGATCTTGAACTCAGGGCCTGGGTGCTGTTCCTGAGCCTCTTTGTGCTCAAGGCTAGCTCTCTACCACATGAGCTACAGCACAACATTTTCTTTTTCTGAGTAATTTATCAGAGATAAGAGAGTCTCACAGACGTTCCTGCTTAGGTTGGCTTTGAACCTCCATCCTCAGATCTTAGCTTCCTATAGCTAGGATTGCAGGTATGAGCCACTGGGCCTGGCTAAGGTATTGTTTTATCTTATGTAATACCATCATTGTAGTTACAGTGATTGGTTTAGAACCAGCCCTGGTGGCATTTGAGAATGGGGATGCTTAATAAAGACCCTAGGTACCCAAATGAGCTGACTTGGTTATAGCAACTTCCCAGTGAATACCATTCCAAATGCTATGTAAAACTGCTTTAGGGTTTAGTTGATTTAATTGTCAAATGCTTCCTAATTGGAAATACATATTAGTAAGTATATTGTCACTCCATTCCCCATTGTTCTCAGTTCAGGATATAATGGGATTGCAAGTTATTCTTCAAACATTTGTAGGGATGACAGAAGGGAGGATATTTACAAAGTGTGGGAAGTTGTACTGGCACAGAAACAAGCTATTACATAACACACTGGGTTCTATAAAGAGCAATGAGTAATGATAGAGTGGTCATTTTCTTTTGTCTATTTAGTATTTCTGCTTGGTCTTCCTACTCTAAGCATAGGTCTTATCATTCCCATAGTACTGGGTTCTAGCAGAAGGCTGTGATGGTCCTATCTTCTCCAGTCTAGACCAGTGTCTCTTCACCATTAGAGTATTGGGGGATGTGGAAGAGAATCTCCTGAGAGATGAACATTTCAACACAGACATAGTAGAACATTACTCTTTCCATTGTTTCTGGTGTTGGGGGTTGAACTCAGGAGTTTGCGTGTGCTTAGTGTAGTCTCTGCCACTGACCTACGCTGGCAGCCCTTACTCTGTCTTTCCTTTGTACAAGTTCCACTAATATGCCTGTGGAAATGTGAGAAGTCAGGAGATTCTCAGCACTTCAGAATAGTTGTTTCTAAGAAAAAAAATGCAGTACGCAATCTGCTTTCAAGCAGGGCTCCAGGGATAGCAAACAATTGGATTTTCCCAGTGCAGCTGTGAAACAGATGAAATCTGCATATTCCAGTGTAAACTCTTGTACTTTGGGATCAATTTTTCTTTAGAGGTGTTTTCTGTTGTTATATTTGTGTTAGTCAAAACTCTCATTTGAGTGTATTTCAGACTCTAGAAATAGCCATGTAAAATACTGATTGTGTGTCTTGCTTTTGTTGTCTCTTTTTGCATTATAATCTTACGGCTACTTAACACACATACACAAAATCTTTTCTCTGATGAGCCTCCTACTATGCTCCATTGTTCAATGACTTGTGATGTCCCATATTACACAACACGGTACTGTTTATTAGCTATTTATTGATTTGAATTTCACGGTAATAGAAACAGATTTATTGCAGATTTATGCAATATTTATGTATTTTTCCCTTTTATGAAAAGCATTACAATTTCAATCTTAGAATAAAGTAACCATCTTGTGTCTAGTTCAAAAAGGAATTATATTTAATTATCTGCTCGGTAACAAACAAGAAGCTACAGAAATCAAAGTGAAAGTGCCAGTTATGATATATGCATATGTAATTCCAGTGCTTAGGAGGCATCAGCAGGAGTATTGAGGGTTTGAGGCCAGCCTTAGACTTCAGTGAGTCCCTGTCTCCTAGGGAAAAAAAAAAACAAAAATGAAAGCAAAGTAGAGAGGGACTAATAGGTAAGAGTAAAATGAAACTATAGGAAAACAAAGTGTCTATGGATGAACTCATAATCCCATTGCTATATAGGACCACAAATTTGGATTGTATTTTCTTTCTTTTGTAATAATATATATTTTTTTGTTTTAAACTGTTTGTGTGCAGTTTTATCAAGGGTTTATCAGAATAAAGTAGAAGAAATGGGGAGAAAGGGAAAAACGTTTCTTGCTTCCCACTCAGGGAATTGGGAATAAAATGACTCATTGGCTTTAAAATTTCTGAGGCCAAATCACCAAAGAAGTGCTTACTGTTCACCCCAAGTGATGTTGTCAGGGCCCTTGGGATATATCCAGTTCCTTAGAAGATCTCACTAAGCCTGCAGACAGAAGTGTAGAAGCCTCCTAAATGACAACGATTTAGCGCCCCTGAAATACTTCTTAAATCAAAAAAAAATTTAAAGCTGTAAGGAATTTTGAAATTTTGTTTTGTTTTGACACCAGGCTGACCTTAAACTCAAGATCCTTATGTCTCAGCCTCTCAAGTGTTGGAATTATAGGTGTGAAACACCACACTTGGGTATTTTGGTATCTTCTAAGGCTTCCTTTTCCCTGCTCCTAAACATCTGTGCAGTGTGGTGTAGACATGAATACCACATACTTACCTGTAGAATCAAAGATGTGAAGCTCTTAAAACTTTGGGTTAGGGTTGTGTCTTCCTACAAGTACTAGGTGAACCCAGGGACCTGTGGTTGAGTAGCAGAAAGTTACTACAGCTTATACTGACATCTCATCTAAACTGGGTTTTCGAAGGATCAAATTGGATCAGTTCTGAACCTCAAACTATTGGAGTTTGGGAGACAGTTGAGTCAGAATGGAACCACATGTAAAGGATTCCTACTGAAGGGTAAAATAAGGTCTGAGGAAACTAATGTGAAAGAGAATCGCTCCCCTCCCCAGGAGATGCTGAGTTATTTTAGTTGGGAATTTGGCATACTTTTTCTTACTTTTTTGTTTTTTGTCATTTTGCTTTTTGTAGAAACTTGAGCTGGATCGATTCATGCTATATGCTCATGGACCTGACCTGTGTAGAGAATCAGACCTTCGGCATGCAATGGCTAATTGTTTTGAAGCATTGATAGGTAATTTTTTTTTTAAATCTTCTTTCCTGTGTGTGTGAGCTATGGAGAGCATATAGCATTTCTTGCAAAAATTTAGGACAATGACTTGATCTCAAAGCGTATAATATCCCTAACATTACACCCCCAGCCTTCTGTTCTAGTTATTTAATTCCTCCAAAACATTGATCATACTTTCTTTTGCAGTTTTGGCATCTGGTGTCATATCGATGTATAGTAGTTCCTGAGTCGAAATAGTGAATTAACAGGGAAATGGATTATTTCCTAGCTTTGATTCAGGGTCACATATTCAAACGAACTATATGGATATTTGCTAAAGAAACTCTAGTGTTGTTTTTTTTAAACCACATTTGAAATTATTTGGAAGCTTTTTCTGATATAACTGTCTTGAAAACACTGCATTACCAAGTGTTGAATCCCTATAACTACTTTTTATTCACTTGAAGCATGGCCACTGTAAACCTTCTCTTCTATCCACTGTTCTTTGTCCACATCCAGGATTCAGTTCACTATTGGTATGGATAGTTATGGAGAACTAATTAGCTGTTGATTACAATGAAATGTCATAGTAGATTGACAGTTTCTCGATTGTTTTGAATAAATGAATCATGTTATATCTATTTTCCAAAGACCTCTACTTCATCCCTTTTGTCCTATTCCTTTGAAAATGAACATTAAAGTTTCCCATTATTGTTTCATGTGGCTGCTAGGAGAAGAATGCTTAATAAGTATCCACAGTCTTTCTTGGCTATGGCTGCTTTCCACCATTTTTGGAGAGTTTATCACATGAAATGTGCACATAGTATTTGGCAGTTAGTATTACTCTGGGTTCCAAGAGCTAGGCAGATGTATTCAACTGCCTGTCCTATCAGTTACCAGTTTCTTAGTCTCTAATATCTTTATTTTCCCCATCTTGGGAGATGAAGATAATGTCACTTACCTCAAGAGTTCTTAAAAGTATCCAGTCCTGGCAACATCCAATCCGGAGCAGAGTTTGGCTTAATTAAGTCTCTCCTAATTACCTAAGTCTCTACCTAATTACCATAATGGTGACAGGAATGTGAATTCACTTTGCACAGTGCCCTGGGCATGAAGACTCACCAAACCACAACATCGGCTACCATTCCAGACATTTTAAATAGTTGTAATTATTAAGAAATATACTTAGTTACTAAAAGCCCTGGTGACTTCATGTGTTAACATTGAGCACAGAGCGCATATCTGAAGATCTAAACACTTCTTTCATTTCAAGAATGACTATCCTCTTCCAGGGTTATTTAATACTGAATGAAGTGTGACTATAATGTTTTACTGTTGTAAAAGTTATCTTGATGTTTTTGGTGTGTATGTATGCACGAGTGTGTCACTATTAGGGCTTGTGCTTGTGTGTGCCAGGCCTTTTTCACTAAAGATTGATGTTCTATCACTTCAGCCACACCCCCATTTTTGGCTTTTTTTTTTCTGGTTAATTAGAAATAAGAGTCTCACAAATTTTTCTATTTGAGCAGGCTTTGAACTACAATTCTCAGATCTCAGCCTCCTTGTAGATATGATTTTAGGAGTGAGCTACTGGGTCCTGGCTTTGTCCTGTATTTCATTTGCAGAAGGCACCGTTGGCCTGGGACACTGATTTTGTCTATTGTGCTTTTCTTTAGATACCTGTGTATATTTCATCTAAAGCATAAACCTTGAATACAGCCATACTTTTACACCATCTCCATAATAGAGCCCATATCCATTTGCTTCATGGTCATGCATAGTTGGCCTCTTCTACTCACAATATCAGAGTTAGGTTGTAGTGAACTGGATTTTTCATTTCAGTCTAATTGATATACAAAGCATTGCTATACGAGGGAAAGATGTTACCTTTAAAAGCATCACTCCTAAACTTATCCTTTTTTTTTTTTTTCTTTCTGTGACTGGTTTCTGGCTTGACTTTTTGCTTTTTATAGCGATATGTAATTTTCTCTGAATATTAATGCAGCCTTCCTTTCGACATTGTCTTCTTTTTATGTAGGAGCTGTTTACTTGGAGGGAAGCCTGGAGGAAGCCAAGCAGTTATTTGGACGCTTACTCTTTAATGATCCGGTATTTATCCTCAGCCATTTTTGTTTTCCTCTGTTAGACATCATTATGGAAGATTTTATTTCCACTGCTTTTTTGTGTTTTGAAGAGACTTGTGGGAGAAACTAAGTGCCCCAATTTGTCACAGTGGTAGATGTCAGGTCATCCAAAACAGCCTTCTCCAGCCTTGCAGGTGGGGAAGTCGGGAGGCATTTACAGGAGGAGTTTTTATTTCACCCAGCCATCCTTTCCTGTGGTCTGTAGATGAACTGCATTCTGAAATGAAGTAGGAATACAGATGAAATTGGACTTAGCTTCATTTAGAAATTTCTCAAGTTAATTATGATTTTATACTTTATAATCATTGGGTACCTACCCCATGCAGGCTTAGTTGAAGCTAGAGCCTTTTGGCTCTCCTGTTGGTGATTTGTTTTTATGTAAATTATGTAGACGAGATAAATGAATATGTATTTCCAAAAGTCACCTCACAGGGTGTTTGTGAAGAATAGAGCAAGGGGGAATCTTCCCTCTCCCCCCCCCCCCCCAGGCAAATTATAGTTATTAAGAGAAAAAAAAAGATCCTAAAATAGTTCTGGTTGTTACTAAAGTATTAAGCTATTAATAGTGCCAGAGATACCTTTTTAATCTTGCATGCAATAGAGCATACTAGTTGCCTTTTTTGTTGTTGTTCCAAAACAAGTCAATTTAATACTTAAAGGGGGAGGCAACTCCGTATTCCAAATTGAAATGTCATCATAATTGAATGAAATAGCCCTTGTGGAGTAATAAAGAACACAGGAAGCCAGTGTTTTAAGCTTATGTGAAACCTTTAGCTTAAGTGGCTGTCAGATATTATTACTGCATTTCTTTGGGTTGGGAAAAAAAATCAATAGTTTAAAAAGTATGACCTGGATGATGTTCATATCCAAAAATTAGGTTTTTGTTACACTTTTTTCTTTTTTTTTTTTAATTGTGAAAATACGGTACAGAGGAGTTAAAATTACATGGGAAAGATAATGAGTACATTTCTTATCAAGCATTGTTGTCTCCTCTTTGTTTCCCCTTCCCATCCTTTACATGTTTTTCTAAAGACATCTGAGGATGTCTTACTCATATAAACAAAGGTGCAAACAAGAGCTCATGCATTTTTACACTTCAAATCTTAAGGTAATTGTTCTTCTGGCCTTTATCTTCTGTTGGCAATTGCGATAACCTGTTCACTGTTTCATCCCTCCTGTCTGCCTCTGTGTCTCCCCATCCCAGTCAGCCTCTGCCCAGTTCTCCTTCACCTGCATCTATCCCTCTGCTCTTGTTCCTGCAGCTTTTTTTTTATACCTTGTGTTCTTAATTGCATCCATTTGTGTTGAGATTCTTTTCTGTCTTCAAACTGCTTCTCTCCTACTTGTCTACCTTGCAAGCTTATCTTATATTTCCAGTACCTAATGCAACGCTGGCATGTGCAGCGTGCAGTAAATATTTGTTAAGAGAGTGAAATGAATAAATGACTAAATGGAAGAGCTGAGTCTGAGTGTTCTCTTACAAATGGGACAGCTGAGATTCACAGTTTGTTTTAGTGTGTTTTTTAGGAAACTGTGGAGTGCTCTATGACTCAGGGCTTCTAACGCAGAATTTTCAAGTTCACAAACTTAGACATTGAAATCTCCAGACTGGTTTGCATCTGCTCTCTGAAGGGTGTGAGAATCACTAGCAAACCACTGTACTTTCTGTGTAGTAATAGTATCGTAAAGTCTTACCAGCTAAAGAAGTCAAAGACAGTATTTTAGGCCAATCAAGGCCAGGCAGGCATCTACACGTAGGAGGAAGAGAGGCACCTCCTTCATTCTGAGATTCTTGACTGGAGGAACAGGAGCGCTATGTGTGGTGACTCATGCCTCTAATTCCAGCACTCAAAAGGTTGAAGCAGGAGGATCATGAGTTCAAGGCCAGCCTAGGACACATAGTGAGACCTTGTATGGACAAACAAAAATAAACAGGATTAATTAAGAGCGTGAGAAGGGCAGGGGGGCAGGCTTTGGGTTTGGCTCCTCATGTGAGTGAGGGCAGTTTAGCAATTGAGTGCCCTGCTAATTATTATTCAGAGGTAAGACGCTGCAGAATAGGCGAGAGCACGAAGACGGTCTTTATGACACCTGATAGCTGCTGAGGGAGAGGGAAACCTTGTTTCCTCTTAACTTTGCTTCTACTTTAGCCTATGTCTGTCCTCCTGGCCCTGTTAATGTCGGGACTATCTTCTTTCTCTCTCACTTGATGTTTCCCTCTTTCAGACACTGGGTGCTTTTGGTCTTGGAGTAACCTCAAAGTAACCTAGTATATTCATGCCATTGTTTGATTTTGGTTACCCGAGTGGCCTTCTTAAGAAGGAGAGGTATTTCATAATTTTTCCTGTCTATTTTCTCATTATGAACTCTGTCCCCAACATCTCTGGAGCTCTAGAAATTGGAAAGATCATCTGATCAGCCTCTCCTGAGTGTCCACAGATTCTCATGGTTAGCATGGAATCTGTCACCTTTAGTCCTAACTCAGCCAGAAGCCTTAGAATCTTTCCTTTTGCTAAGATTTGTTCTCCCTCTACCCTATCACTGGCAACCTTTGGCTTTTAACTTGCTTCACGCTCCTGCCATGTTCATTGTGTGAATGTATGTGTGTGAATGTGAGTGTGTGTGTGTGTACATGTCCATACCAGCATTAGGGCATGAACTCTGGTCCTTACACTCTCACTCAGCATTGTTGCTTACCACTGGCCCTCAAGCCCCACTTCCCTTTTTTTTGCTGGCTACTTTGAAGATTAGACTCTCCTGGACGTGTCTGTGTGGGCTGGCTTTGAACCTTGGTTTTCAGATCTCAGCCTCCTCTCTAGCCAAGACTGTAGGCATTGGCCACAGGGGTTCAGCGATTGTGTTCAATCTTGGTTTCTTCATTTCTCACCTAACAGACTGCTATTCCCCACCCCTGCAGTCCACCTGTCATAGTACATGATATATCTACAATTCACAGGTCTTTCTTGCTTAAAATATTTGATCACTGTCTACCAAAGTCTGTACTGTGCAACACAGGATCTAGTAGTTTTTGTGAACTTTCTCTCAATATTTCAGTATCCTTTATTTCCACTTCTTTATGTCATTTTCTAGGAATTTCCTTTTTGTGCCCTTATATTTCTAGGCATTTTGTTTGTGTGTGTGTTTCTGAGGCTCCACTTTGACTTTCACTTGCTGAATTGCTGAATTCTTCAGATCCTCTTGAAGATTTATCTGATATCATGCAGGCAGAGTGTTCTGAGTCCTTCTGTGTGGTTTCTTCTTCATGTCCCTCTCCCCATCTGACAACTCGACTATTTCATTTCCATTTCCTTCAATCTGGAAAAGTAGCAGCTCTGACCTAGTTTTGAATGATTTTTCACCATTAGAAACTTAAGCAAGTTACTTAATTATCCCTATTTGCCATCATGCTTTCCCACTGAGCCTTTCTGAGGACATAGATAGTGTCCTATTCATTTTAAGAGCTTAATACATTATAGATGTTCAGTAAAAATATGTGGCACAAATGAATGGCCTGATCACTCTTGAACATTTCCCAGAGGAGCAAACTGAAGGTGGAATTGTCCATATGCTCTCTGAGCTGGTTAATGGTAGCATGGAGATCCCAATCTAAATCTTTTCCAACTAGAGTATTTTAGCAGTTGAAATAGTCTGGTTGTGAATATTAGGATGTGACCCCATGATGAATGGCTAAGAGCATCCAAGGAGGAATCAGCATTTTGGAATGAATAACATGCAGCAGCAAAGAGAAAATGAACCAGAATGTCCCAGAGAATCTTGAGCTTTTGGAGATTGGGGTTGGTTGGAGCGAGAGCTGTTTTACTGTGCTGAAACATTATTATTGACAGTCACATTTCCTGTGGCCCACCACTTCAGGTTTACAGTGCTAATTCACTGAGGCATTTGAGGATACTTTGCAATTATCTGTGGCATACACATGAGGAAACAGAGGCTTAGAGAGTCCAAGGAATCTGCCAGTTAAACCAAAATTAAACCCAGGGAACAAAAAGTGAGCCTTTGTCACTCCTCCTTTTCTTTTTTTTTCTTTCCTTTCAGTGAATCCTTTTTTATTGCCCCAGATCACCCTCATCTCCGGAGTATGAAGATTACATGCATGCCCCTTAAATCTAAAACTCCTATATGCAGCATCTCTTTTGAATTTGATGCATATGTTAGTTGTACAAAATGATGGATTTCATTGTGGCATTTTCATGTGTGTATATAATATACTTTGATTATTGTTACTCCCTGTGACCCTTTATTGCCCTTCCTTTACCTCCCACTGGCCCCCTTCCTCTGCCCACATAGTGTTCATTCAGCTTTCATGTCTATATCTTTTTCTTTTGCTAAATCTAGATTTGACATATGAGAGAAAACATGAATTTGTCTGAGATTGGCTAATTCATTGAACTTGATCTCCAGTTCCACTTATTCTTCTGCGAATGATAACATGTAGTTCTTTATGGTCAAATAAAATTCCATTGGTGAGATATTTCCCATTATCTTTATCCATCTGTTGCTGGGCACATGGGGCTGATTCTTAACTTGGCTATTGTGATAGTGCCTCAGTAAATACAGTAGATGTGTAAGCCTCTACTCTAATTTAGAGTCCTTCCAGGGTTTGCCCAGGAATGGTATAGCTGTATCATAGGGGATTCTATCTTTAGTGTTTTGAAGAACTTCCATATGGTTTTCTTACCTACAGTATATAAGAGTCTTTTTAGCTTTTTGTTTTGTTTTTGTTTTCTGGATGATAGCCATTCTCACCAGGATGAGATAGAATCTCAATGTTGTTTAATGAGTATTTCCTTGATGGCTAAGAAGGATGAACATTGTATCATATATTGGTTAGCCATTTCTATCGAAAATTCTTTTCAATTTATTTGCTCATTTCAGTTAATGTGCCTATTTATTGATTATTGTTTGGATTATTTGTTCGTTTGGTGTTTGTTTGTTTATTTTGGTGTCTGTCCTGGGGCTTGGATCCAGGGCCCGGGAACTGTCTCTGAGCTTTTGTGTTCATGACTAGCAGTCTAACACTTGAGCCACAGCTCTACTTATGGCTTTTTGATGGTTACTGGGAGATAAGAAGCTCACACTTTCCCTTCACAATCTGGCTTCAAACTGTAATCTTCAGATCTCAGCTTCTTGAATAGTTAGGATTACAGGTGTGTGTCACCAGCACCTAGCTGTTTATTTTTTAAATTTTTTTAATATTCTGGGTATTAATCTGTCATGAATAATTTTTAAAATTTTCTCTTATTCTGTATAGGCTTTTTACTCAGCTGTTTCCTTTGCTGTGCAGAAGCTTCTTAACGATGCATTCCTACTTGTCAATTCTTCATATGTTTGCTGAGTTTTTGGAGCCCTATTTAGAAAATTGTTGCACATTACTATTTCTTAAAGTGTTTTCTCTTAGTAGTTTCAGGTCTTGCATTATAATCTTTATCCATTATGAATTGATTTTTGTACAGGGTGAGAGATAGGGATCTAGTTTCAGTCTGTACATGGGAATAATTAGTTTTCCCAGTACCATTTGTTAAACAAGCTGTCTTTTCTTTAATGTATGCTCTTGACACATTTGTTGGAAATCAGGTGACTATAGCTGTGTAAGTTTATTTCTGGATCTTCTATTTTATTTTATTGGACTCAGTTTTTGTGTCAGTTACTATGGACTCTGCAGTTTACCTTGAAGTCAAGTAGTACCTCTAGCATTATCTTTTTTGCTCAGAATTGCTATGGCTTAAGTCTTTTGAACTTGTATGTGAACTTTCGAATTGTTATCCTGTTTGGGTGAAGAATGACATTGGAATTTTTTTTTTTTTTTTTTTTTTGTTGGTTGTGGGGTTTGAACTCGGCCTGGGCACTGTCCCTCAGCTCAAGGCACACACCCTACCACTTGAGCCACAGCGCCACTTCTGGTTTTCTGGTGTTTTAGTGGAGATAAGAGACTCACAGACTTTCCTGCCTGGGCTGGCTTTGAACTGTGATCCTAAGATCTCAGCCTCCATGAGTAGGCAGGATTACAGGTGTGAGCCACCAGCGAGCGCCCTGCTTGACACTGGAATTTTGATGAAGATTGCTTGATTCTGAGGATCAGGGTGGCTATTTTCAGAATATTAATTTTGCCAGTCTATAAAGTTTTTCTATCTTCTAGGGTCTTCTTCAATTTATTTTTTCAATGTTTTCTAGTTTTCATTGTAGAAATCTTTTACTGCTTGCTTGAGTTTAATCCTAATATTTTAAAAAGCTATTATGAATGCCATTTTTTCCTGATTTCTTTCTCAACGTGTTCCTTGTTATACAGAAAAACTAGATTTTTAATTTTGTTTTTATATTCTCCTACAGCTATTTGATGAGCCATCTTGTAGATAATTTTTAAGTTTACTTGATCTGTAGTAATTTAAATTTGAAGTTCTTTGTTGATTTCTTTGCTGGATAATTTATCTATTGATGAGCGGGGTGTTGAAGTTGCATACACTGTTACTGTACCCACACTCATCTCTCCTTATGTCCAGTAGTACTTATTTTATGAAATTGGACGCACCCATGTTCATGTGTATACCTTATGTTTGACTTTTTTCTTTTCAGTTTTGTTTTGCTTAACATCATGACCTCTCCTCAACTTTTTTGCTCACAGCTGGCATATACTTCTTGAGCTACACCTCTAGTCTAGAATTTTACTGGTTAGTTGGAGGTACAGTTTCACAGATTTTTTTTTTTTTTTTTTCTGCCCAGTCTGGCTTTGAACCGCAACCCTCCAAGTCTCTTCCTCTGGAGTGGCTAAGATTACAGGTGTGAGCCACTGATGTCTAGTTGGATTTCTTCCATTTTTAATATGCACAGTAGTGACCTTCTTTTATTCTTTCTAATTTTGGCTTGAAGTCTGCTATGTCAGAGATAAGTATAATGATTTCTTTCAGATTTTGTTTGTGTGGATTATCATTTTCCACGCTTGCTCTTCAGTCTGTGAATTTATTGCAGAAAGTGAACAGTTAAATTGTGTCTTTTATTCATTTAGCCAATGTGCAACTTTTAATTGGAGAATTAAAGCTGTTTCCATTTAGGGTTATTATTGAACAGCATGTATTAAACTTCTGCCTTCTTCTTAGTGGTTTATTGATTTACTGAGTTAATATTTTATTCCTTCCTACTTTTCATTTGTTTATCTATTCTGCTAATGAGATATATTCTTTCCTAATCTCTTGTGCTTATCTATATATTTCTTCCTCTTCTTTGTATAGTATTCCTTTAAGTATCTTCTGCATTTCCGGTGTAGGGGTCATGAATTGCTTTAGTTTATGCTTAACATTCAAGATCTTTATTTCTCAAGGATAGCTTTGCTGGATATAGTCATATTGTTTAGCAGAAACTGTCTCAGAGCTTGAAATACATCACTCCATGTAGTTCTGGCCTTTGAGGTTTCCACTGAAGTTTTGCCTTTGTGAGTAACTTGGCCTTCCTTTTTTACAACTTTCTATATCCTCTCTTTGTTCTGTATTCTTGGCATTTTACTTAGAATTTGTTGTGGAGAGGTACTGTTAAAATCATGTCTATTTGAGGTTCTATGTTTCCTGCACTAAGATGTCCGTATCTTTCCCTAGATTTTGGAAATTTTCAATTATAATTTCATTAAATGATATACTTTTATTCTGTATCTTGATCCTTTCTTGTATACCATAGATTCATAAGTTTGGTCTCTTACTCATTTCCCAGAAATCTTAAATGTTGTAGTCATGAATTTTTTTATTTTGTTTCTATTTTTTAATTGCTATCCAATGTAATAATTCTCTGCTTTTATATTCAGTGAATGATATTCTTTCTTCCACCTGTCTAGTCTATTAGTGATGCTTTACACTGAGTTTTTAATTGATTTATTGAGTTTATAATTTTCATAATTATTTCCTCTCTCTCTCCCTCTTTCTTTCTTTCTTTCTTCCTTTCTCTCTTTTCTTTCTCTCTCTCTTTCCCTCTGTCTGTTTCTCTATCTGTTGTCCCTTTCTCTTCTTCCTTTTCTATTTCTTTCTCCCTTTTCCTTCTCTTTTCGCTCCAGAATCTCTATCCCCATGCAGAATTTCTCACCTTTGTTGTTAAATTTTTCATCCAGGTCTTGAATTGATTAATTTATTCTTCTGTTTGTTTGAATTCCCTTTGAGGTCATAGATCCTTTTTAAAACAATGATAGTAAACTCATGCTTGCTAGGCTGCTGCTCTACCACTTGGCTTCTTATTGGTTATTTTGGAGATGGAGTCTTACAGACATATCTGTCCAGGCTAATGTCAAACCATGATATTACTCAGGAGAGTTCAGCCTTCTGAGTAGCTAGGATTCTACAGGTCTAAATGCTGGCATTGGCCACTGATCATTTTTTAAAGTAAACTTTTAGATTCTTTGCCTGGCATTTCAGTAGCTTTGGATTCAGTTGTTAAAGATTTGTGAACTTCTAAAGTTATTATAGTTTTCAAATTCCTTGTTTTTCTAGGTTGTGGTTTGTGCATTTGTTGGTACAGGCATCTTTTCTGGTATTAATAAACAACTTTCTTTTACTTGTTAGTTACTTACAAGTTTTACTTGTTAGTACCACTCTCTGAGGAGAAAACAAACCATGATAACTGCAACAACACCCAAACAAACCAGATTTAGCAATACAATTAAAATCAATTAAAAGCTATTATGCTGTCACTGAAAACAAAATAGCAAGAATAATGTAAAGTTACGAGGTTAAAACATTCAATTAGAAATAATAATAAATGAATGAAATAAAAGAGAAGAACAGGGAAAAGGAAAAAAGAGAAAAGGATAAAAAGAATTTGAGGAAGAGAAAAGAGTTAAAAATCAGATTACAAAATTTTAAAAAGCTATATAAGTAAAAGTAGAGTAAGAACATATGTAGACCAGAAAGAATAAGTAAAAAAAATACGAAAGTTAAAATAAAAACCAACAAAGAATTGGACAAACTTCTTACTGTATCTGCAGGTCTGGGAATATGCCGGGTGGTAAGAGGGTGAGTGAGATGTTCCTGGAGTCTCTTGTAGCTCCTCTTCTTCATTGAGACTGGTGCTATATTCAGGCTGAGGCCTCGCTGGTCAGGAGTCCATTGTTGACTTCATGGCTATGTTCAATTTAGAAGCTTTTCTTTTCATACTGCTGAACTTCAGTAAAATGTTTTCTCTTTAAAATAACATTTTTATTCTCATTTATTTCTGAGACCTAATATTAAGGCCAGAAAGTAAAAATTTAGAGGCTTTCTAGGGTCCAAACCTGAAGGAAAACCACCTTAATCCTGATGACTTTCTCATTATAACTGCCTCTGGGTTTAACTCATTATTATTTCCCTAAATAAAAATTTAATGCTATGATGCCTTTTTTTTTTTTTTTTTTTTTAGCCACAATTGGGATATTCAAAGAATACATTGCATACACTTATTTGTGTGTAGAAAGCACAGTGGATGCACATTTCTGGAGAATAGTGAACTAGTAGGGATGAACTGAACAGCAGTTTAACCTAGCCTGTTAGGTTAAGCAAATGTGTAACTTAGTTTTAAAAGGTGTGTCTGACTTCTGGAGTGGGAGGCTTTTTTCCTCCCTAGCTTAAGGCTAATTAGAGTCACTACAGGTAGCTTGAGTGGTGAATACACTTTAAAAAATTAGTTTGCTAGTGCTATTGAATTTGCAGTAAGTGGAGTCAGCATCTGAAATAGTTCAGTATTTCAAATAATGACATTTTATTTAGTACTCTCGAGTGTATTAAATGCTTCCCTTGAGCATTAAAGGCATCACTCCATTTTCTAGGACCTGCGAGAAGTCTGGCTCAATTATCCTCTCCACCCACTCCAGGTAAGTGTGATTTTCCTGTCTGCAGTGAGCTTTTAACTCCAGATCTTCCTTTCACTTTCCTTTGCCTTTCTTTGCTTCTCCCACTTTTATCGGTAGTTCTTTTCCCTTTGGGTGCGATAATTTCAAATAATCAGATAGGGAAACTTGGAAGTCATTAGAATTCATAGCAAGATGCACCCATGCCTTGTGTTCATGTGGTTTAGGAGGTCTGGGGCTGACCTTTCCTCACAAAGCAGAAAGTCTAGAATTACTGGTCCTATCACCCCTACTAACAAGTGCTATGCAACATACAGTGTTGAAGGAATAACAGTGTGGAAGCCAGTCTGGCATATTTAAAAAGGAGAACAAATAATTAACATTGCTAAGTTGTAAACTAATTTCATTTTAGGAATGGAGAGATTTAACTCAGATTGCATAAAATTTACTGCAGACTAAAAATTCTGTGCCATATGATTACTTTTTGCTCAGGATTTAGGGATTTTAAAAGATCTACACATGGTAACATGCTTTTCATCAGTTAAAAATGCTCACTGTACTTTGCTTTTAGTTCTCTTTGGGATGAATGCATATACATATCCATCTAAACACATCTTCATACTCAAATATGTGTAAATAATGAATGAGACTTTGTCGTAATAAATGACATTAAGTCATAATACTTTAAATATGCCTCATTAATAGCAGTGATTGCCCAGAGTTGTTAAAAAGGTTCATTTTAATGGCACCTTTCAGTTGCTATTTGCTAATCATTACAGGTTCATTATTATAGAGCACCATGTATCTAGTGGAATAATTCCCTGTGGAAGCTAGACTCAGTTTTTTACACAAAATGTATAATGACTATAATTTATGTTAATTACATTTAGAAAGTTACTTATTGTTATTGTAGAAGTAGTGTACAGAGGGTTTACGGTTATATAAGTCAGATAAAGAGTATATTTGTTTTTGAACAATGTCACCCTTCCCTCACTGTCTCCCATAAACTCAGGTTTTTTTGTGTGTGTGTGTGTGTTTTTTTTTTGGGTCCTGTGGTGGGGCCTGAACTCTGGGCCTGGGCGCTGTCCCTCAGCTCTTCAGCTCAAGGCTAGCACTCTACCACTTGAGCCACAGCGCCCCTTCCGGCTTTTTTCTTTTTGCTTATGTGGTACTGAGGAATTGAACCCAGGGCCTCATGCATGCAAGGCAAGTGCTCTACCACTGAGCCACCTTCCCAGCCCATAAACTCAGTTTTAATGGTGTTTGTTTGCTAAAATACTATAGTGCCTAGAGAACGTGGAGTAGTCAAGTTGCTCTAAAATGGTGGGTCACAAGGGGCAGTCCCCAGATGATGACCACCCACCTTACCTGGGAACTTGTCAGCAAGGCAGATTCTCAGTCCTCACTCCAGACTTGTGAAGTCAGTCACTTCAGGGTGGGGCCTAGCCACCTGCCTTTAACAGCCCTCTGAGTGTTCTCCTGAATGCTAAAAGTTCAAGAACCACTGGTTTACTAGAGATGTATATTCTCCACCAGCTGCTTTCCAGCCTGACTCTTCCTTGGAGAGTTGGTCTAATACTAGGGATTTTGAACTATCTGTGTACAGTACTTGGCCTTGAAATTTGATAGAAGATTGGAAAATATTATTTGAGCCTTCTTTAAATATTAGGTTTGTTTGCCATTCTAAGAAATGAGAAAGAAGCTTCCATGTTTTAATGGCATTTCAGAAATGTCTGCCCATGGGGGATGGAATTTTATACTGTCCTAGAATTGATAATTATTCTTACAACCAAACACTACACATTGTTTTCATTTTCTTTCTATGTGTCTATAGCTACAAGAGCCAAATACTGATCGACAACTTATTGAAACCTCTCCAGTCCTACAGAAACTTACAGAGTTTGAAGAAGCAATTGGAGTAATTTTCACTCACGTTCGACTTCTGGCAAGGGCATTCACGTTGAGAACTGTGGGATTTAACCATCTGACCCTGTGAGTTCTTTGCACTCAATGTTGTCCCTTCGAAGGGATTGGGATTTTAAACTTATGACTAGGAAAGTCATTGTGAGGAGGTGACTAGGGAGGTGGTGGTATGGCCAGGGATAGCTCTGAGCTGGGTTTTTTTTTTAAATCCCATTAACAGGCATCTTGTTCCTTGTTTAAAAGAATTTTGAAGGAAGCAAAGCTTTTCCAGAGACATACTGAAATTATAGGCTTTGAAGAGCACATGATGGTTTCTTTGTAGTGATTAGAATTGGCCCTGAAGCAGCTGTAGTCATAACCAAAGGACGATGGCTGTCTTCCAATAAAACTTTGACACAGGCCATGAACTGCTTCAGTCCTCCAACCTCTGCTCTACATGAATGATTGGACAATGAGTGACATAATTACAAAAATAAACAAAATTTAGGCTAAGCATGTGGTTCAGTAGTCATGTGTTTGCTTAGCATGTGCAATACTGAATTTGATCAGAATAGGAAAAGGAAAGACAAGAAGCAGAAATTGTTGGCTTTAAATACTATTTTTGACTCCCGTCTCCCAAATTAGATAGTCTCAACCTTGTTTAAACTGTAAAGATTACAGATTCTTGCAGATTTTTTTAGATGTCTTTAAACTAAATTTAAGTTTTGAGTAATCGAGTATATATTGCATGTATAGTAGGAAAAATTCTTGGGCCCTTTTGCTTTGTTACAAAGTTTATTTTTCAACTGGCACTCAGCTTCTGGCAAGGTTCTGTTTACCAGTCTTTGCTTCAGCTGTTGTCTAATTTGTAGAACATGTTCATTTTGCTCTTCTTTGAAGCTCAGCCTAAATGAACTCAGAGCTCTTTATAGTTGAGCATCCTCAGGGAATTTAGTTTTGTACTTTCAAACAAAATGAACACACTGCCTCCCCAAGTCACGTCTGAAAAATTGCATTATCGTTTTCCCTTCCATCCAAATATGGTTATTGATTTCTCAACATTGATATTCCAGAGGCCACAACCAGAGAATGGAGTTCCTAGGTGACTCCATTATGCAGCTGGTCGCCACGGAGTACTTATTCATTCATTTCCCGGATCATCACGAAGGCCACTTAACTGTGAGTTGGTATTTAACTGCGCTGTCCAATAAGATTGCCAGAAGAATTGAATCCATATTTATGAATTTGGTGACTTAGTTCTCTCTTTCTATTGCTGTGACAAAAGAGCTGATGGAAACAAAGGAGAATTAGGTTGGTTTTGATTCATAGTTTTCAGAAGTTTCAGTTCAGGGTCAACTATCTCCTTCATTTTGAGCCTGGGACCAGGCAAAATACGGCAATGGGAGTGTGTCGGGAAGGAGTCTGCTCACCTCGTAGTGACTGTGGAAAGCACCAAGTGAGAAAGGTGGGCCAGGAATTAGATCTATCCTCCAAAGCTACGCCCCCCACGCCTGGTGCCTACCAGTAGCTTTTGCCTCCTAATATTGCTATTAACCCATCCATCGATGAAGTTGGTGCCCTCAGCATCCAGTCACCTATGACTAGGGAGCAAGCCCACCAAGGGTGAGCCTTTAAGGAGGAACGCTTCATATCCCAACTGCAGTAGTGGCTATAGCATGTCCTGGCATTGTTCATTTTTATTGTGTGCATTGTATTCAAAGCAAGCATATGATGAGCACTCATGTTACATTCTTTCATTTAATGATCATCCTCTCCGTGCAAGACATTGAGCTAGGCCTCATGAAGAAGCAGACATGAGTAACACCAAGTCTATGTTTTAATGGATTTTAAAACCACTGGGTACTGGTGACTAACACCTGTAATCCTAGTTACTCAAGAGGCTGAGATCTGATGATTGTGGTTTAAATACAGCCTGGGCAGGAAAGTTTGTGAGACTCTTACCTCCAATTTACCACCAAAAAGCTGAAAGCAGAGCTGTGGCTCAAGTGGTAGAGTGCTAGTCTTGAGTAAGAAAAGCTCAGGGACAACATTCAGGCCCTGAGTTCATCACACCAAAACAAAGAACAAATCAAAATCCTCCTAGAAGAGATTAAAATATAAGTGAGTGATTATGAAAAAAACTCTAATACTCTGTGTATATTATTTGTGTCTTTACACATAAATATGCATTATTAAAAGTATAAGTAGACTATGTTAAGTATTAAAGAGGTAGGTAAATTGTTACTCTTGTGCAGTTTAGGCAAAGATTTCTTTGAGCTGTGGAGTGGAAAGAAGGCCACATGGGTATGATGGTGTTTGAACCTTTAAACATGGGTAGGGTTGTGCACTGGCTTTCCACAAACTGGGACTAGAGAAATAAGGGCATGACATGAAAACCAGATCAAGAGGCACCAATAAGGACTCATGTTGTTGGACAAACCCAGTCAGTGATATGCCTAGAAAGCTGAAGGACACATATCTAGCAGCCAGTTGCGATGACCTCTTCAAGTGCAAGGAGTAACCTTGGAGAAGTCCCTTGAGAATTGGGCATGGGCAAGGCAGCTGCTTCTTGGGCCAACAAAACATGGTGGTACCCTTTAAGACCTTTGTTAACATAGCTTTTATTATGTTGAAGAAAATAACAAGTTTTTGCAACTTTATGATTTTTTTATGCATGGTTAGCTTTGAAAAGCATTGAATCTTATTTCTGCAACTGTGAACCCTAGAAATAGTTTAAGTGAGACTTAAATATTGTAATTAGGGTGAACATGGTGATTTTCCTATGTTTAGGTGTAATTTTTTGGTGGAATTTCTAAACCCAGTATTCATTCACCCAGTGGGGATTGAGCTTCTGCTGTGTACTATACACTATAAGCTCTGAGGAATCAGTGGTGCTTTAATTTTAAATTAAGTTGATTACCATTTCAAGTTAACTGCTTTTAGGTAAGTGTTTTCTTCTTGAGTTGCTATTAAATTCCTAAGAAAACGTGGATCTTCCGGAGGAATAAACTTGTGTTCCATCTCACTCAGAAAAATAGTGTATTGTATATTCAGTGCTCTCCATTAAGGAGTAGATGTCATAGGAGTCAAGATTGTTGCCCGGTGCTGGTGGCTCACACCTAGAGTCCTAGCTACTCAGGAGGCTGAGTTCTGAGGACTGCAGTTCAAAGCCAGCCTGTGCAGAAAAGTTCGTGAGACTCTTATCTCCAATAAACCACCAAAAATCCAGATGCAGAGCCGTGGCTGAAGTGGTAGAGTGCTACCTTGAGTGAAAAAGCTAAAGGAGAGTGGGAAGCCTTGAATTCATGTCCCAGTACTAGCACACTCACCAAAAATAGGTGGTAGTTCTGAGAACACAACCAGCCCAACTCGTACTGCACATTCTGAGTTGTCGTTTTTTGTTTTTTTCTTTTCTTTTCTTTTCTTTCTTTCTTTTTTTTGGTTGGTTATGGGGCTTGAACTCTGGGCTTGGGCGCTGTCCCTCAGCTCTTCAGCTCAAGGCAAGCACTCTACCACTTGAGCCACAGTGCCACTTCTGGTTTTCTGGTGGTTCATTGGAGATAAGAGTCTCACGGACTTCCTTGCCTGGGCTGGCTTTGAACCTCAATCCTCAGATCTGAGTAGCTAGGATTACAGGTGTGAGCCACTGGTGCCCAGCTTGTCCTGTTTTTTACAGTTAGTAAACAATTTCTCAGAAGGCCCTCCTGGGCCATGTTCCCTTCTTCCTGGTGTCTCTCCCAGTATCTATTCTTTGAGTGACAGCACTTTCTCCCTGCGAACAGAAGCTGAGCTCTTCAGACCCAGCTGTGTTCTGAGCTCCAGTTCCAGCTGCCTCTTTAGCATTTCTGCAAGAGATTGACCTCTTCCCTGCCTCCTTGTCCAGACTTCCCCTAGTAATGGAACAGCACATCACCTACCCAGAATTATAACCTAGGAGTGCCGTTGATTTCTTCCTTCCCCCACCCCTGTATTCGTACATTCACAAGGTCTAACCATGTTCTTCCAGAGTCCTTGATTATGTCCTCTCTCTTCCTCATCTCTATCACCTACAGACTCTTCAGCAGCTTAGCTCGCTTCAATCTTTGTGAAAGTTCTGCATAGCTGTCAAAATATTACAGGCTTGTGATTGACAAAGAGACCCTTTTGGAGGGAGAAAGTAATGTTTCTGAAGTTTCAAAGGCAGGAATCTAGATTGGAGTCATGTAGAGCACAGGGAGTGTGGCACCACCCTGCAGAAGAGCGGCTTCTGGGGCCTGCATTTTCCCCCCCGGGATGTGTGCTGCCCTTTGAAAAGCTTGTCATCGATGCTCTTGTACACTTTTTTGTTTGTTTGTTTTGTTTTTGTCAGTCATGAGGCTTGAAATTAAGATCTGGGTGCTGGCTCTGAGTTTTTTTGCTCAAGGCTAGCACTCTAGCACTTTTAACCACAGCTGCACTTCTGGTTTTCTAGAGGTTAATTGGAGATAAAGAGTCTCACAGGCTTTTCTGCCTGGACTGGCTTTAAACTGCTGGCCGTCAGATCTCAGTCTCCTGAGTAGCTAGGATTACAGGTGTGAGCCATTCGTGCCCAACTAGTACTGGAATTTAAACTCAGGTCCTGGCAACTAACTGTCTCTTAGTTTTTTTTGCTCCTGGTGACACTTTACCACTTGAGCCATAGCCCTACTTTTCAGCTTCTTGGTGATTAATTGGAGGTAAGAGTCTTATAGAATTTCCTGCATAGGCTGATTTCAATCCTTGGATCTCAGCCTCCTGAGTGGCAAGAATTACAGGCGTGAGCCACTCAGCACCTGGCTCCTGTGGGTATTTTTGTACACTGCCTACACGATGGACAGTCTACTGTACTCCTTCAGACTGTACACTCCACCTATCTAATGAAGGTATACTCTAATATTTAGATTCATAAATATACTCACTTCTTTCGTTGTTATACTGTTGTCACCAAAAGTATACATAGCCACACTTCCATGGGAATCCAATCTGCTTAGGGAATTAAATGTCAGATTATCAGACAAATGAAACATAATTACACAAAGTAAGTGTTCAGAATGATTCCAAAGTTTTGAATGTGACAGTGTGTCTGTAATATATCTGCTGTTCTTCTGATGACAGCTTCCTTTAGGGAACTGTTAGTCAGATTTTTGCATTGCTATGACAAACACTTGAGAGAACAAATTAAAAGGAGAAAAGATTTATTTGGGGGAAAAAATTCTTAGTTGAATTTCTAATAAGCATTTCGAACCTAATGTGCCCAAAGCAGAACAGTTTTTCCCTCTAAATACTTCTTTTTCAGTGTTCATATATCAGTAAGAATCATTCCATTATTCCTTAGCTTTTCTCTCTTCATCTGTCAACCATCAGCATGGCCCTTTGATGTTTTCTCTTTTTTTGTTATTCTGAATTGACCACCTCCAACTCAGGCTACTGATTCCACACTCTCTTTTATCTGTTCCTTCCCCTTTTCCCAGTCTGTTTTCAGCGTAGAATCTAGAGAGATTGTTTAATGGGAAGTCAGATGACAACTGTTTTCTGGGCACGTGCTCAGTCTTTTACTCCCAATTGTACTGAGTGTAAAAGGGAAAGGTATAGGGTCACCTTGTAGGACCTGCCTTCCGGCTGCTGTCTCTGACTTTGTCTCTTGAACTCTTTACCTCAGCCTCAACTAGGTTTCTACAGGACACCGAACCAGCCCTTCCTTGGAGCCTTTGCATGTGCTAGTTCAGCTGGCTGCATTCTCCTTCTCTTGGTTGTCCATAAAGCCAAATTTCATTTCCTTCAGCTCTGAGTCAAAGCCATCGTAGCAATGAGGCCTTCTTTAACCCACCTTACTCAAGATCCCTAACTAAGATCCCTCCATGGGGCTGAAACTTCATTTTCTCCTCAGGACAAAGTACCTGTTTTACTTGTTACAGGGAAAATTCCCATCGGAGTATAAACTCCATGACAGAAAGGGCTTATATCTATTTTCTTCATTCTGATCTGAGTGCTTGGGAAAATCCTGATAGATCATTGATCAGGAAATGAGCCTTGAATGAATGGCCTTTTCATCCCAGAGTAATACTCTTCAGACAGTGAGTTGTGAATGACCAGAGGTCAGGGTGACTGGCCCTGCCCACATACCCAGCCTCATGACATGGGCTCTTCCAAATCTGTGCCAGCCTATGTGGTGTTTCTGCAAGTCCTTCCTGCATCAGGCTTTTGTTGTACCTGCTTTTCTGCCTGGAAACCATTCTGTCCCTGGCCCCTAACTTTCATCTGCCTGCTGTCTCAGTATATTAGAAGTTCTGTGAGAGCATTCGTCTGTTCATCTCAGTTTGGCCCAGCAGCCCCTTACACAAAGGATGTTCTTAATACACAACGCAGTAAAGTGTAAGTTTTACAGACAGCTAAGTCATATTGAGAGGGCAGAGGAATTGACCCTGCAAGGAGGTGACATGTTGCTCTAGGTGTAAGGAAGAAACTAAGGACGATCCTTTGAATGACCTAAGGAATGCCACTAATTAAAAAAATGTGGGAAGAATTGCATATTGCAGTTGAAGGTGTATGGAGAGTTTGTTAAATGAATAATCGTGGTTAAAGGGCATAGTAAATCAGATTGGAAAGCTTCAGTTAGCTTTGAGCCAGTCCCTCACACACTTGGTTTACAGGAGAGTAATGACAACTGAGCCGATGTAATTGTGGTTTCCAAGCGTTGAATGCTGATGAGGACAAACATACTGCTCTGTAAGTTAGATATGTAAGAAGGCCTACTTGGGAGAGAATGCTAGTTGGATACAATTGTCTTGGTATAACCGAGTTTAAATTGGAATATCAAGCAACTTTCTATTTCTTTCTTTTTTAAAAAAATTCACTTTACGAGGTTATACAAGACGGTTTTAATTCTGTATGTCCGTGTCAGTTTATGAATACAGTGTGTCTTAGTGTCATCCCTTCTCCCATTTCTTCCCCATCTCTCTCAGCCCCACCCATCCCTTCAGGTTACCCTGGTTCCATTTTCACATGTGCACATTGAATAATATGACTGTGTTTGCCCACCCTTCCTTTCTCTGTTTGTTTGTCCCCGGCCTTCTCTTGGCCTCTCTCCACCCCCACCTGCTGACAACACATGTTCTAGCTTCCTGGTATTCATTTTGTTAAACTGAAGTTCTGTTGCATACAGTGAAGATTTTGTTTTTTAAGGATGAGCCTACCCAGTTGAGTCAAGGTAACTATGAGAGTGTCTCCAGGAAAGGAAAAGCATCTACTGGCACCAGAATGCTTGTCTCGTGACACTTGCAAATTTTCAGCCTAGGAGTATTCTCTGAGCTAAAGCAGAGTTGCTAATCCCCAAGCCTATTCTTTGTAAGGCATTGTGCCCAATGGTGACATGTCCTAGCAAGGTGAACTGGCAGAAGATCTTGTTTGCTTATAGAGGAATGACTTGGGATAATGGGAAAGAGAGCAAGGATCACAAATAAAAAAACTTGAGAGGCAGTGATCTCATCCTACCCTGCTGTCTGCAGACAGCGCTGAGCATAAATCATCCAGCCAAGTGGGGATCTTATCTGAGAGATCTCTTTGAGAAGATGGATTCCCTGGCCTCCTGCTTGAGGATTTCTCTATGGCTGACATAATGCGGCTCTTTGTATCTGACCTGCACTCTGCCTGCTACCATTTGTGTACCTTTTCTTTAATTATCATGGGAAATGGAGACCATCTGGCTACCACTCTTGGTATAATAGTCCTGTGTGGCATATCACTGTCACTTTTAATAACGTATTCTGCTTTCTCCCGTGTTCTTCTATGAAAGCCTTCAGAATAATAAATCACAGCCTACCTAGTTTACACTAGATGGCCCTCTTTCGTAGCTCATGTCCCACGGCTGTGGTTTCTTTCAAATCAAGAGTGAATAAGGAAGTTAAAGGGAGAATGCCAATATATGTGTTTGATTTAAACCAGCAAACCTTGTTCCTCTGAAAATTTAAGTGTCAAGAAATGGTGAAGGACTGCTCTGCTGAGACAGTGGGAAACATACTGGATTCTCACAAACTTCATTTGAGTCTGAGGTTGCTTTTGCGGGTCCCTGACAGCCTGACTAGCTTTTTTTTTTTTTTTAAGTGTTTCTGGCTATTCATATTAAACTTCATTTGTTTAGGAGAGTATTAAATAAAGGATTGTTAGGATTAGGTTACTGCTTGGGGAAATGGAGTGCTCAGAGGGTAGTGAGGGAGCAGGGATCTCCAAAACATTTTGCATTGAACATCAAATCCAAAGGAATTTCTAGAACCCTTTTCTTCAGTAGAAGGGCAAGCAAATCTTACCTAATAATGGGGCTGCTATTGTAAATAGAAACAGAAGCTAACATGTCAAGTGTCTTTATTATAATTCCACCATTGTCGTGTGCACATTGATTTATTCTAATCCTTATCATAACCCCATGAGGAGTTTCTATTTGCTCCATTATACAGTTGAAGATATTGAGGCCCAGAGACATTTAGTAACTTAACATACAGTACCTTAGCTAGGACATGACAGAGTATAAAAAAAAAATCTGTAAAACAAGACATTATTTATACAGTCTGATAGCTATGTTGTGCTCAGTTTAGTGCTTGATGTTTCTTTTCCAGATTTTTACCAAAAAATGAGCAGATATATCATCTTTGGTGTGTGTGTGTGCGCGTATGTGTATAACATCAACATCTGTAGACCCTGTGTCTTGCCACATTTAAATTGGCCCACCAAAACTGCTTCTGGATTTCTTTGTCCCCATCCAGAAAAAGTATAACTTATTTCCATCATCTGCCAGCCTAGACTGATAGTCTAGGCTCCTCGCTGAGCTCTGTTTGCCCAGTGGTCATTCTACAGTGTCCAGGCCCCTTCCATTTGCCACCAACCCACTTCCCACTGACATACTCAGTCTTTTTCACTTCTGAGTCTGTGTTTATCTCCGTCTGTGAGCACGAATTTCTTTGAAAATAAGTGTCCAAGTTCCACCTATAGCAATTTGCACTCCTTGGTTCTTGGAAGAAGCCCAGACACTGGTATGTCAGAAGCCCCTTTACTACTCTGTTGCAGCCAGGTGTGTGGCCCATAAAAGGCCTTTACTTAGGGTCAGCCTTTCTGGAAACCCAGGGTCTGGATGAGCATGTGTGTGTCTGTGCTGATGCTGCCGCCTGCACAGTGCATTGTGGGAGCAGTCTGGTGAGGGCCCCTTGGGATCAAGGCCCTCCCTTGGGCAGTAAGAGGATACTGTTGATCCTCAGGGACCGGCAGCTTTCAGCACCCAGCCCGGCGAGTGACCCAGCCTTCATCACTGCTCCACTGAACCTCCATAACTTCTGGTTTTCTTCCTATTGATCCCTTCTGGATCCCACTCTGACAAGTAGCAAGGCTGTTGTGGAGCCAGGTTTATTTAGAACAAAGATAGGATTATTGTTTAAAGAACCACCACTTCAGCTTCAGCTTGCTATGTTTAAGTAAAGAACGAGGTCTGATCTCATTTCAACTCCTCTTCCAAATTTAGACACACTACAAAATGTGGTTAAGTAATCGCTTCCTTCTCCTTCTCAGAGTCTTTGGCAAGAAGGTAGAGACCCCACTTCCTGCTCACTAACCCTGCTGCTTCAAGAACTGTCAGGGCTTGTCTTAAATAGAACCAAGGACATGTCTGCCTCCATTCCCCTCTGCCTTCCTTCTTGGCTGTCAGACAGCATTACTGCACAGCCCTTGAGTGAGGAGCCCTGACACGGGAAGGTGGCAGCTGGAGCCCTGTAACCAGCGACCTGTCATCATCTGTGGGCCCTGTGCCCATGGGGCTTGTTGGTGTGGTGCATGAACACACCAGGCACATAGCCTAAGTTTTCTCCCCTCAACCGAAGCTTAGGTGCTGACAGCACCCAACTTGCTCAGCATAATTGTGTTCCTCAGGTAGCCAGGCTGCCCTCTGCCTATACTTTTGGAACCCTTCCCCCCTCCTCCCCATCCAAGTAAAATCTAAATCCCAAGTGGTAGATCCCTTTCAGCTCAAGTACTCTGTAATTATAAGATATTAGGCTGCTGGGCTCTTTATTCACTGGGTCTTATGTTTGGCCTTTTTAATTTTGATCTGCTTGGTGGATATTAATTTTAATGAACCACTGGATTGAAAAGAGCACTGAGTTAAGGGGGGCAAACGGGAGGCAGAAGGAAGTAAAGACAGGCAAAGAATAATAGTCTGAAATTCAGCAACAAGCATAGCTTATGAAGATCAAGTTGTATTTCTGCTTCATGAATCATTGTCAGGCAAATTAAGAACATATTGTTTCTTATTTATCTATTGTCAAGGATTCAATATCAAGCACTGAGGATAAATCTTGATTTTCATAAGCTTTGTTGACACTGTGCAACCACAGAGCATAAAACTTGTGTCTAATCAGCCAAGTGCAATATGGAAGAGCGGAAATGGAACACCAGGGACTCGCACCGCTTCCTGCTTCTGGTCCTCATCTTCAGGAATCCTAGGACCCATTACACTGTTCTGGGAAAAGCTGTCACTTTTAGATGCATTATTCCCCAAATCCTGGGGATTCCCCTGTTGTTCTCAACCCCTTTCCCAGCCTTCTCCCCGGCCTCTCACTGAATGAGGTTACGCGGCTAAGCCACGCGTGTTCTTGGGCTTACTACCTGGGCCATGGTTCTTCGGTTTTCAGCAATGTTGAATGTTGCTGTTTGAATAGTTCTTCTGCATCTCTTGACTCTCTGAAATTCCTAATAGACATTTCAGTTTTGAATCCCTGAAGTTAAAATGTGGAAATTATACGTGAATTTGATGAAAGGATTTCACTGTCAAAACCAGAGCTTCAGGACATAGACTAAATCTTTAAAGTAATAATAAAAGTAAAAGTCTAAGTAAGTAATTTTAATCTTCTCAACAGTGCATAGTATAAGATCACTTTTCTAAGTCCTGTAACATCAGAATTAGAACCGGTGTCGTCCGACTTGGTGGCTATTTACATTTGACTTCTCTTCTCCCCTCCTGCCTGTTCTCCCTCTGTTCACTCTCCCTCTCTTCCTTCCTCCATAACTTCCTCCCTTCTTTTTGAGCCACACCTCCTGCCCAAGCTGTGAGTTTTCATAATGTTATAATGTATACTCTAGCCCAACTCTATGATACTAAGCAAGCAATTGAGCTCTTTAACTATGAGGTAAAATTCTGTTGTCGAAGCACAGGTAGTTATTAAGAAGATGCTAGAATTGGGCACTGATGACTTATATCTATCATTCTAGCACTGAAGATTGTGGTTCAAAACCAGCTGGGTAGGAAAGTCCATGAGACTCTTATCAACTATTAACCAGCAAAATATTGGAAGTGGAGCTGGCTCAAGTGATAGAGCACTAGACTTGAACAATAAAAAGTACAGGGACAGTGCCCAGCCCTGAGATCCAGTCCCAGGACTGCAACCCCCCCCCCCCCCCCAAAAAAAAAAAAAAAGATACTAGAAGCTGGTCTTAGTGGTTTAAGCCTGTAATCTTAGCTGCTTAAGAGGTAAGGATCAGGAATTTACAATTTGCAGTTCATGAGCCTTCATCTCACTCAACTAGTGGCTGGATGTGGTGGTGTGTGCTGTAGCACAGTGGCTGAGTACAGTGGTGTACACTTACCATCTCTAGCATCACAGAAGCACAAGTAGGATCTTAGACAATGCTAGTAACCTGAGCAAAAAGTGAGGCTGTACCTTAAAGTTACTAGTGCAAAAAGGGGCTGCAGGTGTGGCTCAGATGGTAAAGTGCCAGCTTAGCAAGCAAGAGAGTACTGTACTGAAAAAAAGAAATGCTAGAAACATGGGGTATACGTTAACCATCATCTCAGGGAGTTGCTGGAGGACACAGACAAGAGAGATCAAAAGTGAAATGATTTGTTTGTATGTGTACTCCAATTCCTTTTGACCAGTTGTTGCGAAGCTCTTTGGTGAATAACAGAACTCAAGCCAAAGTAGCAGAAGAGTTGGGCATGCAGGAGTACGCCATCACCAACGACAAAACCAAGCGGCCCGTGGCCCTGCGGACCAAGACATTGGCAGATCTTTTGGAATGTGAGTCCTGTAAAGCTTTCTCTTAGCTACAGGTACAGCGTTTGTTCTGAGGAGGGAAGGAGGGTAGATTGGCAGACAGGAGGGAGGGAGGACAAATGGGGAGGAGGATAGGAGGGAAGAAGGACCACAGAGGATCTGGAAAACCTTGCTACAACATTGTTTAAAAGTCCAATTCTTTTGCTCCTGTGACGTGTGATTTACTGTTCAATCTTGTTTTTCAGCATTTATTGCAGCACTGTACATTGATAAGGACTTGGAATATGTACATACCTTCATGAATGTCTGTTTCTTCCCGCGATTAAAAGTGAGTTCAGATAAAGTTTAAATGATGGTATATTTTATTTCTGGTTATTCCAGAAGCCATCACTAAATGTTTTTGGGAATTTGCACAGGAGTTCATTCTGAACCAGGACTGGAATGACCCCAAATCCCAGCTGCAGCAGTGTTGCTTGACACTTAGGACTGAAGGGAAAGAGCCAGACATCCCCTTGTACAAGTAAGTGCTTGCTGCTTGCAGGCCTTGGGGCCGGTGTGTTTAGAGTTGGCCACCCATGATCCAGTGGGGTGGTTTCATGATATCATTGCTACTATGATACCAATACAGTATCATAAGAGCTAGGGTTGTGACTTCCCGACTGTCTGTCACACTGGACCCAATGCAGAAACTCTTTGGGCTCTCAGTGCTAGTTGTAAATAAGGGATGCCTCTCTATCATTTCTGCTTTCTCCCATCTATAAAATTCTCTGGGAACTACTGCCTGGTGGTCACCTAGATTTGCTAGCTCACATCTGTAATCACAGCTTTTCAGGGGGACCAGGATCAGGAGGATTGATGTGTGAGAATAGCCTGAGCACAAAGTTGAGGAGACTTCTGTATTAGGGTATGCAATCCTAGCTATGCATAGGCAGAGTTGAGGTACAAGGCTGGCCCAGTGACTCATACCTGTGAATCCTAACTACTCAGGAGACCAATATCAGGGATCACAGATCAGACCTAGCCAGGGCAGAAACATCCATGAGACTCCATCTCAAAATAACTAGCAAGAAGCCACTCTAGAAGTATGGCTCAACTGAACAAAAGCTAGACCCTGAGTTCAAATCCTGTTAAGAAAATGTTCCTGCCTGATTTAAACCCCAGTACCACCTGACAGGAAGGCATCCTAAGATTGCAAGATTAGCACGGGAACTTTTAAAGTTTTATCTTTTTATATCTTATAACCTTTGCTGGCGGTGTGTGGATGTTTGGTAGCAGTATTAGGTTGCCTTTCTGTGCTTTGCTTGGTGACTTTGTCTCTCTGTTGCCTGATGGATAGCTGTGGGTGATCACTATAAGAAGCGTGCTGGCTGGGTAACTCAGAGCTTCAGCTTTTTTCCCAAGGATTTATAGCAAAAGCTCCCTTCTGCTTTTGAATATAGGAAAAGTCATTCAAAAAGAATGGATCACTACACCACATAACTCAGGGAGTTGCTGGAGGACACAGACACAAGAGTCTGTGTTTTTTTTATAATTAGCATACATTATCCATAAAAGGGCTATTTCTTTGTGACATTTGTACAAATGTATACAATATATTCCAGCCAACCCCCTCTATTGCTCTCAACATTCTTCCTGCTTCTTAATATAATTGTAACAGATATCATTCTTGCTGACAATCTATTTCAACCATGTGCATCCTCTTTCACGTGTTTAGTCCAACCCCTTCCTGCTAGTAACAGCCCCCCAACAAAGCCTGCCTAACACCGGTTTCAACGGTGGGTTTGCTCTGAGGTCATGTGATTGATCACCTAATGGCACCAAGTTGAATGAGAAGTTGGTTTAAGGAAGAATTACCCTGTGAGCTATTTCAGCAGTACATGGATTACATCCCATGGTTTGGCTGATATGTAACTTAAGGGATGTATGAAAACCTCCGCAAACACATGGTTTCCAGCACCCACCGCGTGCAGCTCATTTCCTATGGAATGAGAGCCCTCTTTCGGGCTTTGCAAACTTGACACTCCCCAGTGAAGAACAAAACGGAAGTTGGGAATTTCGAATCTTTTTTCATGTTTCTGTTTAACAGTCACAGTACTTTTTGGGCTCCCCCCACCCCGCCTTGTGCTGAAAGCGAGACTGAGGCCCTTCCCCCAGCAAGCGGTCCAAGAAGCTGTCACCCCTGGAAGGACATTTCTTTTATGTATGAGGGATAGAGCACAAATGTTTAGGAATAGCGCTTTAATGTGTGACTAATAAGCGTAATGAATATCTGTCCTGTATTCTATGAAGGGCCCAGGTGTTTCCCCATCAAAGGGTACAAAATTTGGGTGACCCCTCCCGGCACAGTGCGATCCTGGGAGAGCTGCCACTGCGCATGCTCGCCCTGGATGGAGACTCCCGGGGAAGGACTGAAGTCCTCCTCCTGGAAGCCCTAGAAATCTGTTCTTGGTTATCATGATGGAGGGATTGCTTTACATCATTATTTTGTGTTCGTTCCATTACCTTTAAAAAAATTACTACTTTTAATTACCCCTTTACATGAAGTTACCAGTTTTGCTGGGTTTGAAATCTGCACCACATCAGTCAAATCTGGAGTACCTGGAACTTTGTTTTTTGGTGTGACTACTGTGAACCTAACATTGTAGCATACCTCCAAAATGATCCAAGGTATTTCAGAAAATAAATATGTATTCTGATCCATTAGGTAAGATAGCAGACTTTAGGGAGAATCCATAACGGACGTGAAACCACTCGGAAGAGATTTGAGTTGTATTACCCTAATGGTTTTTGTGGTTAACTGTGACTAATACTTTAGAAATATGAGTAGACGAGTAGCTTAGCTGGCTGGCTTGGCTGATGTTCTGCCAGTTGAGTCGCACCTCCATCCTTGTCTTTTACAGGTTAGTTTGGAGATGGAGTCTAGTCAACTTTTCCTGCCCAGTCGGCCTTCAGTCCTTCAGACCTCAGCCTCTTAAGTAGCTAGGATTACGGATAGGAGCCACTTGCACCCAGCTAGTTCTTTAACTTTTTCTCCGTAAAAGCTTTGTGATTTATACTTGGGATATACACACTGTACTTCACTATGAATCTTCAAGTGCTGTTCATATTACTTTGGGGGAAAAAAGACAAAAGTGATATGCAGAATTTTTTTAATTTCCTGCTTCAAAGCCCTGCATTTGTCAAGTTAGCAAATCAAAATCTTATCCACTTACTTGTCTGCCATTTTTCTCATTTCTTGTTTATTTTTACCTTCCTCTATCTAGGCAATAAACACAAGATTTTTGTCAGTTGTATAGCAGCAAAAGTAATTAAGCAACACTTCACCATAATTACTGTTCTTTCTCTTCCCTTCAGGACTCTGCAGACGGTGGGACCCTCCCATGCCAGAACATACACCGTGGCTGTTTACTTCAAGGGAGAGAGGATCGGCTGTGGGAAAGGACCAAGGTATGAGAAGAAAATACTTGAGTTTCATTGAATGAGCACCTGGGGACAGGAAAGTCCTGGGGGGAGGGGGGGAGGGTTCTAGACTGGAGTCTGTCTGTGCTAATTTAGAGTGCCGATTATTCGAATGTCATAGCAAAATGAATCTCTAGGACTATATCTGCACCAAACCAACTTCTAGGCTTTGTGATCAGCCCTGGAAAGGGTAAGGCCTTGAGCTACTTTGAGGAAACCAGATTAGCTGATGCACAGGTCACCTCTGTCCAGTTCAGTCTCAACAGAATGCAGGCACTGAGGCAAGCTAGACATAACATACGTAGTGTTGTGCATGCCACAGCTATCAGATACATATTCTGGTTGTGTGTGTGTGTGTGTGTGTGTGTGTGTGTGTGTGTGTGTGTGTGTGTCTGTGTGTCTGTGTGCGCGCGCCACTACTGGGGCTTGAATTCAGAGCTTGGGCACAGTCCCTTATATCTTTTGTTGAAGGCTGGCACTCTACCACTTGAGCCACAGCTTCACTTGCAGAAACTGTATTTCATGAAATACAGTCCTTGTGGACACGCTTAACACCTTTATGTAAAAAAAGATGTATGTGGTCACTTTTCCTTGTACCCTCCAATTAATGTAGCTTCCTCATATATATGTCATATAACATCACAAATTTTGTATATATTTATATTGCATTCATACATATATAATTCATATATATACATATATATATTTTCTCTTTAAACACAATGAAGATTTTTTTTCTCCAAACTTAAGTAAGAAATACTTCCAGCCTAATATACATGGAAGCCATTTCATCACAACATTAAGAATGTGGCATGAACATTGTAAATAGGCTTTGTGCACATTTCTGCATGTTCTTGTGTGTATTCCCGTCCACACAGTTCAGCATGTGACAGTAGGAATAATCAGATGAATTTTTATGCACTGTACATGAAAATCTGCCTTAATATTTTATAGCCATACCTTATGTTGTTGGAACTAATTCTTTAATGTGTATCTCACCTTTATTTTATTTCACAGTATTCAGCAAGCAGAAATGGGAGCTGCAATGGATGCACTTGAAAAATGTAAGCTGCTCTCTTTTTCTCTAATTATATGTTCATAATGTAAGGAGTGTTTTATAGCAAGAAAATGAGGCAGTGGAAAAATGGCAAGGGCTGATAAAATGTGATTTTGTTTTCCTTATAATTATTCTTCACACACAGAGTAGAGTAGAAGGTAAGGTATGTATAAAATGGACTCTCAACTTTTTAAAAAAAGCATTCTCAAGTGCATTTGATTTTCATTTTTCCTTTTGATCCAGAGACTTATGCCTCCTGGTAAACTGCAAACCACAGCGGGTATTTCCTTCCATGTATTTCCTTATAACTTCTAAGATCTTATACAGATACAGAAGTATATGTATGAATACTTCTTTCAGTTTAGATTTTGATCATTTTATGAAATTTAAAAGATATTTACATTTTAACATGTTTTATGTGCTAAGATATATTTTTCTTGCCCAATAGTATATCATAGGCAGACATGTAGGTCACAGAGAATGGCTCTAATTCATTCTCTTAATGGCTGCATACTATATCCTACTATAGATGTGCTCTTTTACACTCGTGGATATTTTGTGTATGCATATGTCTATGTGTGAGTCTATGGTTAGTTTTGAATAGTGGGAACTTTTAGAAATACATATTCAGTTTTACAGTAGAATTTACTGAAAACAAAGTTCACATGATAGAAACTTACAGTTTCTTAGAATTTGCTTGATTTCTTTTCTAAAATTGTAGTTATTTAAATCAGTGTAAATAAGTACTTTTACTGAAGGTTCACATGTCAGTTGTTGCATTTAAAACTAACTGGCTCTGGACTTACAAAGTCTTTTACTGATTCGCCACCTGTCTTTCAAGTGCTTTTTCTGGCCCTGGTCTTTCTCTGACCTGGGGTGAAGATGGAGCACTGCATAAACAAAGGCCAAAAAATAATTTAGGTAAATGCTATAAATAGATAGATATGCTTTCATTATGTTTTGCTCTTAAAATAGAAGCAAACTTTCGAGATTCTCCACAAATACCCTGCTCCCTCTCTGTGACTTGTCCTCTGTGAGATGGAGGAGTGCTGTGCCCAGGGCGGGGCCTCAGTCCTCAGCTGGCTAGGCAGAGCATCACTTCCTCGGGGTTATCATATCTCACGTGTTCTTTCTGATTTGTGGTGTGTGTGTGTGTGTGTGTGTGTCTGTGTGTGTGTGTGTCTGTGTGTGTCTGTGTGTTTCAGTGGCCGTTCTTTTTTTTTTAATTGTGAAAATACCGTACAGAGGAGTTACAATTACATGGGCAAGGTAATGAGTACATGTCTTATCAAGCATTGTTGCCTCCTCCTTTGTTTCCCCTTCCCATCTCCCCTCCTTCTCATCTACCTCCCTCCTCCCCCCGGCCAAAGTTGTGTTCGTTTTTCGACATAACATCTTGTACATCTCATTGATGCAATGGGTCCACCTGTATCCCTATTTAAACGATTTGTTTTTTCCCTTCCCCTCCACAAATTCTACCAACATCAAATACAGTGAAAACAGGGGTTATGCCGTGGGGGAGGGACATACAAAACAATAAAGAAATCATCTTATAAATATGTTAGAAACAATCGTAAGAAAGAAAGAACATTTGAGTCCTTATCTTGGGGTTCATTTCTCCTAACATCAACTTATCTGACCATTTCTGCTTGTCTCAGACATATACTAGTAATTGCAAATAAGGGAAACCATGGGACCTATGTTGCTTTGGGCCTGGTTTACTTTACTTAATATCATTTTTTCCAAGTCTTAACATTTTGGCCATTATTTTTGCTCTTAATTCATCGTGAGACTGAACTTGGACTGCAAATGACAACTGAATAGTACAATTTCTATATCTTATGTCAAAGACCAAACCTAAATATAGCTTAAACTCCCATTTGGTGATGCTTAATTAATTAATTAATTAATTACAAGAAAGAATGACTTAGCCTATAACTTCCTTTTTTTAAAAAAAAACACCTGATTATGTTGTTCTTTTCAGAAACTTTAATTTTTGGTAAATAAGGGTTTGGTAATACCACTTATTTGTTTGGAACTTTTGGTTTAACCCATTGTAATATATCCTTTATTCTCTCTTGAACATGGCATGTTACAGGAGGACTTTGTTGAAACACTTGGTTAAAAGCATTCCAAAACCACATGTCTGTCTTCTAACACTTTAATGGGGTTTTTGTTGTTATTGTCGGTCATGGTACTTAAACTCTAGGCCTGGGGGCTGTCCCTCAGCTCTTCAGCTCAAGGCTAGCACTCTACCACTTGAGCCACAGTGCCACTTCCAGTTTTTTCTGGTGGTTTATTGGAGATAAGGGTCTCTCGGACTTTCCTGCCCGGGGCTGGCTTTGAACCATGATCCTCAGTCTCCTGAGTAGCTAGGGTGACAGGGGTGAGCCACTGGTGGCCGGCCACTTCTATGTGTTTTGATGCCTTTTATACTCAACTTTGCACCAGACATTGATATTTAGTTGTCCATATAGACTTCCAGTACGTTTCCGAATGAGAGAGAATAGGAGAAGAAAGCAAAGTTCTCTTGTTTCCAACCTTACAGACCACAGCTGTGCGCATGTCATGTGGATGTACCAGTGCATGGGCATGTATAGTTTGTGTCATCTTCTGCACTAGAACCTATCCTTTATTAAGTATAAAATATATCTTCTTGTGACAGATAACTTTCCCCAGATGGCTCATCAGAAGCGGTTCATTGAACGGAAATACAGACAAGAGTTAAAAGAAATGAGGTGGGAAAGAGAGCACCAGGAGAGAGAACCAGATGAGACTGAAGACAGAAAGAAGTAAAGGAAGGCCGGACATGGTGGTGTGTTTACTTGCTTAGTAACTGTGACTGTTGCCTGTTGAGACCTAGCCTAGTTTTCCTTCAAACAATGAATGAAGTGTGACCATTGAAATAAAACATGAAGTCAAACATTGTGGTTGTTTTACCGATCAAATGTTCTGTTTTTAGCTGGATGGTTTTTATTACAATGCTTTGATTCTTCTCCTATTTAAATGTAGTAGGTGTTCATTATTCCTTTTTATTTTGCTCTTATAATAATAAAATCCATTAAAGCACATTCTGTGTGGTATAGATCCTGTTTTTTAATCTTGTGGCTTCAGACTTTCAGCGGACAAGGGACTGATTCACTTGGCCAGATATTTTGACTGTACTGTGGTAACAGCTGTATTTTTTGAAATCTCTGGGTTATTAACTAAAATTTTCAGCTTTCATCTGAATGTTTGCCAAGTTCTCAGCTACAAATATTGAATTACTCCACTCGAAGCAGTAAGTCCTTTGTAGAAAGATTATGTTTAATGTTTAACTGGCTAGTGGGATGGGGAAGGGACTTATATTTGAGTCTCACACTTTCTTTGAGTTGTTAAGAGTGGCTGAGAAATCCAGATTCTAGGGCAGACCACCATTTTAACAATTGTTCTCACTCTGGGGCCAGTGGCTCCCTGGCTAAATATCAGAACCTCCTGAGATTGGATTTAATTTGATGTGGGGTGGAGAGAGGGAGCAGGAAGAGGAGGGCTCATCAGTTCCACAGGCTTCTCTAGTTCTTGCATTAAAGGGCTAACATTTCATCATACTCATGGCATTTATGAAGAGAATACCACTGGTGTCTTGTGAAATAAAGGCAAAACTTCTTTGTAATACAAATGTGTTTTTATTTGTTCTTTTAGCAGATATTATATAGTGAGCATCCACAGTGTGTCAGGTATAGTTCCAGGCTCCTCAGTATAACAGTGAATAAAAGAATCTAAGCTCTCAACTCAGGGGGAGCCATCCTATTAAAATAGGCCACCCAATTAAAAAGGAAAGTCAGGAGCATGACATATCGGGGCGGTAGGGTGCAGCTTTCAGTGGGGTTGGAGAGTTAAGATGAAAAGGAAGATGAGGGCTGGGAAGGTGGCTCAGTGGTAGAGTGCTTGCCTTGCATGCCAGAGGCCCTGGGTTCGATTCCTTAGCACCACATAAGCAAAAAGAAAAAAGCCAGAAGTGGCGCTGTGGCTCAAGTGGTAGAGCGCTAGCCTTGAGCTGAAGAGCTGAGGGACAGCGCCCAGGTCCAGAGTTCAAGCCCCATGACTGGACCCAAAAAAAAAAAAAAAAGAAAAGGAAGACAAGAACAAGCCACTGTAGTATCTAGCAGTGTTTCTTATCTATATATCTATTGAATGTTACAGGTACATTATGTAAAATTGGAAAAGGTATTACTTAGCAGGAAAAGAAACCTTACTTTGCATTATACGCATATTGCTATTGAAATCTCTTTGTACAACTACTTAAAACAATAAAAAATATTCTTTGAAAAGAAAAATACTGTGAAAAAAAAGCATAAGCAGGAAAATAAATGGAATCCATGATTTAAATCATGCAGTCTATTAACATCTATTAATTGTATGAAATAACACCTTTCATAATGTCATGTACATATGCGATGCATTTTTGGTCATCTGCCCCCATTGCCCTTTCTTGCCCTCTCCCACTGGTCCAGCTCATCTTCTTAGTCTCCCTTCCACTGACAATTATTATATCCTGTCAGACTGGATATATATACACCCAAGTATTTAGCATTGGGATGCCACAATACGCTTCATATATTTTCTTTTTCATTAACTAATGGGTCTTGTATGCCTTTCAGTTGAATCCATATTTACATAATGTAATTGTTGATGGCTGCATACTAATGTATAGCCTACATGCCAATTATGGATATACCATCATTCATTAAGCAATCTAATAGAGGGTGTGTAGACTGCAAGCAATTTGTGGCTGCCACACACATCTTTGCTCGCCTCCACAGGAGGGGGTTGGGGAGGGAAAGAGGTAGAGACTGAGAAGAGAGAACCAGTTGTTTCTGGCACATTTCCTACTCTATTGGAGATCATTGTCAACATTTAAATTCTAAAATGCCAGATAACAGAACTGAAAGAGGAAGACTGCTAGATCATAGATGGCCTTGACAATGTTACAAGCAAAAACAAAAAAGCAAGAGGAAATATATATATTTTTTAACAGGCATTTTTACTAATCTTGAATGTTGTATCAGAATACAGGAATTTGTAGTAGACCTTGATTTTTCCTTTGTAGCACCTTGGCCCTTTTCAGCTTCTTTCCAAATTAATGGCTCTTGAAGCCTGGAGAAGTACATCCATGAAACACTAACATAGCTAAGTGCTGGTGGCTCACACTTGTAATCCTAGCTCCTCAGGAGGCTGAGATCTGAGGATTGTGAGCCAGCCCTGGCAGGAAAGTCTGTAAGGCTCTTATCTCCAGTTAATCACAGCAAAAGCTGAAAGTGACACTGTGGCTCAAGTGGTAGAGTGCTAGCCTTGAGCAAAAGGAGCTCAGGACAGCACTGAGGCTCAAGAGTTCAAGCCCCAGGACCAGCAAAAAAACAAAACCCACTATAACAGCTCTCAGAGGGTAACCGGCCAGACATACCAGCAGGGCAAGTTAACTTAGTGGCCTGTGGAGCATTGATGAGGAGAGTAACTGAATTCTACAGCTAGCCGCACAGAGCCACTGTAACCACAGAATCCAGCTGTGCTTCCCACCTACCCAGGCTTCTAGTTTTGATATAGCAAAGAACAAGAGAGTAAGTCCATATGCGTAACTCCTCTTCATGTAAGTACTGTTGGTCTTTGAGGCCTAGTAGGCAAGTTTCTACTCATGAGTCACTTGACTGTTGAGCATTAAAGGAGGCTATGTGTGTGAGACTGGAGGAGGGGAGTCCAGGTCAGGCAGGGAAGGCTCTCTCAGGAGGTCATGATTGAATGGATTGGACTGCGATGATGAGCAGTAGCCTACAAGGCACCTGGATTTATGTAAGTGAGAAACATGTCTCTGTCTTAAATGTGTAGCTTGTCTGTTACAGCGTCTAGCTCTGACTTAACTAATGCAGCTGTTCGAGACAGGCACTTAACCATAATTAAATGCTTGTTTTTAGATTAAAAGTGACAAAAATAAAAGCTGGATGAAAACTTGTTCCTCTATTACTGAATGCTGTACCTGTGCTGATGCATTCCATAAGTAACATGTTGACTTAGGGCTCAGAAATGTCCCTCCATTTAGATTAAATGAAATTTGAAAATATGACAACCACAAACAGATTCCTAATTAAGAATCAGATGTAATGAGAACATGCTACGTTCAGAGGTTTATTGTATTCATGTTGATAGTGTCTGCTCTGCCCTGGGTGTGGGAAATGTGGCTTTGTCTAAGTACAGCCCTTGTTTCCAGGAGCTTACTGTTTCAAGAATGTGTCAGGTTCCATGCAGAGGTCTAGCAGGGAGAGAGTAACTGGCTTCTTCCAGCGGGTAGGGTTCAGTCTGCTCTTGAGGGGTGACCTAGTCCATTGATGTGTGGACTACATTGTCATACTTCCCTAGGGAAGGGCCTCTTATCAAGTCAGATTTTTTGTTTTTATTCACAATACCATTATGAGACTGCAGAATGACTCAAAGACCTTTCTTGTAATGACCAGTCCATTTACAAATATACAGTTGATTTTGTTCAAATGATTCCAGTAGAGTCCGCACACTTGGTTTTTATGACTTCGGTCATTTTTTTATTTTTATTTTTTTTTACCTAGAAAAAGTCCTCTGTTGCCCTCTTCACATCAGTTGAAGACACTGGGTCGGTTCTATAGAATTCATGCAGTCCAGATGTGGTGTGCTGCTCTCCTGGGGTTTCCTTTCCCTTTATCCTCTGGATTAGCTCTAAAACCTTGATTTTAGGCTTAGGTTCAGAATTTGTGTATTATTTGAATGTGTGTTTAAGCAATACCCCTACCTCATTCCCCCACCCCCACTGTTGCTTCAATAGTACCACTTTACCAATTCTTAGTAATTTAGTTAATTTTGTGTCTACTTGGCCAAGGCTATTGATGTTTTAAGGGGCTAAGCTGTGGGAATTTGATACAGAAAAACTAATACACTGTTTGGTACAGAAAACTAACACACTTTTTTCTGAACAGCTAATCTTGTCTTCTAATGTTTGAATATCTCACGTCTCCTGTAGCCTGAAGAATAAAGCCCAAGCTTCTTAGAATGACATGAGATCTCTTCTGTCCACCTCAGCCTCATCTCCTTGCAAGCTGTCCAGCTTACAGAGCTATCTGCAGGTGCTTAAGTACATGCACTTACTTACATGCACCAGGGCTTTGCACCACCTCCTTACTATTCATTTCTTATCCTTTTAGTCTTTACTCTGGTACTATCTCCAGCAAGCGGTGCCTTGAGTCTTCAATTTTAAGTAGACGATTCTTGGGTTCTTTCCCATGTCACACTGTATTTTCACTACCTCTTGACTTACTCACCTTTCCCCACCAGCCTGCGAGCTCTGAGTAGACAGAACCATCGCTCTTCATCTTGAAAATGGGCTGGAAGCACACATGATGAATTTTCACCAGTTCTCCATTACTGTTTGAGGAATAAAAAACAACTGGGCTTCTTTTTGCAATTCTTCTACAAGACTCAACCCCCTCAAAGCAACTCCAGTCTCTCCTGTAAGCCATAATCCTGCAGAACTGAGGCTAGTGCAATGAGATTGGTCCTTTGGAGATGGCTGGGGCGTGCCCATCTTCTCTGGATCTGCACTGGGATTTGGGGAGGAGCTAAAAGCTAAAACAGGGTAACAGGAGCCCAGTACAATCAGTGGGAAGCAAAGAGTTTGTCTTCTCATCTCGACTTTGGCTTTTCTACTTTTCCAAGGCAAGGAGCTTCCATAAAATAGACAAGTCAGACAAATGAGCTCCAGAGCAATATATAAGAGGATTTAGAGCCACAGAAACCAGAGTAAAGAAAGTTTAGTTACTGGTGACAGCACTAACTGGAGGCTTGGGATTTCCCTTCCCCCGTCATCTCCAGCAGCAGCACTGATGCCAATATTCTTTGCTAGGGACACATTATGTTTATCTTATGTAATCTTATATCACACTGTGGGTTTTCGTTTTCCAGCCAGATTGTTTCTCTGCTGCTCTTATTTGGAGATATGCATGCTGCTCTGCATATTCTGAGCATAAACTTAGAACTCCCCATTTTCCCCTGGAGCCCACCCAGTCACCTCATCTCTGACTCTGTTAGGGGCTCCAGGGCTCCCCTGAGTTCTCTTGACAGTCACTTGAAACACAGCTGTCTTTTCATCCAAATTTTCTTTCACTTGTGGTGAGGCAAGAAGTTTTAAATGAAGTTGGGTTTTTTTTTCTTTAATATCCCACAGCTAGCTAATCATTTGCATGCTGAATATTAGCCCATCATGATTTTGAAAGTCCTCGATAAAACAAATCATAATGAAAATACAGGGAGACTCTTAACTGTAGTGATTCTAATGTTCACCTCTATTATTCTAATAATAGGGGTCTCAAATGGAGCTGTGGAGAACAGTAGTTGCCCCTGACTAGAATTCAACCAGAAAGATCAAGAGAGAGCCCTAATTGCCTTTCTTCTCAGATCAAACAATTGACTTAATTCTCCAGGCCTACACACCAAAATGCGTTTGAGGAGATTCAAATAGGTTACTACAGAGGATTAAGGTTTTTCTCTGCAGATTATACTTTTATGCCCTCTAGTTCATTGCTTGAAGTGTTAAGTAGTTTTGTCAAAATAAGCAGGGCTGGGAAGGATTTTTAGAAACTTACAAATCACATACACTTGCTGAGTAACACAAGGGACATCCTCTCCACCCCCCTGCCTTATCTGTCTTTTTAATTTAATGGTGGTACCTTGTGGGGTGGGGAGAAATTAACCATGTAAAAGATTAGTTAGAAATTTCAAGAGGCCTCTCAGATTAGAGAAATACAAGAGGGTGGGGGGCCTATTGTGTTTTGTCTCTTAAAAATTGTTTCACAAATGGAGCAGCTGAAGCAGCCATATAAAGAAAAGGAATTTTTCTCCTGAATGCTCAGCTGCCTGAAGACAAAGTCCAAAGGGGAAGAGAAATCCGACCCAGGGGGCTCCTCGCTAGTGCTGTGCTAATCACTGTTATTTTACCAGCTAAGACTTCATTTCTGCTTAAAGGAGTTGGCGGTAAAATAAGCTTTTGCTTTCTTACAATGGGATATTCCCAGGAAAGGACACTTGGCAGGAAGTCATCAGTGACACTCTGTCCTTGGTTCCACAAGTGACTGTCACTCAGCCAACTTCATCTTGCTCAGTTGTTCTCTCTCAGGTCCCCGGGGGAATTCGTCCTCCTTAATCAAAAGGTTGCTCAATGAATTTGTCCAGGCCATTAACTGCAGCGGGCATGGGTGATCTATACAACCCCTCTACTTTTTCAGTCCTCCTGGGATCATCTCTCTGAGCAAAGCCACATTAAGAAGCTTAATTGGTGTTGCGATATTGTACAGCGAACAGTGAATGTAAACTGCAGACTAGATAAAGCCCTGACCGTGACTGGATAACCTCGACGTGCAAACATCTTGCAGAAGCACAGCACTTGCATTTCTGTTTCTGACCCCGCACATTTCAACTACTTCCGGGGTCACTTTTCACTTTGTCTTGAACTCGGCTCCTTGTACTGAGTTTTGTCAGATGCCAGGCAAGTTATTCTCGCAAGCTTTAATTTCTCATCTGTAGCATGGATCTCTCTCCATTTTTCTGACCCCTTTGCCTTCTCCATCAACAGACAACAGTACTGCCAATACTGCCAAACTACCAACTAAGGCTCTCTTAGCACTAATTCACTCCTCAGTGTTTCCAGGGCCTGGGAAACCTCATAGATCATTTATAACCCCTTCTCCAGGGAGGCAGATTGCAAGGCAGAGTTAAATAGTGAATGTGGTGGGATGTGAGATTGGTCCAGACAAAGCTAAATCATGCAGGAGAAAGAAACGAAAAGCCAGGAGGAAACAAGGAAGCTGCAGGCTCTGATGCAATGGGGCTAGGAGGGGGTGGGAGGGGGCAGGGGAAAGTTTTAATTGGAGGATAAGTGTCACAAAATGAGACCTATTCTCCACTGTAGCCCTTTGTATCTCCCCAGAGAAAGCATCAGTAAGCTAGTAATTACTCAAGCATGGAAGCCAGCAATGGCATCTACGTTAAGCATTGAAGCCAATACTTAGAATGACCATAGGGAGACAACTGAGACTACACACAGGTTTAGCTAAATCTGGGTCATATCGCCAAGGGGCGGGTTTCTTCATTGCCGGCTTGTTATATCTCCCTTCTCTCTGTCACATTTCCCTATGTGGTCATTTCCATCTTGATTGAGTCCTAAATGAGCCCCCTCTGCGCTTTCAATCCCAAGTCTCAGCCTTTGTTGAGGCAATCATCTCTCTGTTAGTCTCAGCATAAAAGAAGTCCCTCAGGCTGATGGCAGCCCCAAATTGATGAGGACTTGGAAAGTCATGGACTCCAGTGCAGAAGGAATCATTAAGACATAGGTCAGCAAACTGCAAAGGCCCAGATAGTGCATATCTGGGCTTCTATGGACAATTGGCAAGATCGAGAATTTTAGATAGATTTTATACGGATACATGGACACTCAACCTTTTAGATAATGTTCGAATGCCACAAACAGTCTTTTGATTTTTCAACTGTTTAAAAAGGTTAAGAAACGAAAACAAAAACAATCCTTAGCTTGAGATTTGGCCTGTGGGCATTCATCTATTGACCTCAGCTGTAAGAAGATTGAAAAGTACCACTATGAAACAAGCTGGGTTCCAAATGCTGTTGTTTGTCCTAGAGTCTCTACAGACTTTGCTGGTGGTGATCAGGATTAAAAGGTCAACCATCAAAGCCTCAGTTTCAAAACCAGTGTCCGTACTTTATGACAGGCAGGCAACAGGACAGAGTTACAGAGTTTTCTGCTTTCTTTCCAGATAATTAGGCAGCAGGCCCAAATCCCTTTGTAATTAACACTAGCATGTTCCTTAAGCACAGCTCCTTATCAGAAGACTGCATAGGCGCCCCAGTGGTGAGCCCACATCTTTGTGACCACATGTGTTTTTCAAAACTCTTTAACGTATTTCTCATTTCATACTGTTTTTTTTGGTGCCAGTGCTGTGGCTTGAACTAAGGGCCTCCTGCTTTCACTTGGCTTTTTTTTGTTGTTGTTGTTGGTTGTGGGGCCTGAATTCTGGGCCTGGGCGCTGTCCCTCAGCTCTTCAGCTCAAGGCGAGCACTCTACCACCTGAGCCATAGCGCCACTTCCAGCTTTTTCTGCTTATGTGGTGCTGAGGAATCGAACCCAGGGCCTCAGGCATGCAAGGCAAGTGCTCTACCACTGAGCCACCTCCCCAACCCCTCACTTGGCTTTCTCCCACTCAAGGCTGGCATTGTACCAGGTGAGCCACACCTCAGATTTGACTGCCAGGGTTGGCTTCCTTAGATCTCAGCATCCTGAGTAGCTAGGATTATAGGCATGAGCCACCAGTTCCTGTTGATTATTCTCATTTTTATCATTGAAAACAACTTAAACAAAACCAACATTTCAAGAAGTTCATGTTGCTGCCTGAGCCTGGACATTCAGGAGTGCATGGGGCTGGGGGCCTTGTGGGTTGCTAGGAACTGGGGATAGGAACAAAGAAGAGAGACCCAGAATACAGTATGGCACTTGCTAATCCTAACTACTTGGGAGGCTGAGAGAGGGAGTGGGAACCTAGGAAAAGAAGTCATTAGGCCTTAACAAACAAAACAAACACTGGAATCAGTGTCACACACCCACATTCTAGCTATGTGGGAGGTGTAAATAGGAGGATTACGGTCTAGGATGGCCCAGGATTAAAAAAAAAAAGCAAGATTCTATTTGAAAAATATTGCAAAAAGGACTGGGGGTGGTGGGAGGGAGGCTCAGATGGCAAAGCAGTTGAGTTCAAACCCGAGTAATGACTCCTCCAAATTAACCATCCATCCGAGAAAGAAAATCCTGATAGTATAAATGGTGAGACAGAGGGTAAACAAATTCAGCAGTGGTGCTCACCTGACACTATGTAGAAAATGAATTCTACAACTTATGAGTGCGATGGGAGGGAAAAGCTAGGAGAGAGCAAGAAGAAATATACTCTTTACCTGACTTATGTAACTAACTCCTTTGTACATCATCTTTACAATAACAATTAGAAAAAAGAGATGTGATACACATATCAAGATAAAAAAGAGACATCAATCCTTGTTTGAATATTTCCAGAAATAGTTGGCCTTACTAATATCTAAACACATAAAGGGCCTAAAAATTGAATACATCTCAAGGATAATATGAATAGATTTCGAGGTAATGACTAGACTTCCAAAACAAAACAGCTGTAGGATGGCGCTAATGGCCAGTGAATGTTCTGTCATAATATGTATGTCCTGGTCTTAAAGCAGAGAACAAAGAGGATGTGAAGGAAATCACAGACATAGGTTGATCACAAAGGAAAGCATCAATTGGAACACAAAGCCTGAAACTGTGACCCTTTCCCTCAGATGTAAAGGGGATCACAGAGGCCTAAGACTATAATGAACCAAAGCAGGTTAGTGGTGAAGGTGACCTCGCTGCCCACTTAGCATGGCTTTCCTTCTGGGGAGAGGGCAGGGAAGTGGGGACAGCCTGCTGCTACTACCTGCTTCAATCACGGCCACACAGTGACATCACACGGTCCACATTTCTTTGAACACTACCTCCAGCTCACTGATGGAACCAATGCCATTGCAGGGTACTGGTTAAAAGCCAGAACATTAGAGTTGTACTAGTCTGGGTTCAAGTCCCTAGTTCTCTGCTTACTGGTGTGTGATGTTGGGAGCCTGTCTTTGCATAGCTGTTGGCCTGCTAGGGGTGGTTTGGTCACTCCATCATTGGCTACTGAGGAACACCAAGTGAGAATGCACATGAATTTCCTGCTGCATAGGAAGTGGGTGGCACACACGTGTAACCTGTAATCCTGTTACTTGTTATGCTGGTCTCAAATCTGCATGCCCAATGACTGTGGAGATGCAGGTCAGTGGCAGAAACAGCAGCTTTGGATTGGGATTTGAAAGATGGTAGCGGGGAGTAAATTAGGGATGTGAGGCAGGCTACTCATAAGCCCTATCTCAGCTACAGAGTCTCTAAATACCTATGTATACCACACCTTATTCCATAAAATATCTCTGGGACAGTCTATTGGCCTAGGCGAAGTGCAAAACTCACATTAAAAATTTTTACAAGGGGCTGGGAAGGTGGCTCAGTGGTAGAGCTCTTGCCTTGCATGCCTGAGGCCCTGGGTTCGATTCCTCAGCACCATATAAGCAAAAAGAAAAAGCTTGAAGTGGCGCTGTGGCTCAAGTGGTAGAGCTCTAGCCTTGAGCTGAAGAGCTGAGGGACAGCGCCCAGGCCCAGAGTTCAGGCCTCATGACCGGACACCCCCCCAAAAAAAAATTCTTACAAAATAGTGTCCTATCAACATAATATGAAAATGAGGATACACAAAGTACATTGTGTGTGTGTGTGTGTGTATGTGTGTGTGTGTGTGTGTGTGTGTGTATGTGTGTGTGTGAAGATAGAACAATGAAACCCACCAAATGCTGTTTGAAAAAGAGAAGGCAGTAGGGGGTTAACAAAATATATTATAGGGCATATAGAGAATATATAGAGGAATGTAATGGAGGGAGAGAACTTATTCAAGGTACACTGGACATGCTTATGGAGTTACCATAGTAAACCCCCTTAAACTATTAGTATTTTTTTAAATACTAATAAGTGGATATAGTAACAAAATACAGAAGAAATAAACATTTGGAATTATAGGCCAGAAGATTTTTGTCCACTGTACTGTTCATACTAAATATCAGATTTCATCTAAGTTTGCTGAGATTCAAAGGAAAAGAAAGGGAGGGGTTGTTTTTTCTTTTCTTTCTTTCTTTCTTTCTTTTTTTGTTGTTGGTAGTGGGGCCTGAGCTCAGCTCAAGGCTAGTGCTCTACCACTTGAGCCACAGCACTACTTCTGTTTTTTTCTGCTTATGTGGTGCTGAGGAATCAAACCCAGGGCCTCATGCATGCAAGGCAAGCACTCTACCACTGAGCCACCTTCCCAGCCCCTTTTTCATTCTTAACGAGAAACATCTTTCTTACCATCACCTGCCTCCTCTTCCTGTTCTTTTCTCTCTCCTCTCCCTTTTAGAAGCAATAGTTTGCCATCTTCACTACAACTTTACCAAGGTGAAGATGAAGAAATCAAGGCTCAGAAAAGTTACCTTGATTGCCTGAGTCAACATCGTTGGGAAGCAAAGCCAGGATTCCCAGCCAGGTCTGAAGACATTAAAGCTTGTGCTTCTTTTACCCCCCCCCCCCCCCCGCCCCCCCCCCCCACCCCAGGGAAACCATTCAAGCAGGAGATTTCAGCAGCTCAGAAGCCATCTTTGTAGGGGCTGGGAAGGTGGCTCAGCGGTAGAGTGCATGCCTTGCAGGCATGAGGCCCTGGGTTCGATTCCTCAGCACCACATAAACAGAAAAAGCCGGAAGTGGTGCTGTGGCTCCAGTGGTAGAGTGCTAGCCTTGAACTGAAGAGCTGAGGGACAGCACCCAGACCCAGAGTTCAGGCCCCATGACCGGCAAAAAAAAAAAAAAAAAGAAGCCATCTTTGTATAGTTGATTGTGCCAGGAGCTGCCTTGGTGTTCCCAAATTTCTGCCCAATATATTGCTTTTCAAGGCAAAAGAGGTAGAATTAAATGCTATTGCCTCAGTACTGCCCAGTAACAGCCTTTATGTAGGATACAGGCTGGGGACACCAAAGGAAGAAAGCGGCAGCTGCGGTCCCTGGGCTCTTGAATGTGTATAGGGCGCAGCCACAGATGCTGAAGTCAGGACATAAAAAGGAAATGCACACACAGGCACAACAGAATCTCATGGAATGTACTCTTTAACGAGAACCAAAATTCCAACTCACACTTCGACTGGGCCAAGAACAATATCTGAATGCGTTGTCAGTACTAGTGCAAGAACAAAGTGATTCCCACGGCCCTTACCAGCCTTTGATTCAGGTCGGGTAGCTGGTACCACAATTCTGTTGTCCAGAATTACAAGTCATCATAACTAAGTGAAGTTCAAGTTTACTATATAATATAAAGTATATCAGTCCCTTTGGCCTTTTTAATAGACCCATAAAGTCCTGAGTTAAGGAGCTCCTCTAGGCACCCTCCTACTGTTACCTGGACTGGAGGAACCTGCCCATTATTGCAGCCCAGAGAAAGCAACACTGTGAGTTTAACACGGTTTATGTCTCTCCAGGTAGCTATAGATTGTGTTAGCATGGATTCCAAAGCACATTTCACAGTAGGGTCATAAAGGAGACACTCGGTAACCAACAGGGCAATGTCATCAAGCAATATTCCTACTGTAAATGTGGCATCTGGTATCTAGGGCTTTTCTTCTAGTGGCTCTTGATCAAAGCCAAGGGCTTAGCACCTGCTGTATAGCTCAGACAAGGGAATTCTAGGGAGGAAAATATCAGCTTGTCTGGTTTTATGACTTCTGATGTTAAATTGTATCAGGGGATAGACTTCATGTAACGTTGGGTGTTATGTGTGTATGTATGTATGCACATGTATGTATGCCTGTAGGTATGTATGTATATGTTTGTTTACATAGCCATTTTTATCTATCATTTATCATCTTTGAATATCTATTTTCTAACTTTTATAATCTATTTATCTATTATTCATATATCTTTGTTTTTATCTTATTTTATTTTTTATTTGCCAAACATTGATTATATTTTCACAGACTATTTCAACAAGATATTTTTGAATAACCATTCACCAGTATCACCTTTTTTTGACCTGAGGTTTTGACAAGAATTGACTGACAGTTTGGTGGTTTTCACCACTCGCTCCTCCTCATCCTCATCCTTGTCTTCCTCATCGTCCTCCTCCTCCTCTTCGTCCTCCTCCTCTTCCTCTTCCTCCCCCTCCTCTTCCTCCTCCTCCTCTTCCTCCTCCTCTTCCTTCTTCCTCTTTGCTGTTTCTTACATTAAAGGGAGAAGTATGTAGAGTGATGATGGAACTATGTCCTTCAGAAATAAAAAAAATACATTGATGTCAATTTAATTCTGTTTTGTAAGATGCGAGTACACAAAGTATGAAGTCTCCTTTGGCTGGCAGCCAACCAACCACTACATGGTGGCCAGATGCAGAAAGCTAGAATTGTTCTGGAAATCATTCTGGGATTTTTTTTGGTACTTGAAAGAAAATGATTAATTAATTCTTGCAAATTTTACACTACAGAGCATGAGAAGAAGCGTTGGGCCTGTAAACTGTTAGAGCAGTTGTTACTAGTTCCCCTCAATGGCCGTATAAAACCTGGATAATGGTCCCACAGACAGCCTAGTTTTGATCAAAGCAGTTTGAGTCTGGCAGGCCGCATTAATTGAAAGATGTACTTACTTCAGTTTCTAAATAAATTTACCTGTTTTTTATGGGATGATTGGATGTGAACCAATTACATTTTGGACAACATCTGCCAAAAATGATTTTAGTTGGGTCCTGTATTTAATTAAACTGGAGGGCCTTGAATCAGAGGGGTGTACTTGTTATGGAATGTAATTTGTAGGAATTTGGGTCATGAATTTCTGACTGTGAAGATATTAAACTCTAGCCATGGTATTTCAGAGAGGAGTTACAGTGGTTAGGAGGAGACCCTAAATGGAATCCTTGTTCCTGGTCTGAATACAGACTATTTGAAGATAGGGCCAGTGAAGAACAAAACAAAAAGGGGTGTGACATTTCCTGGCCAACATTACCACCAAATGGAACTGGAATTGTACAATCATAAGAATCTGGGCTGCTTAAGTCATTTGTTACTCTGATCCCAAATCTAATACCACTAGATAACTAGAAAGGAAGGGGTCTCAAGTTGCTGGTGACTGGTTAGCAAACAAAAAAGTCATCTTTACCCCCTGCGATGTTAAGAGTGTAGGATACCATTAATCCACCTTGTCTTCAAATCTCCTAGACACAGAATTAAGTGGTAAAGAGCCCCACATAAGAAATTCTACTCCCAAAGAAAGGCAGAGGTTTAATCCTTAGTTCCATTCTCAGCCTTCTTGGCTCTTCTTGATTTGGTCATTCAAGTGTGAGACTAGTTCTTCTTTTTCTTCATAAGAAGACTAAACCAGGAAGAGGAAACAAAGGCCTCTAAATAGCTGGAGACGTGGTTAGAGTCAGACAAATACTGAGTCTGGAATTGTAATTAAAAAATACTTGTAGCCAGGCACCTGTGGCTCATGCCTATAATCTGAGCTACTCAGGAGGCTGAGATCTGAGGGTTGCAGTTCAAAGCCAGCCCAAGCAGGAAAGTCCGTGAGACTTCAATTAACCACCAGAAAACTGGAAGTGGTGCTGTGGCTCAAGTGGTAGAGTGCTAGCCTTGTGCTGAGGAGCGCAGGGACAGCACCCAGGCCCAGAGTTCAAACCTCATGACCGACAAAAACAAAAAACAACAAAGAAGCAAAAAAACTTCTTGTTATATAAGAATCAATTGTGGCCAGACACCAGTAATTCATGCTTTGCATCCTAGCTACATAGGAGTGTTAGATCAAGAGGACTGTGGATACTGGAGCCACTAGGCAAAAGATTTGTAAATCCTCATCACAGCAGGAAAAAAAATTGGTGGTTGTATGCACCTGACATTCCATCTATAGCACCAACAGTAAATACAAGGATGGTGACTCAAGTCAGCCCAGCCAAAAGCAAGATTACTTCAGTAAAGTCAGCAAAAAGGCCAGAGGCATGGCTTATGTGGTAGAATGCCTGCCTAGCATGTATGAAACCCTGAGTTCAAACCTTACTACACCCAAAATAATAATAATAAATAACCAACTGATGTGAATGGCTAACCATTCTAAATTAAACTGACTAAATGCTGTTTCTCAGGGCACCCATGATAGGTTTGAAATTTGATCACAAAATATATTTGTAAGCTCAAAACTAAATAATATTTTAGCAGGCAGTAAATCTTGCTATTTAAAGAAAAAACAGATTTGCATCAAAGATAAGCTCAGAGACGATGAACAAAGAAAAAGAAAAAAAAATTGATTTAATAGTAACTATTTACCTGAAGTATAAGAGAGAGAACAAACACTGGTTAAGTGCATCTATGGCTCACAGAGACTCTACCTGGGTTGTACCTGTGACTAAGAAGCACCTGGCAATAGGATTTCCATCAAGAAGATCAACCAGGCCAAGGTGTGATAGCACATGCCTGTAATCTCAGTTACTGGGGAAGCAAAGCTAGAAGGGTCTGAGGCTAGTCTGGGAAAAAGGTCAGAGAAACCCTATTTGAAAAACAAACTAAAAGCACATGGGGTTTGACTCAAGCACTTTCCTGGTACTAACTCAAGCACTTTTCCGGTACGTATATAGTGTCCTGAATTCAGTCTTCTGTCTTGAAAAGGAAAAGATGGCTAAGCAGCAATCTGGGAAATTCACAACACACATTGCTCTAGGAAATACCTTCCTGTGAGGCACCTGTATGAGTGAACTTCAGCACTGAAGTCAGCAGCACACAGGCTGTATCAGTTGGAAGCTGTGCCAAGACCGAATTTGTATATTTGTATACATGGGAGGGAAACCAAGTCACATATATATATATAATATAGTATATATTATCTACATAATACATACATCATATTTATATACATATATACATACATAAACAAAGCAGGTGTCATTATCTGCTTCTTGCCTTCATCCCTTGTCAATGGCTGGAGGACAGAGGAGTTTTGTTTTGAAACTGTGAATTAAATTGGGATGACACCATGACAGCCACTGCTGGAAGGAAACCACAAATTGTGCTCAGTAACTGAAGAATCGGAATGAGGAGGTGTCCATATGTTTAGCATTCTCTACTTCTAGATCTATGGAAATAGATGCTCCATTTCTGAAATGTTTTCATTAAAATAAATTTAAAAATAACAAAACTGTCTTTGTCCTTTATGGAGGTGATATTGTGGTGTGTTTGCGTCTGGCGGAAGTACTGGCTTATTACCAGCTACATGACTCCAGGCACATTTTAAATAGTTTTCCATTTTTAAGTGGGGAAAAAAAAGACAGACCACTTCAAAAGCATGAATGCTATTACAGAGGTGGGGCTGGGCCCTATCTGAGGGGTATCCCTGGGGACCCTACCACCTACTAAATTCCCTGATTCTACATTCCTATACTTGATGGATGTCAAGTTCTCCCCAGTGCTCGTTTGACTTGAGAGGAAAAGGAGATAGCCCCAGATATTATCATAGCAGGGACCCTACTTGGCTCCAATGAGGAGAGGTGACGCAAGCAGCTCTTCTCCTATGGGCTAGAATGCCATTGAAAGGCATTGGCCACTTGCCAAATATTATCAGTAATGTGTCTTCTTTGAGTTTCACTTACCCTAAGATAAAAGCAACTGTACTCAGGAAATCTGGTCCACAGCAGCACCACAAGCATGACCATTGCCCAATAATTCTCTATGGATGCAGCCACACTTGCCTTCTTAGAGAAGAGCTGCTTAGAGAGCAGAGTTGATGGGCAGTGTCTCCTAGGACAGGAAAGGATGCTATGAGTACGCTCCCTCTTTGTTCTTTTCCTCTGTGATGGGGTCTCAAAGGGCTTTTTCCATTCTCCTGCTTTCTTCTTGTTTGAATTTATCTGTCATCCACTTGTTCATGATGTTAGTCCATTTTGTGTTACTATAACAAAATAGATTCTGAGTAATACATCAAGAAGAGGTTCATTTGGATCTTAATTCTGTTGGCTTCAGGGTCCAGACACCATGGCACTGGTGGCTGATAGGAGCTTCCTGGGGGCATCACAAGACAGTAGATAAGCAGGAAGAGTCTAGCTGCATGCAGAAGGGGTACATGCATAAGCAAGCAAGCCAAGAGACAAGGGAGGGACTAGGCACATTTTTTTTTGCCAATCCTAGGGCTTGAACTTGGGGCCTGGGCACTGTCCCTGAGCATCTTTTGCTCAAGGCTAGCACTCTACCACTTGAGTCACAGTGCCACTTCCAGCTTTTTCTGTTTATGTGGTATTGAGGGATTGAACCCAGGGCTTCATGCATGCTAGGCAAGCACTCTACTACCAAGCCACATTCCCAGTCCTGGCACACTCTTTTTTACAATAACCTGCCCTTGAAGAATGAATCCACTGCTACTAGACTTGACCCACTCACTCCCTGGAGATAACATGAATCCATTTGTGAATATCAAGCTCAGACTTGAATACCTTCCAACAAACACTACCTCTTATAGATTCTATCATCTCAATACAGCCACATGGGGATCAAGCTCTCATAACAGGAGGCTCTGAAGGATAAAGTATACCTAACCCTACTGCACCCATAATCTTGAATGCAAATGCCAGAGTTGGAGAATCAGAAGAAGGTAGGAGGCAGCTGGGCCTTTCACACTCAGTCAATTAATTTTTAGCTCCTACCAGTGGATGGATGTGTGAGATTGGGCTGCCTGGAGCCTCTCCTATTCCTGCATAGAGAACCCATTCCTGGAGAATACATGTTTGGGCCGTGGCTTTGGGGTACCTGGCTTTGATCAGTAGTCCAAGTACTAAGCCTAAGGTTTCTTGGTTGCTAGCTAAGGTGCTGATCATAAGGATGCTGGAACCCAGGAGTTTTCCCACAGATGCCACTCCTACAAGATAATGGAGCTGGATACACTGTCCTGATTGGAGGACGCAGTAACTTCCTGCTTCATTAGAAAGCAGTTATCATTATGTGAATAGACTCTCCAATGGATTTCCCCTCATCTGAGCCTGGGAAGGAAGGGTACAGGCTAGAGTCACCAAGAACACGGAATTTTATTTTGGGTAGAGACACAGATGAGATGGAAGATGGTGAACCTGAGTGAGGCAGGAAATAGATGGTTGGGAAAGATGTTAGAAGTTTCAAAGAGATCAAGAAAGGCCAGAGAACAGAAGCAAGACAGAGAAGACAGGAGGCAGGCGATGGGGTCAATAGGGTTTATTGGACCATAGAAGTAAGGTCCACAGTGACGGTAAATGAAGAGTACAGCAGGGTTGGATGAGGGGCATGGTCAGGAGGAGTCTTATAGGAGGAGTTGGTATTATGGTGACAGGGGGTCCTAGGAAGGGAACATTAGGTAGAATCTTCCCTCAGGAATTTTGCAATTTTCTTCAAGTGTGTAATAACCACTTGAACTGCTTTTGTTTAATGCAATACTCCTTGGTTTTAAAGAGTTTATACATTTAGCTGAAAAGACTTGACATTCACTCAATTCAGGGTTAACCAAAAACCCAGGCAGGACTGGGTAAAGCATTAAGTATGAATGGGAGTTTTGGGATTGGTGGTAAAGGCAATGGAGGAACAAATCCTGAAGTATAAAGCAGGGCATAGGTGTAGCTAGGAAGAATGCAACAAAGTTGAATATAGTAAATTTTCTCAGGAAAAACCCAGGAAGCTGGTCAGGACTGAACCTCTGAAAGGGACAAGTAGAAGAGGATTGGAGGCTAGCAATGAGGCTGTCGTACTATAGTCCCCAAAGAGCTGGATGTTAGAAGGCTGCCATAAGAGTCAAATATAAATATGCAAGAGCACCTTAATGAATGAGCTGTGTCCCTTTGTAACAAGATAGCATATCTGAAATGAATACATATAAAGAAAATAATCGTAGAAAGGAAGGCGAGTGAATCTTAGAAGCCTAGCAAATTGAATTTGGCTGTTTCTATCAAGAGCTATCAGGGAAGAGAAGGTTTTAACCAAATGATTTCCAGTCTTCTGGAGTGTCATTGGCACGAGCATGAAATGGCAAGCGGCCGCATCAGAAAGCTCGAGTAGATATTCAATTAGACAAACAAATGAATTAATGATGTTATTAAATATTTTATCAATCCAATTATTTGTTTCTATACTTACCAAGCTTTCTTTTGATTGTAAGTTAACATTGCTTTTATATTTGTCTTCAGAGAGAAAATTGCTGATGATAGGCGTTCCCAGTAGATTAGTCTCTATAAGAATTTCTTATCCTAAAATAAAAAACCCAGACTTTCATGTGTTGTAATTCTGAGTGTGGCTAATGGGGGAAGGATCTACTTTTTGTTTCTGAGGTTGAGCATTAGACACTGGGCTATAATCATTTTTTGTCTTGCATTGCAGGAGCTCTAACCCACATAAGTGTTATATCAGTTAGCTATGGCCACTCCACTTGTCTATTTTCTTCCATAAAAATAATCCCTGTAAAACTCAGGCAAGAATCCAATGCATAGCCTACAAAATTAAGAAGTGTGAGGAAAGGTGAATAGGAGAAGGACAGGTGGTAATGTTGAAAAGGGTGGCATTGATCAAGATATATTGTATTCATAAGCTGCCTTGTTAAATGACTTTATACAACTACCTAAACATAATTTAAAAAAGAAAAAAAAAATAACTGTGGGAGGCTTCTGGAAGATGGCCTGGCCATGGTGTAGAAGTGCTGTTCTGGATTATGTCTGTGGAGTGTGTCTAAAGCCATACTGATGTACTCTGAGTGTTTTCCACAGGCATTCAAGTGTGGGTCAAGTCAGTGCGTGCTTACTCAGCCAGTGAAGAATCTTCTAGCATTCCCCCGCTCCCATGTTATGCTGCTATACCAGAATGGCGCTGAGTTCCTCATTTGTGAACAATAAAATTTTATCTGGATCCAAACACCAGTGGCTTACAACTGCAATTGTAGCTACTCAGGAGGCTGAGATCTGAGGATCATGGGTCAAAAACCAGCCCTAGGTAGAAAAGTCTATGAGATTTATCTCCAGTTAATCACCAAAATACTGGAAATGGAGCTGTGGCTCAAGTGGTAGAGCTCCAGCCTTGAGCAAAAAAGCTAAGGGACAGTACTCAGGCCTTAAGTTTAAGCCCCAGTTTCTAGAGCCAAAAATATGGGGAGGTATTTTGTTTGGACTGCTTATCGAGACTAGAAATCCAAGTATAAGACATGAACATCTGGCAAAGGCAATCATTTTTATTTTTTAAGTCAGTAGCCATGATAATGGCAATAATGGTATTTATCCATGGCCTCCTAAAGATTTCACTTCTTTTTTTAAATTTTTTAATTAATAAGTTTCTTTTATTGTGAAAATACCATACAGAAGGGGTTACAATTACATGAGCAAGGTAATGAGTACATTTTTTTTTTTTTGGGTCCGGTCGTGGGGCCTGAACTCTGGGCCTGGGCGCTGTCCCTCAGCTCTTCAGCCCAAGGCTAGCGCTCTACCACTTGAGCCACAGCGCCACTTCCGGCTTTTTTCTTTGTGCTTATGTGGTGCTGAGGAATCAAACCCAGGGCCTCATGCATGCAAGGCAAGTGCTCTACCACTGAGCCACCTTCCCAGCCCTTGTGTACATTTCTTATCAAGCATTGTTGCCTCCTCTCTTGTTTCCCCTTACCATCCTTGCCCTCCCATCCCCCCCTAAAGATTTTACTTCTTAATTCCATTATAATGGCAATTAAATTTCAAAAGAAGTTTTGGAGGAGACATGCAAACCATAGCTTTGAAAAGACTAAGTTCCGTGGCTCCAGTACCAAGGCTCTCAGGTACATCTGGGTTTTCCTACTTCTGCCTAGTGCAGTAATAGCTTAGAATAGACTTTCAGAAGTACAGGCTGGAAGAAATTGTAGCAGCTCTATCTCCACACATGCAGCTAGATATGAAAGATTCAGCCTCACAACCAACACAATGACACATGCCTCTACTAGATTTTCAAAGATGTTGAGAAACTAAGTAGGGTTCAAATATCACCTCCTACAAACTATGCAACGCATGCAAATCTTTTATCTGCATGTCTAATACAATGGTGAGGCCACTTCTTGATCCGTGATGTGAAAGCTGAGGTTGATTGCAACTGCTTTGCTTTGGCCCAGTTTGTGTTTGCAATTCTAATGAGAGAGCCCATTAAGTATCTATCAAGCCAACAGAAGGCTCAAATTCTTGACACAGGATGAACTGCAGCCCTGTGATGAATATTTTCATAGAGAAATGAAGGTGGGGATGGAAACTACAGGAGTGGAAAGGATTTCTTCAGAAGAGCACAGATTGAGCAGCGCCAGGGTCAAATGTCTTTGCTTTTGGCAGGGGCACTGGGCTGTAACAGCCCAGGTATATTGCTGAGAGAAGTCAGGACAAGAGTGAGAGATGTGGTCCAGATAATCATGAGAGCACTTGTAGCCTAAAAGCCGTGAGGACAGAGTCTAAGAAATAGTGGGGCTGTCAAAAACGTCCAATGCTTCTAGAATATCAAATAGAAAGAGGTTTGGGAGAGATAGTCATGTTTTAAGAGGAAAACAATCACGTAACAGATTTTTCCAGGTATACCTGTGCATCTCATCTAACCACTGTATTACTTTCGGATTTTTGTTTTCTTGTACTTTTGTGAACAACTGTTCACTCAATTCATTCTCACCTCTAGTCAGACCACAGTGGGTGAAGCTAGCAAGGAGAATGGGAGAATCGGGGTCTGTTATTATATATTCCTATTTTTGTGGATTTTTTTGGCTTTTTCTGTTCCTTGAACTATAACCCAAACCTCAAAATACAAAACCGAATGATGTTGCATATGCACAGTGTTGAATATTTTAGACCTAATGTGCATGTGATATTTGAAAGCATATCGTAGGGTTTAAAAAAATAGACGACCGATATAATCAGATATCAAGTTTCGAAAAACAAATTTTCTTGGGTGGAGGTACTCTCCCCTCCCCCGGGTCATGTGGGGACTGGAAACTTGTGCTATTGTCAGTTCAGAAATGCTTCTCTTTGCCAGCTATTGATCCAGGTTGTTTGATGACCAAGACTTTAATTCCTATAAAGCTTAAGTATATGGAAGATCAATATAAGAATTGCCCATTTGAACAACATGTCTCGTACTTTTCAAATGGCAGTTTTGATTTTCTCTACTAGATTACTCAAGGATCTTTCTGTAAAGATGACTCCTTTGCTTGATTTTGTTGAGAAAATTTTTTATTTTTCATATGAAATTTGTAGCTTTAACTTATTAGAAAAGTTGAACTTTATAATGTAACCTATCTTCCCTTCCCCTAATTACCAGAGTATTTACTTCATATTTAGGTATAACACTGAGTTAATCCTGGACCTGTTAAGCTGACTCCCAGAGAAGTGGCTGGTTCATACATATTTGCTGAATGCCTCAGTGAATGGATTAGTTCCGTTTGACCAACACTGTTGCATTTCTGATGTAAATGTCATATTTTACATGGCATGTCAGCTTGTGAATTACTTCAAGTTATCTCCAAAGTACACTGAAATTAATCTTGAATTCAATCTTTAATAATAATGAAACAAGCTGTACCCACAAAAAATAAAAAAGAATACAAATAAAGAACAAGGCAATGAGGTCCCCCCTCCTCCCCCATGGCTTAACTTAATACAATGTAATCTACAAGAGCACAACCAATGAGACTTTCATCTCTGTGGTGGGCCAAGAGGAAAGCGCCCTGTCTCACTATTTTCAGACAATACCTGAGTTGGTTCAAGAAAATAAGGTCACAAGATGTGTGTGATCTTTGAAGTCAACAGATTACATAAAACTTAGTAGTGTTTAATCTTGGAAGGTTAAATAGCTTCTTTGTCTGTAAAATTGAAGTCATAATTCCAAATACTTCTTTGGGTACTGTGTGAATTAAATGTGATAAAATACACAGTGCCTTAGACCTATGTTCACACAGAGCTGAATGTTTAGGAAACTCCAGTTTCTCTCCTCTTCGATGCTGTCTATGAGGACAGTATCTATACCCATTAAAGTTTTTTTTTTCTTCATCCATTAAAGAATTAAAAGGCCGGAAAGTGCTGGGTGCCGGTGGCTCACGCCTGTAATCCTAGCTACTCTGGAGGCTGAGATCTGAGGATCGTGGTTCAAAGCCAGCCTGGGCAGGAAAGTCTGTGAGACTCTTATCTCCAATAAACCACTCAGAAAACTGGAAGTGGTGCTGTGGCTCAAGCAGTAGAGGGCTAGCCTTGAGCTGAAGAACTGAGGGACAGCACCTAGGCCCAGAGTTCAAGCCCCATGACCGACAACAAAGCACAAAACAAAACAAAAGGCAGGAAAGTGTTAAGGTAAACAGAGGAAGCTTATTTGAAAGTTAAAGGAAAGTCATGCAAGGAAAAAAGTGAGAGACACTGTTAGGAGAGAGGCCTTCAAGGGGACTCCGTGTTTATTCCACTGTGGTGCTCCTCCCTTATCTCCTGCCTGTCTTGTGCATGTAGCACCCTAGTTCTTTTCATTGGTTGCAAGAGCATCCAAAGCATTATGGGAAAAAGAAGCATTTGAGGGGGAATTCACAGCATGATGGGAAGAAGTAGCATTTGAGTGGGAGCCTGAGGCATTATGGGAACAAGAAGCATGATGGGTCACCTGTTACCTGCCGTTGTTATGTTTGTTACTTTTTATCCTACCTACCTAACAGTTCCTTTTAGTCTCCTCCCTTTCTTGTGAGCATCCACACAGACGGAAATTAATTACGTGACATGAAGGACAGCCAAGGGACACTCAATTTTCCTGGCGTGTATAAATCACGAATATATTTATGAGGTGTATTTTTAAATGCGCTTATCAGAGAAAAGAAAATAACAAGCACACAAGCTAGGCACACAAAGCCACAGTCCTGTGGTAATATCATAGCTGTAAAAGATTGGCGGGCATCTTTATAGTCTGCCATCTGAAATCTGGAGTTTCTGTGTCCTACAAGAAAGCCCACAAACCACTCACTAAACTTCAGGTATTGACATCCTGGTGAAGAACTGATATTTTCTATAGGATTATTATTCATCATGACTGAAGTTCAATAGATAAATGAAAAACACAGCCACTCCTCAGCCCTGGAAGTGATTCACTTCTCAAATAATGCTCTCATGTTACTTCCAAGATGGGCTTAAAGATCCCCTGAATCAGAAATGCTCACTGTCAAAGGGGCCTCTGGCCCATTCCCAGAAGAATTTGTGGGTTGTCTAATAGAACTGCACAGGCATTTGGCTGAGTGCTTTCTGGAGCTTGTCCTGCAAATTCCTGTAATTTGCACCAGGTCACTTGTTATCCATTTTAGCTGAGTGAACAGTTTGAATCACGGGTGTGAAAAGGCTACCAAAGCAATAGTTAGCAAAGACCTTCCAGGAATGTGTTACTGCCATCTTGACCATAGGTAAGCAGGGTCATGAACTTCACTCAGCTTTTCTTTTTGTGTGCACGTGCACATGCACATGCACATGCACACGCACACACACACACACACACACACTCTCTCTCTCTCTCTCACACACACACCCTCTCTCTCTCTCTCTGTATCTTAGATTTAAATAGTTGTTCTAAAACTGATTTACAGTGTGAAATCTGCAAAGCAGAAAGAAAAATACATGCTGTGAAGGGAGGTAAGTCAGTCAGAGAGACAAAGGACACATATTTTCTCTTCGATGTGGAAGTTAGATCTAAATTATAAATATGTATGTCAATGTATATGTGATCATATGCATATGTGCACCAACATGTCAATGAAAGCATGGCATATGCAGGAGAGGATTCTCATGGTGTAACTCCTTTGAACAGCTATCAGGCAGTGTAACAAAATGAATACCAAGAGGTTGGAACTTGTGCTGCCAATGTGGGGAGAGGGTCAAGAGGAGGGGCTGGATGAATGGATAGAGGAAGAGTGTGAAAGTGCTCTCATAACATTCAATGTATATATGTAAAAGTGAAATTAGGACATGTGAGGGGATGGGTGGGGTTGGGAGACATGGGTGAGGATTTTGAAAGGGGTGACAGTGATCAAGATGTATGGTATTCATAAACTGACACATTGAAATGAAACCCCACTGTAAAGATAATTTTGAAAAAGAGAAGAAAAAGAAATGAAAACACACAAGCAATCTAGGCTCAGTGAAACATATCCCAACTAATTGAAGGTGAAAAGTATTTCAACTAACACCTTGCAAATTCTAATGGGTGTCAGCCTTGTTCTGAATCTTTTTAGCTGGATTAGAGCTTAAACAGTTGAGTGTTGCTCTTTATCTGTTAGACTGCAAATGTGGTGTTCAGGTAGCTATTTTCCAGTTTTGCATTTCACTAATAGTCTGTTATTTTCCACCTAGGTTGCTTTGTGACAATCTCATGCAGAATTTCCTCTTAGGTGGTCTTTTCTCTTTAGATATGGCTTATTATCCATTAAAGAGTAATGAGATAAATATGTACCATCAAGCGCCTATAGGGGAATAAGAGCCTGGCACAATCTTGCAAATAAGTAGTTGCTCTCTCACCTGGAGAGTTTTAAAATATGTCCTCACTGGAAACATTTTTAAGGAGCTAGCTAGAATGAAAACCAAAACCCAACAATTCTTTTTTACTTAGTTTTGCATCTGTAGAGTACTCATAGGAGTTTTGTTATAACTTCACTTGCCATGAGTGCATGTGGGTGTTTGTAGAAGCCTGATAGTGGACATGAAATGGTTTTTACCAGGGGCATGTTTGAAGCAGGATATGAAACACAGAAGGGAGCAGAATGGCTGTGCTTCCCTACCTAGCAGAAGGCAGACACCAAGATCAGAGCCTTGGGTGGGAGAGAGTGGAGGAAGTATGGCTAGAATTGTGGATGCTGTCACTGCCCACTGGGGCAAGCTACTCCTTAGGCTTTCACTGCAGGAGAGAGTATAAGTCCTCATCTAGGGGCTGGACCACCAGGGTAGAAGGAACGAATTGGAGGCTAGCCACACTGTTTAGATGGATGTGTAATGTAAGCATCTGGGGAGCATGTAAGTCCTTGTCTGTTGGCAGGAACCTTTCTGGAACAGGAGATAAAAACCATTCACACAGGGCACACACTGCCCTCTGTGTTTCTGCTTAAGAGTCCTCTGGAGTTGGAGCACATAGCCTGTGGCACTCTCTGACCACTGTGTAGAAGGATCTGTGTCCAACTCTCAGTCTCTTTCCTAGCTCCTTTTGAGAAGTGGAGGCTGGAGGCCAGAACAATACACCGATTACAGTTCTGGAAACATAAAACTGAATTTTCAGAAAACTTCTTATATCTCTTTTTTCCATCTGAGTATCATGAGAATTCAAATTTAGAGATTAGTTTCCCCTAAAATCAGTCCTGCTGTTCATGTTGCCGTAGTAACATTGCTAATGAAAGAAAAGAGTTTCTAGGAGACTCATTTGTCAAACTCTGTTGCAATCGCCAGGGTTGGGTTTATGAATTCCATAGACTCCATTCTTTCTCTACAGATTCATGTATTATTTTACAGGCAGGCACAAAACTATGGAACTGGATTAAAAAGTAATGACTTTACTATGACTGACAGGTTAGGGTTTTGAGATAAATTAAAAATATTGTGGTCATCCTTGTTACATAGCTGGTGTTTTCTTTTTTTGAGTTCACATAGCTTTAGTGGCAAAACTTTTTCCAAATTCTGCCCACAGCTGTGACATAAAGACAGATGATACCAAATGCCTGCAGTACAGAAAACAACAACCACCACCAGATACATGCAAGCATCTGGGGGATGGCTCAGTTGACTCTTTTGTCCTAGACTTTTGACTTTGAATCCCTCACTTGGTTTATGGTTCCTAGTCAATGTGCAATGCATTCTTTAGCAATGATATACAGGACTGTGAACCTCTGATAAGTCCATATTTGATTTGAAAACAGCAGGTTTCATACATATATGCCTTTTGATCATCCCCCAAATTTATTGAGCACAAAAGAAGGGGCTGATTGTTTGAATGTGTCTTCTCAACTTTCACGTGTTGAAACTTCATCCTCAAGGTCTTTGACAAGTAACTAAGATTGGATGAAGTCACGAGAGGAGGTCCCCAGGATGATGACATTAATAAGAGCTCACTTCATCACACTGTCTTACTACTGAGATGTCTTTTGCCACATTGTGATGTAGCAAGAAGGCCCTCAGAAGATGCTGAGCAAATGCCAGGGCCGTGATCTTAGATTTTCTAGCCTCAAAAGCACATGGCAAATAAACTTCTTATTCTTTATAAGTTGCCTCATCTCAAGCAATTTATTAAAGCAATGGACTAAGACACCAGCAGACATGGTGCCTCATACCTGTACTATCGCTGGACAGCCAGTGTGTGATTCAAGGCCAGCCTGGGCAAAAGTTAATGACAGCTCCATCTCAAAAAAGAAAAGAAAATGGACTAAGACAAAAGATTATAGTTAACTCACACTGGGAAGACCAGGGGCTGGGAAGGTGGCTTAGTGGTAGAGTGCTTGCCTTGCATGTATGAGGCCCTGGATTCGATTCCTCAGAACCACATAAGCAGAAAGAGCCAGAAGTGGTGCTGTGGCTCAAGCAGTAGAGTGCTAGCCTTGAGCTGAAGAGCTGAGGGACAGCGCCCAGGCCTAGATTTCAGACCCCAAGTACGACAAAAAAAAAAAAAAAAAAGAAAGAAAGAAAGAAAGAAAGAAAGAAAGAAAGAAAGAAAAGAAAAGTGGGAAGAACAGTATAATGGATAAGGAAAAGTAGATCACTGTAGGAAAAGGTAATGAGCCAGGTGCTGGTGGCTCACGCCTGTAATCCTAGCTTCTCAGGAGGCTGAGCTCTGAGGATTACAGTTTGAAGTCAGCCCAGATGGGAAATTCTGTGAGACTCTTATCTAACATTAACCACCTGAAAACAGGAAATGGAGCTGTGGCTCAAAGTGGTAGAGCACTAGCCTTGAGCACAAAAGCTTAGAGATGGCTCTCAGGACCTGAGTTCAAGCCTTATGACTGCAGAAGAAGAAGAGGAAGAGGAAGAAGGAGAAGGAGAAGGAGGAGGAGGAGGAGGAGGAGGAGGAAGGAGGAGGAGGAGGAGGAGGAAGAGAAGGAGGAGGAGGAGGAAGAGAAGGAGGAGGAGGAGGAAAAAGAAAGGAAGGAAGGAAGAAAGAAAGAAAAAGAAAGAAAGAAAAGATATGGATCTTCAGGAAATAGAAAGAGAATGGGATGTGCTATAGAGAGAGAGAAGATACTTTACAAAGTAGCAGTATAGGTGGGAACTCAGAGCTTTGAAAAGCCCCCAGGTATTACCCCAAACCATGAGATAAGCCAAGGGCAAGGAGTTTCACCCACCACAATGGACAGGAACAACTTACTAGGTTTACTCCATAGCTCTGCGCAGAACTGCAGGAAGTCTAGGTCTCACCTGTGTGCCCAATCAACCAGCTAGCCACTTAACCCAACCAGCAAACCCAGAAAGCTCTTTTCTAAAACTAATACCTCTTCTGAGAAGCCGTGAAATTTCAGGTGCGTGTTGGCATCCATGTTGGATCTGCAGCCTGAGAGAAGCCAGTCCTTCCCTCCTTCAGTCTAAAGCTTTCAAAAGGAGATATTCCAAAGCAAAGCCCTTATTGCTCTGCCTCATCTACATGACCTGATTTCTCAGTCAGAATCCCCTCAAGGGGAAGGCCTTTTGGAGTACAGATCTACATGCACACCCACCAGGGAAAGCTATATCAGTCACCTTTTTTGCTATTAAATATAAATGAGCATCACCAGCCTTGGGACAAAAGAGGAGGAACCATCTGTTATAGACCAAAAACCAGCCACATGGAAAAGGAAGACAAGGGCAGCCTGAACCTGCTGAGACACATTTGAATTCAAGTAACAGAAAAATCACAACTACAACTGACTTGAGTAAGTAGGGCATTCATTTTCCCATAAAGAAAGAGAGGCGTGGAGATAGAAGGATTCTGAAATGGAGCAGCTTGGCAAAGTCAGGTCTGGGGTTTCATCTTTCAGATATACCATCTTTTGCATGTTAATGATTTCTTTCCTCAGGTTGCAGATGGCAGCAGGCATAACATGAAGAAGAATGTTATGTATATTCTGTTTATTATCAGTGAGTATACCTTTTCCATAAGTGCCCAGGAGATTCCTATTAGGTCACCAAGGACCTCATGAATTGGGTCTCATGTCTCATAGGCCTCTAGGCCTATGAAGCAATAGAAATTGAATGAGACTAGTCTCAAGGATTGCCAACCTTGTGTTGATGGTATCTTGGATCAGATAATTATATGATGTGTATGTGGGGAGGTGGGGGTTGTCCTGGAGTTATAGGATGTTTAGTGGCATCACTGACTTCTTTGAAAAAAGTGGATACTATACATTCCCTAGTTGGGGCAAACAAATATGTCTCCAGATATTATCAAATGTCCCCCCAGAGGGGGTGGGTTTGAGTGCAAAATTGCTCTGTTTGAAAATCACCACCTGTCAGTAATCTGGTTTTGCACCAGAAGGAAACACAGTGTTAAGTTGCAGTATTCTGCATGGTCAACCTTTTGCCCAGTCTCAAATGAGACACAGAAGAACAGTGACTAAGAATGTGTCTCCTAGAGAACAGATAGAGGTCAGGAGAAGAAAGAACCTAAGCATTTCACACAGAAAGTGGAGCCAAAGTTCTTACTGGCTGTAATAAAGTTTGATGTGGAAAGGAAAAGTGACCGCTCTAAAACTTTTCACTCTGCCATTTGCCAACAGATAGGTATTTGTCTTGCTTTGTTTCAAATTGGTTGTTTCTGGTTTTCAGTTATTCTATTTCTTTTCTTCCACTATACATCAAGTATTTTTTTTCTTAGCCATAACCACCTTATCTTACCTCAAGGAGAACTATCTGCACTTGGTAAAGAGATAGACCATCACTTAGAGATTGTAGCGTTCAAGTTTGCTGCAACAACTGGATGAGGCTGCGATTATCTCCAATACTGATGGGGTACCGTGTGTCTTATTAGTATATATTGAAGAGCCAAAGAGAAGGCTGTGGTAGATGCTACAAGTAGGGCACTCTACGCCTATTTCCATTGGTACCTGTCTACCTTTTCCATGGGTACCTATTTTTCCACAGAGGTGGTAAATGTAAATAATGTCTGAGTTACATATGCAGCTAGTGAGAGCCATGTGACATTACTGGCCAAATAGGAGTTTATAAGGGATAACTATTCTAGGGAAATATTTGGTTTATTAATAAGGAAAGCAGATGCTCCTAGCCTCAGCTCTCCCTTCCTTTCTCTTACTTCCTCTTATCTGCATTGTAGATGTACTTTGTTGGACTACAGTGACCTTGCCACTATGGGATTTCAAGCCAACATGCGAAGAAGGACTTCATGGGAAGCTTTGCACTACATCCTTCTCAGGATTGCCTGGCTCTGGACATACTGGTTTTTGAGTAAATTAAATCCACAGTTGTTTAGGGCACCATTAATCAGGTATTTTGCCATTTGAGGCAAGATAGTACCTGATTAATAAAATGAGTAGAGTGAAAGAGGAAGGGGAATGAGGAGAGGATGCTAAACAGCTGCACCTGACATGAAGTAGAATAGAGATACTGACTTCCATCATTATGACTGGGTGTATGGTAATATTTGGCAATTCCTCCCATAGCTCAATCCTTTTTTATTTTTTAATCCTGAAATCTTCCTATTAAATATTGTACGAAGCATTCTGAGCTTATTACCTAGAGGAGAGTTGACAAAGCCACATTCATCAATCAAGTCCTTGGCTTTTGAAATTCTAAGTATGCTTTTTGAAATTCATTTCCTTAAAACCCATAGACTTTTGATTTGCAAAAGAAAGAAATAGATCACTGAATTTCAAAAACCAGGGCATACAGTCAGGCTTGCGTGGAGTGAGGAAAGGGGTTAGGGTAGAGAGAGTTACAGGGAAAGGAAGAACTTGGTGAGGTTGTCTATGATCAGCCACTGCCCTCTGGGGTGGGAGGGGGAGGGTCTGGAAAAGGTAAGAGGAAAGAGAGGAAGGTAGCAAGCCAGTCTGCAAGCTGCACAGAGTCACCCCACTTTCCAACAGAGTGGTGCCACCACGGACAATGGGAATTGTAAGGGAGGGAATGCCCCAGTCACCAAGGCCCAACACAGCCTTGCTCCCCTTCCTATGACTCACAGTCACAAAAGGGAATTCAAATAGGGCCATAGGAAGGCTCCTGGATCTGAAGGGATCCCTTCTCAGAACTTAGACAACACAAGCTACAGGGACAAATAGCCAGAGTTGGTGGCAGTACCTTCATTAGTTCAATGGATATCAACAGATGCTAATGTTCAAGTAGGACATTTTGGCCAACCATCACCAGCAGCCCACCCTTTCCAATGCTTCCGGCCCCCAAAAGTCCCATAAGTGGTCTCTCTTTTCAGGAACAGTGAGCAAAGAGAGGAACTAAATATGACTTTATAGAGTTTAAATGTTAAATGACCAAGTTTGCTTAGAACCAGCAATGATTAAAGTTTCTGCCAGCTAGTGAAATGTATTGTTGCAGTTACAGAAAGTAGAGTTAATCCTTTTTTTATGCCCAAGAACATGGCTTGAGAAAATTGAACCTGCTACAAGACATTGAGGCATAAGTACATTATTTAAAGTAATTAAAGATAAACAAGCAAGGAAATAAAAATGATAATAGATCAAATATAAGGAAGAAGAGGTGCTTGAGGAGAGAATGGTTGAATACATTAATTAAATCCGTATCTTTCATTTCTGGGAGACAATAGGCAAAATTTGATACATTCAGAAATCTCATATGCATATTGTTTAGCATTTGAAATTAACAAGTATAAAAATTAGAAAATAGTCAAGCGATTGTTTCTTAGAAGAGGCAGACTTTCCTTTCATTGTTCTTTTACTATTTGATTTTTTTTCTTATACCATACCAATGGATTTTTATAAAAGTACAGTAGGAAAAAATAAGCATGAGTTTGTGTCTGTTGCTGGCCGGAATACTATATGTATATATACCACATAAAAATATGTACAGATACATATACATCAGTATATATATATATATATATATATGTACATACATAGATGTGTTGTATACAATAAAATCACTTCTAATTGAGTGCTCTGAGAATATGCAACACTGTACACTAGAAAATGGCTTTCAGACCTCTAAGAATTCCTAGACTCCATGGGCAAATATGACAATTATCAGAACAATAGGAAATCGATACCATAGGGCAAGAGACAAGAAAAGGACAGTAACATGCAAAGCATAGGTAGTGGAAGACTTTTTTAAACACACATCCGTAACTTGAACTTTAATTTACCAATTCCTCATTTAATATACTTGGGTCTTGGAATATAGTTAGAGCCCTGGAAATAACAAACAATGACATATCCCAGTCACATAGTAGGCAAGAGGGGTAAATAGGCAGACAGCAGTAAAATCTGAGGTCATTTGCCCATACCTGACTGTAAGATTCCTGAAATGAAGAATTGTTACTTCCTAAGTGTCTGGGAAATAGCCTACCATTCCTTATAGTGCTGTAGAGCACATGGCCCTTCAGGCAATAACACTGAGTTCCTTTTTTCCCCCTTTCTCTTAATCTTTTCTCTTTTCTTTTTGGTTTGGGACTAAAGATCTGGGCAATAGCCTTCAATATCTTCTTGGGCTAATAGAACCCAAAGAGTAGGGATCCATTCTGGGAAACGATAAAAATAGTATACTCCAGTTAGTATTCAGGCTATAGGCCCAAGTAACTCTTCTACATGCTACCAAGTTCATTGTCCGAGTCTGAAGAGATGAGTAAGTGATATGTAGATATTATAGATTCCAAATGAGTTCTAGTTGGCTTTTGCTTGTAGAAACAATTAGTGAGATTAAACATTCTAGCCTAGCAAATTTCCTGAAAGTATCTGTAGAACTCCATTTTTTTATAAGAAAAATTAAAGTCATAGAATGAGCTGTGATTTATTTTCTAAAATTGATTTCAACCCATGGCACCAAAGGTATAATCATGCTGTTCCACAACTATAGTATGGTCCTACCAAAGAAAAATTCTCTTCATGTGGCTACAGAGAGGTGAATAGGAGCTCCTGACCTCTAACAGTGTAATTTTACTTCCCCAGTATCAGCCTCCTGGAAACTTTGGGGGTAGATTGCTTTTGCTAGATTGCAATACCTGAGAACTGGCCTTTGCTTTGTGGCCATTCATCTGGCCACCTAGGAGAAAGCTTATTCAGAGGTGACAATACAGATGGAACTTTAATCAAAATCAAACTCCACATACCTATTTTATAGCTACAACAGGGTGCTTTAGTTGAAATTCAACCCTAGGATTTTTGAAATCTTGATGGGTAGGAGTTGGAAAACCTGTCATTTCAAAACATCGAGCAGTTGCTAGATCAAAGGAGACGTCTGAACTTGTTTCTGAAGAAGGTGGTTCTTTTGGTCTAGTTGAAACCCCCTCATCCCCTGGACTGCTTAGTTACCTAAAAGGAAACACAACTAACTCTGTTCTTTCACCCTGAATTCTTTCCTAGGAACACTGCCATTAAGTGAGAAAGCTGTGACATGAAAACTATTTCTACTAATTGTAACGAGTTCTGTCTTCACCTAGGGTGTACCATCAATTGCCTCAGAGAGAAACTTATCAATGAGTCTGAAAGCCAAATTGAATAGTTAAACAATCATGAAGGGCACAGATTAAAATCTGCACACAGAAGATAATGGGATAGAGGCTTATTATATACCTTTTCTTCTGCTTCATTTTCTTCAGCAATTTTTTAGTCATTCTGAGGTTCATGGTTATCCTGCACTCAAAATGCATTTAAAAGTAAATTTAAACACAAATATCTCTTAGGTAAAATAATTACAAAGCATGAGAGTGTTTTAGAAGACATACAAGTAGTACAGAGCTAAAAGAGACTGGAGACTAGTTAGAAGAAGCTACCTTTTCATTCCTCATGCTCTGATTATATAGAGGAAGAAGCTATTCAAACACAAGCACAGTTCAAATTTGTTCCAGAAGACAATTTCTAAATAGTGACATTAATGAGCATGTATCTTCTTGAATATATACTTTCAGAGTAAGACTTCTATGGTTGGCTTATTTACTAGATGTGGGATACTAAAGTTGTTTATATTAAAAAAAATAAAGAAATGTGGGTACACCATTTTTACAATACAAAACATATTTAAAAAAATACATATGGGGGCTGGGAGGGTGGCTCAGTGGTACAGTGCTTGCCTTGCACGCATGAGGCCCTGGGTTCGATTCTTTAGCACCACATAAGCAGAAAAAGCTGGAAGTGGCACTATGGCTCAAGTGGTAGAGCACTAGCCTTGAGCTGAAGAGCTCAGGGACAATGTCCAGCCCCATGACCGATAAAAAACAAAACAACAACAACAAAAATAAATGTGGTAGGTATAATAATGGCCCCTATAAAATACTTATATAATCTCCAAACCCCATGAATAGGTTGCTTTTCACAGTCAGAGAGAGTTTGCAGATGTGATCTTGTAAAGGATCTTTGGATAGGTGGCCTCCTGGAGTAAATGGGTGGGCCTACTGTCATCACAGGATACTTACAAGTTTGAAGCAGGATGGCCAAAGAAAGCTATGAGACAATGGAGCAGAAGTCTAGGTGAATCCAGGAAGAGCTCATAAGCCAAGGATGCAGACACACACCTCCAGTGTTGGAAAAGGCAAGTTTTAAGAAGGAATGTAGCTTTGCTATCCTGCTTTAGACTCCTTATATTGACAATTGTAAGATAATAAATCCATGTGGTTTTAGGCTCAAATATTTGTGGAACTTTGTTATAGCAGCAATTGGGAACTAATACAAGAAGTCAGGGTATGAGAAGTAATGTGATTTTCAAGATCATTATGGTAAACTTGATGGTGTGATACTTCTTATATGATATAAGATGTGAATCTGTGTGTGTTCATCATTCTACTGTACTGGGATGAACTCATTATTAACTTGGTTGTAGATGTTTGAGATTGAGAAGCTAAATGACTATTTTAGAAGCATTCATTTCTTAATTCAGTTCAGATGTAAGTATGTCTCTGGAAACTTTGCTGTTCCTATTTATGGGAGATAGCATGAAGTAGAGCGATAGGAAGGAGGAAGTGGTGTTTTGTTCTGTTCTGCATGGATTGCAAGTACGTTGTGCCTAAAGTGTTGACTGTCCCCGGGGTGTGACCTAATCACATGAACCCTTCAATGTGACTGCAGATGTCAAAGACAGAGAAAGTCAGCAATTAAAAGCACAAGAAGGATTTGACATGCCATCGCTGGCTTGGCCACATGCCAAGGAAGATAGGTAGCCTTGAGCTGCTGAGAACAGTCCTGTCTGACAGCTAGCAAGAAGTGGGGACCTCAATACTACAGCTCTGAATTCTGAGGCTCTGAATTCTGCCTATAGCCTGAATGGCTTAGAAGCAGAATAAACTCCATATCCCCTCTAAATCATCTTGGTTCTCATCTTTGTCAGATCCTAAGCAGAGAGCATAGACATGCCCTGGCAAACTCCTCAACTATCAAACTATGAGCTAATAAGTGGATGTTGCTTAGTCACTAATAATGGTGATGTGTTACTCGGAAAATTAATACAGTAATCTGTGCTGGTCTGGCTTCTCTGTCTATGTGAGTCTGCAACCTCTGGTTTGCAAAGGCTCCAGCTTTCCTAGAATGGAGACTCAATTAAGTAGTCAGACTTTTACTTGCAGCCATACATTTGTAAGAGGGCCGTGTCTGCTACCTTCTAAGATAAACAAAGCCTGTGATAAATTCTAGAACTCTTGCAAATTGCCCTGAGGAGCTTTGAAATTTATAAATAAAAATCTATCTGTCCTGAAGTTAAGAAAATGGATTCTGAACCCTTATATTTTGTGATTTAAAGCAGTTCATTTGGCTCCCTTTGTATCCAGGAGATCTGTTTTTTTAAATACAAAAAATAGCCTAGATAATAAAATTTCAGGAGTTACTATCATTATAAACCATGTCCAGCAATTATTTTTAGCAATTATTTTTTCTTCCATCTATCTATCTATCTATATATATATATATTGGTTTTCTTTTTTCTATTGTGAAAATACTGTACAGAAGGGTTACAGTTCATGTGTAGGGTATTGAGTACATTTCCTATTGAACATTGTTACCTTCGCCTTTGTTTTTCCCCTACCATCCCTTCCCTACCCAGCTCCCCAACTCCTTCCCCCACAAGTTGTAAAGTTGAAAACAGGGGGTTATACCATGGGGGAAGAACATATAAAAGAAACAAAAGAAATCACATGGTACATTATCAATACATTAAAAACAACAACAAGAAGGATAAAACCATTTTTGTCCCTATCTTGGGGTTCATTTTGGTTAGGATGATCTTCTATGGTCACATGTACATAGCTTTTTAGCTTTTCTGTTTGTCCTAGACATATACTAGTTATTGCAAATAAGGGAAACCATGAGACCAATGTTTCTTTGGGTCTGGCTTACTTCACTTAATATAATTTTTTCCAAGTCTTTCCATTCCCTAACAAATGTGGCGGTGTCTCTGTTTTATATATATATATATATATATATATATATATATGTATATATACACATATATACATATATATGTGTATATATACATACATATATACATATGCATGTATATATATATACATACATATATACATATATATGTATATATATATATACATACATATGTGGTATACATACATATATATATATATATGTATATATACCACATTTCTTGGTCCATTCTTCTACTGAGGAGCATCTGGGTTGGTTCCATATCTTAGCTATGGTAAATAATGCTGCGATAAACCTAGGCGTGCTGGTAGCTTTAGTGTGTTCTTGCTTGTGAACATTTGGGTAAATGCCCAAAAGTGGGAATGCTGGGTCATAGGGGCGCTCTATGTGGAGACTTTTGAGGAACCTCCATACTGCTTTCCAAAGTGGTTGAACAAGTTTACAGTACCACCAACAATGCAGTAGGGTTCCTTTTTGGCCACATCCCCTCCAGCATCTGTTGTTATTAGAGTTCTTGATTGTAGCCATTCTAACTGGGGTGAGGCGGAATTTCAATGTTGACTTGATTTAGCAATTATTTTTATTAAAACATTTCTATCTTAAGAGAAGGAAGCCTACAGATTCTTTTCCTAAACACAAGAAACTTGAAAAATAGATTTAAAATCAGTTTTCCACAATTTAATCTGCTTGCTATAGTACTTTTTTAAATTAAGTATGTTTACCCAGCTCACATAAGCTAAAATTTTAGTGAATATTCTATTTTCTTTTAAAATTGTGTAAGTAAAAAAATAAAATAAAATAAAATTGTGTAAGTAAATCCCTGAAAATATTTTTGTTCTCATTACAACAGTCAATTCCATTAAGTGATACCGATTAAAATGCTACTACGTGAGTCTGTTGGAGATCCATTATAGTAGGGTTAAATTTGACCCTAGGAAAGATACCGTATGTCTAGTATCAAGGTGAAAAATTTGTTGCTAGAGTCAGAACCCCAAACTTCGATTAGTCTTTTAAAAAATGAGGAATTTATTGACTTAACTGACAAGTACAAAATTAGACCTGGCTTTAAGTACTATTTAAACCAGTGCTTCAAATATCACAGTTTTTTTTCCATGATGGTTTTAACTGTTTCCTCCTCTTTGTACCAGATTTATTTTTAGGCTGTCTCTTCTCCTGACAGCAAAATGAATTCTTCCACCCAGACCTTCCACCTTCCATACCATCTGAGAAAGAGAGCATATGTCTTCTTGGAGTTCTTTTGAAAAATACAGGAATCTGCTTTTCATTAAGTCCCAGCCAATTTCATTTTTTTTTCTATTTTCAAAAGTATTTACGTAGTTTGAATAAACTAATTGCAAATAAAAATTAAGCTACAATATATAGCCTGAATAGAAATGACTAGAACAAACACAGCACAGGACTTTCCTTGTATTAATCATAACTTGTGACAATCTAAAAAACTTCAAAATCAACTATATTTCTTTGAAAAGGGATAAGAGCAGTTACTGATACATCACAACTAGTAAGCTTATAATACAAATTTCCTGACATCCAGCCAATATCTCTTAATTGGGTTAAATCTGCTTTCCTAAACAAAATCAGAAGGTTATGGCTCAAGTGGTAGAGCACTTGCTTGGAAAGTGTAAGGCTATGAGTAGAAATTCTAGTTCCACCAAATAAAATGCCAAGATTGAGGTATGCATAAGGGGCAACCAGTTGGTTCATGTTTCACTTGAAAATGAAGTGTTATGTACTCTGCCCAACCCACATGGCTGAGAATAAGAAAGGAGCAGTTGTCCAAAGAGTAATTAGGGTAGTGCTAGAGGAAAGAGATGAATAGTGGAGTCAGTGAATATAGTAAGAAAAGCACAAAATATTTAGTTGCTATGGTACAAATGAAGAGATTTAAGTTTTTGTTGGGTTTTTGGAATGGTAAGAAAAAAATTGCCTGAAATAATCATGCTTTGTCTAATTCCTTGTTTTCCTTCAAGATCCATTCCAGAGAGGGGAGAAAAAGTAGGAAAAGTAGGAAAGGACCAAGAAAAGCAAGGAAGAAAAGACACTGTAGAGCTGTAGAGTGACACTGAGTGACTTAGGGTGACTACTCTAGAAAGCTTAGGAAGACGGCTGAAAAGGGGAGTTGGAGCTTTGGGAAGCTTTGTGAAGGACTTTGCTTGAATTCCAGCGAGAGGAGTCCTGTTTAATGTAGAAGCCAAGAGGGACTCATTGGCAGTTTTTAAAGAAATGAAAGACATAACCAAATATATACCCTTTGGAAATATTAATCAGCCAGCAACAAGGTAGATGAATTGCAGCAGAGAGAGACCAAATTGAGAGGCTGTTTAGAAAGCTATTTCAGTCATCCTATGAAAAGCAATGAGCTAGGGTGGCAGTTGGGAAGTGGTAGGGGTGAGTGAGCATAGAAACTTAAGATGGTGGAGTCTTTGTGGCTTTGTAATCACTTAGTTGTGAAGAGTAGAAGGAGGAGCACGAGAAGTGACAGAGCGCTGTGGGGTCAGGTAATTAGCCAGAAAGTGGCACATGCATGCCAACGGGGACCCAAAAGTGCAAGGTGTTTGGAGAGCAATGCCGTGTGGTAGGTGTTTGACAGCAGGGGCCCCTTCCACCCTGGGTCACTTCTTTTACAGGCAGTTAGCTGACCTCTTCTTTGTCTATCCACAAGCTCTTCAGATTTCAGGTCTATGAAACAGGGGAGAATCACAGACCTCCCAAAGTGTTGAAGTTGGGACAATCACATTCATTTTGACCTGTGCAGACTCAGAATGGAAACTCTTGAGTCAGATAGATGGAGATCAAAATATTATCTTTGGTGCTGGTAAAACTTCAGGAAAATAAGGTTTAGGGATTTCCTTAGGTTGCTCTTGAAAATTAGAGCTTACTGAACTGCAATCAGTGTTTGGGATGCAAGTTTTGTTTTTTTTCCAGAAGGAACAAATCCTCTAAATGGTGACTTGTACTCCATCCTAAGACTGTGACACCTTCTCTTTGGCTAGTGTATGCTAGAGAAAAGAGAGAGACAATGCTGGGCCATTTCTTTCATTCCTCTTTTTCTTGGAATGGATGAGTGGTGAAGCCAATGTCCTAGTTCTTTTTGTGTTGCTATCACAAAATACAAGAGACAGGGTGCTTTAGAGAAAAAAATTGTATTTGGCTCATGGATATGAAGGTCCAAAGCTATCAGTTTCTAGTAAGAGCTTCATGGAAGATAGCATCACGTAGAGTGGAAGTGTGTGTAAAAAAAGCCACACGGAGAGAGAAAGGAAACAAGAAAGCAGGGAAGGACTAGAATTACCCTTTTATAACAACTCAACTTCCAAGGGAATTAATCCACACCTGTGAGACTTAACATACTTCTCAAAATTGGCAGTGCTCCCTTCACAAGGTGGTTATGACCACATCACTTTGTACCAGACCCTGCTGGTTAAAGGCCCCACCATTTCCCAATACCTTTATTCTGGGCACCAAGCTTCATTATGTGAATCTTTGGCGAACAAGCCACACCCAGACCATAGCAAGGGGTAAGGAAGATGGGGACAGAATCTAGGGGAAACAGTGATCAAGGGACTGACTCACTATCAAAGGTGGGGCAGATTAGTAAACCATTTAAAAGGAAGTTGGTGGCTCACGCCTGTAATCCTAGCTACTCAGGAGGCTGAGATCTGAGGACCATGGTTCAAAGCCAGCCCGTGCAGGAAAATCTGTGAGGCTCTTATCTCCAATTAACTACCAGAAAACAGTTAGTGGTGCTGTGGCTCAAGTGGTAGAGGGCTAGCCTTGAGCTGAAGAGCTGAGGGACAGCACCCAGGCCCAGAGTTTAAGCCCCAGGACCAACAAAAAAATAAAAATAAAAAAGAAAAACCCAGAATTAAATGATGGTGTCTAGGAATTAGATGATGGTGTCTAGGGAAAGAGCTATAGAAAGATGAGCATGTTGCTGGGAGGATTTCAAAGAGGGGAACTAGATTTCATTTGGTGACATTCTTATTGCACTGGCAGTTTTCAGTCAAAGTTGATCTTACTTCTCCATGAAGTACATTCAGTATCCGCAGCAGGTAGAAACTTGGTCATTTATTTTCTACTCTTTATGTTTTTTTTAAAAATTTTTTTATTATGAAAATACCGTTCAGAGGAGTTACAATTACATGGGGAAGATGATGAGTACATTTCTTATCAAGCATTGTTGACTTCTCCTTTGTTTCCCCTTCACATCCCTTCCCCATATCCCCCCCCCCCACCCATATCATCCCTCTGCCCCCCTCCCCCATGGAGCAGAAAGATTTCCACTTCTACTCCCAACCCCACTCCACCCCCCAAAAAATAAAGAAGAAGGAAGAGGAAGAGGAGAAAGAGGAGAGGGAAGAAGAGGAGGAGGAAGGAAGAGGAGGAAGGGGAGGACAGGGGGTCCACCCCAGCTTCTCCTCATCTCATCTCTCCTCCCTCCCCAGGAAGTCGCCTCTTTTTTTGATTGGTTCCAAGTCCTTGTTCTTTTGGATTTGTCTGCCTGTCCCTAGAGTGATTCTGTAGCTCTTTAATATGTCAGATTTCCAGAGAAAGCCTGTGGTTTTGAAGGAATACATTTAATATAAGCCGCAATTGATGCTGTTAAAAGCTAAATTCTCCAGTCTATTTTAGCAATAACAGAGCCTATGCTTTGTTTCCATCTCTGTTTCCTGGTCTTGTTTATCAGTTGGTTCTGAACTCTGGTGTTTAGTGTATTTGTTTACTCAGTATGCTATAATGACATACCACAGACTGGGTGGTTTAAACTACAGAAATTTATTTCTTCACAGTTCTGAAGGCTAGAAATTGAAGATCAATGTCTTGGAAAGATAGGTTTCCTGGGAGGGCTCTTTCCATGACTTATAGTTAGCTATCTTTTCTCCATGCCTTCACATGGTCTTCTGTTCTTGTGACTTTGTCCTTATTTCTTCTTACAAGGTCCTGCTCTGAAGACCTCATTTTAAGTTGATGACCTCCTTCATGATGCTATTTCCAAATACAGCCATATTTTGAGATAACAGGAGTTGGGATTTCAGCATATTAATTGGAGAAGGGGGTGATCGCCATTTTGTCTATTACAGTGACAGAATGGGATTTATTGATCCTCTCATTTATTAATATATACTACCTTGCCTTTTAAAAATAAGAACATGTTCACACACACTTTTGAAGCCTTTCCTACCCTTCATCTACTTATTTCTATATGAAGGGCTAGGAAAATTTTAATCAGAGCACTGTTAATTTTCCTACAGATAAATCAGGGCCCTGCTGTCCAGTGAAGAAATAGCAGTAGAGGGAGGTTCACTGGGCTGTGCATCACCTGGAACTAAATAGCATTGGAGACAGGGTCCAGTAATAGATTTCTGATAAGATGGCCTTACATCTTCTTTCAGAAGCTGTTTGGAGGGTGGGCACTGGTGGCTCACATCTATAATCCTAGCTACTCAGGAGACTGAGTGGGCACACAAATCTGAGACTCTTATCTCCAATTAATCAGCAAAAAGCCTAAAGTAGAGGCATGACTCAAGTGTTAGAGTGCCATCCTTGAACAAAAAAGCTAAGCAAGGAGCTCAACATCCTGAGTTCAAGGCCCCAGTGCTAGCACAGACAAAATAAATCACCCCAGAAACAGTATGGAGCAATGGAATCACCAATCTTATAGTACTACATGCTTTATGATTTGCCACCATATTGCAGGTTAACTCTACGCATAAACTTAAGTTCATAACGAATTGTAAAGCTATAATTCAGCCCATGTTCCTTCAGTAGCTTTGTTCTCACTCTGATTTTTCTTTCATTATGGCTTATCTTGAGTGGTTTTCCTAAGGGAGGGGTTGCATCCACAGTGCTGATTGACGTTGTGGAATTCTGTTAATGTCACGTGTGACCAAAGCATGTCATTCAGGGCATTGTTTTAGGCACATAAAAACTTTAGGTAGCTTCCCACAATGAAAGGAAAGAATGGCAGCTCTGTGGTGATGGAACTCTTTTCTGGATCAGTGTGATTATATTAGAACGCTCTACTTGGATGTATTGATTTGTCTTTGAGAGCACTTTGTGCTACATAAATCTCCTAGAAATATCTTAAAGAGCTGCCCCAGAAGGCCATGGCTTCCATCTCAAAAAAAAAAGGAAGCAAAGCCAAGGAGCCATTTGTCAACGTCTGAAGCAGAGTGGTCCATTTATGAACTGACATTGGATGGTTTCCTATTCCGACATTCACGGGATTTTAAAACAAAGATGCATTTTATGATTAACCTCTACACATAGAAGCAAAGAGCTATATTTGTCTCTTTTGACTTCTTTCAGCAGCTTGAATATTTAGAAAAAAATCACCTCCAAGTAGAATCGTATTTATTATATACCTCAAAAATTCACTTCATATGCACAATTGTTCAGAGCCATTTCTTCTTCCCTGTGTTTAATCATAAGTGATCATTTGTTTTGGAGATTCATTTGAGCTCTGAAAGATTTGGCCACCCTTGGAAAAGAACATTCCCGGGAATGTTTTTCTTCTACTGCTTAGGAGAGGGAAAATAGGTGTTCAAAGAATTATAAATGAATTGCCAAACATTGATGAGGAGTTTTTCACTTGCTCTATATTCTGGAACGTATAACAGCATTTTTCTAGTATTAATGAGCTATGGTGTATGTAATGAGTATTGGTGTATGTAAAGATTCTCTTTTGAATTGGATGACCTGGAGTAACTTATCAAATTAGAACATACTGATTCTTCTTGATGTTCCTAATCCTGGGGAAGCTGTATTAGAGGATGGGAGTTGTTAACCTATTGTTTAGAAACACGGGTGGTTTTGTATATGCTTTTGTTTCAATGTTTTTAAAATTGACATGGATTAGTTGCACAAGAGAATTTTCTTTGGACATATCTGTATAGGTCCTAATGTACCTGGATCAGATCCATAAATTCATCCTCCCCTCACTCTTCCTTATTACCTTCCTCACTCTCCCAAGCAACCTCAACAAACTTCATTGTTCCATTTTCACACATCTACATCGAGTATTTGGACTATATTCATCTTCCTTTACCCTGTCCATTTGTTCTCTGAGTACCACCATCCCAGGCAGGACGCATTTTCTGTTCCTGTTCTCCTTTATCCCTTTTCTTTCTTTTAGTGTATGTATATGGTGAGATTCCTTAGAACTATTAGGCACATGGGTTCATAAGCCACTCTGGTGTAGTGAATCTCTCACTTCCTGGTTGGATGATAACAACTATATGATGGACCTCCCTTTTAAGTCTCGGTTTCCTTATCTATGAAGTAGACCTAACAATTGATCCTACTTCATATAATTGTTTTGAAAAAAACATAATTTACAAACATTATATGGGCTCACTTATAAATGAGAGACCACCGTACCACCATACCACCTTACCATCACTACCACACAAATATCAAATAACCATCAACTGGCTTTATTGTGTTACTTCCTTGATGTAATAAGTAAGACATGCACTTTTAAGGAAAAGTAAAATCCATTAAATTCCAGCTATGTTGTGGGTAAGATATATTGAAACAGGTTCATGTTATTTAAAGTATATACTTAAAAAATATTTATTTATTTATTTTGTTGGTCATGGGGGCTGAACTCTGGGCCTGGGCGCTGTCCCTCAGCTCTTCAGCTCAAGGCTAGTGCCCTACCACTTGAGCCACAGCGCCACTTCCAGCTTTTTTCTGCTTATGTGGTGTTGAGGAATCGAACCTAGACCCTCATGCACGCCAGGCAAGCACTCAACCACTGAGCCAACTTCCCAGCTGAAAATATTTATTTTTATCAAGTAGTTGTACAAAGGAGTTTAATTCCAGAAGTCAGGTTATAAGCACAATGCATCTTAGTCAATGTCTCCCCTTCCATCATTCTTCCCTGTCTCTCCCCATTCCATTCCTGTTTTCAAGTTAGGAAGGTCAATTTGTGTGTGTGTGTGTGAAAATACTGTACAGAGGGGTTATGATTACATGGGCAAAGTAATGAGTACATTTCTTATCAAGCATTGTTGCCTCCTCCTTGTTTCCCCTTACCATTCCTTCTCTCCTCTTACCACCCGCCCCCCCACCGCGCCAAGTCATTTTTTGACTTAACGTCTTGTACATCTCATTGTTGCAATGGGTCCACCTGTATCCCTATTAGGAAGGTCAATTTTTTACACAACTGATATTAGATATAATGCCTGTACTGGTTCACTCTCCCTCCATTTGTGTGTTCACCTCTTACTGCTCCCCACTAGAACATGTTTCAGCTTCCTAATAATTATTTCATTAAATGGTTCCTTAGTTGTCCAAAGGGAAAATAGCTTTTGTATATTCACATTCATTCATATGGCACATACCTTACACACTTATATAAAACTGTAAAAAATATATATTCACCCTAAGTTAAAATTTCATAGAAGTTTTAAATAACACCTTGAAATGTATTTACCAGGATTTTGTATAATAACCGTGCTTCCATTTCTTATGTAAAACCCCTTTCTAAATAAAGAAAATATTTAGTCACAAGTACAAAATTGGAATAAGATTTAATAATCTCCCTTGGGAACTGATTTTAAGGTTTAAACTGTCCTTTTTATGAACGCTGCATTAAGAACTCTTAAATCCTTCTTATAATGTCTTCATAGTTAAGCTTCAGTGGAGAAAAAGAGGCACTCACCAGTCTCTCACTTATTTAAAAACATTCCTGGATTTAAAAGTATTAAGAGCTTCTGCTTGAAGATGGATGCATAAAGATAATTTTTTTTTACTAAGCCTTCCTCTCTAATATCAACGGAAAGCAACACAAATTCTAACGAAAGAATCCATTTTTAATGAAACCAGGAGACAGATACAACAATGAAGATTTGCTTCTAAATATAGGGACATTTGGCCCCAATTCTAGCAGATGCTGCAAGCAAGCTGCTGCACAGCCCATGCCCACAGGGCAGAGTTCTCCAAAAGTAAGCATGTGGTTCAACTCCAAAGGGCTTGTGCAGTTACCCCTTATCGGGGGCCATTAATTCCACATCCCACTCTGAGGCACCTTAGCCCAGATGGGGACAGCAGGGGGAAAAATCCACTAACTTTTCAGATAGTGTGTTACTAGCATATTATCTGAAAAAGATACCATTAATTACAATATTGACAATAACCATGGCTAATATGTGTTGAGTTTCTGCAATGATCTGGGCACTGATTCAGATGCTCAATATGTATCAATTCAGGTAATCCTTGCAATAATCTTTGATGAGAATATACTTTTTTTTTTTTTTTAATCCCAGTTCTAGTAGTCTGGCACAGGCGTGCGGGTGTAACCACCAACCCCTGCTGTATTTGGGCAGAGCCAGTTTTGCTTGGTCGATTAATATCATCTGAGGAGGATGAAAATAGATGTCCAGGCTCCACACGGAGATGCCGAACTTATGGAACTTGTCTATGAGCCACCAGAGCGCCTGGCTTTGGGGAGGAGCCATGATCTCTGAGCAAGGGCAATGAAAGAGCAGGGAGAGACAATAGAGCTTCTGTGCACTTGGCTCTCCCTTGCTTTTCCTTTCTGTTAGTCACCTTTCTGTTACTAGAACAAAAACCCAAGATAAATGAACTTATAACGAGAAAAGGTTGCTTTTATCTCATAGGTTTGTCGACTTCAGTCTACTATTAATAGGGTCCATTGCTTTGGCCCCGTTTGGCGGTGTGACGTAGCCCATCGCGGAGCAAGTGTGTGGCAGGGGGCGGCCCTGCTCCTTCCATGCTGAGAAGCGAGAGAGATTGAGCAAGGAACCGGGGTCTATAATCAGTCTCCTCTGAGAACATGTCCCTAATGACCTCATAGGTTATTAGTGAGGCTAGGTCTCATTTTTAAGTTTCATTTTTGCGGAACTGGGGCGTGAACTCAGGGAGACTCACTCATGTTAACTAGGCTTCCTGCCACTTGGGCCATGCCTCCAGCCTGTTTTTGCTTTCGTTTATTTTTCAAATAGAGTCTTGTGTTTTTGGCCTGGGGCTTTCCTCAGACTGTGATGATCCTATTTAAAGATTCTTTCGTAGCTGGAATTACAGATGTACATTACTATCCCTGGCTTGTTTGTTTTATTTACAAGAGGGGTTTCATTAATGTTTTGCTCCAGGTAACCTTGAATCACAATCTGCTCAATTGCCACCTCCAAGTGATTCCAAGCCAGCATCTAGGATTCCAAGCCAGCATCACCCTGCCCAAATAGGCTCCACTTCTTGAGGTTTCTACCACTCCGCAGTAGTGCTAAGTTGGGAGTACCAATCTTTAATTCAGAGGCCTCTGGAAGGATTTTAGATTTAAAAATAAAAACATTGCACTTTATGTTGGGAAAATGGAGGAGAAAGAAAAGAAACAGCCCAGACTCCATCTTCCACAGGCTAGGGCGGTTTATTGAGATAGAGCAGCAAGGGACACAGCCTTCTCATGGACTTGGAGACTGTGTGTCAGAGCTGGGACAGGAGCTGGGTTTTATGAGATCTGAGAAAGGAGTCAGAAGTTAATGAAAAGCTGGTCAAGGGAGGTGGGGGGCTTTTTGGTTGGGTCCAAGATGGAATGTTTACAGCCAGGCTTAGAGAGAGTGGCCTGCTGGAGTCGGGCAGTCTACGCTTATCTTTGGTGGGTTGCTTGGTATCTGTATGCACCTGGGAAAACAGGGTGGGAGTCAGTCCTTCACTTTACTCATACAAAACTTGAGCAAAATGAAAAAGACAGAGCATCCTTTATTTCAAAATAAGCCACAATTTGGAAAAAAAACCCCCACTAGGGTGGACTAATATAACGGTGTTTGAAAGATAAAAAGAAAAGCAAGAAAGAACATGTGAGATAAACAGGAATAAGCATAAAGGCCAAGAGGATAATGCATATCAGAGAATGAATTCAGTCAAAGCTAATACACTTACAGACATTTTTTATATAAAGAAAAGGACAGAATTGATAAATACCACCTAAAAGGTTTCATGTTAAGAAAACGACCAAAAAGAACACCTGATTTTATGAGTTAGAGGTACATATCATGCCCTCATGTGTTAGGTAACTGAGAAAAGACTAGAGAATCTGCTTTGTCAGAGCTGTGTTTATTGCACAGCAGACTTCCTGTTAGTACTTAGTGAATATGTGAGTAAAACCAAGCCAGAAAATAAAATAACCTACCTAGATGAGGAAAACAACTTGGTATTAAATTTCATAGCAACAGTATTTGAAAATGATATGCAATCATTACAAAGTCTTCAGGGAGATGAAGTGCATTTTGAGATTTTCATACTCAGTGAAATGTCACTTACATGTACAGAAAACAAACAGACTATTATTTTTAGTTAGTATAAATTAATTATACAAAGGAGCTTCATTGGATTATTTATATACATACTATAATGTATATTCATCAAATTCATCCCTTGCATGTTACTTTTTCTTAGCCCTTCCTTTCCAAATAGATATTTTTGACATACCAAAGAACTGAGGAAATATGACTTTTTTGGTTAAAAAATCTACTTGATTATGAGATCTAGCTCATCCAAAGCAAGGGGATAAATAAAAATAAAGAGTTAAGGAATAGGAAATGAGAATACTGATGTGACTAATGAAACAATTTTGTTAAAGCATCAAGACTACACAACTGGAAATTATAATATCAGAGATATGAGAAGGTTATAAACTACAACAGCATGGAAATGACAATCTCAACACATAGAAGGAAGTTAAAGCAGGAGGAAATGTGTCTTCTCATATCCTCTGAGAAATGATAATGATGGTAACTCAAATGATGAAGCTTTAAATGCATTGGATGCATAAAGATAACATGAGAATAATTGAAAATAGTCCTAGAACCAGCCAAATCAGTATATGGAGGGGTAGATAATTTGAAAAAAATGCATATGTACAATCATTTTTTCATAATCCTTCAGGAAATTTCTAGATACTGTTTCAGGTTGATGAATACACTTTAAAAGTAGTTTAAATGTATTATTCAAAAGAATAAAGTTAGAGGCTAAAAAAATGTACTGCAAACATAAAACCACACAAAAACAAAAAGAAACACATATGACATAAGGAAATATACAGAAGTGTTAAAAAATAAAGTAAAATGTAACACTGAGACTAAAGGGATCAAATTAATAAATGAAAAAGGAGTAAATTCCCTTCTGAAAGCAAGAAGTCTCCTTATATTGTTTAAAAATGTCACAGCAGGAGCTGGGAAGGTGGTTCAGTGGTAGAGTGCTTGCCTCGCATGCATGAGGCCCTGGGTTCGATTCCTCAATACCACATAAGCAGAAAAAGCCAGAAATGGCTCTGTGGCTCAAGTGGTAGAGTGCTAGCCTTGAACTGAAGAGCTGAGGGACAGCATCCAGGCCAAGATTTCAGGCCCCATAACCAACAACAACAACAAAAATGTCACTACATGAGAGGAAGCAATAAAGAGATACATATTAAACAAAGTGACTGAATAATGTTGCAAATCAAAGGTATATATACCCCTACTACTATTTGGTATGACCATACCCCCACTAGGGTCAAACTAACATGATAATCTTTCTCACAAAACAGAGAGATTGCAATGCTGGTTGACTCTAGACTTAAATGAAGGGGCTGAAACCATTAATGAATTCATTTTGTAATAAGAACATTTATGATAATAACATAATTAATTAATAATTAGCCATCAGTGGCAGAGCATTATTTTGGGTTAAATGCCAAGAATAATAAACATTCCAGCACCTGAGGGGTGGAGGCAGTAAAGTATGAGTTCCAGATCATGTAGGAAACTCAGCAAAATCCTGTCTCACAGAGCAAAGCAAAGCAGAACAAAACAAACAATGCTCCCCCCCCAATCTAACAAAAAATAATGTGAAATAGAAGGCAAATATACCAGAACCCTACTAGAGTAGAGTTTGAGTCTCTCCCTTGGACTTCCAGTGTAACTGCATAAATAGATGACACATACATTCATTCATTAAGCCCCTCAGTCACTAACCAACACACATTCGTGAGCACATTTTACCTGTCCCGCTGCTATGTTAGGTGAGAGCAATAACATGTGAGCAAAACCAGAAAACTTTCTGCTCTCATGAGGCTTCGCAACCACGGAGGTTAGACATTAAATCAAAACAAAGGAAATGGATAATTGCACTGAGATCAATGGTAGCTGAATGAGCATTATTTGGTAGAATGTATAAGAAAGGAAGGGATCTGGCAGTCCCCAGCTGAGCTCTGAAGAGTAAGATGTAGATCAAGATGGAGGTGAGAGGAATATGCCACACATAGGCAAAGCATATAGGAAAGACTTTGGACAATGCACATTCAAGAAGAAAGAAGGAGTACAGAGGGCAGGTAGCAGACACCAGGCTGAACACCTTTTGGAGCCCATGTTAGGGACCTTTTATCCTGTAAGGACTAGGACTTTATTCTCATGTTAGGGGTAGTAAACCATTCATATTTATGTTTGGTAAAGATCTTCTGACTGGATCTGAGATGATGGACTGGAGATGATGTAGGAAGGCCAGTCAGGAAATTAAACAAGAAATGGTGGTCCTCACTCAGGTTTTTGTGGAGAACATGGGTAGATAGGAAGATACTTAAGAGGTAAATGTATTGGGACTTTGGTGATGCCTTGGCTATGCGAATGAGGATAATGATATACTGCAAATGATGTCTAGGTTTCAGATGTTCACTAGTAGAAAGGATAGTGGCATTTTCCCTGATGGAGAAAATCATGTCTGTGTTTGAGGGGTTGTGAAAAATAAAAGTAGAGAGTTGAGTAAGCAGCTGGAACAGAGCCTGATCCTTAGAAAGAACAAGTTAAGAACTGAGAAGGCAGCCTGTGTGATGGATGCATTTCCAACAAGGATTGTCCCCACGAGGGATGAATGGAGCACAGGGAGAGATGAGAGATGGTCATCTGAGGAACACGAAGGCAGGTGCATTCCTAATGAACGTTGGTTATTCTATTATTTATTTGAGCCCTGCTTCTGCTCCATTTGTTCTAGTCTCAGAAATTTCATCTCTTTGTGCTGAATCTCTGCTATTTCCCAGGGATTTAACCCCCCCCCCCCCTTTCTGAAATGACCACCAGTCCAGGCACAGGCTCTATGGCTGTGTCATTCCTGTTCCTTCTGCCCATCATGCCATCCAGTGCAGTAGCTGTCCAATGAGAGCTTTAGTTCTATAGCTATAAGGAACTAGATTTTTTTCAACAAGTGGATAAACTTGGAAGAATGCTTCCCAAGATCTCCAGAGAAGAGATGAACTCATCCAGCTGGATGAGTTCTTGGTTCTGGTGTTGTGAGATCCTGAGTAAAGAACTTAGGTGTGTCATACCAGATTTCAGCCCGATGAAAATGTGAGTTAATAAGCTGGGGGTGTTTTAAGTAGAAGATTTGACTTAATATGCTCCAGAGAAAAATATGACAATAAAGTTTGGGTAGAAAGGGACCAGGGGACACTACAATACTATGGCAAAGAACCTGATCAGTGGAAACACGAAGTTAACTCTTATTCTCTATGCCTGCCATCTTCCTCGTAGACACCAGGCCACACCGAAGGAGATCAGCATCATCTCACCTTCAGTCAACAAGTTCTGTCTCATATCCATCCAAACATCTCTCCTCTTTTATATTCTCATCAAGCGGTCTTATTTTGAAAGCCTCATTATGTCTTGATTAAATTACCCGAAGACGCTTCTAACTTGGGTCTTTACTTAATTCTCCACATTACTTTTGTTTTGAACTTTCTGGATCTTTAATTTGATTATGGCACCCTTCTGTTTCAACTCCTTCAAGGACATGCTATGGCATTTAGAAGGAAATTCAGATTCCTTTTCATAGTATTTCTAGCTCAGCGTTTTCTTATACTTATTTTTGGTGTTTGTCATGCTAACTTACTTGCTTTTATTACGATGAAATACGCTTTTCACTACTCTATACTTGAAAAACCATGCCAATTCTGTCTGCAAAATTTATATTAACCTTTTATTACAGATTCAATTTCATTCTATTCAATTCTATTATGAGCTCTTCCAAAAATATTGTATACAGTTAGATGCTGACATTTCTTTTTTATGTTTTTTTTTATTGTAAAAGTACTGTACAGAGGGGTTACAGTTACATGAGTAAGGTAATGAGTCCATTTCCTATCGAGCATTGTTACTTCTTCCTTTGTGTTTCCCCTACCATCCTTTCCCTCCCCACCTCCCCAACTCTCCCCTTTCCCCGCCGAGTTGTAAAGTTCGTTTTCAACATAGTGTCTTGTACATCTCAGATGCTGACATTTCTATCACAGATTCTTCTTCATTCTTTGATGGTTGTTCTAAGGATTTTTACCACTTACCACTAAAAGTCCTTGACAACTAGTTTCCCAACCTGCTAGAGCCTCTGGATTTGGACCATGGTCACATTGATCTGTATCAGATAGTGACCAGTGTAGGGCCAAAAATATAAATTGCTCTTTAGCTTTGCTTTAGGGTAAGGTCAGCATTGGAGTAAAGATGAAACAATTTGCATAGGAAACTCAGAGCTGCCTGTGGAAGATGGTCCAATTTCTCATTAAAAGTTGAGTTTGTAAGCTTAACCTGAAGGAAGTGAAATGACTGGGAAGTGTAGCCATGCATTCCCCATGATGCTGCTTAGGTTCTAGAGGGACAGACGCGATGTGAAAAGGTAATGGCGATTCTGGTGTGTTAGGTGCTGGCTTATGTAGGACCCGAGTTTACACCCTGGAAAGTGGCTGTGTGGGACAGAACGGGCACTAAGCCAGACCTGTGGTAGCTTGACACAGCTTCTTGATGGGCCATGGCCATTGGAGAACATCACCACCAACATCATAGCGAAGAGGACTCTGTCCAAATTCAGAAAGCTCGTGGAAAATTGAGTTGCTGCTACCCCTAATTGGCATTTTTATTGCAGAAAGTGATTCTTCCACCTGCAACAATTGTTTTTCTATGTTGCGCAAATATTTCCCATCTCTATAGCTTCTGAGGTGAGAGGCATCAGAACTTATTCCACTCATGTAGCTTCACCACTATATTAGTGGCTCTAGGAGGGCATGGGAAGAGATCTGAGGTGAAGGCTAGGCCGGGGTGCTTCTTAATGAGGGAACACGTGGAGACCATGCAGGCCTCTTACAGAGCTATTATTGCTTTGGCAGCTAGTAGTCTAAGGACTGGGACCAGATTCAACTTCTTGGTCAGGGCAGTTATTCTATGTTGGAGGTAGAATGATAGGATGAACTTACTCAGCTAGCAGCATATTGGTGTGCAAGCATGGTGCTCCGAGAGCCAACTATTGCTTACTCTTTGGACTGCAAACTGCTATTTAATATCATTTTCTTATTGAAGTTTAGTTAAACAGAAAAACAAGTTGATCTGCCTAAGTTATTTGTCTAATCAGCCACAACCCAGAGAACTGAATCATGCCGGGATGGGATTTTTTTGGTTCTGAAGGAGCCAGGCTGAGCAGAGGCTGTAACAGATGTCCACAGTTACACAATATATTATGTCTATTATACTGCATACTATCCACAGCTTTACCTGTTTGTCTTTCCAACCATCCAACATGTTTTAATGCCTTACTCATTTTCTTCATTTCCAGAGTGTAGCTCATTCACCATAAGCAATCCCATAATTGTTAAAATCATTTTAAGGTATATTTTTATTTTCTGCATTTTCATCTATCTTATTATCATATTTGGTTTTATATTTGTGTGTGTGTGTGTGTGTGTGTGTGTGTGTGTGCCCGTGTGTATGGTTGTACTGACGACTTGAACTGAGGGCCTGGTGCTTGCTAAATAAGTGCTCTACCATTTGAAGTATTCCACCAACCCTTTGGCTTTTAGTCTTTCAAAGAGACTCTTTAGCTTTTTTTTCTTCTTTAGAACATAATCCTTCTATTTCTGCCTTTAAGTACCTGGTGTTAGGGGACTGAAGTACCATGCGTGACCCTGGCCTTACACAGCTCATTAAGTATGCTACTTAATTACGTTACTTTGATACTTGAGAAAAATATTTATTGAAAATTTGCTGATAACATGATTTTACCTAAATAAATAAGGTCCCTAATAGATATAATGAAACACTTCTCTAGCAACACATTTAACATAACATTTTTTGTCTCCAAGTCAAAAAATTATCTAAAAATACAAAACTTTTCTCCATAGAAAATAAGAAAAAAATGAGATTTTAATCACCAGCAGATCACAGGTCAAAAGATTCATTTGTATCAATAATGCAATACAATCATCAATAAAGTGACTAAAATTTTAATTTTTATTAATTTCATTATGATTCCCCATTAATCCCATTAAGGAATTAGTAATTGGAAAAATAAAAGAAAGGATACTACATTGTACTACATTGTTGAATTTGGACTATTATTCTCATTTTAAAATTTTACTACAAATGGCAATGAACAGTTTTGTATAGCTTTTTCTCTCTCATTCCAAGCAAAATTATGCAAAGTTAAAGACTTTGAAACATTTAGAAACATGATTTAATGTATCCAATTCTGCAAGTGGAAAGGTAGCCTATTAATTTTTCCTTGGGGGTTTATTAACTCAAGGTGCATAACAGTCTTAGTTAGAAAAGCATCCATTATGGGTAAAATAGTAATTTTTTCTTCTTCTAACAAGTGAGAGTATATGCAACCATTATTAATGAACAATGCTGAAGCATTCCCAGCATGAAAATATTTAACAACTCTTCGAGGATAAGCAAGAATCCTTTTTTCTCTTCATGTCTGACGGAGCTTTGCAAAGAATCATGCATGGTGCAGGTATACAACAAATGCCTTTATAAACAACTGAATCAATATATCCAGAAGCAAAAAGCAATAGTGCTAGAATATGCTGAAAACAAACCTCATTTAAAAAAAGTGTCTTGGGTGTTTGAGAGGCTGAGAGTAAATTAAAACAAAATAGTTTGTAAGTATAAAAAACTAGTTGTTTCATTAACCCTCATTTGGAAAATGATTACTTTCCTCAAAACCAGTATTAAAATTTTTTTCTTTTCTTGGATGGAAATTTTTTTTTAATTTAATTTTATTTTATTTGAGAACATACTGTACAGAGGGGTTACAATTACATGGGCAGGATAATGCATACATTTCTTACCAAGCATTGCAGCCTCCTCCTTTGTTTACCCTTCACCTCCCTTCCCAGTCTCCCCCCCCCCCCCTGCCCAATCCTTCCTCCCCACCCCCACCGACATTGTAAAGCTCATTTTTGACATGACATTTTGTACTTCTCATTGTTGCAACAGGTCCACCTGAATCCTTAAAGACTTGTTTGTCCCCATCTCCTCCACAAGTTATACTGACATCAAATATAGTGAAAGCGGGGGTTACACTGTGGGGGAGGGACATACAAAGCAACAAAGAAATAATCTTATAAATGCGTTAGAAACACATGCATGAAAGAAACAAAAACATTAAAATACATATTTAAGGGTTCGTTTTCCTAACATCACATTATCTGACCTTTTCCGCTTGACTCATACATATACTAGATATTGCAAATAAGGGAAACCATGGGACCTATGTTTCTTTGGGCCTGGCTTACTTCACTTAATATAATTTTTTCCAAGCCTTTCCATTTCCTAACAAATGGGGAAATGTCATTCTTTCTGATGGAGGCATAGAATTCCATTGTGTATATAGACCACATTTTCTCGATCCATTCATCTACTGAGGGGCATCTGGGTTGGTTCCATATCTTGGATGGAAATTTTGAGTGCCAAGTCTCAGTGATGACTATGACACTTTCATTCCAGCAAAAAGACTATCCTAAAGAAGAAGCCAATATCAGGAGACAATGTTGTCTCTTTTGCAAAGAGCTAAACTTCAGAAAACAATGCTAATACAAATTTTAAAGAACTCCAACTTTTTCTTTCTGGGTGTGCTGATACCTGGGTTAGAATGGGGATCTGGGTGTTGTCTCTGAGCTTTTTTGCTCAAGACCAGTGCTCTATCACCTGAACCATGACTCTACTTATGTAGTTAATTGGAGAAAAGAGAATCACATACTTTCCTGCCTGGGCTAGCTTCAAATCTGGATCCTTAGATCTCAGCCTCCCAAGTAAGCAGGAGTTATAGATGTAAGCCACTAAGCCACAGCTGAAGAACCCTGATTTTTTAAAAAAAATTAAGTAGTTTTAAAGCTGCTGGATGAAGTATGTTTTCCATCAAGTTTGATTATACAGCATCTTTTCATGGTCCACACTAATATCCTGAACATTCTGCTTGCTTGGCACTATTGCCCTCACATTATCCTGTATTCAAAGGAGATGAGCATTGTCTTTCAGTGTGTGTAATACTTCTCCCCCAGGTATTCAGCCTTTCTTCCCCCTTCTCCTGATCAAGAAACTCAGATGCAATATTCAACACTTAAAAACCATCCAATATTGTACTTGGAGTTTCCAAGGTCAATGTATGTGGTAGCTTGACACTGAGAATCTGCAATATGTAGATTTTTTGAAAACACAAAAAAGATGTTTTATACACTTGCTGTCTCCAAGTGAATGTGCGTGCATGTACAATTTAAGGTACAAAAGCTTAGGAAAATATTGCTATTGTCACACTTGATTGCTTTTAGACACAGCTTGAAGTTCTTAAAGAATAGATATTAAAGAGGAGTTTTCAAAAGGTATAAAAAACCCACTCATTGAGGTATTCAATAAATATTCATAGCATAGCAGGTACATTGAAGGTTACAAAGATGTATAACATATCCTATTGACCGTGTGAGTAGCATTTCCTAGGGGGCTTTCCCAGCAAAGCAGAAATAAAGAGGATTGGTTATTGTGAATGGCAATAAAAGTTATTCTTTATGTACAGCAGTAATACAAGCCGGCATGCTTTTAACAGCCTGTTCCCCAGGAGAAATATTATAGATTATTCACGGATAACCAGGGAGAATTTTAAAAATGACTCTTGTATGGCATATCTAAGCCTAATTTGATTGGAGATGGGTAATTTAAATACTAATGCTTTTGAACATTCCAAGTGAAATGAATAAGGCTGACTCAGTTACAGGAGGTCATCTGTTTTCCTGAGATTTAAAACAAAAAGTGATGAAAAGACAGGTCTCAAACCAAAGGTGGCCATAAAATGTCACATTGGTATCTCATGTTATAAAGGGGGAATTTGCAGATATAAGAAACCACTGTGTCTCTAATAAATAGCCTATGGAATTATGAGGACAAGAATAATAAGGTAGGTTGCTTAAGGGAAGCGTTAAGAAGCATTTTCTATGGAGACACATCATTTTCCAAACTGTGGGCTAGATTCTCAAGCAATTGAAGTAAAACTCCTGAGTATTTCATGGGATTGTTCTATAAAAATACAGTATTACTATCTGTCTACATTTTTTTTATTGTGAAAATACCATGCAGAAGGGTTACAATTACATGGGCAAGGTAATGAGTACATTTCTTATCAAGCATTGTTGCCTCCTCCTTTGTTTTCCCTTTCCATCCCCCTCTCCCTCCAAAGTTGTAAAGTTCATTTTTTGACATAAAGACTTGTACATCTCATTGTTGCAATGAGTCCACCTGTATCCCTATTTAAATGATTTCAAGCTGGATGGAAATGTGAATGGCATTGTACCACTTTATATCCTTTACATTTTCTGGGGAGGGGTGGGGGAAGAAAAGCAAACTTTTCTCAAGGTAGCATGGAAACTGAGACTCCTGCAATTTCACAGTCTTAAATACAAAGTCGTTCCTTCATACTTCTGCTTCCACTCGACCTATGATGGGATCGCATCCCATACTAATTGAGACACATCTTACATTGAAGATGAATTTGACATCCCCGGCTTCTTGACATCACAATTCAGCACTGCAGCATGCTAAAGAGTGTTGGTCATGTAGCTGAATGGGTGCTGCTGTTCACAGCTGATGCCCAGCATTGCGGGAGAGAATCACATAGCCCGCCCCTAGCCCAGAAGAAATCAGGCTCAAAATTTGAACTATGGTTTCTACTGAATGAATAGCTCTTTTGCAGCATCAGAGTAAAAATAAAAAGTCCTGTTGAAGTATCCTGGAAGATGCACCTAGAACCCATGCACCTGGAAGCTTCTTTCTCAGTCATCTTTCCTGTTTTCTGTAGACATGACACCCACATCTCCACAGGTACATCAAAACTTCCTGACTCCAATTTTATTTTATTTATTTATTTTTCCTGACTGTGTATCTCTCACTGTTTCTTAATTTCCAGAGATGGTTGGGGATGTTTACCTAATTCACATCTGTACCCATAGCACCCACTTCCAGGGGAAAGTCTTTTATTACCTCCTTGTCGCTGTGTTCACTGGACACTTTTCAGTTTGTATCTTAGATGGTCTCTGGGCCACTCCTCCATCCTTACTACAATTCACCACATTGGAGAAACTGTTCCTGAGAAAACTCTTTCTGAATTTGCATAGCAATTCCCTTTGCTTCTGTTTATTCCTTGTAGATTGATGTTCTGGCAGTCTCCATGCTGTTCAGAATCTCCACCCCCTCCCCAATCTTATTCTTTGTCCAAACTACCACCTAATATGTTGCTGTACTTTATAGAGCTGCATCTATATCCAAAAATCACCTACCTTAAGCCTCAGATCCATATAATCAACCCCTGCATGGGTTTTTCTCTTGAAAATCTCTCAGACACTTTGAACTGAATATGCTTGAACAATCACACCACAAGTCATGCTCAGTCCACAAACAGGAAGGGATGGTCCATAATCAAGTATATCAGCAAAACTGTTTTAAATGTCTTATAGATTATAGATTTGTGGACATAAAAGACAAGATCCATGCTATCACTGTGCTAGTGTAAGATCATACAGTCTTATGTTTGAATTACTGTACTGTCCTGCTATCTGTCTCTCTGTAATTCCACCTGCCTTTCAAGCAGATTGGAATTCCATATTGGAATTAGCATGGCCTCTCAAATGGAATCTTACGGTCAGTCCCCTTGTTCAAATCTTACAATGGCTTCCATTTTAAAGTCCAAAGCCTTTGAAATGTCTCATTTTGTAGTTCATGGCAATGTGTACTTTTTCTCTTTTGTCTCATCCAACATCCTTCCTTGTTGGCTCACTGCTCCTCAGTTATAGCAAACCTTTCAAGTTTTGTAAATGTACCATATCAATTGTGGGTCTCTTTACTAGGCTCTTCCTTCTGTATAAATGTTCTTTTCCTCATCACTTGCCTGATTATTTCACTGTGTAGCATGATCATTTATTCTACTCAGAAGCCCTGATGAATGTTGATAGCCCACTCTTGTTCTAACATCACAATTACAATTGCTTAGTCAAGTATCTGCTATGGTGAATACACATAGCATGTGTCTACTGTATTCCATGTTGTAGTTTCACATATTCTCAATGGAAGGCGTGTGGAAAGAACACTCACTTCTGGATAACCTGCCAGATGGAATGCAAGTATTTCTTTACTTTCTACTGAAATGTCATAAAAGTGCCACAAAATAAAGAGGATGGATAAGGAGATGAAGTCTTTTGGGAAAGAAAAATAAAAAGATAAAAGGAGGGCAAATTAGTGGCAATTTATCTAGCAGAATGGAGAAGCTGAAGCCTAATTTATAGCACTGTGTGGGGAATACAATAGGAAGCAAGCTGCCCTCATCCCAAAACCAGGCAGGGACTCATCAAAGAAAGAGAACTATAGACCCATTTCTTTGATGAACATCGATGCAAAATTTTTCAACAAAATTTTGGCCAATCAACTTCAACAATTCATCCAAAAAATGATACACTACAATCAAACAAGATTCATTTCAGGGATGCAAAGCTATTTCAATATACTCAAATCAATTAATATACTTTATCATATCAACAAGAGCAAGGATAAGAACCACATGGTTATCTCAATAGATGCAGAAAAAGCATTTGACAAGATCCAACACCTCTTTATGATGAAGGTTCTGGAAAAACTAGGAATCCATGGAACATTCTTCAATACAATAAAGGTTGTATATGACAAACCTACAGCCAGCATTATACTTAATGGTAAAAAACTACAGTCATTTCCTCTAAACTCAGGAAGGAGACAAGGATGTCCACTCTCTCCACTTCACTTCAATTTACTATTAGAATGCCTAGCTGCAGCAATAAGACAAGATGCAAACATAAAGGGGATCCAAATAGGGAAAGATGAAATAAAACTCTCCCTCGTTGCAGATGACATGATCTTGTATTTAAAGAATCCCAAGGACTCCACTACCAAATTACTCAAGCTGATTTGAAACTTTGGCAAAATAGCAGGGTATAAAATTAACCCTTAAAAATCAATGGCTTTTCTGTATGCCAACAATGAGAAGAGCACGGCTGAAATCAGGAAAGCAACTCCATTTGTAATAGCCCCGCAAAAAATAAATATCTAGTAATTAACCAAAGAAGTGAAGGAACTCTATGATGAAAACTTTAAAAACCTGAAAAAGGAAATCAAAGCAGAGCTTAGAAAGTGGAAAAACCTCCTATGCTCCTGGGTTGGAAGGATCAACATCGTGAAAATGACAATACTTTCCAAGGCTATCTACAAATTCAATGCGATACCTATCAATATTCCAACCTCATTCTTCAAGGAAATAGAAGAGATAATCCAAAAAGTCATATGGAACAATAAAAGACTCCAAATAGCAAAAATGATCCTTAACAGAAAGAGCAATGCTGGAGGAATATAAATACCAAATTTCAAACTCTACTACAAAGCCATAGTAATCAAAACAGCTTGGTACTGCCAAAGAACAGACCTCAGAACCAATGGAATAGAATTGAAAACCCAGAAATGAACCCACAGATCTATAGTCATCTAATCTTTGATAAGGGAGCTGAAAAATGCAATGGAAGAAAGACAGCCTCTTCAGTAAATGGTGCTGGCAAAATTGGTTAATAACTTGTAGAAAACTAAAGCTAGATCCTTCTATATCACCCTGCACCAGAATCAACTCCAAATGGATCAAAGACCTTGGAGTCAAAGCAGACACCCTGAAAACATTACAGGAAGGAATAGGAGAAATACTAGGTCTCCTTGGCACAGGTCAAAATTTTCTTAATAGAGACCCAGAAACACAATAAATCAAAGAAAGGTTGAACAAATGGTATTGCATGAAGTTGCAGAGCTTCTGCATGGCAAAGGACATAGCTAGCAAGATCAATAGAAAGCCCATAGATTGGGAGAAGATCTTCACTAGCCATACAATGGACAAGGGTCTCATATCTAAAATATGCCTGGAACTCAAAAAATTAAATCCCCCAACAACAAATCCTCAAAGAAACAACTGCCCAATAAATAAGTGGGATAAAGACTTACAGAGAAACTTCTCTGAAGAGGAAAGAAGGATGGCCAATAGACACATGAAGAAATGTTCAATCTCTCTAGCCATAAAAGAAATGCAAATCAAAAACAACATTGAGATACCACCTCACCCCAGTTAGGATGGCTATATCAAGAATCGAATAACAACAGATGCTGGAGGGGATGTGGACAGAAGGGAACCCTACTGCATTGTTGGTGGGAGTGTAAACTTGTGCAACCACTTTGGAAAGTAGTATGAAAGTTCCTCAAAAGACTCCACATAGAGGTCCCCTATGACCCAGCAATCCCACTTTTGGGCATTTACCCAAATGATAACAAACAAGACCTTACTAAAGCTACCAGCACAACTATGTTTATTGCAGCATTATTTACCATAGCTAAGATATGGAACCAACCCAGATGCCCCTCAGTAGATGAATGGATCAAGAAAATGTGGTCTATATACACAATGGAATTCTATGCCTCCATCAGAAAGAATGACATTGCCTCATTTGTTAGGAAATGGAAAGACTTGGAAAAATCATATTAAGTGAAGTAAGCCAGGTGCAAAGAAACATAAATCTCATGGTTTCCCTTCTCCTGGGAGAGGAGAAGTTCCCCAGCAGAGGTGCAGAGTATAATAGCTGACTTAAAAACAGAGAAAGAGACGCAACATCATCAGATAAGATGATGTTAAGTGAAATGAACCCCAAGAAAAGGACACAAGTGGTTTTTTCTTCCTTGCTGTTATTTCTAAAGTATTTATAAGGTACCATGTGATTTTTTTTGTTGCTTTGTATGTCCCTCCCCCATGGTATACCCCTGTTTTCACTGTATTTGATGTTGGTATAATTTGGGGAAAATCAAAATAGGGTTACAGGTGGATCCATTGCAACAATGAAATGTACAAGACACTTAAGTAGAAAAAACTAACTTTACAATTTAGGCGGAGGGTGGTGGCGGGGGGAGAGGAGGGAATGTAGTTGTGGAAATGGGAGGGAAGGGATGGTAGGGGAAAGGAGAAGGCAACAATGCTTGATAAGAAATGTAGTCATTACTTTGCTCATGTGATTGTAACCCCTCTGTACAGTATTTTCACAATAAAAAAACTGATTAAAAAATAAAAAGCAAGCTGAATCATGAAGCAAAATTCAGAAGGCTCAGGAATTAGAAGAACCTTGTGCCTCTGATTGCCAAGGTATGGATGAAAACAAAGTAGCATAACTCTCTATCAGGAGTGGATAAACACCAGATCTTCCCTTCTGCACAGCCCAGGTGAGTTTTTTTTTTTTCTTCATTCATTCTCCATATCAATAAAAGGCAGAAGATTAAATCTCTAGAAAAGTTGCACTGGAGCTGTTTAAGCTCAGAAATAACGTGTACAGTCAAAGCAGAAGGAAGAGCTGTACCTCAAAAGCAGGTGAAATGAAAATCTCTACAAGGGTCTCCATTATCTATGGGTTTGCCTTTTGGGGTGTCAGTTGCTTGAGGTCAGCTGTGATTAGAAAAAAATATTACATGGAAAATTTCAGAAATAAACACTATAAGTTTTATACTGCATGTGATCTTGAGCAGTATGATGATAATTGGTGATGTCCTTTTCATTCTTTATAATTAATGTCATGTAGAAATAGGGAAGTATATACGTAAGAACTCTCCTGCAGAGTTGGAGTCTATCTTTGTAGGAGAAAGATGATGTGGAAAGATGGTGTGATTGGAAGGTTTTGGTATAAGCTTTGAAGAACTATTTGGCATTTTAAACTATATATGTATTAGTTCAATAATAATTAAGATTAATAAAAGAATGGATAAGTGGCTTACTTCCATTACCTAAGTGAAAAGACCCAGCTTTACTATGAGGAATGGTGAATAGCAGTAATTGATCTGATAGTGCTCACCTTTTTGCCTTTAAGGATTTCTTATCTTTTAAGAAATGACTATTAGGAGGGCTTACTCTGAAAAGACAAAAATAGTCTATTCTAAAAGATCATTTAGAACTTTAATTGGAAAGTTGGTGTGTCTTCTTCCAATTAAGCTAATTGAAGTGGAACTCTGATTGGGTCCTGGGAGAGGAGAAGTTCCCCAGCAGAGGCGCAGAGAATAACAGCTCACGTAAAAACAGAGAAAGAGAAGGAAATGCTTAGAAAGTTTGGTGAGTCTACTCTAGAGGGATTTCAATTATTTACTTGTTGACTGACACATGCAGGGAATGTAGCCAGAAAAGTTCTGAAAAAAAAAATAAACAAGGAGAGGCCAGGGAGCAGGTATTTTACTGGAAGCTCTCCTTAAACATGTAGAAACTACTGCTGGTAACTTGAACCTTTTCAAGAGAAGATTCACATACAGGAAGCACACATGCACAAAGCTACCAGATCTTATCTCCTCCCTTCTAGAAACTTCTTTGTTAGTCAAATGGATCTATCCTCTGTTTCCTCAGCATATCTTATCATTTGTTACCAGACCAGTTTTGTTTTTATTTCAAACTCAACCAAACTTGAGTCAGTGTGAAGTTCTAAAGGTAGAATCTAAAATTCCACCTTTATTTTTTCTTTGCTGTCTTTTAATCTATGTTTTCATCCTATACACCTATCTATTTACTCTCAGATGGCCTACAACTAAAAAAGCCAACATTAAAAATAGAAGAAGGTCTAGGGATATAATTCAGTGGAAGAGTCTATATGTAATCCATAGTACTCCATTTCAACAAAAAGCTTTCAAAATAGAAAGAAGAAATTGCAAAAATATGATTAGTAAATGTCTAATGATATGCACAATAGTTATATAAACTAGTAAGCTGCAAATTAATTTTTGTTTTTAAGGTAAAAAGTGAGCATTTTTTTTTTTAGTATGTTAAATGTAATGTAGGTGGGATCTCCAAAGTCAGCAATGTCTAAGGCCTGCAGTGGGTATCAAATAACTATGATTTTATTTTTCCTGGAGTTGTTTCATTTTAAAGAAGTAGTGATTTGTCGCAGGTTCTAGTGCTCCTTGGAGATCCAGTTCAAGGTCAGCTGCCAAGACCAAGCAGCCTGTCTACCTTCATCTATATCATCTATATCTATATCTATATCTATGTATTTAGCTAGATAGATACACACATACACACCTATGTGTGTGTATGTATACTAGTTTATATAACATTATTATACGAACCATTAGACCTTTTTAAATTTTATTTTTGCAATTTCTTCTTTGTATTTTGAAGGCTTTGCGTTGATGAGGGATACTATGGATTAAATATAGACTCTACCCCTGAATTATATCCCTAGCCCTTTCTCTGTTTTTAATGTTGGCTTTTTTAGGTTGTAGACCATCTAAGCATAACTAGATATTATGTTTATATACATATATATTTGGACTCAGACAAACAGCCTATACTGAACATGTTTATGGTTTTCAGTATGCATTATTTGTTATATATAGATACACACACATACATACATACATATATATATATATATATATATATATATATATTCAATAGTGATTTTGTAGCTTTGCGGTTTTGAAATAGCATCATTCTTGGTAGCTAAGCTTGAACGCATCATCCTCCTGGCTCTTAGGTTTATAAAAAGAGGTAGCTGAGTAAGAACAGCACCACGCACGTATTATTCAGGTAAGGGGTAGGTTTATTCAGTAGACCTGTTGGGACCAGGCCAGGTTGGCACTCCACGCGGCTGGCAAAAGGAGCGTCTGGACCTGGGTTAGGTCTTATCTAGGGTAGGGGCGGGGAAAGGTGTGTCCAGGTAAAAGGAACTGGGACCAGGTAAGAGGTGGTAGGACCAGGTAAGAGGTGGTAGGACCAGGTGGGAGAAAGGTGTGGCCACGTCAGATCCAGATGTGACCTCAGTGGATACAGATGTGACATCTTTCAGGTGTCCCAGTTGCCTAGGTAACGCAGGTACTGGGTGGGGTCTGCTCGCCATCCACGAACGGACCTTACACTGGCATAGCTTCCCAAGTGCTGAGATTACAGGTGTGTACCACCATGCTTAGCTTTGCAGGCTTTAAAAAATATAAATGTATTCACAAAGCAGAAAACACTTTGTCTTGTTCTTGATTTATGATACAGAAAAACTATACCTTACATATAAAATATATAGTCAAGTACTCATCACAGAAGAGATGTGTGTAAATCAGTGAAGATTTGGGTCAACCTTTGATACATTATTTACTGTATTTTAGTAATATAAGTGAATACTTTTAAAATAATGGTTAAAACAGAACATAAGGAAACAGTGTATTGGCAATTGGAATTAAATTGGAAACAGTGGCATTCTCAGATAACTTTCTACTCTGCCTAATTCTCTATCAAAGTCATAAGCCAGAAAAGACACATCTGGGTGTCTTAAGCTTTTGATCCTGACCTTTTGAGAATGAAAAATAGTAACAACATAAAAAGTTTTGAATCAATAAACATCTGTCTCCTTGTTTTGTGGTAGGTAGAGGAATAGACAGGGTGAGTTAAGACAGAATTACCACAGAGTTGTTTTTTTTTTTTTTCCTTTCTGGAATCCATTTACGCCTCTTAATTCCCTGAGGGGATTAACTTTAAGCTTTGACAATATCTCATCTCTTTCCTCCCCATCTGGACTTTGACACGACCATGTTCCTTAGAATTTGGGTATATCAGTTAAAATGGTGGAAATAAACCCTAAATGAAGAAAACTGGGTTCTGTTCCCAAGAGTCAGAGTTCCAAACAAATCAAGTCCAATTAGAAAAATAACAAGGACAATGTATTTCTTTTTGTTTGTGAGCAGACTTGTAGTGGTGAATTTGTTGCACAGGTACCCACCTAACTGGAGCTTTCTGGGGTTATCTCAGGCATACATTATTGGGGTGAAGAAGTAGATTCAGCAGGTCTTGAGGGCCAGAGCAAACATCCTTTCTTCCTATTTGTGTTATTCCCTTTCCATGACTGTGACAAAACATCATAAAGTCTTAACTCAATAAGGGAAAAAAGACTTATTTAGTCCGTGGTGTCAGAGGTTTCCGTTCTTGGTGGCTTAGCACTATTGCTTTGGGTCTATGGGTGAGGAAGAACTTGTTCACACACTAGTGGCCAGGAAACAAAAAAGCAAAAGATGGAGCCTGGGTCCCAATATCTCTTTCAAGGTCATGACCTAATGACTTACCTTCCTTCCACTAGCCACTATCTGCCAGAGGTTCCAACACTTCTCAATAGCACCAATATGGGCTTAGCAAATAAGCCTTTAGAGGACATACAGGATGCAAATTAAAATAACATTTTCTTTATTCACAGAATCTGAACTAAGGAGACACAGAATGTGCTCATTCCTACACTTGTCCCTCTACCATTATAGGGTTTTGTTATTCTACAGGGGACTTGACACAATCTTGTTTGGAGTATCAATATCTTCAAGATTACACTTATGTAAACAATTAGAGCCATTTGAGTCTTAGAATTTGATGTTTCTTAGAGATTTTTAAGCTTTTTTTCCCATAGCAACACTGCTCTCAATTTATAATAAGAATTAGTTGGGTAATTGGGGTTAATAGTCAGATTTCTGCTTTTCAGGCGTTTTTTTCCCACAGAGTCCTTGGACTGATTTTTGTAGAGGAATGCTGATGAGAACGCAGCCCTCAGCACAGTCCATCTTTATCTGAACATATAAAGGGAAAATTCCTTTTACTGTGAAAAAGTATTTGGTCAAATGGATATGCAAAGAAAATGCGGGGTTTAAGGGCAGAAATACAGAGCCTGCATTATTTTAATAATGTTTTTTGAGGTATCAGTACAAACTCAGGGCCTCACATTTTCTAAGCAGGCACTCTACTATTTGAGCCACACCCCAGCTCCCAGGGCCTGTATTAAAAGAAAAGAGTTTAATTAGAATTTTTGTAACGGGGTCTAACAGGCAAATGACCCTCCTTTCCTTGTCATGAAATGTGACTGATACAGTTTATTGTACAGATATTTTATTAAGTAATATATGTGATAGTTCTGAAGTGCTGTATAAAAGGAAGATATTATTATCAGGCAGCTACGCAAAGTTAAAAGCTTTAATAAAAACCTCTTTTACTGACTATACAAGACATTTTTTTTTTTACCCAAGTGCAAACAAGACATGTTCATCTTTAAAAGTTAAGTTTTTGAGACTAAATGGCTCAGGAAGCAATAAAGATGATCTAATATGTCAAGGGAGACATTTCAAAAAAAAAGGAATAGGTATATTATAGAGAGAAGTATAAGACAATCTACTTCTTCTAAAGAGCCATATCTATTCATAGCATATTTGGAAAAATATTGGATTTGGGACTATGAAATCTTGAAATGCGTTCTAAAGAATCTGCATGTCATTCAGTATAAAATGTTTAGTCAGGCAAAACTGCTATTAATAGAAGGACATTAAGTTATGCACTTGATGGAAGGGTATGTGCAGAGAATGTGGTATGCCTCTGTCTTGCTTTTTTTCCCTCCTGCATTCTACCACATTGATTTGTGACTCGAGTAGGCACTCAAATAACTTCTGCAGAGAGAATGTACAAATTCAGGAATAGTACTGAAGGGAGATATCAACTAACTTCATATCTGAATTGTGCAAACAAGGAAATTCATGTTTGTTGGTTCAAATTTATGAGAGAAAGATGTGAGCTATTTTTAACAGCAGTTTACGCCTTGTCATTTCTTCAATTTTTGTAAACTTTTGATAAATCCCAGACCAGAAGCCACTTCCAAAATGTCAGTAGAGAATAGTCAACAAAATTTAGAGTGAAAGAAAACAAAACTTTTTTTTTTTTGGCAGTACAGGGGTTTGAATTTAGGACCTTACACTTGCTTGCTCAGTTTGAGATCTACACCTACATCCCTGCTTTTTGCTGGCTCTTTGGGAAAGGGAGTCTCACTCATTTCTTTGCTTTGGCTGTCTTTGAACCATCGTTCTCTGATGTCAGCCTTCTGAGTAGCTACAATTCTAGGTGTGCCTAGCTGAAAACAAGTTCTTGACCACAGAACTCTTAGTTTGGGATGACACACAGGCCAACATTATTCTATTACTGGGATTGTAAGGTTACTCCTAGGAGATGAATGAATGAGACAATTAATTAGCAATGTCTGCTGTGGGGTTAAAATCAGAGGTAGTGGACAAAGAGCTGTGAAAAGCACCTTCAACTTGAAACCAAGAAACAAATTTGTGAGTGAATTTCTACTTTCTCTTTTGATGACACCCTTGTAACCATGGGATTATGTAGTTTATTACGATAAATAAAATAGGGTGGGAATGTGGACAGACCATTGCAAGATGAACGTATTTGAAGCTATTAAGTGGCAGCAGCTACACATAAGCTGGTCTCTATTTTCCAGACTCTACCCAGTCAGTTTGGGGCTATATGGCTGAGTTCTCCCTGCTATGGTTCCCTTGGAGGCAGTGTGTTCCCAATGGCATGACTAACAAGAAGGGCAGAAGACTACAAGCCCTCTGAACTACGTAGGAGTGAGCAGGTCACTTGATGGAGACTTTCAATCTTGGGTGGTGTGGTCAGGAGGGTTCAGCACCCTAAGATGAAAGTGCTTGCCCTATTTAAACAGCTACCTGGATGAAAGTGCTTGCCCTATTTAAACAGCTACCTGGATTGCCCACAGTAGATTCTTGAAGATGTATGGCAAGTATGGCACTTTCTGTCTGTTACCATTAGATTAGAGAAGTGTCCTAGCATCCTGTAGACTCTTCTAGCTTTGTCCATGTCTCAGAGGTGCCATAGTTCTGGACGTGGTGCCAACTTGGAGGTGAGGTGGAGGGGAGAGAATTCACTCTAGAACATTTTGCATACTGCAGAGCCATAGCACCATTCCCTCCTATGGCTTTCTGTTTCTGACCAAGGTAACTTCAAACCCAATGGAAAAAACCAAAAGCAAAAACACGAGGAAAGTGGGCTCCCCCATGCTACCTGCCTTTTCCAGTTCTAGTCCCCTTCATTGACCTCAGACCAGCTGCGTTGCTTAAATACCTCTCTCTTTTCTTTCTGTCCCCTATTATTCTGTTTCATTACTTGTCTTCCTTAATTTCTGTCTTGCTAATTCCTACACCTCCCTGACACCCCCAATCAAGCAGAAACATTGTTTCTTCTTCTGAACACCTTCTTCAGTGTCTCTCTTCAGGTATTTCCACAGCACCTTCGAGTGTGGACCATAGTTACGAGATCGTCTCTCCCTTGCAGGCTACAGGCATTCAGAGAAGAGAGGAAATACAACAACCTGGCTTACTGTTGAATTTTCTACAGCACAGAGCAGAGCTCCTGATATATGGAACAAATGAGTGAATAAATGAAAATCTCCTTTGCAAAGCTATGAATTCTCCCAGTTAAAGATTTATAAAACAGTCTCTGTAGACATAAGAGGCGGCTTAAAAAAGAAGTATGTAAAGTATTAGAGCTCTGAATGTGCTGAAACCATGTTATTTATTCATAGTACCAGAATGCTGAAAGGATTTTTTTCTTATTACCTTCTGATTTTGGGTTGCCTATTTTTATTTTAATCAGAGATCCAGGAACAATAGTTTTTTTTTTAATGGGAGTGTAATAAAGAATGGAGTCTGGGAGGAACACACAAGGATTGTTTTAGTCTAAAGCAATTACCATGAGGACAAACAACTTTCTTGTTAATAGAGAAATAAATATACAAATAGCAGCAGAATTCTGATATCCCAGCAGTAAAAAGTGCGTAAATGTAGGGCAGTAGTGATGCTATGTATTGTTGGCTGTGGGACAAAGTTTATTTACAAGCTAATTATTGTCTAAGAAGTCAGCTTTATTTAGCAATCTGAGAGCTTAGGATGGTAGATTCAGAAAGAAAATATATTGGTATGTATACTAAAAAATTCAGTGAATACAAATAATGGTTTGAGAGAATTGAAAAAAAACCCAGCTTAGAAAAAAAACCAGTTTATTAAGTAATATCATATAAATAACTTGTTACAAAAATTGATTTGCAAAAGGCATATTTACTCTTTGTGAGAAATCACTTTTTAAATTGTATTCTTTTCAAATTTATAAGTCTAAGAAAACAAAACAAAAGAAGCCATTTCAAGGAGTGCATATTTGCCATTTGACTACAACACAAGGCCCAGCCACACTGAGCTAAAAGGTAATTGTTCCAATCCTACTCTTTTAATACAGAAAACTTTCACATGTAAATGGTAAAGTTATGAAAATCTCCCTCACCTGCCAGGTGGATGGAAGCTAAGCAGGAATTGCATTCTTCAGGTTTTCTTGTTGCCAAAGACATGAATGATTTCCCAGAAAAATGTGAACGGAGCATTCCAGCCAAACAACTCACCAAGGGTGGCATCCGTTTCAATTTATACATGGAAGTTTTTTTTTTTTTTTTTTTAAGAAATACAATCAATACCAAAAAGCTTTTATTTTCTTGGTTTAAAATCACAAATCACAGTAGGAGAATGCCAAATTGCCTTAGCCTGGTATTACTGACGATGTACATAGTAGCATTTATTAGAAGGCCTATTCTGCTGTAGTTCACGTTCAAAGCAGTGAAAAGACTCACAAACACAGTACAGTGGGTTTGAAGTGTTCTTGTGTTTCTTCTGAGCAGACCCATTATACATTGGCTACATAGCATTCCCTGTGAATGCTTAGTAATTCTATACATTTGATTCTTTAATAAAGACTAAACTAATAGATCATAGAAAACTAAAAGCTTATAGAAGGTGCCTCCAGATATATTTACATAAATAGCATAGTCTCACAAGAAAGACCAGGATCTCATTATAGTGGAGTGCTTTTTCTACAACACTAGGTCCATGCCTCATTTGTCAAATTAACCCCATTCGAGGAAAAATTTGAGTTTGTAGTCCATGGCTTTTTTTTTTTTTAAGGAATTAAGCAACTTGTAAAAGCTCTTTTGAAATTAATCTAATCACCCAGTGGCTCTTCGGCATAGTGCCTCTGTCCTGTTTGAAATATAGTGGGTAATAGCTTTTGTTTCCATTTGACCTCCTTGTAACACTTTCATCTGCTGGCTCTCCAGGGCTAACGTTCCCCCCAGATTAAAAAATGAAAATGCATCATAAATAAGGTATTACAAAATGAGGACTAGATTAAAGATTGTCTCAGCAATGCTTAAATTAAATCAATGATGCAGAGACCATAAACTTCTGGCTCTAAAAATGAGCTATTTCTTTATTAACTTCTATCTAACAAACGTGTGAGTCAGTAAGTATATCTGCTACCTAAGAGAGTATCATTCTCTACAGTGAATATGGTCGGGGTCTGGTGTTTTCAGTTTAGAATTATCCCTTTCAAAAAATGATTTCATAAAGATGCCAAAGGGAGATTAAATATGCAACAACCAGAATAGTCTACACTTTGAGGAGCCCATAGTGTAATTTTGTATTTTTGTATTAGGAACATAGTTCATCTTCCCCAAGATTCACATACCAAATGTTAATCTTTCTACTCTTCTCATTTGATAAAGAAGGTTGGGTTGTGGTGTAAATTTAAATGCAGCAGACCGCTTAGATTTTTGAGTCTCCTGCCACAGTGTCACAATTCAAGAAAGCAAAAAAGATTTCCTCAGATAAAACACAAAAATTAAAAGCACACTAAAACAATCTTTCTAAGAAGATACCTTTCAAAATAGTGGAGATCTTGACTCTTTAGTTGTCCTAAAGTAATTACATGTCTTCAAAAACTACTGACCCAGGAAAGGGAAATAATTGGTGGTTTGTTCTTGAGGAAAAAGGATTAGCTGATAAGAGTTAGTACCTCATTTAAATATTTAGTTTGCACCTGGAATCAACTCAGTTCTTTCCTTTCAACTGTGTAATTGTTTATGGTGTTCAAGTGTACAGAATCTTAAGACTGCCCAACTGGTAGTTTATATATCAATTGCTAGCTTATATATCATTATCCCCAAGGATATATCCATTTCAGGACAAAGCATAATATAAGATATTGTTCACCAATTCAGGGCACCTCAAATTTCTGTGCTCAGAAGTAAAGTAACAGAAGCATTACAAAGTTATTTCAGATCTACAAAATTTGGATGCTTCTAAGATGTAGACCCAACTTTTAAGAACTTCTCATACAACTTTTTAGGAACTGAAAATGAAAACTAAGCCACATATTTTTATACTGAGTTAAAATGGAATCACCAGCTTTGCTCTACATGAAAATGGATTAATTTATTTTTTTTATAGTTAACCTTCCTTTATGAATCCAAATTGAAAAACCAGGAAAGTTCTGAGAGAACTACATATTTACTGTGCCCAGATTCCCTCTCCTACAGTTTTGTGAAACCACCTTTGCTTCTTTACCATTTGATTTATTATTTACTTATTTGTGGACATTTGTTTCCAGACTTTTAAAACAGAAAATGGGGATGGAGTGAAAGTGTTTTAAATGTTTAGGCAAAAGCTTCTTCCCCCTCCAATTTTGACCTAATTCTAGAGGATATCTTCCTACTGGTTTAAAGAAAAGTTTTCCCTTGAAGAGAAGACCAAATAAGAAAAAAAAAAAGGGAAGTCAGAAAAATTTCAATGTCTTTGAAGCATTCCTTATAAAAAAGCCATTTGCTTAGTTTAATGAATTTTAATGTCTTAGTGGCAAGAGCAAATATTAACATTTTGCTTCTTCCTACTCTTCTCCCATCTCTCTTATCACCAAGGTCTGAAACCAAGACTCAAACCATGTGAAAACTGAGATGAAAAATTCTGTTTTCCTGGAGAAATTTTACATGGTGATCTAGGACCTAGCACTTAAAATCTAGCCACGGAGTTAGTGTTTGATTTGATATATCATTCCTGGAAGGGAAGGGGGAATGTACAGAAGGATGGAATTGTGGCAATTATTTGCACAATGTCAAGAAATTGTCTAGAAAAATGTCTGTCTAACATGGTACAGGATCACAGCACCAGCCTTGAATGATCCAGTTTCCTATAAATGTGCTTCATCATCAAGAATGCAAGGTGGTAAGATCTTAGTTATTTCCATATGTGTTCAACTTGTTCTTAGTACCATGTGTGTTCAGTCTGGAATAAAATACTGTCAATTATCTCTTAGATACTGCAGTGTAGAACTTCACTAAGTATACTTTTGCTAAAAAGGAGGAAGCCAAGTTGACTGTGACATATTGAAAATTGCTAGTGTTGACCCTCAGAAATGTCCATTAATCCTAGGAGCTCAAAAGGCTAATATTTGATGATCCCTTTCTTCTCATAGGGCTATGTTTCTTGTTTAATGTGCTGTGTGATATGAGACAGATAATTTTTTTGCATGTGTATGTGTGCCAGTCCTGGCGCTTGAACTCAGGGCCTGGGCTTTTGCCCCTGAGCTCAAGACTAACATTCCTCCAGTTGAGCTATAGCTGCATTTCTGGCTCTTTTCTGTTGTTTGTTTTTTGTAGTTAAATGGGGATAATAGTCTCATGGACTTTCTTTCCCAGGCTGGCTTTCAATGATCATCCTCAGATCTCAACCTCTTGAGTACCTAAGAGTACAGGTGTGAGCCACCAACACCTGGCTTGAGACAGAGGATTTTATGTAAAGGATTTTTACAGTAAATCCCATGATTAAGGTGTTATTCTATTCCAAAAATATCTATTTCTGATTAATTTTACTAAGATCTTTTTTTCAAGACTTACCTGTGTCTATAACACATGCTAACTTATTGAAATGATATACTCTTACAGTATTTTATTTGCAGTTCTGTGTGTGTGTGTGTGCGCAGTGTGTGTAACTAAAAAAGAAATCCCTAAAAGCCAGAAATAGCCCACATATGAAACAGTTGCTAATATACAAGGCAGTCTATTACAAACTAGGAAACCATTCAGGACATACAAGGGATAATATGGTTGTAAAAGAATTTTACTCTAAAGAAAACCCCACATTGCTCTTACTTTTAGAGGTACCACTTTTCTGTGTAATATATCCATTTAAAATGTAACTAAACAACAGAAAATATGTACTGGCCTGACATTATCCCCAAATGGATCATGAAACTAAGATTATCTGTAGAAAGTTAACATTAACTGGAAAGGAATCCCTAAAACTGACAAATTAAGTCATAATATTCTTACGTATATGGTGTATATATATGTGTATATATGCATATATATATACAGACACACATATATATCATATACACAGGGCCTATTTTTTAAGTTTTCAAGCAAGGATGTTTTCAATATAGTACTTTGGAAATTTCTGATGACTGCACAATGTGAGATTCTAATGATAAAAGTCATTAGAAGAGCCACATGAAATAAATGATTTGAACTTGCCAGAAGGATTAGTTCAGTTCAGTGGGTCTCTGGATAATAAAGGACTATGATGTTAATTGCATAATTAGAGAAATTATAGACTGGATGGATTTTACATTCCTTTTTCTGTCATTTTTTGGAGACCATTACTTTATCATTAGTTCAAAGACCAGGATGGCAGGGTTGCCATGGATGCAAAATTAAAATCAACGGACAAAGTATTAACACCTTTGAAAGGTGATTGTTATTTCAACCTTCTTGTTGAAGGGAATCCAAGCTTTTCCTCTGGAAACATATTCCAATCATGAAATATGTCAGTTTTTACCCAAACTCCAAAAATTTCATGTGTCTCCATCATGTTTTGTGAGAGTACAGATGTGTCCAGATGTGAAGCGAGGGCACTCTGTTCAAAGACGCTGTCATTGCCTCTGCTTTGAACCAGATAGAGTGAGATTTTAGTTGCTCTTTACTAAGTCAAAGTCACTTGGGCAAGCAATATTTGGAGAAGATGAATTATTGAATTGCACATGGCTACTTTCAGGCCCAGAGGAACAATAACAACTACTACGCACCAGGAGTTCATCCTTGTCTCATACAAAATTCTTTCAAGAACTTGGAGGTAATTTACCTCATTTGTCATTAGCCTACTGATGGTTGAAAGAATTTCCAGTGCTCTGTGATATGTTTGGTGTCCAAGACTTTCAAATATGCTAAGTATTTCCTTGGTTGACTTTTTAAAAGTTATTTCCTCTTTCCCCTACTTTTTTTTCTGGAACCATGGCAAACTTATGCATGTCCAATACGTAATAAATTGTGAGTTAGTGGTAAAGAATGCAGCCTTAGGTTTTTTTTTTTTATTATTATTTTCTTTGAGTTTTGGCATCTAATTAACTCATATTCTTTCAGAGGAATGAAAATCTTTAAAAACATGGGTGGATTTGATGTTTTGAATATAGTGAGTGTCAAAAAAGAAGTTCTTAAGCCAAAAACACAACAGGTTGAATGTCATTTTAGATTCCTGGTGACAGAAATACACACTCTTCCATACCTTATGTATTGATGATCTCCTTGTGAGCCGATACACCAGGGACCACTTCCCTGTCGTTCCTTCCTTCCTTTTCTATTTTTCTTTTAAACTAAAACTATAGATATAGATATATAGTTGACCATTAAAGCACGATTCCTTAACCCATTAGCATGTGAAATGTACAGTTAGAACAGTCAGCGGACCCGAGGCCAAGGAGTCTTCGCAGAACTGCCTGGCCGGCAAGAGAGCGAGTCAGGAGCGAGTTCCACACCTGCTCCTGAGAGGAAAAAGGGAAAGACGCAGCGCTCCGCCGTCTGCTCCTCCGCCCCGCGCCCTTGGGCTGACTCCGGGTGAACTGGATGCACTACAAAATAAAAACGATTTGCCTCTTGGAAGCTCATAAAAGTGTACTAGAAAAAAAGTCTCTACCGTTGGATCCGCACGGACTTGCGGCCAGTGGCTTTTGGAACGTGTAGAACAGAGAACCCAGCACGGAGTAGTGGATAAATAGAAAGGAAGTCACTTCACATGGTTCAGTGTCCTATTGCGGGTGGGGGGGGAGGGGATGGGAAGAGGAGGAGGAGGAGAGGGAGGAGGGGGGGAGGAGGAGGAGGGGGAGGAGGGAGGGAGGGGAGGAAGAGGAGGGAGGAGGGAGGAGGGAGGAGGGAGGAGGGAGGAGGGAGGAGGAAGAGGAGGAGGGGGAGGGGAGGAGGGGGAGGAGGAGGAGGGGGAGGAGGAGGAGGGGGAGGAGGGAGGGAGGGGAGGAAGAGGAGGGAGGAGAGAGGAGGGAGGAGAGAGGAGGGAGGAGGGAGGAGGGAGGAGGGAGGAGGAAGAGGAGGAGGGGGAGGGGGAGGAGGGGGAGGAGGAGGAAGAGGAGGAGGAGGAGGGGGAGGAGGAAGGAAGAGGAGGGGGAGGAGGAGGAAGAAGAGGAGGAGGAGGAGGAGAGAGGGAGGAGGAGGGGGAGGAGGAAGGAAGAGGAGGGGGAGGAGGAGGAAGAAGAGGAGGAGGAGGAGGAGGGAGGGGAGGAGGAGGAGAGAGGGAGGAGGAAGAGGAGGAGGGAGGGGAGGAGAAGGAAGAGGAGGAGGAGGAGGAGGAGGAGGAGGAAGGAGGAAGAAAAAGGCATCAGATTAGGAGTCCTTGTCACTGTCCAGCCCTCCGTACATATCCGCCAGCTTCTTGAATCGGGGGCCCCAGTCACTAAGGTAGTCGTAGTCCTGGTCTCCGTCGGTGGTGACCGACTCCAGCGAGCTGAGCGAGTCGGCCACCGAGCCCGCGCCCTCGTAGGCGTAGGTGGCCAGGGAGTCGTAGGGCGGCGCGGTGGGGTCCGCGTCGTTCTCCTTTAGCCTTTGGTTGATGAAGTCCCTGACGTCGGTGTTGTCCCGGGCGGTGGGAGTCCGCCGGGGCAGGAAGAGCGCCTCGGGCACAATGTCCCGCCGCAGCTTGCTGTCCTCCATGGCCGCGGGGTTGCGCAGGGTGCCGATGTCGAAGGCCTGCGTGTCCTCCTCGCCGCCGCCCTCGTCGTTGTAGCTCACGATGTTGTCTCGGATGTCCTCCTTGGAGATGATCAGAGGCTCCTTCTTGCGCTGCCGCCTCAGGGCTGCGAACAGCACCACTGTCACTGCGAGCAGAAAAGCAGAACACAAGGGAAGAAGGCCCGGGTGAGTCGCGGGCCAGGGAGGCTCAGGGCAGCCCTGGCCCGCAGACCCGCGGCTGGGCTGGCGTCCGCGCGCGCGGCCTCCATCCCGCCTCGGAGCGCAGCCCCAACTTAGTCACCAACTAAGATGGGGATAAAACATCAGCAGAGGTTGGCAGGGTTTCTGTTTTGTTTTTGGAGGAGCTTTGCAATGCAAACTACGTTCAAGGTAAAGAAAAGCCAAATCATGGTAATAACGGAAAAGCTCAGCCATGCTGAAAGAATTGCAGAGTGCAAATTAGGCCGGCACCTAAGATATTCAGAAAGTGGTTGTAAGGACAGACTGGCACCTCTGGGGATGTGTAGAAGGGTTAACACAACTCCATATCGAAAATAGCTTTTGCACTATCTCGTTCTCTCCACACCCCCCCCCCCCCCCCCCCCCCCGCCTCCAGAATGGTGTAAAATTAGCTTAAAACCCAAAGTAGAGATGTGAAGGTTTGCATATCTTTCTCATATTCAAAGAAATTTTATTACCAATAATACCTGAAGACATCCAGATTGTGAAAGGTATTCTGGACTTCAAGATTAGCCAATTTAAGCCAGCCAGATAGTAATACACCATCCATTTTATTTATGTTTGAGTGAAATAAGCACACTCAAGTAAGGATTCTTTGATTATTTTGAAAGTTCTTGTTCCATATGTTTGTTACCCAGAATGTTAGTTCTTTTTATTTTTTTTTCCTTTCCCTCGAACACAAATTAGAGACAAGGCAAGAACTATTTTTAAATATCTCCTGATCTTACTTCACAGCTGGTTGGGTAGAACAAAGCTGGCTACCCATAGAGAGACACGTCAATCTACAAATGGACCTATGGGTGGGACATAAAAATATAGCCACGGTTTCCAGAGAAAACAGCCATCCAGGGCCGAAAATGCATTACTAGTCTAGGTTTGTCCAGGGGAGTACATTACAGGAAGTACTGTAAAGGGCTACAATTTCACCTGTAACATGGCCCAGTTTTTGTATGCCATGGAAATTGAATTTTTTACAATTTAAGAGTAACAGAGTGATGGCTTTTTAGTGGCTAAATGCTTCCAACTATGCAACAATGTATGTCTATGTACTCTTTAATGTACATACCGTAATTTCAGATATTGATAATACTAATAACAATTAACTGAAAGCTTTCTGTTCTAAGTACTGTGCTTTTTTTTTTTTTACATACTGAATCCCCCTGAATTATCATGATAGCCCTGTAAGATCCAATCATTATAAGCTCATTTTTTATCTAGGAGAATTTTGAGGCTTAGAGATGCCACATGAGATAAAGCCATTCAAATCCAGATTTGTCAAACTAAAATGCCTGTACTCTTTTTTCCTTTCTTTTTCTTTCTTTGTGGTAGTAGGGTTTGAACTCAGGGTCTTGTACTTGCTAGGCAGGAGCTCTATTGCTGAGCCCTGCAACTGGCTCTCTTCTGATAGGTTTCTGTTTTAGAGTCTCACTTTATGTGTGTGTGTATGTGTGTGTGTGTGTGTGTGTGTGTGTGTGTGTGTGTGTGTGGTAAGCCACAGTGCCACTTCTGGTTTTCTGGTGGTTAATTGAAAAGTCTCACAAGGACTTTTCTGCTTGGGCTGGCTTTGAAGCAGGATCCTCAGATCTCAGCCTGCTGAGTAGCTAGGATTACAGGCATGAGGCACTGGCGCCTGGCTTTTCACATTCTACCTGAATGAAAACCTAAGCTACAATCTAATCGGTCACAGGCATGAAAACAGGTAATAACACCACATCAAAGCTGTTCTTGTTGAGATGGAACTTCAACATTTTTTTCTGCTAGAGCTGGCCTGGAACTGTAATCCTCCCAATCTCAGACCCTTATGTAGCCACGATGAGAGGTGAGTGTTGTGGACATCTGGCTGAAGCCCATACTCTAAACTGCTTTGCTTGAACCATATTTTGACGATTGTCTACTTTCTAAAGAAATCTTATTTTACCATTTTCAAGCATGTGGTTGTGTAGTTACACAATCATGTGGTGCTGAGGAGATGTCCATGACCAAGCCATCTTTTATATTGGTCTCCAGTGTGACCAAAAGCATGGACTGAAAAATATAGGGTTGTAAGTACAGTCAGCCCTTGGAATTAGAGAATAGAATCAGTCCAACTGTCTTCCAAAGAATCCAGCTCTGATATGCATGATTTCTTTTAGTGACTTAAGCAAAACATCAGGTCTTTATCATTTCCTAATTCTTCTCCAGCTTAAACTCCTTACATGTTTTATATCCTTACATTTTTGGATATTCTATGCACATCCCAAGGGTAACTATTTAGAAGAGAGGGGGCACATTAGAAAATGAAAAGGTATTCATAGCTTCATTCCATAGCTAAAACTATCGATGCCTTTTCTTAATAGCCCAAAACAAATCTTGAGTTTTAGGTGTCTAGAAGAGAGATCTTTCTGAAAGTTGTGTTTAACAAATGCAATGTGAATTCTAGACTTGTAGGGTTAAAAACAATCTGAAGATGTAATCCTCCTATGAGGTGTCCTTATCAGGAGCTAGGGCTGTTTTTCTCTACTCTTGGGGGAGGACAAGAACTAAGATTTTTAAAATTTTTTGGTTGAGGAGACTTGGGGGAATTTGTGCTCGAATTTGATCCTATCTAGGTTAATTTAAATGGTCTGACCTTTTAAAGTCTGTTTCCTTATCTGTAAAGGAACACTAACACAATACCCAGTGTTGTCAAGAGAAATAAGTTAATAAAAGTTTTGCCCACTCTAATGTGCCATTAAGACATAGCTGTTGTTTGGATGTTTTATTATTATTTTTTTGTCAGTCATGGGGCTTGAACTCAGGGCCTGAGTGCTGTCCCTGAGCTTTTTGGCTCAAGACTAGCTCTTTACCACGTTGAGCCACAGTGCCACTTCTGATTTTTCTGGTGGTTAACTGGAGATAGGAATCTCATGGGCTTTCCTGTTTGGGCTGGCTTCAAATTGTGATGCTCAGATCTCAGTCTCCTGAGTAACTAGGATTACAGATGTGAGCACCCAGATCTATTGTTTATTTTTGTAAAATCCTAGATGCATACGATCTACTCTCTCTCTCTCTCTCTCTCTCTCTCTCTCTCTCTCTCTGTTCAATTCTCCTGGGAATTGAATGAAGGGCCTGGTGGATATTAAACTTGTGTTTTACCACATAGCTTAATCCTCAGCCCTCATCTACTTTCTTGTGTTCGATTTCTTCATAACAAAGTCTCGTTCCTTCTTTGATGTTTCTCTTTTTCATGTTTGCTTTCACTTGTTCAATTGTTCCACTTTAAGACTGGGTTGTCTTTCAGTCAGGAAACTGTTGTGTATTCTGTAAGATCACAGAGAAAGGAGAGAGAGAGAGAGAGAGAAAGAGAGAGAGAGAGAGAGAGAGAGAGAGAGAGAGAGAGAGAGAGAGAGAGAGAAAGAGAGAGAGAGAGAGCGCTCCAGGCTCAACAGAAGAGACTGGTTTCAGAGCTCAGATCATGTGACTTGGACATGGAGTCCCAGGATTCATATTCAAGATTCAGATAAATATACTCAAGGTGACTAAGGAGTGAGGAAAGCATTGGTAAAGGACTTGTCAGAGCACCAGTTGATGGTGAGAGCCTAGTTAATTTTCTTTTCTTTCTTTTTCACTATGTACAGAACTGCTAAGAGACTAGACCAGATATGGGGGCCCTGATGTCCAATTAGGAATAATAGAGAGAGAGTGAATTCATTGGGGAAAGGAAACGAAAAGGGGAAGATGAGCTCAGAGGAAGAAAGTAGAGCAGAGAAAATGTATGTATGTATGAGGAAAGGGAGGAAGAATCAACTCTCACAGATAAGAGCTGGCTGAACTCCACAGACCACAAGAGGAGTCTGTGCCCTACTACTTGAGTTGGGTCCTGCCAGTCCAGACTTCTGAAAATACCCCTTTGAGCAAAAAGAATATTCATGTCCCTTTTCCAAAAGCAATTTTTATAGACACACACCATTAAAACACTCATTTGCCTTTGCACACTGTCAGTTTTTATTCATCTCCCTATCTTAAAATACTTTGTCCAAATCTCAGTTGACAAAGAGAATCGCAGTACTGAAGTTGTGTTTGCAGGCTTCTGTTATAATTAGCAGTTGGCTTGGCATGGGAAGCTCTTGGGCAGGAATCCCTCAGTGGTCTTTTCTTGGAGAAATGTAGATCCTCTTCTACCCTTCTCCAAGTTACTCTGTCTTTTAGAGTTTTGTTTTGATCTGTTCTGTGTAATGTAGGTTAACTCTTAACTTCTTACTTTATTTATTTTTCATTGCATAGGCAAGTTTTATAAATCTCGCTTTTGTTTTCAGAAGGATTATATTAACTAATTGAATTCCTTAGTTCACAAAGAGTCCAGGGCCTGTTGAACTATTCGAGAGTTCAATTTCTGGCTTAATCAGTTGGGCAGAAGTAAGCATTCCACTTGAATCATTATTAGACCTTGTATATCTGTCAGTTTCCATTGCTATGGGAAAATACTTGAGATAAACAACTTAAAGAGGGAGAGAGATCTTTTGGCTCATGGTATCATACTGCTTTTATGACAGTGGTGAGGTGGGACATCATGGAGGCAGGGGTATGTTGTAGAACAAAACAGCTCACTTCATGATGGGCAGGTGGCAGACTAAGAGGAAGGGTCCAGAGATGAGATGCATCCTCCAGAGGCACCTTTCACTTCCTCCAACTGAGCTTGACCTAAAGTTAATGTCCTTATGATCCTAGCATCCTTCTCCTGGTCCCTATACAGGGACCAAGCTTTACACACATGAGACTTATAGGAGACACTTCATATCCAAACCATAACAGATTTTGGCTTTCATTTTTATTCCATTCATTTACTGCCAGTCCCACATTTCTGTTTCCTAATCACAGAAGTGACTTCTTTTTTAATTGACACTCGGTGTCAATTAGGAGAGCAATGCTAAGCAGGGACTCATGTAAGTGGCTAGGTCCAAACAAGTTCGATGGGTTACAGAAGATTTCATGCATTTATTTTTCCCATACGAGAGAGAAAAAGTCATCATAGTTCTCTTCCACTTTCCCATTGATCTTAAACTTTACCTTTGTAGAAAGGACCTTCATCATATACTCCATACCAGATGACTTTCACTCTTTAAAATTTAACAATATTTGCCAAGTTAAATATTAAACAAAAAAAGAAATGAAAAGGGCATACTTATTTTGCCCTCAAATCCCTCTGAGATTCATTTCCCCTGTGATGGACAAGATACTCTTTTGGTGGGATGATCTGCGGGGGTAAGCATAGACATGGGTACATTTCACACCTGTTCACACTCCAAAGCCATTTCCAAGTTAAAAAAAAGAAGAGTTCATGTTTGAGTAACACAGATTCCCAGCATATAACTCTACTCACCTAGATCATGCTGTATGCCTTAATGGGGGAGGCGGAAAAATCTAGAGTGTCACAGAAACAGGGTGTGCCCCTCAGCAAGGGGAGATAGGATGCAGGGAGAAGCAGTTTACCTAGTAGGATCACGATGCACAGAAGGATGGCCACCAGAGCCCCTGTGCTCAGGCCCGTGGGGTGGATGAGGGCCTCGGCGTGGCAGGACTGCATGTTGCCAAGGCGGTCACATGCACACACCCGGACAGTCACTGTCCCTGTGCTGCTTTGCACTGGGTAGTCGTTATCTGAAATGACCACAGGCAGGAGGTAGGTGCTCATCTCATGTCTATTATAGCCATTCCTCCGAGTTAAGATTCCCGCGGTGTTGTCTGGAACCAGAAAGCAAAGTGGTAAATGTGTGTGTGGACAGATAGGAATAGAGATGTCCAGACCCAGAGACAGATAGACATTTGGCTCCCGATAGAGAGAGTGACGCAACAGGCAACCTGAGATCATTTACCTTTGTTGTCTTGAATGGTGAAGTTGGAGCCAATGGCTGCTTCGGGGGCCAAAGAGAATGAGAACTGGTGTCCACTGTGAGGGTCGTCCTTATCAACGGCACGCAGGGTCTGAATCAACTGAAATTAACAAAAATCAAGTTGTCAGAAAGTTTTGATAATCCAAAAGTGCTTCCTAGTGTTTTGAAGTAATTTGCCCTGTGAGTTTAATCTTAATAAGAAAACAATTATAGCCTTTGAAATATATTAGGTTAAAATAATTACATTCTGTTTGAAGAGCCAGTGGGTTAGAGAGTCATGGAGTAAGGGATCATTCTTTGTTTGGGGGCTGCCCTGTGTAGAATAGGGTGCTGCGTAGCAACCCTAGCCTGTTCCCTCTAGATGCAAGAGCAGTCCCTGAAATTGTGACAATCAAAAATAGACATTGTCTCAGGGACAAAATCACCTGGACTAAACAACACTGACCTAGAGTAATGCAGGGCTGTAAAATGCCACAACTATCTTGGGCAGTACCGCAACCTAGCAAAATGGAAACACTCCAAACCATAACAAATGCATGTAAAAATATAACCCTGTGTGGGCTGGGAAGGTGGCTCAGTGGTAGAGCGCTTGCCTTGCATGCCTGAGGCCCTGGGTTTGATTCCTCAGCACCACATAAGCAAAAAGAAAAAAAAGCCGGAAGTGGCACTGTGGCTCAAGTGGTAGAGCGCTAGCCTTGAGCTGAAGAGCTGAGGGACAGCGCCCAGGCCCAGAGTTCAGGCCCCACCACCGGACCCCCCCCCCAAAAAAAATATATATATATATAAAACCCTGTGTGTACATGTGCCACCAGTTTACAAAATGATACAAAGAAAATTAGTGCATAAAACAAGTAACTTTAGCTTTCTACTTTCCCATGTACTTTAATAACATAGTTCTATTTTGACAAAGTGTAGCATAATTTTTATATTGTTGGTGGCAGAGACCCATTTCAGGTGGTGACAAATGGGGAAAACAGTAAAAACCTCCATGAATTTGTATGACTGGTACAGATGGGCAATGTAAATCAAAAGAGCTTTGCATTACAGACAATTGTAAAATATGTTCTAGTTATTATTTTCAAGTACATATGGTAATCAAACTATCTGTTCACCAATAAAGATTTTTTTCCAGTAAGACAGTGACTAACCTATTTTAATAAAAGCTTAAGACTGATATGGAATCAGCATCAGTCATGGAGACTGATAACTTGCAGTTCTTAAAAACTGTTTGCTCTGTTATGCAAGTTAAATATTTGTCCTAGGTTTTATTTCAGGTATTAATCTCCTCGGCATTTGCTTCATAGATAATTTACAACTAGCCCTCAGCTTTGAGTATCATCTGAATTACCAGGTCTGAATTAATCTGACTTTCCATCTGAATACACTTGTGAGACTCACCTGATCTGCCTTTGCTTTTTCACAGACAAAGGTTTCATAGAACTCAGCAAATTCTGGGGCATTGTCATTGACATCTAGAACTTTAATATATAGAGGTACTCGGCTGCTTTGTTTTGGATTATCTGTCACATACCAAAAAGAAAAAAAAAGACATTTCATGTTTAAGACCAATCCAATTTAGACACCATTCACTCATTCTTTCATTCTTCTTATCCAAGATTCTCCCAGGACATTGAATACCAACTTGGTCACAAGAAAGAACTGGATAGTTAGGTACTTTTGGATTTGGATACATTTGATAGAAATACCTGATTATGTGGACATGACATACCTGCAGAATACACCTGAAGGTCATACAAAATAAAAAGGGCACTTTAGATTAGATTTTAAGGGAAGTGAAGGACACAGTCAAAAGGAGAAACTCAAGAGACCAAAAAAACCCCAAGAGAAATGAATGAGCTACCAGGAGACCAAATGATTGTTTTCAATATTAGTGTTTTTAATCTGAGAGCCAAAAAAGAGCTGGGAATCATGCTAAGTACTTTGTTATATTAGTTTATTCATTCCTACAAATATCTGAGGAAGTTATAGTTATTGCTCCTACATTATGGATGAGGAAATTGAGGCACAAGGAAGTTTAGTAATTTATCTATGTTCACAAACATAGTACAGAGTTGTCTGGGTTCAAATTTAGGCTTGTGACTACAAGGCCCAGCCTGTTCATTTAGGATAATGACAGAACACAGCCAGTTGTTTTCTTTTTATAGCCAGTGTTTTAAGACCTGAGAAATAAAGTATGATTTTTAAAAATTGTCTTCTGTGGTAATCTCCTGGGTAGTGGAAGAATCAGAAGAATTAGGAGTTTGAATCTCTTGTTTTGGATCTCTTCCTCTATGTATATATCATACTTTCCTATTTTAAGTACTTAGGGACCATCTAATACTTAATATGGGCTGGACATTACTTGGGAGTACTGGAACGTGGAAGGGACATAAATCTTACATAAATCTTGCTTCCTGCAGAGTTCTAATATCAGAAAGGATAAATTGTACAATAAGCTTGTCTTACTTGTGAATTTTTTTTTATTGTGAGAATACCATACAGAGGGGTTACAGTTACATGGGCAAAATAACGAGTACATTTCTTATTAAGCATTGTTGCCTCCTCTTTGTTTCCCCTTCCCATCCCTTCCCATACTCCCCCCTCTCTCCACCTAGCCCTCCCCCCACCCCCCACCAAAGTTGTAAAGTTTGTTTTTTCGACATAACGACTTGTACATCTCATTGTTGTAATGGCTCCACCTGCATCCCTAGTTAAACGATTTGTGTGAATTTATAATATGAATTTTGATCAAGCATGGGAAAACTAGTAAATTTAACAAAAAGAAGAAATTAAAAAAAAAAAAACCATTTAACCCTTCTACATACCATGGCTCAGCAGTATGGAGAAGCTGACTTGGGCCCGTGTGACTCTCGGTTAAGTCCAAATGGTTGTGTGTTCTGCTGAGTGCCTCCCTGATGGTCATTTTATTTGAAACATTCTGCTTTCTAGAAAACTAAGGGTGCCCTCAAAACCAGGTAAAAATTAATGGGTTTAATTTAAGTGATAAAGTGAAAATTTTAGGTTTGTTGAAAGGCTACACGTTCTTCTGTTCTCAGTGGAAGCTGGACGTATTTTTGTGGGGGCAAAATGAATCAAGCATCAACATACAGCACTGAATTCTGAGCACTGAACTCATCTTGAGCTTTAGGAGTTTTATTTATTGGTGATCTCCTCGGACATATATCGATGGATACTAACGGTCGACTATGTGTACATAAATGTACAGTGCACCAGATGGTAACTGCTATGGAGGAATTAAAGAAAAGGGACGGAGATAGCTAGAGATGCTATTCTGAATGCATTGACCAGCAATGGCTTCTCTGGGACACTGCTTGCCTAGAGACACAACTAAAGATTAAGTCATGTGACTCTTTCTGGTTTGCCATATGGAGGAAACAGCAGGTGGAATGGTCTTGGACGGGGGATAGAGTTGGTTTTCTATAAGCTTTTAGTTTCTGACATATCAAAGGTAGTGAACAAGTTTTGACAATGTAATTCTTAAGATTTCTTGCTCACACAATCTTTCCAGAGTTAGAGTGGCTGAATATGAATTCTCACAGATCTTAATTGCCAATAATTTCTACTGTGTTATAGAAACGTGAAATCTTAAAAACAAATTTTTAGGCATAAATCTTAAAATGCTTAGGAAATGACTACTGTAGTAAAGAGTAAAATCACGATGTTTTGAAAAATGGTTCTTTTCAGTGGAAAATAATTTTGTAATTTTCAGGTTTAAAGAGCTCACTGTTACAGGCAGAACACCAGTTTTAGTTATTTATTATTCCACCCGATATCCTTCAGCTATTTCAAACCTCATGAGTTATGTTGACAAAATACAACTGTAATAAACCACTTCATATGGAATATTTCACACTAGATACCCAACTGAGATTAAAACATGTTTAGAACTTTAAAAATTAAAAACAAAAACTAAAAGAACTATAATTTAGAAGCCTATTTTTAAACACTAAAACACTATTTTCAATATCATTTTTCTTCCCTGAACTCCACTGTACACATTAGATTTACAATTCACATTAGTTTTCAGTGCATAAAATCATTTTATTTAAAGCATTCTTTTGGCACTACCTATTTTTGCCTTAAATTCCATGGGGACTACCGTAAAACTCATTGTAAATGTTGTATTGATTACTTGGTGGTTTCTATTGCTCAATTTGATATACTATGAAAAAGTGATTAGTGGTGTCACTTAATTCTGTAAAGATTTTGAAACACAAATTACACAGAAAGCTAGAGAATAACTAAAGGTACTTGAATCCATTTGTCTCCTGACCTCAACCATGTCTAACTTAGGGTCCTCATTTTAGCTGTTTCTGATATATCTCTATATAAATAAATACATATGTATATATAAAATATCTCTATATAAGTAGATATGCCTAAATGTACACATTTATATATTTATAGATACATATTTAACTTGTACAGAATTTCATACTTTTCAGTTTTATAAGCTTTTAGAATCAAATTTAAGTAGTACCAAATTCAAATTCAGGGGAGAGATGCATTCCCATTTTATTGTTTCCAAACTGTAGACTTTCCAGAGTTTCCTTTCCCTTTATGAGTGAAACAACATACATTTCGAGTCATTTCAAAGTTCTTTCCCTCTCTACACATCCAGCAGGATCATCAATAAATGGTGAAGAACTTCAGCCATGCTCATTAAGCCCTTACGAGAAGACTCCCTCCATCAGCTGAGGACCACAGCAGTGCTGGGTTGAACTTACTGATCTCTGTAGCTATCACTGTAATGTTGTGCCACAGCAGTGTTTCTCGATCAAGAAGTTTTGAAGTGAAAATGGAACCATTTCCAGAATCAATGTTGAAGATTCTGTCCATATCTGTGTGTCGATCTACTGAATACCTGAAAATGCAGAGTAGAATTGTGTTTGATAGTAGTTCATATCATAAAATGATTCCCAGATTATGTTATGTTAATTTTTTGCTACTTATGGTGGATTTAAATGCCTGTAAACTGACTTTAAGCAAAATATCCCTAAGAAGTTAGTTTCTTACCATTGAGATGTAAGATTTACCAGCACATTATCATGATTATTTTTCTCTTATCCATTGTAAGACGCACCAGCTGGCTAGTTTGGCTAAGGTTAGTGAAGAGAGGAGGGAAATAGAACACGGAGCTAGAGAGGGATCCCGAGTGTAGACGGCAGAAAGATGAACTGGCCAAGGCAGAGTGTTGGGATCTATGCTAAATCACATGCAACTTTACCCTAAGGGTTTGAGCAAAGGGGATTGAAATCTAAATATTCTTTATTTACTTATTTATTTATTTTTTGTCGATTGTGGGCCTGAACTCTGGGCCTAGGCACTGTCCCTCAGCTCTTCAGCTCAAGGCTAGTGATCTACCACTTGAACCACAGTGCCACTTCTGGCTTTTTCTGTTTATGTGGTGCTGAGGAATCGAACCCAGGGCCTCATGCATGCAAGGCAAGCACTCTACCACTAAGCCACTTTCCCAGCCCCTCTAAATAATTTTTTTTTAACAAAGTTGCTGTCATTACTGATGAAAGAGGATTGAAAAGCAGGATGGGGGATGGTCTTAACTTCCATTTTGTGTTGGTACTGGGGCTTCAATTCAAGGTGCTCTGCCATTTCTCCATCCCCTTTTGCCTTTAGGTAATTTTTTTTTTTTTTTGTCGGTCGTGGGGCTTGAACTCTGGGCCTGGGCGCTGTCCCTCAGCTCTTCAGCTCAAGGCGAGCGCTCTACCACTTGAGCTACAGCACCACTTCCGGTTTTCTGGTGGTTTATTGGAGATAGGAGTCTCATGGTCTCTCCTGCCCGGGCTGGCTTTGAACCACGATTCTCAGATCTTAGCCTCCTGAGTAGCTAGGATTACAGGCGTGAGCCACCAGCGCCCGGCAAAAGTTTTCTTTTCCTTTTTTTTTTTTGGTCGGTCGTGGGGGTTGAACTCTGTGCCTGGGCGGTAATTTTTGTTTTTAAAGATGAAGTCTCAAGTTGCCCTGGCCAATCAACCCACCTACTGCCTCCTTAAGTTCCATTCTTTTTTTAGGGGGGTGGGTGATACTGGTGTTTGACCTCAAAGCCTCATGGCTCCTAGGGAGGCGCTTTACCAGCTAGCCATACCCCCAACTCCCTTCTTCCCTCTTTTTTTGCACTGGTTGTCTTGAGATAGACTGCTTCCTACAAAACTTGTGCACTGACTGCGATCATCTTATTTCTTGCTTCCCACTGTAGCTGTCATATCAGACCCAGCATCTCCTGGGGAGCTGGAGTTCTTGTGAACTTTTCTGCTTGGGTCTGCCTGGGCCCATGGTCCTCCTGATCTCAGCCTTTCACATAGCTAAGGTGACAGAAATGTATCACTATACCCGGGTATTGATTGAAAAGGGGTCTCATGTATATTCCTGGGCTGGTCTTGAACCACAACCCTTTCATCTCAGCCTTCCAAGTTAAGTTGAATTACAGATGTCAGCTGCTGGTGCCCTGGCTCGGAAGTTCCATTTTTGAAAATGCCCAGGGTGTGGAAAGTCTAGGAGGAGATGTGTAGTCAGAAGCTCAGGATAAAAATTGGAACTGACCATCTAGATTTCTATTGAACTGTTCAGAAAAGAACAGCAAGTGAAGGTAGACAAACACAAAGGACAGAATCACTGAAAGGACCAGAAGGGGAAGAAATGCCACAGAGAACTAACACAGTCCTGGAATGCAGTAAGAACTAGACATATACTTAAGGAGAGCTGATAGGAATTCAAATCAGTTTGAGTCTTATCTTCCATATCATGGGGCAGAATATTTAACTCTGAAACTGATGAAAGACTAGTAAATTTTGAGAAATGTTATTTATACATTGGTTACTAGTTTTATTTGTTTATTAATATGTTTATTGCTACTAGCTTTTAGAATAGTCAGATAGGATGGAAAGTTTGCATGTATGTTTATGAATAAGGAAGCACTAAGAGGAAATCCTGAAGAAAGCATATTAAAGCCCTTCAAGAAAAACAATTGCCCATCTTACTGGGATTCTCAAGCATATATTATCTTAAAACTTTGCTTAATAGAATGCAATTTAAGTACATGATTCATCTAGTCAGACATATGTGAAATGAATAGGGAAGATTGTTACTAATTTATAATAGCATAGCATGTTCAAGATTCTGTTTCAGGAGTTATTTTTGTTTAAAATGGGGGTAGTGAGTTACAACAAAGTATATTTTATCTTAATTTCCTCAAGTGGCAGATGACTAAATGAAATAAATATTCAATTTCTGCAGGCTATTTAGACCTCATTTCAAAGAGAATTAATGAAGTTAACACACATACATATATGTTTAAATTTTGACTTTTAGTTTTAGTGTATTTAAACAAATATTTATTATTATCAAAGGGTAATTTTTCCATTTTTGTTGTGCCCAGATTTTTTAAAAGAGAATTTAGTTACTTGATGACCTTTCATCATTTGAAAATTTGAAATGATAATTTTTAAAATTTTATTTTATTGTAAAGATGCTGTACAGAGGGGTTACGGTTATATAAGTAAGGTAGATTTCTTGTTGAATATTGTTACCCACTCCATTGTTGTTCTCCCACTATCCCTTCTCTCCCGCGATAAATTTTTTTTGTTGTTGTTGGTCATGGGGCTTGAACTCTGGGACTGGGCACTGTCCCTCAGCTCTTCAGTTTAAGGCTAGCACTCTACCACTTGAGCCACAGTACCACTTCTGGTTTTCTGGTGGCTTATTGGAGATAAGCATCTCATGGTCTTTCCTGCCTGGTCTGGCTTTGAACTGTGATCCCTAGATCTCAGCCTCCTGAGTAGCTAGGATGACAGACATGAGCCACTGGTACCTGGCCCCCGATAAGTTTTTTTAACACATAGTTGATTACTAAAAAGGAAATCTCAGTAATCATAGACTTTATGAGAAATTGAATAATTATTTATGTATGTTCTTTTCTACTCTTGAGTAATGCTAAACTGAAGAAGTGCTGTCCAGTTCCTCTAAGAGCTGTTACAGTTTATATAGCAGTAATCTTTTCTGTCTGTCCTTTCTCTGCCACCTGGTATAGGTTTAAGTAATCATGATTTCCCATTAAGCCTTGAAATAAAGGTTAAGCAATGAGGAAGTTTTAGTTGAAGGCTGCTTTAAATTTTAAAGAAGGAAGATTAACTATTTAAGAAATACCAAAATTTATATTGCCTTTTCTTAATTGAGAGATTAAAAATTAATAGAAAATCTAAAATGCCCATACTGTTTAGGAGTGATGCTTACACAAAGTCTCATTTTCTTCTTGTTGTTGTTTTTGCTAAAGTAATTTCAATTTACATCAAGAGTATTTATCTTGAATAACATTAATTGCATTCCTCACTAATAGGAAACAGGGTAATCAATCCCACTGTGATAACAGCAGATCATTTTTCTGGAAAGTTCTTTTTTTCCCCCATGAGGACCAAATTGTATTCTGTGATTAAATAATGTCTTCTCATGTGTCCTCAGGTCAGAAATATTTGTGAGTTGGGAAGATGTACTTGCATGTAATTATTTTTCCTAGTAGGTTTTTTATAGGGACAGAGGACCACCTCATGGATACAAAAAGGTGTTTATGATAAAGTTACTGGAAGGAAATTATTTATGTGATTAAAGCTATTGTGACTGCATGATAAATCAATGCTTGGGGAAGAATTCTCTTAATTAATTATTCACCTAACATAATGTTTAACCCCTTGTTACTCAATATTTATGTCTAGCCAAGGCTAGACATATATATGACTATATATGTATGCATATATAGAGAGAGGGAGAGAGAGAATGATTTATGTTTATTTCATAAAAGAATCACTGGAACTTATATTATATTCCAATATTTTGATGCATATTTCTAGTCTTAAATCTATGTCTATATATCAAATCCATATGTACCAATGGAAGACTGACAATGAAGAAACCTTAAAATTAACTAACAACCATCCCAGTGTGACCAGTTAACTACTTATAAAACATAAGACACGGTGGGTAAAATAGTATTTAGTGTAAAAAGCAACATAGACATCGAAGTGTATAGCCCTGCATTTTCGCGAGACATATTCTCTTAAAAACGTGTTGACCTATTAGGGAGTTAACTGAAGCTCATTATTTGTAAACTTCTGGCATTAATGATTTTAAATTGGACTTGACACTGGCTGGCTAAGACTTTTTTTCTACATGCGGTTAGAACAACTCCAAGTGAGAGAATGGTTTGTACTTAAATGATTTGTGCTGTGTCGGTGAAAGCCATCATTTATTTTCCTTCATTAATAACAATAAATGTAGATGTGGAAACACACAATCCACGGAACTTAATGTGGCTATTTGAGTTGGCATTGTGTAGTTCAAGGTGACATTTAGATATTCCTTGAGAAAGTTCTGCTTGCCTCCTCGAAAGTAAGTCAGGCATTTCTGTGTGTTTTACCTATGATATGATCATGTTTGATTTGCACAAAGGGACCACAGTTAGAAAACAATTGCCTTCCATTCTCTGCCTTTTCTCTGCAATTATATCCTTTGATTTTGGCGTGGCTAAGAGCGATGCTTTTGAAATGAAGTTTTGGATTTGGTAACTTTTCTTCTACTCAAAGCTTCCCCATGGCTTTTCTCCTCCATGAAAATAAAATCCAGATTTTTTTATGTCTTTATCACAAAGCCCTGCAGGGCCTGCCCATGTTCACCTCACCTGCCAACCTTCCTGCTGGACTTTCCCCAGTCATCCTCTCTCTTCTAGCTGTACATGTCTCCTTGCTACTCTATCAACATGCCAAACCAGCTCTAATACCATACCTTCTGTGGCTTCTCCCCTTCTGGAGGGTCCTCCCCCAGGTATTTGCATAGTGCACTCCTTTCTGTTTAGACATTTACTTGAATAACTCCTGTTAAGAAGGCCGGGCCTGATCATAGTGTCTACAATAGTTCCTCACTTGGTCTTTGTTTCCATCCTCTGCTTTAGTTTTTATTTCATTCTCGGTGTAGCATTTATTTTCACTTGATATGTTACATATTTATGCTGTTTCTTTCTATCTGTAATCTCTTAGGAATCAAGACTCACTATTAGTTTTCTGGGTTATTCCCTGGTGGCTAGGACATTTCTGCACACAGAGGGAACCCTGATCAGAGCATACTTGTGGACTCACTGTCATGAATTCCTATAGCTTTGCACTCTGCTTACTTTATTAACGGGGGATAATGGATGCAATGGCTTTCTGTTTAATATTCTCCTCATTAATTAAGCTGCTGGCTACAGGCTTCAAGATTTTCACGAGATTCTAGAATTTTCAAGCTGTCAGGGATCTCCAAGAGCAATGAAGCTTTCTTACAGCATGACTTATTGCGAAAGTGTCAGCAAAATACATAGAAAACAGCTTGTTTACATAGCATTAATTTGAATTCTGCTCTATTAATTTCCCCATGATTCCACAGACATAGATCATGAAATGTTCTTTATTTACATCTGCAAGAGGACAAATTATGCATTCAAATGAAGCATAATTCTACCTCTAAGTGTTCCATGATCAGGTTCTGCCCACACTTGAAAAGCAGGCCCTCAAGCCTAGTGCCTGGTTTGTTTGTTTCTCCAGTCTACATGTTGACAGATCTTAAACCTTAGCAAATAAAAAACATCTTAATTTAAAAAAAAAATGCCAAGGGTCATTCAGTTCCATCACTTTATGAGACTTGTATATAAGCAGCAAACTCTTCAAGTTACTATTATTAACATTTTTTTCTTTCCAATTTTGTATATATTAGATTTAGGCTGCTGCTAACATAGTATTTATGCAGTGAACTAGAAGATTAAAGGTATGGGTTTTCAGGAAAACACAACTGTCTTTTTAAAATTCACACATAGTTTGTTATTTGAATAGAAATCCTCGGATTTAGGAAATAGATGTGATTGAAGAAATGTGCTTACTTGACGGGATTCCTGGCCGCGTCTGGATCTTGAGCTGTGACTGAGCCAACTGTGGTGTTTATCTGAGCGTCTTCTCTTATCTGTAGGACGTAGGCCAGTTTGCTGAAGACAGGAGGTTCATCCACATCCTCCACCACGATTCTCACTGTGGCTGAATCTTTGAATGGACCCAGGTAGAGAAATCGCGGTTCCACATGGGGATTGGAAGCTTCCACCTTCAGGGTATACACTTTCTTCTTTTCAAAGTCCAAGAGCTTTGGAGAAAAAGGGATATGTTGAAAGCAGCCAGGACATAGAAAGCCAAGATAGGAACCATTTTAAGTACAAGTCTCTGATAGATGAATACGCTTAGAGAAATCACTATGCCTTAGTGTGATATTGGGCAGAGGCAGCAAAGATAAGGTATAATTAATTTTCTTCCCACAGCCTAGGCCATTAAGAGAGAAACTATTACCTTAGCCGTGAAAGAGTTCTGATACCACTCAACTCTAATGTCAATGTGGGCTGAAACTATGTCTGCTGTTGATTGAAAGTGCCGGGGGTATTAGCATCACGGAGGGAATCTGGGAGTAGAAATCTGTCATGGCTAATCGCTGTCCCTTAAAATGCTTTCCTATATTTAAATAGAGGGGTCACCAGGAGTCAACCAGAGATATGTAGTGCATTAGTCTGTAGATATTCTCACATCTGGCTTTCATTTCACTTGCTGAGTGTTCAAAATTTGCAAATGCCTGGTGCCCCAGATTTGGATATTAAACTAAATACCTAGACTGGGAGAAGTCAGCTACATGTATAAGCACCTTCTCCACTGATCTAAGGTGCAGCTGGAGTTGAGAATCACAGGTTTGAACCATGCTTCTCTCTTCCTCAAGCAGACAAAATAGATGGCATTTGTTTTGCATGAGTTACCCAAATATTACAAACAATATCCTGATAAGAACTGGGAAGTAATTATTTACCCAAGAATGAAATGATTATTGTTGTCAAAGAACTTTAAGAAGAACCTTTTTTTCCTTTTGGAGTCACAGTGAAGGCAAAGTTTTTTTTTCTTTCTGACTTTTAGATGCTAACAGGATGAGGCTCCGTAGAAACACAATTAATCAAGATGTTAGTGAATGAGATTTAGTTGGCTAGGCAAAATTTCAGTTCAAATCTGATAAGGCACCATGAAAATTAAAAAGGTTAATGCACACTAATGGGTTTCTTAATTATATTATGGTATAAAACATTGGTCTGAGAGCCACTGAAGCATGGTTTATTGTAGTTCTAGGTATTAAGACATGGTTTTAAGAGGAAAAAAAGTTTTTGTTATTTGCATCCACCTGTGTTTATATTTACTAGCATAAAATAGTATGTGTAGGAAGCAGAAATTATTACTCTCTGCAGGATATAAGACAAATCACTAAAATGTTTTTAGCCTTCAGGCATATAAGATTTTAAAGTTTTAAAATTAAAAATAAATTGGGTTGGTACTGTGGTTTGACAGAGCCTGGGCTCTGTCCTTTGTGTGTTTTTTTTTTTTTTTTCCTCAAAGCTAGTATACTACCACTTGGGCTATAACTCCACTTTGGAGATAAGAATCTCATGGACTTTCCTGTCCAGGCTGGCTTCAAACAGTGATCCTCAGATTTCAGCCTCCTGCATAGCTAGGGATACAAGTACGAGCCACAGCACCTGGCTTAATTTCCTTGGTTTGAATGCTACACTTTTGGATGCTGTTCTGTAGTGCTAGACAATTTAGGGATGTAAAATAATACAGAAGTACACAGGTGAAAAATCAAGAAAATTAGAATCTAAAAGATTTATTATCATTGAGTTCCATAAATTCTTAAAGGAGTTGTAACAAATTTGTATTGCATATATTAAATTTGTACCCATTGTGTATCTACTGTGTCTAAGTCATGTTGCCCAGCTCTTGTATCCTCTCTCTCTCTCTCTCTCTTTCTCTCTCTTTTGTTGGTCATGGGCCTTGAACTCTGGGCCTGGATGCTGTCCCTGAGCTCTTCAACTCAAGGCTAGTGCTGTACCACTTGAGCCTTAGCACCACTTCCCGTTTTCTGGTAGTTTATTGGAGATAAGAGTCTCATGGACTCTCCTACCTGGGCTGGCTTTGAACCATGGTCCTCAGATCTCAGCTTCCTGAGTTGCTAGGATTACGGAGTGAGTCAACCACTGCCCAGACTCTAGCCTCTTCTCCTTTAACGCATGTTTCCCAGCTTGTTACCCATTTTGTTTGTTTGGTTCCTAACTGACTTCTGCCAGCTATTACCTAGCAGTTCCATGAAAGGAGAGACCACTCTTGTCCATGTGGGCCCCTCCCCTCTGTCTGCTTAATGTTATCACTTCCTTATTTTTTATGTACACCATCTGTTTATATTATTTATTTACTGCAGAGACTTAATAAAATTTATCATAAGTATAGAATGAAAGAATACATAAAATTAGTTTTAGATCCCTAAGAGCTAACTCCCAAGTTATCTCAGCATCATTAAAATAATTAGAACAATAAAAAGATGAAGGAAGGCTTATGTGAGGTGTTAGTTGTCTTTGGTGACTCGAGAACTAGAGAAAAGTAAGTGTGTCCCTTTATATGACAGTCAAGATGCATCATTACCTTTTTGACGGTTATAATCCCTTCCTGGGTTTCCTGGTCTGTGATGACATCAAACATATCCAGGCCCTCGCCATCTGTGATGCTGTATTCAATTTCCGCATTTTCTCCTACATCAGCATCACTGGCTTTGATCCTGCCAATTGGTGTACCCGGTGGAGAAGACTCAGGTGTTTTAAATTGGTATGAACCTATCAGTCACCAGAGATTTGAATCAAACACAGGCTAAGCATTCTCAGTTACCATAAATTATACCCTCCTATCCATAGAGGATTCATTCCAAACCCCCAGTGGATGCTGGAATGCTGATTGTTATAAACTCTAAATAAAGTATATACACATATATACAAGTGTATATATACATATGTGTGTATACACACACAGTATACTTTATTTAGAGTTTATAACAATCAGCATATATACACATGTATATATGCATATATGTATATACATGTGTATATAGTATATACACGTGCACACATATATGTATCTGTATGTACAGGTATACATATATATACTAAATGTTACATATAGTATTTAGTTTAGATACAGTATTGCAAATACAATATGCTCTTTTTCCCTGTACATAGATACTGATGATAAAGTTTAACTTGTAAATTTGTACAGTAAGAGATTAATAATAAATTCTAAGCATGAAAGCTAGAACAGTTATAATAATAGACGGTTATTAAAAATTTTCAAACTGTTAATTTCTGGAATCTCCTATTTAATATTTTTGGACATTTTGTGATTGACAATGGGTACCTGAAACCACAAGAGGTTAGACAAACCATTGTCTAACCATACTTCAATATATAACCAAGGATGGAGGGAGATCTGAGATTTCTTCTGAACAATGAATGGTGCTCTGTTCTCCATATGTCTTTGCTTTCCCGATTATTCAAATGGTATCTTATAATTCATGACATGTAAATGGAAAGCACTTTTTGTGTCCTGTGCATGGGCTTCTGCGTTTGTGGTATGAGGGTGAGAATGGTTGAAATGTTGGTTGAAATGTTGGAGGAAGAAAGAGAGGGTTTCCAAGTCCTCTATTAATGTAATCTAACAGAAAAAGAATTTAACTGCAATTCCAATGTGCAGCCAGTGACTAGGTGCTTTTACACAAGTCCTTTCTGCCACTGCTAATCCCAGCAGAAGGGGCTAAGTGACATCGGTTTGGAGAACAAATCCACATGGATGCCTTTAACCCAGCTGCACAGCTTCACCTACCTGCCAAATTGGAGTTATGGAGGAATCCACAGAATTAGAAAGCTCTTATTTTGTTTTTCTTGACTAACACTTTCTTTTAAGTTCCATGATAGTATTTGATCTATTTACAAATTTTTCTTGCATATTTATCTTTGCATGATTAATTCAAAAATTTAAGATTTACATGTGAATTTCAGTTGAGATTTGACAGGGAAGCCTATGCTTAGAACTAAAAATAAACTAGGAAATAAGTAAAAAAAAATATAGCCAAAACCAAACAACACAATTCCATTTTCATCTATTACATTTTGCCAATCATTTAAACAAATGGCCTTTGGGGGGGAAAAACAACCCCAAACAGACTATGCCACCACTAAAACACAAGTCTTAATTCCCTGAGTTTTGGGCTCAAGTTGGGGAAAATAATAAAGTAACTTAAATATTTCTCTAGTGGATTCAACTTCCATTTTAGGACCTACTATCTTTGCCTTTCTGTATTCTCTCCTCTCTTGCTTCGGTGCACTGTTTTGGTTACAAGCTTCAGACCATCTTTGGAAAGAAAAGAATGAATGGGAAACCCCTCTTGTACTAAAGTGCTAGTAAATTCTTATATGGTCTTTCCTAGAGAAAGGTGTTGGTGAGCTTAATACTTTCATTTTAGGGGGAAATTATAGGGCTTATAAAACTTTTTATTGTACTCTACATACCAGAAGATATTAGTTAGCTTCCTATTTTTGTTATTTAGTCAGCTCTGATTACATGCTTCAGAAATGAAAGGATTTCCTACTGGCCCTTGAATTCCTATTCTAGGGAAGCCAATAGTGTAGTTGCTGGCAATCTTATTTTTTAAATTTAATTAATAGTGTGTGTGTGTGTGTGTGTGTGTGTGTGTGTGTGTGTGTGTATGCACATTTGCCACTAATGGAGCTGAACTCATAGCTTTGTACTCTTGCTTTGTTTTTTCACTTAAAGCAAGTGCTCTGCCACTTGTGCCATAGCTCTATGTCTGGCTGGTTAATTGAATTTCTACTTGGGTTGTTTTTGAACTGAGATCTTCAAATATCAGCTTCCTGAATAGTTAGCACTTAGCCATTACCTACCTACCTACCTAACTATATATATTTATTTATATATATTGCCATAGGCTACTATGGCAATATATATAAATAAAAGGTGAGTTCGTTGTTTAATAATTGAGGTAATATATGTAGAAAATTATGTTGGAAAGGTATTATTACTTGAAGAAAAAAATGACGTTTAAACAAGTTCCTACTTGAGTGGTTCTGTGCAGGAGTCTACCCCATTACTTGGTACTAAAGTAATATTGGGGCTGGTGCTGTCACTTCCTAGTTGTGAGAGTTGGTGATTTTTTATATGACTTTTGGTGTCACCATTAACCATAAAGAAAACTCTATGATGACAGAGTTATATTTTTAGGAACAGGAAAATGATAAGTCCTCCCTTACAAAGCTTTGTGAGCCTCTAAAAGAGATTACATGCCTGATTAAGTTCACAAAACATAAAATCAAGTATTTTCTCCCCTAACAAATAGCAGCATGCTTGTATACATATGTTCTGCACAAGCAAATTTATGTCTCTGGTCGTCTTTTTTAATAAGCAAAAAGCAAATAAAGACGTTCCTCTTCCAACAGCAGCCATAGCTGAAACTGCTCAGCTAATTACCCAACGGTGGAACATAAAGGTTCACACTTCCTGAGCACAAGTAGTGTTTTCAACTCATTTTAATAATTTTAATAAAAGTGCCAATTCTTACTAAGTCCACCCATTTTGACAATCATGATGGCAACAGGAAATACATATTCTTAAAGGTAGTATTTCACACAATCTTATTGAAGAAACCCATTTAATTAAATGTTCTTACTCTGGGGAAATCGAGGCGGGTTGTCGTTGACATCAGTCAGCGTGATGTTCACAGTAGTGGTTCCTGAGAGGCCGCCCATTTGGCCGCCCATGTCTTTGGCCTGGATGACCACTTGGTACTGCTCTCTGTTTTCTCGATCCATGTTGAGCAAAGCTGTCTTGATGATACCTATGGTGATGACATTTAGGAGTAGAAGGGGATGCATTAAAAATACTTTATGGACTCATTTATTTAGGCAAACAAACACAGACTGTCACCCACAATATGCAAACCACGATGCAGATGTCATGGTGATATAAAGATGATCATGTACAGCCTTCATAACAGAGGATATTACAATCACACAGGGGAGAGAGATACATTCCGGAAAGCTTATAACATAAAGAGAATGAAAATAAGTATGAGTCAAATTTTATGATAGTACAGACTGCAGAGAGTAGAAATATTAAGTGCTATATGAAGACAGAAAAAATATTAACGGCACATGATAGAAGGGTATACACTACAATAGTCACCTGATAAAAAACATGTAGATGGGTTATGAGTAAGTCATTAAGAAAACCCTACATTCTTGAATGGATTCTTGAGTTCCACATTATTGAACTGGCTAATGGTTTCTCAGATGGACCTATAATAATGAACAGTCTGAGGACTCTCTAATCCACAAAATTATGAAATTAAGAAAATGTGGCATCAGTTTTCTGATAATTAGAGTCTTGTATGATCCTTGAGAATTTAGGATTTTATGAAAGCTGAGGAGAGCTGTAGTTCAACTGGTCCCAACAGTAGCCAACCTTTGAAAGTTAGGTTAAATTTATTTCTACTGTTAGGAAGGTATAGGATAATTACTTAAAGGAATTTCTCAGAGTTTGCTTAATCCCTATATAGGGTTTATCTTAAATTAGCTTTCTGTTAAAATCACTGGAAGAGGTTTTATAACTCTCTCCAGTTGTACATTCTAGTGCTTAACAACTAATGAAGCTGAAAATATCTTTTTTTTTTTTCCTTTTTAACAAGAATACCTCAGACAACAGGTCAATTTTACTCCAATGGTCTTGGCTTCAAAGTGCAGCTGCTTGCTGTTCCTCAAATAATAGAACTTCTTTATTTAAATATAGGAGATCATCTTAGCCTTTTGTCCTAGAAGTAGAATTATTCTAATTTTTCATATTCTTTGCTTTTCAACTCAACATTTTCTTTCTCCTTGGGATTCTGTCCAAGTTCACTGAACCTTTTAACATCTGTATTTTCAACTGGGATGTAGAACATAGAAAGATTCTGATTTCTAGTCAAACCAAAGGATGTTTGAAAATGTCTTAAAAGGAAATTTGACTCTCATTATGACAGCAAAAACATGTATAGAATTTAACATACAATACAAATGCTCTTTTGCTACCAAAAAATCATCTCAAATGTATGATTTTTTTTTGGTAGGGAAAATACAGAAAAATGAGATGCTGAGAAAACGATTCTATAGTCAGCTGTGTCAGTTAGCATAGGCTAGTTAATAATGTGACAACAGTCAATACAAAATCCCTATGACTTATCGCAAAGGAAGGTTATATTTTGCTTTTACTCTGAACAGGCAAGCAAGAAGCTCTGTAGGCTTCTGCTATTTATTCAGGCTGTGTAACCCATCTCAACAATAGTTTCCATGACCTCTGTGGCAATAGGAAAGGAATGCAGCAGACTGCGTACCAGCTCCAAAAGTTCTGTGTGGAAGTGACTTGTCTTCCAGCCCATTTTATTTGCCCAACTAAGTCACATGGAAACATCTTAGCTGCAGAACAGACTAGAACGATGCAATCTGTTGCAGTAACTGCAAAAGGAAGTCAGAATATCTGTGAACAGCCATGATAATCCTCAGAAAGAGTTTGCCTTTTAGCTTCAATTTGCACTGCAAGAAAAATAATTGAATTTGTAATTTTTCTGAGCGTGTCCTATGTAAGTACGGAAGATGAGAGATTCATTGTCAGATTTCTTGATTAAAATGATTTGGATGCCATGCTTACAAATATATCATTAGTATTTGGCAGAGAAATACAGGAAATTTCAATCACACTGATTGTTTTTTATTAAAAAATATGCTAGCTCAGCGGAGCATGTCAATTAAAATTACAGCATATAGAAGAGAAGACCAGGAAAGAGTTCTAACCTGTTTCTGATTCAACTGAGAAGTACGGCTGTCCCTGGAGGATGCTGTAGACAACTTTAGCACTGTTGCCATAAGTTGGATCATCGGCATCTGTTGCAGTGACCTGGACAACAAATGTGCCTGGAATGACAGAAACACAAACTGAAAACTAATGAAGGGCTCATTATGTTCCTTCATACACAGATAAAAAGAAAGCATCATCTTAATTTTCTATACAGCTATCATGGTAAGAAAGGCTAGGTTGGATCCTTCTGAAGAGATTATATGATTATATTATTATTCTATTAATAAATATTGTAAGGATTAAGTTGAAGAGAAGCAAGGGAATAATTATGTTGCTGGGCATTGCATCTCAAGGATGAGATTTGTCTGTACTCTGTTTTTTTTGTTTGTTTTTTTTTAATATATATCATTTTTGTGGGGGTACTGGGGCTTGAACTCAGGGCCTGAGCACAAGTCCATTAGTATTTTTGCTCAAGGCTGAAGCTCTACTATTTGAGCCATGGCTCCACTTCCATATTTTTGGTGGTTAATTGGGGATAAGAGTTTCACAGAATTTTCAGCCTGGGCTTGCTTTGAACCTCGATCTGCAGATCTTGGCCTCCTGAGTAGCTAGGATTACAGTCATGAAACACAAGCTCTCCGCTCATATATTTTATAATCTTTAAGTAGTTGTAAATTAAATTCAGCATGTCAGCTTATGAGTACAATGCATGCTTTTTGCAGTGCTAGCATTCCAACCCAGCATCTCTTGCGTGCTAAGTCAGTGCTCTACTACTGAACTGTAGTCATTGTCTTTGACTATATTCTTGCTGCAGTAATTTTTTTTAAGTGATCCAAGATTAACTCAATCAGTATCTTTTATTACTTTGTCCACAGAATTAGTTTGGAAGTTGTCCAGTCAGGGAGGCACTGATAATTTTGTTAGAAATTCTATGTGCTTGATCTTTTTCCTGGACTATATGTAAGGTGATGAAGTGCAGTCATAAATATAGAAGCTACTTGTGAACGTAGAAACAACATTCTGTGGGTAAAAGAGGAAAAAGATGGAAAACCACCAAGAAATAACTAGACCCAAGGTCATATTTATAGTAAATATTTTTACTGTTTGAACAAGTGGGAGTTGGGTTTTCTGTTAGCTTCCAGCCTAAATAACAAATCTAGCTAGCTAGGAAGTGGTGATTCACACTCGTAATCCTAGCTACTCAGGAGGCTGAGATCTGATGATCAAGGTTTGAAGTCAGCCTGACAGGGAAGTTGTGAAAATATGATCTCCAACTAACCACCAAAAATCTGGATGTGGTACTGTGGCTCAAGTGGTACAGCACTAGTCTTGAGTGAAAGAGCTAGAGGACCATGCCCAGGTCCTGAGTTCAAGTACCAGTATTGGCAAACGCGAGAGCGTGCGTGCACGCGCGAACACACACACACACACACACACACACAGACAAATTCATATTCTAAGAGTTTTAAAGTCCTTAAACTTTAAAAGAATTAGATGTATCAGGTAAACAATCAATTGAAACAGCCGAGCATAAACATCTGGAATTTGTCATCCAGATTAATATACAAAGAAGATTTCTGCATTTTAGACTGGTATACTTATTTTGGAGCTAATTCTCACAAATAACTTTCAAAGTATCTTATCTATGCTGAAATTTCATGACAACTTTCATGTAAATGTTTACATGGTTATTTCATGGAGAGAAGGCTCATAGGATTTATTTATTCTCAAAGGGAGCAATGACCACCAAAAAGAGGAGATTCTTTAAGGCTTATTTTTGATGATCCTATCAGATAAGCCATAAGAATGCCATCCATGAAAAGGGTAGGAAAGTTCCAGCTAGGAGATATTAGAATTTTTAAATTGCTGTTGTAGAATGTAACCAATTTCATTTATGGAGCAAACAGTATGTGCTGTGGTAGGGTTGGATGTATTGGAGGTTGCACGCCTATGTGTGGGATACTGCATCCACCCTTGTAATTTTCCAGGAAGAGAGAGGGAACAAGAGCATCATGAGATTTTAGAGGGAAAGCTAATAGAAGTCAACAAATACTTAACTTCTTATTTGCATTAATAAAAAATTTGATTGCTTTTCTAATATGATTATCTGCCTGTTATAAGTGCCCATTAGCTGCCAGATATTGTATGAAGGCTCTGTACCTGTTTTCTTATTTAATCCTCATGATAACCCTTAGAAGTAGATATTCATTATTTATTTCCTATAGACACAGAGCTGGGAGATCAAAGAATTCAGGATCAGAGAAATCAAGCAATTTGCCCAAGGCTACACTGCTGGTTATTAGGGGAGATAGTTTCAAATTTATGTCTGTTTTTACCTCTCTGCTACTGTCCTACTACACACACACACACACACACACACACACACACACATGCATACACACATATATAAAGCATTATATATCACCATGTTGATTCATAATAATAATGAATGTCAAAAGTACTATGCCTGCATGCAAATAAAAGAAAACAACAAAATAAAACCCTTTCCTTTTTCAAGACCTGTGACTGCCAGCTATCCCCCAAATTTGAAATACATATTTAATTCTTTAGTGGCTTCAAAAGTGAATGTAATTCCCTAGAGTGTGGGCTACATGACCTGCATATCTGGTCAAGAGTTGTTCTGGGTGCTGCTGGTAACAAGGCTAGCTCTCCTTCGTTAGCTCTCCTTAGTTCTTTTGCTTTCTACCACCTAGAGAGGGAAGAAAAAAAGCCTTTTCCCCCCTAACAAACCTTCCTTTTAGAAGAATTTCAATCCCTCTGGTTGCTTTCGTGACGGCTTGTGATTTTCCTTGCTAAACAAAATGACTTCAAGTAATGAGATGAACAGTTTCACGAGAAAAATGGCAATATTTTATATTTTTTCCCCACAGACTGGATATTTTCCAAATCTTGGAATTGGAAACATCCCTGATCTCTGACTGACAGACTCACAGCAAGGTTATTATACATTCTCAGTCCTTTGGAATTAAAAATAGAATTAAAAATAACCCCTTTACTTGAATAGTTGAGAATTTGTCACTGTCTTCCAGGTAGTATCTTAACATTTCTAAGAGTGAGTGACATTCTACAGTTTTTCTTTCTTAATTTAAATCCTGTTTACCTATTAAACCAATTAAATCCACACGAACTGAACTTAAAATTGGTAGTGAAATTGTGCATAAAATATTAATCCACATTATTAATATCATGAACGTCTCTGAATTTCTACCATCTGCATATTGTTTATGGATTAAAATTATTTATGGAGTCTCTTTTCAAATTTACAGTTACTTACAGCAGCTACCACTAGTCTTTGGACTAGACTTGAAATTTAGACTTTTGTTTTGCAGTGGAGAGGTCCTTCCTGGAGCCTAATGATGTGGACCAAGAGAACAGAGTACCGTCCTTGAGCTTTTGTACCCAACGCTAGCACTCTACCACTTCGAGCCACAGTGCCACTCGGTTTTCTGGTGGTTAACCTGAAAGAAGAGTCTAATAGATTTCCTACCCCAGCTGGCTTTGAACCATGATCCTCAGATCTCAGCTTCCTGAGTAGCTAGGATTAGAGGTGTGAGCCCCCGGTGCCTACCTCAAGCTTCTCTATTTGGTGAATAGACTGCAGGAGACCCAGCTCTTGGTTGAAATCACATTGTACTCACCAACATCAGACATTTCCGGGACAGTGGCTGTGTAAACGTCCTTGGTGAATATTGGCTCATTGTCGTTGATGTCATGGATTTTGATGATGAACTCAGACTCAGGCTCCACGGGTCTTCCTGTCCTTCTGTTAATAGCCTGAGCTCGGAGGATGTATACGGGCTTTTCCTCCCTGTCCAGCCTCCTGGTGGCCTGTATGTCGCCTGTGTTTTCATTGATAATGAAGAGATCTCCTGCTCCATCTCCTGAAAGGATATATTTAAGTGATCCATCGCCTCTATCCTGGTCTGAATGTAACTGGTGTAGGGAAAAAAAAATTAAAGAAAATAAAGGTCAAGCATGTGATAGTAAACTTCCTGTCTTCACCATGCATATTGTATTAATTTTCATTCAATCCCCCTTACGACATGTAGATTTTTACTTTTTGCTATTCTATAAAACCCTTCCATAGTAAAACATATTTATTAATGACCAGGCTTCTTTACAACCAGTGTTTTGCAGTAAATTTAGCAGTCATTAATAAAAAGTCTTTGAATAGTGTATAAAGGGGTTTCAACTCAACAATTTATAATGACAATGCATCTTGATCAATGTCACCTGGAGCAGGAATGCTGAAGGTCAGAGCAATAGTAAGACCTCCAGGACACAGACACTTGTCTACTGATCTTCAGTAGAGTTTCCAGACTGCCCACACTTTCTCCTTTTCATATAATACATATAACTCAAGTGATAGACTATTGTAGAAGGACTGGTTTTCTAATCACAGAGATGTGGGGTCTATTCTTTCTCTTGAAAAATTTAGGCACAAGTTAGGCAATCATCGTGGATGTCTGGTGATACTTCTGGGAAGTATCTGGGAAGTCTGATACTTCTTTTAGGAAGATGTGATGTTCATTTACTTGTGAGCTTCAGCTCAAAGCAGGTAACATGCAGTCTTAGATCCACCATGAACAGTGTTGTATAATCCCTCTTTCTAGACAACATACAATGTCAGCTTAAAAAAAGATACTTAATATTCAGATTTCCATAGACAATAAGAAAAAAACCTTCTAATATGTAAAGCCAATCCAAACTACATGTGCCTGATGAAGCAGTGAACTCTCTGCAAGGTGACCAAGCAGACACTCTGATGATTCCTTGTCAGGGAACTAGGTCTGAGTCAATGGTTGAACTAAACAAATACTAGGATACTGTACAAGTGGAAGATGATGCTTCTAACTTGGAAAAAACGGTCCACATACTCTTATCCTAAAGATCATTTCTACAGTCTTCAGTTACTGTTGTTTCTCTAATTCTATTTCTATTTCTCTCTCAACAAAGAATTAGATTTTCAGATACTCTTCAAATTAAAAAAAGTGCTGTGTAAAAGCATTTAGAATTCTGTGTTACACACATCAGTGACATATAGGTAGTAGTGTGAAAGCTGCCATCCATGTAAGCAGAGGAACTATGTTACAACAACTACCTGTTATGTTATCTCTCTCTCCCTCTCTCTCTCTCTCTTTTTCTCTCTCTGGCTGGTACTGGAGCTGGGGCCTGGGATCTGTCCCTAAACTTTTTTGGCTCAAGGATGGCATTCTATCACTTGAGCTACAGTTCCACTTCTAGCTATTTGGTAGTTAAATGAAGATAAGCATCTCAAAGATTTTTCCAGCCTGGGCTGGCTTCATACCAAGCTAGGATTACAGGTATGAGCTACCAACACTTGGTAATGTGTTCTCTTGATTATTTATGAAATGTTTCTGTATAGTATCTACAAACAAGTTTGAAAATAGATTCCCAGGGCAAAAAGGGACTTAGAAAACTATATAACCAATCTTGGTAAAAGTATTTACCATGGACCATCTTTTACTGAAGGTACAAAGGGTAAGGGTCCTGGGGTTCAATAAATTCAGGAAAAACATAGTACTCAACCTCATTGTTTGGAGCCATCTATTAACATATTAAAGAAAATGCCTGCATGCACGTTGAAACTCTAGTTGATTTGTTTAGGCTTCTGGAACTTTCTTGTTTGATGCATCTTTTTTTTTTTTTTTTGGTATGACTCTTATGGATAGGCCTCTTGACTAGTTTTCTGAGAGAGATTCTTGATGATCAAGTCAAAATACTCGAGGTTCTGGTTTACATAGTTTCCATCATCACACCCAGCTCATATGACAGGCCTGCCTACAAACTCTAATCTTAGAAGATGCCTTGGAGAGTATGCAGTGCAACTTTTTCCTTTTGGAGATAGTTGGATCCAATGCCACAGAGCTACAGCTAATTGAGGAGTTTGAGAATGAGAATATTATTCATACAATTAGTAGCTTTGGAAGCAATTTGGCAGAAATAATGGAAGACAAATGTGAACAGGGAGGAAATTGCTTAGAAGTGAGACAAACGCCATAAGAAATGTAAAACAAGGGCCCTGGGTAATTTGTGTAATGTGATGTGCTAAGGAACCGTTGAAACTCAGATGACACAGAAAAAGTCACCAGGGAAGGTTTAACTCTCCATTGTCAGATCTTAATGACTGAAAAGTGCTTTTAAAAAGCCATTTCATTAACTCTTGAGTAAAGCAAGTGAAGTCTCTGCCCTTTGGATGGCTGCTCCAGGGAAGCTGTATGGTCCAGTAACCTGGGAAGGTGCAGGGCCTACTACACACAAGTAGCAAGCATGGGTCATGATCATTTTCTTTCTCTCACCAACTATAAGACCACCACATGGCCTATTAGCTTCCCTGAACCATAATTCTTATCAGTAAAAGGAGGAAAACAAGATCCATAGGCCTGTAGAGCTATTGTGAAGATCTAATTAGAGACCATATACAAATACCACATTAATTGCCACATACACTTTCTGTAAAAGCGTGCTATGTTGTTTTGTAAACTATAAAACCCCTTTCTAGATAGTGCCGTTATCCATAGCTTTTAGTTCACTCTCAGCATGCTTTTGCTCTTATTTTGACTTTGAAAACTTTATTTTGAAGACTCAGAAAACCCAATTTTATAAACACGATATCTCTGAGGTAAAATCTGTTATCAAAAGCGAGTATTCTTCTGCCTGGTGGCAAGTGCTGTCTTTACATATGATTTATTGTATTCTGCATCCCACTAGATTATAGACTCTCCTTGGCCTGTTCTTTCATCATTTTCAATATGTAATTGTTGCACACTTAGTAGGTGAAGACCACATCTGGTCACAAGATTTATTCAGGTAAAAGTAATCAGAAACTTATTTTTTGCTGTCAAGAGAGACCATTTGGATGACTTATAGAACAAACACCAGAGACGATATAAAGGCACAGAGGAGAAGCCAAAAAAGGGAGTGAACAGGGATTGCGTGGCAGATACCAATTCTGATTTATCAATATTTGAAAACTAGTGGGAAAATGCATCTCTTTATTCAGGCATTGTCTGATAAGGAAACAATTTAACCTTCTCCCCTCTTCTCCCCAAAGGATGCCATCTGGGTTTGACTGAGTGCATGGAACAGAAACCTTCTGTGATTTTCTCCCCACTTCCTCCCTTTTTTTTTTCTGAACTCTCTAGAGGCCAATTCTTTTGTCTATTCTTGGGGAAAAGAGGAAACAGACTTGAGTGTCTGTGCAAGCAGGGGCGACAACCAGACATTAGGGGTTTATTAAGCACTTAGATTTTAATTGGATTTTTTTCTTTTGTGATGTCATTCATCACAGCCACTGTAAAAGACAGAAGTTAAACAACAACAAATAAAAGGTTGTAGGCTGCCTGAGGCATGTTTTTACTAATTTCAGTTTAATGTGGCTGTTCCATTAAGTTTAATCATCTGGCTCATTTTTAATGATTCACCATCAAGTAAAAATTATCCACTCTTTTCACCCCCAAAAGTCACATCTCACCTGTGGCTCTTTTTGCTATAATGCCTGTGTCTCATTCTGAGTCAGAAAGGAGCTTTGAGACTGGTATTTTCTTTTGTCTCTTTTTTTTCTGTTGGCTAATAAATAAAGGCATTTGCATTTACTGGCATGATCCCCTGGAGTATGTCACCAGTCAGTGACAGTGTCTTGGCCTGTGTCCCTGGAGACATAGCATCCCTTTTACCTGGCACATGTACTAACTCCCAATGTAATTTTGAAACATTTTAATGTGCAACATTAATTGTATAGAATTATAGTGGTCTGTGAAGCTAGGTAATGGTGTTGTGTTACTCCTATTTCCTGTGCCACTGACTCACGGTCCTTGTCAGTGCCCAAGCTGAATCTTCTGCGCACGGAGACAAAACACTGAGTCTAAGCAAGAGCTTACAGATGGCACAAGGAGGTCCTTAGAACAGCCAGCAAAGAGCTTGGAGAGAAAATATGTCATGTTTGCCTGAAACAAAACAGTGAATTATAGCCAATATGTTTATAGGGTAAGGTACAAATGTATCATGGTGTTGTAAGAAATGAATAATTCTTATCTGAGATATTTTCCAACCATGGGTGAATAGTGGTGGTGAAAAGATGGTATCTGACTGGGATTGAGGTGGGGAAATCCATCTAAATCAGAGTGAAACACTATGGTGGCAAACAGGTTGACTTTCATCTTAAATTACAGAGTAAGTCAGAGATCAAGTTATGCCACATAAAGAATTATTTGGATTTTAACAAATTGTTTAACTAGCGATACAGGTGGATCCATTGCAACAATGAGAAGTACAAGTCGTTATGTCGAAAACGAACTTTACAACTTTGGGGGGAGGGGAAGATTGGGTGGGGGGGTGGGGGGAGGATGTGAAGGGGAAACAAAGGAGGAGGCTACAATGCTTGATACGAAATGTACTCATTATCTTGCCCATGTAATTGTAACCCCTATGTACAGTATTTTCACAATAAAAAAGAATTATTTGGATTTTAATATACTTATAGGTGTCCATAAATACTTAAGCATCTTTCTATAAAACTCATGCCTATATATACTATAAGGTCATGGAGGCTGGGAAGAAATTGAGCTCTGTTTGAAATACAGGGCATGGATTAGAAACTGATTCTGTTTTAGAGATTATGGATTAGGTGAATATTTTTTAATAAAGTCTTGTATTACAAAATGGGTGATACTAATCATATATGTCATATTCATAAACTGCTTTGTTAAATGGCAACTCCTTTGTACTACTTAAAGATAATAATGGTAATAATACAAAGTAAAAAAGTAGCATAAAGAAGTCAAACGATATATTTCTATGCCATATGTGGGTGTGAATTATCTAGAAGGTATTGATTGATTTATAGCTGATTATTCTTTGGAAGATTAATAATAAAGAAAAAGTTGAAGACAGCAAGGAGCTAGTTGTTGTTCAAATATTTTCTGCTAGTTTTGCATTACTTTAACAACAACAAAAAACACCTGAGATGGTAAACTAACAAAAAGAGAAAGTATATTTGGCCCACAGTTTGAGACTTTTTAATAAATATATGATCTCTTAGCCTTATGGGAGGCAGACATCATGGTGAAAGTGTGTGGTAGAGAAAGCTGATTACCACCTCTTGATGGCCAGGAAACAAAAGATGGCAAGAGCAAGGAGCAGAGGCCCTGTATCTCCTAGCTTCCTAAACCTAGGCTGTCACCTCCCAAGAGCCTCACTGGCTGGAGACCAAGCCTTTAACACATGGGCTTTAGGGGCAGTTAAGATTCAAACCATAGCGCTCCTTCTCTGATGCCTTCTGTAGCAGTTCATGGTTCAGGTGATCACATGACTCTTTAGCTTTTAATTACACTTGCACAATGCAATATGTGTGACTTGTGAAGGGTAAAATGTCAGAGCTGAGTGTACCACAGGCTGATGGGGACAGTACTCAAGGGGATGGCAGAACCATAACATGTTGTTCTGAGTTCTCAAATAACCTCTATTCTCACTGACCTGTGATTTGAAATAAAACTATATCTTACTTTAGCCATCATCATCTTCATCATCATCATCATCATCATCATCATCATCATCATATTTGGAGGTATTAAGGCTTAATCTCAAGGCCTTGTACTTGGCAGGCAGGTGCTGGCTCACTCAAGCCATGCTCCTAACCCTTTTTGCTTTAGTCATTTTTCAGATAGGATCTGGTTTTTGCCTGGACCAGCCTAAACTATACAAGGTGCCTGCATAGCTGGCATATGCTCAGGCATATGCTTTCCTGTCTGGCTCCAGGCATTTTCTCTTTGAGGGCTTTATTTGTTTGTTGTTGTTGTGATAATATTGATGCTTTTTCCTTAATTCAGTACTTCTCAAAGCATGGTCTCTGGACATTAGTAGCAGAACCTCAAGGAATGTTGCCCAGTAATCTGTGTTTGAAGAAGCCTGTAGGTGGTTCTGATGAATGCTCATATTTGAGAACCACTGTTTTAACAAGTGAAGTCATAATGGTGAAATGCATGGACTTGGGCAACAAAAAAAAGGGTGGGTATAAATTCATGCTGTGTGCTGCTCCTAAACTTGGGAACTCTTAATGTCTCCAAGTCTGTTCCTTCATGCACACCACGAGATGAATGATACTTTTTTTTTTACAAGTAGATTGCCCTGAGAATTACTAAAATAATATGTGTAAAACATTTAAAGCTAGGCACTGGTGGCTCATGCCTATAATCTTAGCTATTCAGGAGGCTGAGATCTGAGAATCAAAGTTCAAAGCCAGCCCAGGCAGCAAAGGCTGTGAGACTCTTATCTCCAATTAACCACTAGAAAACCAGAAGTGGCACTGTAGCTCAAGTGGTAGAACACTAGTTTTGAGCAAAAAGAGCACAGGGACAGTGCCCAGGCCCTGAATCCAAGCCCCACAACCAACAATAACAACAAAGCAACAAACAAACAACACATTTAATAGAAGGTCCAGCTCTGTACAGGCTTTCCTTGCATCTGTAAACATGACACATTCAGAGTTAGATGTTGAAAGTAGAAAGAGTTGGGTCAACATTCTGGCTTTCTTATTAATCAGTAGTTAATCACTTAATTCATTTTAGTCTCTATTCTGACTTTTCTACAAGACAGTTTTCATAATAATCATCAGTGCCAGTAATTCCTCATCTGCTTGTCCCATACAGGGACAAACTGTGTATTAGGTCCTTCATTTCCACGTTTCAGTAATGACAAAAGGACTAATGATTGGACTAATGATATCATCTGTTTTCATGGATTCAACAGCTGTCCCTATGGTATTAGTGCCCATATCTGTCTCTGGCTATCTCTATCTCTGCCTCTAGTTCTATTTTTATTTCTCTTCTCTCTCTCTTTCTCTCTCTCCTCTCTCTATTTCTATCTCTAATCTATCTACCAACCTATGTGTATCTAATCTATCTATGTCTATCTAATCTATCAATCTGTCATCTATTTAATCTTTAAGGCAGACCATTTTCTTGAGAGCCTTGTATTTGCCTTTTAGCAAAGTCTTTTAGGTCATTTATAGTTAGTAAGTCCAAATGATGCTAACACATTTCCCCCCAAGAGTTTCCCTCTTCTTGTGTTTTGTATCTAGGCTGTCATCCTAGCCCACCAAGTCCACTTCCATCCGCAGCCTCACAGAGCCACGCCTACCTTCTCTCCCTTAAGAGTATCTTGACTCAGCTGACTTATTCCACTTCCACTGTTGCCAGTCTGGAGCGATTCACCATCATTTCCGCATTGGCTTTGTGCCGGGAGGCTTGCATGCAATTCAGGCTTTCTTTCTATTTTTCCTCCTTGTCACTAGATCAATGTAACCATCCACCAGTTCCAAAGATGACACTTTTCTAATTACATCCTTCCCACTGCCATCTTTTTGTTCTTGGGATAAAGTGCTTTAATGTGGCCTGTCATGAGTAACATCAGCTAACAACATCAGTCACCATTTGACTTCTAACTTTTCCTCTTCTAGCTACACTTTATGTCTTGTAGTTTCTTGAGAATACATTAGTCTTTTTCACATCTAGGTTTTCCCATATGTGGTCCCCTTGACACAGGAGTTCTTCGAGCATCTTCACCTGGTTAGTCTGACTCATGTGTCAGATATACTTAATCTTTATCTCCTCAGAGAAGTGTCCCCGAAGCCATTAGACTGAGTTAGGTTTTTCTCTAGTGTACTCTCAATTTGTCCCCCACAGAGCTACCAGCAAGCTTTGTTGGTTTTTTTATTTGTTTCTTTTTTTTAACGACTTGTTTTACAGCTGTTTGTCTAGGAAGGCACCAAATATGCCTGGTTTACATCTATATTTTCACCACTCGACATGTACATTATAGATCCTCAACACCTACTGTCTGCAAATATGGAATGAACACATACATATTGTGGAGATTAGCTTGGATAAGGGATCAGTTTTCCTTTAAGCATTCAGTCACACAGCAGATAAGCAATAAATCTTACTGTTTTCTAGTTCCTTTCTTAATTTTCATAATTCTATATACCAAGAACATATACCATTTCTGAAGCTGTCAGGTAATTCGGTAACTACTATTGAACCCTGATTACGTGGTCTAAACTGAGTAATCTGAGGGAACAATGCACGCCATTGCTTTAGATCTGAGTAATTTTCTTTATGGACCTCAATTAAAAAAAACAAATTTGCATTGGATTTTTCCACAAGAACAGATCAGTTTTAAGGAGTTCATTCATCAGTAATAAATGCAACAGGTATTGGGTTAGAAATCACATGCTGGGGGGCTGGGAAGGTGGCTCAGTAGTAGAGTGCTTGCCTTGCATGCCTGAGGCCCTGGGTTCAATTCCTCAGCACCACATAAGCAAAAAGAAAAAAAGCCAGAAGTGGCTCAAGTGGTAGAGCGCTAACCTTGAGCTGAAGAGCTGAGGGACAGCGCCCAGGCCCAGAGTTTAGGCCCCACGACTGGACCCCCCAAAAAAATCACATGCTGGTGATGAAAAGCAGTCAGATTTTCCTCAACTGTATTTGAACTACCATCTAATTGCAGAAATGGGTAAAAAATGCTCCATTTCACAGGAGCATTGTTCCACTGTAAAACAATTTAAGTCTGCCAGCCAAGACCACTAAACTCTAGGTCATTAGCTGGAAAAGTTGCATAAGACAATGTATAAAGACCATCCAATACTTGTCTTTTATACACATTCAGTTTAGGTTTGGAAGCGCTGTGTCATATACAAAAGAGAGAGAAGAAAAGCAGAAACTAGATATTTGATTCCTATACTGAAATGTCAGGAATAACAGAGTAAGGGAAACGCTGGGGAACAGCACAGAAGGAACTCGTAAGATGGAACCAGGGGAGATATAAGCTCTTTGAGGGTTAGGAAGGCTTCTTGGAGAAGCTTAGAATCCTGATGAGGACAAATGACTTAGCAATCAGAGGAATTCATGGCATGGTTTCAAGGTTAAGTGTGGGAGAAAATCAGAGGAGGCCTTGAGTATGTGCCTTGGGGTAATAAAAGCTATAAAATCAGCAAAAATAGAAACACTCCTTCCAGTGAGTTGCAGGATCACTTATTTTCTCACGCTGCACTCAGATGTGCAAGGGAAGATTCAGTTTATTATTTTTTATAGCTTATCCCTCAAGCCCTAGCCCCAGTGAATTTTAAGAACTTGATATAGGTTGAATATTGAGTCAAAAATTTAGTATAATATAATAAGGCCTGCCTGATGTAATATATAATCTCTTTAGATAACTCCTTTAGATAACTCCTGTCTTTCTGCTTTCCTTCTCCTGTTCCCATTCAGTCTGGAAAGACACCTGAGTGTATAAAAGACAGGCATATACATGGCTACGTATGTGGATAATCTGGGTGGGGGTTCTATCCAAGAACAACCCTTGTACTATCTCTGGTGCTCCAGTCTCCAGCAAGTGTATCTTGCTTATGACTTTGTTCAGTGGCATCTGTGGCCTTGGTAGGTGGAATCCTGATGCTGGGTTTCTCAGGTCCAAGGTTACTAGTGTCATCGGCCTTTCCTCCCATACAATCCTCCTCACATGCAATCCTGAGGTCTGACTATTCCAGCACATGTGGCCCTTGCTTAGGAATGCCTTGCCCTTGGCCAATTCCATCTGAGGGATTGATCCATTCCTTTTATTTCCCTATAGAGGCCAAGGAAGGCTACTAGGAATGAAACAGGGCTTCTTCTTCACCCTGGAGTTCCCACATGAAAAGTGGAACAAACCACTCTGCTTCCAGTTTTACCAGGACTTCACTTCCCCAGATTAGGGAAGTAGAAAGGAGAGGTGTTTATGTGTTTGATCGACAGGGATGTGAAATCCCTTAGTTTCAAGAGACCTTATCAGGTGAGTTTTGGTGGAAGGAAGAGCCACTTAGTTCCCACCTTGAAACTGGAGAAGAGAACATTGGTGGAAACAAGACCTGCTACCCAGAAATCGAGGTAGCAATATTTGGTGATGACTTTACAAACAGGACTGGCAAGTTTAGTCTGGTTGACCAGGCTAAAGAGAGATTTAAGAGAACCTAAAAAATAAATCTCTTATATTTTATTAAGAGAACCTAAAAAATACATCTCTTATTTTCTTTGACAAAAGCAGTGATAGAGCTTCTTCTATAACCCATGGGTTTTTTTCCCATTACCACCTGAAAAATTGTTATTTCCTACATAATATAGATAACCTAACAATGGAGATGGCTTATTTTTAAAGAATTACCTGATATGATTTATCATTTGGTAATTGTTCTGCTTAGGATTTAGGAAAGTAATAGTAGTAGTAACCATACTACAGGCTTGTAAAAAATTAATTTTGAGCTGGGTACTGGTGGCTCATACCTGTAATCCTAGCTGCTCAGGAGGCTGAGATCTGAGCATTGCAGTTCAAAGCCATTCCAGGCAGTAAAGTCTGTGAGACTCTCCAATTAACCACCAGAATACCAGAAATGGACCTGTGGTTCAAAGTGGTAGAGCACTTGAGCAAGAAAGCTCTAGGACAGTGTCCAGAGTTTCATGGGGTCTGAGTTCAAGCCCTATGATTGACAAAAAAAACAAATATTTTTGGATCTTACACTCAATTCTATGAACTTTCATTAAAGAGCTACGTTGCTTTAGTGTTAAATTACAATGATTTATCTTTTTTTTTATTCTTTACACCTATGGTCTACTGATATCTCATTCTAGGTACTGTCTGGATCTTGTCTTGTGCCTTGTATGATGTTCAGTAATGTCCTCAGGCCTTATCTAGTAGGTACCAATAGCACCTTTTAAAGTTATAACATCAAGAATGTTTCCAGATATTAATGAATGCAAACAAAGACCCCAAAATGAGAGCATCTATCTATCTATCTATCTATCTATCTATCTATCTATCTATCTATCTATCTATCTATCTATCTATCTATCTATCATCTAGCCATCTGTCTGTTCATCCAATCCTTTCAGCTTTTTAGTGTGTATCTTGATGCTTTTAAAACACATTTCAATAACACAATAAAGAGTTCCACATAAAGAGTTCCACATTTCAGAATCAGAGATACTGCATGACCTCACTCAACACTATTTTTTATCTAGTTAGATTTAATGACCACTGAAACACATCTTGTGTTATATGGAGGAGAATTTCTGACAAAGTGCTAACAGAGAAAGGATTTTAAGTCAAAAGACAGGAGAAATTGATTAATTGCCCTTAACATTTACCTTCTACACTCAATATCTTGGGTTTAATGTCAAAAGTACCAGACTAACTATTAAATGAACAAAAAGTGAGTTCTGTGATAGTCAGGGTAATCAGGATTGTGTTTCTTAAAGACATTTCTCTATTCCCATAACCTGATACTATGGTACCTTACATGGCTAAAGGACTTCGCACATGTGATTAGGGAAGGATCATGAGACAAGGAATGAATTCTGGATCATCAAGGTGAGCCGGATGTAATCTCAAGGATCACCATAAAGGAAAGAGGTAGAGGAAAGTTAAAATCAGAGAAGGAGTTGTGATAATAAAAGCAGGGCAGGGAGAGAATTTGAAGATATCATGGAATCGGCTTTGAAGATGGAGAAAAGGGCCACAAAACTAAGGAATGCAAGTGTGCTTAGGAAACTGGACAAGGTAAGGAAACCCATTCTCCCCTGCCACCTCTGGAATGGCATTTTGCACATACTTGTGAAACCCATCTCCAAAACGGTAAGAAGATACTTTTGTGTTACAGCAGCCATAGAAAACTGAAGCAGTAGTTCCTCATCTCTGGAATTCAAGGTGAACCTAAACTATTTGTGGTCCTTCAAGGACCTAGTGGAGAGGGAAGAAAACCTACCCTTACTGACATAAGCCATGTGTCAGGTTGTATAAGAGTGCTTGGTGTGTCACATCAATGAAGTCTTTCAATGACTCCAGGAGATGATCTTTATTTCCTCCTTTTGTTCTCAAATTAAGAAAAAGAGGTCAGGGAGATTAAGTAACTCACTCAACATTAAAGGTAGAGCCAGAAAGAGCCCCATGACCAGCCCATCTCCAAAGTCTATACTTGCTCTCAACAAAGCAAGCAATCCTCCCACATCAACTATAAACATTTTTCGATTCCTTGTATTTATTATATTAAACTGCAGGCTAAGTTATTTGTAAATTCTATTGGCACAAATGACACAAACTGTAATCGATGTTATTGTTCACTTGGGTTTTATCAATTAAACAAATGCCTTTTTGGTTTATTAACTGCATGTAGTTATTTTCCCCCAAAAGGCATTGTTTACTGCCTTCTGCTTGGGCTTTTGATGGCCAAAGTCCTTCTTGTCTTGGCAGACTGTGGCATTAGTCTCAGCTCCTGCTTAGTCTAACATTTTCATTTTCAAAAGCCAGTGGTAAATCAAGCTGAGAGCCAGATACCCAGTCAAAAATTGATTTAGTAAGGCATTGTAACTCACCAGCTATAATCCTACTTTTTATACTTTACAGTGTAATCTGTTCAGCATTGCTAAATCTAAGGACACACACATACACACACACACACACACACTCTCTCTCTCTCTCTCTCTCAGCCACCTCTTTCTCCTCTCTGACACGTATACCTTGGAGGAAAATATTAAAATATTAATAGATAAAATGCAGACATTTGAGACCTAATGGACTTTTTCCAAAGTGTGCTTTTCTCCCAAGTATGTTAAATATTATATTCTTACATGATGATTGTCACTTAGTATCTAAAACGTTAGTACTCTTTGTGTGTGTGTGAGGGGGTTGGGGGTGGGGTCATGGGGTCTGAATTCTGGGCCTGGGCGCTGTGCCTCAGCTCTTCAGCTCAAGGCTAGTGCTCTACCACTTGAGCCACAGTGCTACTTCTGGATTTTTCTGCTTATGTGGTGCTGAGGAATTGAACCCAGGGCCTCATGCATGTAAGGCAAGCACTCTACCATGGAGCCACCTTCCCAGCCCTAGTACTCTGTCTTTGTAAAACAAGTAGGTGGCTTGAAGAAGGATCTATTTCTTATTCAAGTACATAAATTGCAAGCATCCTGAATGTGCAGAGTAAATTATGATTTCAGGAAAGTTCATGACCTGCTCAAGGAAATATTGATGAGCAGTTGTAGGAAAGAAGATTATGAATTCACTAATTGCTTTGGAACTAAGATGCATGGCCTTAAATGATTCCAAGAGTTCTTTTTCCCTCCTTTTAGGTAACAGTGAATAGAAATGGCCTGATGGTTATCACAAGGAAAGCACCCTCTCAGTCATGTAAAGCCATGAACCTGAGTGCTCTGTTTACTGACCTCTAACTTCTAAGCATTTAGGCTGTAGTTTCAGTTGCTGCCATGTCTAAAATACCCTCTACTGCTTTCAGCTATGCTTCTCCGCTGGAAATGTCCCTGTAGTTCCTGAGCCTGCTGAGACTGTTTCCACTCATGCAAAAGAAACCATCAGCAGAGCAAAGAGACAGCTTACAGATTTGGGAGAAAAAGATTCACCAGAAATTTTCCCAACTGGGAATTCATATTTTAATATATAGAACTCAAAAAATTAAACAACAAAAGCAAGTAAGTCAGTCAATCGATGAACCAGAACACAATTTCTTTTTCTTTTTTGGCCACACTGGGGTTTAAACTCAGGATCTCATGCTTATAAGCAGGTTCCCTACCAATTCATCCATTCCTCCAAGCCCTTAATGATTTCATTACATTTGTAAAAGGGACCTGCTTTCTATGCAGGCTGGATGAGCCGTGATACCCCCATTTATGTGTTCTGCTGGCTAAGGTAACAGGTGCATACCATAGAACCCAGCTGTTCATTTGTAACAGGTGCATACCATAGAATCCAGCTGTTCATTTGTTGAGGTGGAGGGAGGCATACTCTCACAAACTTTTTTTTTTCTTTTTTCAGCCAGGGCTGGCTACAGACCAAAAATATCCTGATCTAACCTTTTGTGCATCCGAGGACTATAGGTATGAGTCATTGTTCTTGGCTTTGAAAAGTGTTTCAAATAAAGAAATACAAATGATGAATAAATCCATGAAATGTTTCACATCTTTAGCCATCAGGGAAAAGCAAATCAAAATTATTTTGAATAATTGTCATCATGAAGGCAAATAAATAATGCCTGGAGTGAAGGGAAAAGGAACCCTTACTTACAGCTGATGGGATGCAAATTAGGCTATTTACTTTGGAAGTCAGTATGGAGATTCCTCAAAAACTTTAAAATAGAGCTTCCACATGACCCAGATATACTACTTCTAGTATCAAACTCAGCTCATTAAAGATATACCTGTATCCTTTTATGACATTACTTGTAATAGACAAATAATATAATAAGCCTAGATGCCTATCAATGAATAAAGAAAAATATGTATATATACATATATAATGTATATATGTACATATTTGTAAATAGATATGTTTTACTTGGCCAAAAGGACAATGAAATTATATGGTATGCTGGAAAATTGCTGAAACTAAAGATTATCATGTTAAGTTAAATAAGCCAGTCCACAAAAACAAGTATCATGTAATCAAGTGTTTCTCTGGTATTTGGAATCTTAGGGCAACAAACAGACATGCAAGTAAGAGGGAAACTACTAAGGAAGTAGAAGGGAAAAGAGGGAGAGGGGTTAATACAGAATATGGTGAATATTGTCTAAGTAAATCATATGCATGTATAGATTGTTATAATGAAACTCTGTATCATTAATAATGTATAATTAATTCTTCATGGAGGACATTGCCATCATTGCTGTTCTATCCCTTTATCACTAAGGAAAGAATCGCAGATTCTACATGAATAAAATAAGGAATCTATCTATCTATCTATCTATCTATCTATCTATCTATCTATCTATCTATCTATCTATCTATCTATCTATCTATCATCTACCTATCTATTTTTGATAGTCTGGAGTTAAAACTCAGTGTCTCAACCTTGCTAGGCTAGTGCTCTACCACTTGAGCTGTGTCTTCAGTCCATTTTGTTTTCATTGTTTCTTAAAAATAAGTTTCGCTTTTTGCCTCGTCTATCCAGGATTGTGGTTCTACTATTTATGCTTCCCATGCTAAGCACATGCCACAATGCCACAAGTTTGATTGGTTGAGATGGAGTCCTTGAAACTCTTCCAATATCATCCTGGTCTCAGTGTTCTGAGTAGTTAGGACTGCAGGCATGAGTTACTATACCTGGCTTCAAATGCTTACATTTTACAATACACGAGGAAAACAATCAAGCAAACTGAAGTTGTGAACAACTATTTTAAAGCAGAGCTTTCTTTTCATGTGTTCTTGCATGTCTTCTTTCCTTCCTTCCTTTCCTTTCCTTTCCTTTCTTTCTTTCTTTCTTTCTTTCTTTCTTTCTTTCTTTCTTTCTTTCTTTCTTTCTTTCTTTCTTTCTTTCTTTCTTTCTTTCTTTCTTTCTTTCTTTCTTTCTTTCTTTCTTTCTTTCTCTCCCTCTGTTTCTTTCTTTCTTTTTCCCTCCCTCCTTCCCTTCCTTCCTTCCCTCCCTCCCTCCCTCCTTTCTTTCTTTCTTCCTCCCTCCTCTCTCTTTCTCTCTCTATCTCTCTCTTTCTTTTTTTTTTGTTGGTCGTGGGGCTTGAATTCTGGGCCTGGATGCTGTCCCTGAGCTATTCAGCTTAAGACTAGCACTCTACCATTAGAGGTACAGTGCCTCTTCTGGTTTTCTGGTGGTTAATTGGAAATAAGAGTCTCACGGACTTTCCTGCCTGGGATGGCTTTGAACCATGATCCTCAGATCTCAGCCTCCTGAGTAGCTAGGATTACAGGCGTGAGCCACCAGCAACCAGCTAAGCATGTTTTTCTTCTAAGTTGTACTGGTAAGAAATAAAATTGAGATAATTATCCAGGAATGCTTCATTTTTTTTCCTGTGAAAACTGATTATGTTGATTAGACGATACAGTTGATTAAAATAGAGAAGTAGCCATTATATAGAATTTTTTGTCCCTACATTATCACATTTTTCTTTACAGCTGTTTCTTTGTATGAAATATGGCAATCAACATTCTAAGTTCTAAGTGATTTTTATTTTACCAAACTCTTAAATTATTACCTTGGTAATTTTAGTAAAAAGAAATTTGCTGTATTGACTGTTTTTTTCCCTCATTTTATTTCACAATTTCTTCTACTAAGACTCTAAATATATTGTTTGATTTTATTTGTTAAAATCTTACAGGAACCAACTTTTATGGTACAATATTATTATTTGTCATATATGCATATTTTATTTTTCTTGTTATTTTCTTCATGTACAACTGTGCTGTCTTTCATTTTTCTGGTTTACACTAAGAAAGCTTGAGGTTTTTCCCCAGTGGTATCATAAACTATTTGTGCCATTTTGATGTGAAATTTCCAGAGTTATTTTTCAAAGAAGAACTACTCTAATAAATGTGGTTCCTATAAAGAAACATTATTTTGTTCTTGTCCTTGTGTTAAATTTCTGTTCTCAGTCTTTTGTTCATTCACATCTTCTCCTGCTCCCAGTGTTTGTTTGAGACAAACAGTTCAACCTGAGTCTCCGCACAGATAAAAGCACCTGTAAGTAATGCTGTCCATTTGTTTTATGTGCTGATTTCTCGAATCTGTAATACTCTTATCAAGTTAATGCTTTTACCTGAAAATAAGTAAAGTTTGCTTCACTGTAAGAAAAAAAGAAATTTTTATCCTCAGATGTCAGTGTAATGCCCCAAATAGTATCAATGGTATGCACATCAAAGCATTCCATCTTGAACTGGGAGCACAGACTGTGAACGCAGTGTGTGACTAAAGTTAGTAGTGTTGTGCTGGGTGCTTCAGATTGGTTAGGAGGGTGCATCTTAACTGTTCTCACTTTGTCCACATACACAAGTGGTTGCTACGTGAGGAATAGATTTATTAATTAGCTTGATTATAGTAATCACTTCACAGCACGGATGTTACAAAGACCTCACATTGTCACCCTAACTACATATCGTTTTTTATTTGTCTATTAGACTTCAGGAAAGCTGGGAAAAATTGGGGGAGGAATGTTCAGATAATGAGATGGATCTTCATCTTTTGGGGTCATTGTATCTTAACTCCAAACACACTTGGCTGTCTCCAATGGGAAAATCTGGGAAATTATGATGAGTAAGACATATAGCCCAGGCTTTTGCAGAGTTTACAAAAATATAAGTGTTCAGAAATATAAACTTGATAGCTAAAGTAAAATGGGAAGAGCAGCCCAGGAATGAATACAAAATACAGCTCAATATATTTAAGGTCAAAGTTCAACCTTAAATGAGGAATTAATTATTTTGCTCTCAAGAAGGTGAATCCTTCAGGGTAATTAAATAATCAACACTAATTTTCCCACCACAAAACTTTGGTTCAATAATAAGAAGATTATGATATTAATTTTAATTTAACTATCAGCAAAAATCCAACTTAAAACATTATCGTACCCTAAGTGAAAGAGTCAACTTTGGAATTGCTGGCTGCCCTAAACTTTTTTTTTTTTTTTTTGAAAGCAACCCCTCAGCAGACCCTAACATTTCATGGTAACTGAAATAAAGCAAACCCCGAATTGCAATGTAATTGGGAAGTGGAATCTACTGAAGTCACCAGAGTCATTGAATAATGTCAGAGGGAGTGCATGTGTTATTTTTATTTTGGCTGGGAGATTTGCCATCATTTTCTATTTTCTTTACACATTCAGTGTTCACTCGGCATCAACTTCCTTAACTGCGTGGGGCCATCAGAGCACCTCAGAGCACCATGTGGGAGAGCAGGAGGCCCACCCTGGATCTCCTTTCTCTTCATTTTTGCATTTCTTGGAAGACGTGTATTCAGGAAGCACACCTTTTCCCTTATACCAATCTTGCCTACGTCTTGACTCATACGTACAGGATATCCAGTCCCATTCTAAGCCCTTCCTGTGTAAACATTTACTTAATCCTCACCTAAATAATTCTCTCACTCTCATTTACTAGCTGAGGGGACACGTGGGCCAGAAAGAAGTGACGGAACTTACTCAGAATTGCCCAGGTAGTAGGTTATGAAGTTGGGGCTCTAACCCCATCAGCCTGCGCTATCAACAGACACTCTAGTAAATAATCGTTGAACGAATGAAGAACACTTTTTCTCCAGATCTATTTTTAAAAATGCCATAGCTGAAATAACTTTTTCAATTGCCTGCTTAACTCCCATTTCTGCTTCCTCTCGTCAGCAGTAAATTCCATATCCAAAGGGATATTTTGAGCTTTTTGTTATGCCTTCAATACTGTCCTAAAATATTTATCCCTATATTCCACACAACAAAGCATACTATATGCATTTTAATATTTCCAACTGTCTGTTTTTTCTTGTGCATACATATTCTCTATGAAGGTAAAACTGGAAGAAATATTTTGAAGACATTTCTTATGCCGAAATGTTTTCATTCCATGTCCATAAGTTCAGGCTTAGTTCCTTATATTGGCCTTTTAAAATACTTATTATTTTTACTTATTTATCAATATTGGTAATAAAAATTGTATTCTTTTATGGAAAATTCTGTCCTCTCTTCTTCAATGCCAGATGGAAGGCAGGTTTGCAAAGAATACTCATACATTTATGACACTCAGGAGAATTACATTTCACTGTAGTCTTGGTAAATGACTAGATGAAGTCTGTAGGAAGGTGAAGATTGTTACCAGCAAATTTATACTTCCACAAACAGTGGCCTCTTTGAAGGCCTAGGCACACTGGTACCTTACCATAATGTTTACACTTGATGTGGGCTAGCAAAAAGAACCCTTGTAAAGATCTGTGTGGTTTTATTTATTTTTAATTTTGTTTTGTTTATGATAGGTGATTGCAACAGTGAGGAATGTATCATTTAATTTTGGCTAGAGAGATGGGGGCCTCTAAAAGTTCAATTTGTAATTTTGGCTTCAGTATAACCTTGGCTTTTCTTATCCAAAGCAGACCAAACCAGTGTTCTATTGACAGTTGATTACAATATGTTTGGAACTTATTATTCGATTTTTAAAGTAAAAACTCAGCCAATTAAGAAGTTTGATTGAAAAGGTATATAAGCTAGGATGTTGACATTCTGTGTATTTATATTCCCCTCTACTATAGCCAAAAAATGAAGAACTTTGGTGCAAATCAGATATTTACATGACTTGATAATAGCAACAGTTGAAAGCAATCAACAAAGGAATACCAAACACTTTCCTGCAGATTTGTTGAAAAAAGGACAGAACCTTCTGTGTCTTGCAACAATCTCTACCTCTGTTTAAATTATGAACATAAAATAGCAGCATCGGAAGCAAAAGGGGTGCTTGTAGGTGTGGCTCAAGCAGTAGAGTGCCAACCCGGAGTAAGAATGCCAAGAGAGAGCCTGGGGTTCTGAGTTCAAGCCCAGTGCTGGCAGAAAAAGAAAATGCAAAAGGGACCTAAGCTCTTAACTCTTATTTCTAATTTAGTATGATCTACCCATTCTGTTCACGAGTCTGCATTCAACAAAAGGCTCCAGGATTCCACTGGCATAATGAAATGGACATTGGAGGACTGGGTTTTATTTGCTTCTTAAATGTCACTCTGCTTGTTCCATAGTCTGTATTGTCAAACAGTGGGTTCACAACCGTGGCCAGACATCCTAACTTTTCTGTTCTCCACGTGAACTACCATGCATACAGGGAAGTTTGAGAGACAGAAAATTGCTGCTTGCCCAAGATATTTTCTTACCATCATGTAACAAACTGAAGTTGTCATCATTAAGAGACGTACAAGATATTTCATTGAAAATGAACTTTACAACTTTGGGGCTGGGACAAGGAGGAGGAGTTGGGGAGGGATGGGTGGAGAGAAGGGATGGTAGGGGAAAAACAAAGGCGAGGGAACAAAACTCGAGACGAAATGTATTCATTACCTTACTCATGTACTGTAACCCCTCTGTACAGTATCTTTACAATTAAAAAAAAAGAATGTGAAATCAGTTACTCAACTGTGGAAGCAGAGTGAAGATTATTGCCAGTGTTGGCATTTGGAAAGCTACTTCTCCAAACATTTTTGCAAAAAGACAATTCAGCTAGGTGCTGATGGCTCAAATCTGTAAACCTAGCTATTCAGGAGGCTGAGATATAAGGATTGAGGGTTGAAGCCAGCCTGGGCAGGAAAGTCTTGGAGATTCTTATCTCCAATTAACCATTGAAAAGGTGGAGCTGTGACCTAAGTGGAGCTGTGACCCAAGTGGTAGAGCTCCCACCTTGAGTGAAAAAGCTAAGGGACAGTGCTCAGGCCCTGAGTTCAAGTCCCAGTACTGGCACCAAACCAAATAAAACCAAAGGAAATCATTCAGTGGATGAGGGTATGGAGTTATTCTCTCTACAATATGCTAACAAGGCAAGATATAAAAATGTTAAGTGGCTGAGCATTAAATTTAAATGACGATGAAGAAAGGCATGCCCAAGGCACTTGCCTGATGTGGAGAGAAAAGATTATTACAGGTCATTGAACCAGAACAGACGTTTAGAGAAGGTTATCGAGAGAAAGTAAAAGACTTTTGAAAAAAATCATAATGAACAAAAAGAACACTAACTGCACATCTAATACAGAAATGTTCAAATGCTCCATTTTGACTATCAAGTATGTATTCTAGAAGTTAAAACCAAGAAAAAAAAGAATGTGCTTAATAATACAATTGTATTTGTATAAGTCTTAAAAAGTAGTCTTTAAAAACAATCCTTTTCCGTCAACCCTTGGATTTCATGCTGTAAATTCTTTGTAGATATTCATAGTATTAAGTGGAATGCAATCACTGAGTGACAAAGCATGTTCTGTGTCTATTTTTTTCTTTCATTTGTGTTTCAAAATGACACTGTGAAAACAGTCACAGGAAATGGAAAATGATGGAATATTTAGATGGGCAGTCAGTGGCGTGTGATCACCAATGTCCTAGCAGTGTAAGGCCTTGGACTGAACAACTTGACTTCTCTGAGCCTTTGTCGATGAGTAAAATAAGGATATAATACCAATACAATACGTATTAATCCTAGTCTGTTTCCTATTGCCATCACATAATGCCTACGACTGGTAATTCACAAAGAAAAGAGGTTGGCTTGTTTCTGTAGGCTGGAATGTCCAAGAGTGCAGACCAGAGCTTCTCTTTGGCCTCTGGTGAGGACATTGTACTGTTCCAACTCATGCAGAAAGTGGAAAGGCAAGCAAGTGCTTTTGGAAGTTAGAAGAGAGGGCAGGGGTGGGGGTGGTGGTTATGTTTGCAACAACTATTCCAGTTTCATGATAGCTACATTTTTGTGTCTCTTAAAGGTGGGCCACCACTTCTCAACATCACACTGACAATTAAATATCAGCATGGGTTTTGGTGTGAACAAACCACATCCAAGCCCTCCCAGGACCAGTGAAGAGATGCACGTGAAGTACTCAGTGCTTCATCTGGACAAAGTCATGCTGCTGCGGGTTCAATGACACTCTGAATCACCCATCAGTTTCCTGCCAGGAAGTTTCTATCTTGAGCTTATGCTCTTTTCAGAAAGACAGTAATAATATGGGGATAAAAGAAAATGGTATTGTCACAGCAGAACCATTAAAAAAATCTTCCACAGTGGATAAAATATTGCTTCCTGTTTACAAAATGTTGATCATGTAATTATAGGAACAAATAATTGCTCAACCCTAATTTTGAAGGTGTATGTAGCTGACAGTTTTCATTTTTATTATGGGTTATTAAAATGTTACTGTCTAACCTGATTGATTGATAAGAACACTAAACCCAAATTTAGCATATAGCTCAAACGGGGCCTTTCAGTGGTGTCCCTAAGCTCTAAATATAAATAACTTCATTTCATTCATAAAAAAAGAATTATCTTGAGAAGGTTGTCTTCCTAGCGCTGCACATATATTACTTTTAGATTCAAGAGAAGCTGTGGATAGCCGTGGATGCTTATAATCCCAGTATTTGGGAAGTTGAGGCCAGAGAATCATGAGTGTGAGGCCATTTTGGTTTATGTGGTAAGGCAATGCTTGAAAAATAAAAGGCAACTCCAGAGAAAGGCATAATAGAAATAAATCACTGCCTCTTGGTTATTTGAAACCCTCTACTCCCCACAGAAAACATCACCAACTTCCAAGAAACAAACTTCAGAAAATACCTCAGATAGTAGAATTCACTAAATTCCCCAAACCCAGATCTACTGATATGCAGCCAAAAGTAAAATCATCTTGAGTGTTTTCGATGGAGATTTGTCTCACGTGTATACAATATGGAAGGAAAAGAACACGTGGTAGATACAGTGTCAACTTTGCTCTGGGCAGTCTCACAATACTATGCGATTCTTTGTCTGAAGTTAGGCTTACTCCTGAGACTTCAATATATTCATCTTAAAGTCAAATCCATATCTATAGCTACCAATTGTCTTTTAGTATGAAATGTAATCTTAAGACTGTATGAACAATCGCCAAGGAATTGCTGTATTATGTAAAGCCATCTGGAGGGGTAGAGGGATTTCTGAGAAAGGCAGTATGTCAATGTTTTTCTCCCATTTCCCCATTAAGCTTACCTAAGCCAGAGAGAACTCGAGCACAGTCTATCCAAAAGCAAATGCACTTCCCTTCAGCATTTTGTGCTTCCTGTGTCATTAAAGACTCCTTCGCTTTCCTGGGAGTTCAACCTTTATGTCTCTGAATTCTTTGGACCTCTGGCTTTCTCTCTTTTTTTTTTTTTTTTTCTTTTTTTTTGGTCCCGTCGTGGGGCCTGAACTCTGGGCCTGGGCGCTGTCCCTCAGCTCTTCAGCTCAAGGCTAGCGCTCTACCACTTGAGCCACAGCGCCACTTCCGGCTTTTTTCTTTTTTGCTTATGTGGTGCTGAGGAATCGAACCCAGGGCCTCAGGCATGCAAGGCAAGCGCTCTACCACTGAGCCAACTTCCCAGCCCTGGCTTTCTCTCTTTTGAGTTCTGCATCAAATTACCTGGGATGTTCTGGGAATTCTTGCTTGGTCCTGTAAGCTGACATGTGCTCGGCTTTGAGATGGGTTCTGGCACCATCACCTCCTCTAGTAAGCTCTGCTGAACCTCCAACTCTAGTACGTTGTGATTGCTCATTTTAACACTGAACTAGTTATTTGAGGTTATTGTGATTGGCACTATTGCTCTTGAATTTTGCAATGTATTACCATAATCAGTACTTGATTAAAAACCAACTAAGAATCTCTGGAAAGGTAAAACTCAGATTAAACTCTTTTTTTTTTTTTTTATTGTGAAAATACCATACAGAGGGGTTACAATTACATGGGCAAGATAATGAGTGCATTTCTTATCAAGCATTGTTGCCTCCTCCTTTCAACATTTCTCAAATTTTAATCTGTCCAGAGTTCACTGGAAAATCTGGTTAAAATGCTGATTCTGATTGGAGAAGACCTGGGTGAGCTGGATACCGGTGTCTCATGCCTGTAATTCTAGCTACTAAGGAGGCTGAGATCTGAGGATGACGGTTGAAAGATAACTCTAGCTAGAAAATCCGTAAGGCTCTTATTTCTAATTAGCCAGCAAAAAGCCACAATTCAAATTTTGGCTCAAGTAGCAAAATGCCAGAGAGAGAGAGAGAGGGAGGGAGGGAGGAAAGGAGGTTTGAGAGAGATCTGGGTGGGGCCTAATTTTAACAAACTCTTAGGGATGTTGCTTAAACTCAAGCATTTCACAGCAGTCTCTTTAACTCTATGCACGATCTGCTCAACTAAGTTACTTTTCCTCATTGTATGCTTCTGTCCTTCCATGGGCTGAAATGATCAATCTTTTCAAGTGGAGGCAAGCATGGTAGGCTAGAGTGTCACTTAGTAGAAGTAGCTTATATGCCAACCCAGATACAGTTCTGTGGCTTCCAGAGCAGCCTGGGGTCCAGCAAGAGACTCCTAGAAAATAGTTTAAAATTTCCCAAGATATACCAGCAACGTTCGACTTCCCTCAGCCACTGGTGATTTCCTAGTTCAAGGGAGTTCATAGATTCTGCAGCAGGTGGCGCTCTATTTCTTTGATGATGTCATTCTCAACAGCTTTCCACAGTGACTGAGGTTAAGAAAACAAAATCCTGGCAGTGCAAAAATCAGTGTGGAAAGGAAACGGGGGTGGGGTGGGGTGGGAATATGATTGAGAAATTGCACCATACTTCTTGTATGCACACATGGCATTGGTAAGTAATGGGGGATAAAGAGAAAATATATATATTTTTTTGCCAATTTAAGTATATTAAAAATGGTTTCTAAGTTATTAGGACCGAAATAATTATTAAGTTGTTTGAGCTTAGCTAATCCATGGATCACCTGGGTATTACTCTTAGCCCAAGGCCACTGTGAAAAAGATCTCATAAACTGAGATAACTTTGGCTTGAGTATAATTTTTCTTTTGCCCTTAAGTTACATCTCTTTTATTCTAAGTCAGTTAAAGGTGAATCAGCTAATTGCTATGAATCAGAACAGCTCTAATTTTCCCTTCTTTCTCTAAACTAAGTCTACATAATGCCAACACTGGGCTTGAACTCAGGGCTTTGTGCTCTTGATTGACATTTTCACTTAAGTTTTACTACTTGAGCCACATCTCCACTTCCAGCTTTTTGCTGGTTGATTGGAGATGAGAGTCTCATGGAATTTTTGAACCATGATCCTCAGATCTCAGCCTCCTGGGTAGCTAGTAATTACAGGTATGCGACACTGGCATCAGGCTAAAACAGAATAATTCCTTAGAAAGACTAAATCCAAATAAACACCAGGAAACCAGTACTTGATCGGGGTGGGATAGGACCCAGGGAAGGAGGGGGCAGATAAATAAAGAGAAGAAGGGGGTTAGAATGCAGTGGAAAAGGTCCTGTAGATCCTAAAATCATAAGAAAAGTGAGTGACGGGCTGGGTTGGGAGGGATGGGTGAGAATGTTGACAGGGGAGATATTGATTAAGACAATGTTGCATTTGTAAACTGCTTTGTCGAATGGCAACTCCTTTGGACAACTACTTAAAGATAATAAAAACAGAGAAGAAATTAAATGTTGATCATTTTAAATTATGGAGTTGAAAAAAAGACTATATCAACAGATCAGCAGTTCCAGAACAATTCTCACACATGTAATGTAAGGATTGCTGGCTACATGGTGATCGACTATGACAACCATCACTATAATTAACAGAGAAGAGCAGACAATGGGGAGAAAGGGAAATTTATGTAGCTGTCAATAAAAAGTATCCAGAACCAATGAGTTTGATTTTATCTGGGCTTGTGAGAGGACTTTGCCACCAACCCCTACACCAACCCCTACACTCCATGATCTGTCAGCAGGGATCTAATGGAGGTTATTCTGCCTCAGCCCATTGCTTCTTGATTTAATAGAACATCTATGATGGGTTTTTCCATCAACATCAGTTACTCCTCGAGGTACCTACCACGTGGCAGCACTAGGTGCTTGTCTCACTTAAACAACCCTGTACCTCCACTAGCAAGGCACTACCTGCTTGGTGAATTTTTCTAGATGAAGAAACTGAAGTCTGGAAAGGGTCATAACCCCACCTAACAAATGGCAGTACCGATACATTTTTGGATCTTCTTGAGCTCAGTTTGCACTTTTGCCTCCTGGAAATTTTATCTCTTTGAATGAATTCCAATTGTGAAATTGATTCTTATGGTTTTTTTTTTTTTTTTTGCCTACTGTAGCTTCAGCTTCTAGTCTCCTGAAATACCCTGGACTTTCTGAAAGAATCTGTGCTATTGTTGATGTCAAATAGCACCACAGTTTTAGAAGAAAAGCAGAAAGAAAGAAAAAAGAACAGAAACAGAAGATAGGAAAACAACATTTTGATGAAGCACTTTTTAAATGTTAATCTTTGATGGCAAAAATGCCACTTGTGTTATAAAAAGTGCTTTCGATGATAGTTATCACCCCATTAACAGAGTGTTATGCAAAGTTCACGGCGGAAGAGAGGTACAAGTAAGTTAGCCATCTTTTCTCAGTAGTCACACAGTGTGTGATTTTCACAGGAAATTTGTGGCGAGGTTCTTTGGGGACCTGTGTCATGATCACCCCTTTATAGAATGTTTCCTTTCCCACTTTATTCTACATTAATAATTCACTTTCCTTGGAACTCTGCCTGGTTACCTCAGCCTCAGCTGTGGTTGGCTTTCTGTCACTTAAATACTTAAAAGAGAATATTTGCACACAATTATTCCAGGAGATTTGATCACGCATTGCAGTCTGGACACATAGTCCTTGGAACCTGCAAAATCTTTGTTGTCTGTCTAAATATCTTTACAATATCTTTTAAAATTATAGCTGAAATCATACATGAGGATTTCTTTTATCATATATATATATATATTTTTGGGAATCATTCATAGAAAAGAAACAATAAGTATGTTTTATTGATAATACCAGGCTTAAACTCGTATTTAACAAGCAAGCCACATACTAGCACCATATCATGTATATTTTTATGTTCGTTGTTGGTCTGTGTGGGTATAGGATGTGTGACAATTATTTTTCTTATCCATACCATCTATGCCATGTAGAGTCTACAAAGTACGAATCAGCAAAAAAGCATGCCTCCCTTTTCCTCTTACGTCTTGGCAGTATGCAGAAAGTCTGCAACAAAAAGTGAGCTGAGGATACAATTTCAGTGACACTCACCATGACAGTTGAACCAAACTGCTTCTATGCTCAACTCCAGCAATCTGCAAGGCTTGTGATAAGTAGCACCTCCTGGCCAAGTCAATACAATGGTCAGATGCTACTTACAATCAGCACCTTACATAGTCATTTGTCTCTTTTGTCTGCTTTGCTACAATTTAAAATGCTGGGACTTTGTTAGCTAACACAATAGCTCAACAACCACAAATTAAACCACAGGATGGATTTTTTTTCCCCACAGAAGGCTTTTTTTTTTTGGTTCAGGGTAGCAGAGTAAAGAAACAGTTAACTTGAACTTGGCTTCGGACTCAGAATGTTTGCTTTCAAGATGAGGAAAAAGAACTTTCCTTTTAATACTGCATAATCACCCCATTGCTATTTTTAATACACCTTACTTTATAGAATAGCTGGGCCCTCATTTTTTTCAAGCTAAAGTTAAAAAAAATTAAAGGATTTATGATAATCCTGTGTAGATGCTTGTGGGTATTTCATTTTCCCTTTTTTTTTTTTTTGTTAGCCCTCTTCCCGAAGCTACTCAAGTGAGAAAGAAGAAAAAAAAAAAAGAGTCTCCACCCGATAAGCATCAATTCTTCCCGTACTGGGGAAGAGTTCGCCACTTTCTTGCCTATTTATTAGAAGTCACGTCTTCAGGCTTCTAAACCCCGCAGGAACCTTACCTTGCCCACATACTGATAATCCGACCCAGTGTATTCCTCCAGGAGGAAGAACTGATTCCACATCCAGCTCCTTTTCGAACGGTTCAGCTCATTTTTGCTGCTTCCGGAGAGCTCCAGGGCCCTTTTCTTCGCCGGAAGACCGCTAGTCCTCTTAGATAACGGAGCTGAGAAAGTTGGGTAGGGCTGTCCGACCCAAAACAGCAGCAAGAAGTAGCGGTAAGTTCTCATGCTGAATGGCTCACTCGGGAGTCTCTCTTCGCGTAGTGACTTCCCCTCTCCTTGAAATGCTTGTTTTCACTGCCCAAGATCCAGCCTCATTCCTCCTTTCTTCCCTAATGTTCTCGGCTTGGCTCTCAGAGGCTATCTGCAAAGAATAATAACATATCAAGCATTTTTAGAGGTGCTTAAAATTCAGTGTTAGAGCAAATAGGCTGGAAGAAGCGGACAGAAATTTGAATAACAAGACATCAACCAAAAAAAAAAAGTCAGCTATCAGTTTGGAAATGGGAGAAATGATCTTGTGGAGATAGATGCTGAAAGGAACGCACATGCCAAGTGCCAAAGTGCTGTTTTGCTCTCTTCTTTTCTATCACTTAAAAAACATCCTATTTTAAGGAAGAGCATTGCGCTAGGTCAACATGCCAGAATGGATTCTTTCACTCATTCTCTACTTCGGAATATGTGGGCTGAGAGCTGGTTAGAAGAAAGCAGTTTGTGTTTCGGATTCTATTTGCATATTTATCCTCATGAACAAGTCTAAAGCAAAGAATATCACAGACAATTTAAATCCAATTGAAAGCAGATCATGTTGCCGTTTTTTCTGGAATGCACTGAGCACCTGCGAGGTGCGGGCAGGAGAAGGCACATCCTAGCTTCTTCTGCAGCCTTGGCTAGAGATGGAAGAGCCTGGGTCAAATAAGGTTGGAAAAGACCTATAGCTTCTCTTCAGAAGGCAGATCTGCACGCTAAAGATGCTGAAGTGACACTTTGCGTGGATGGAAATGAGCCTATGTTTAACCCAGCATTTCCAAACAAACTTTACCCGCATTCTTTTTTTTTTCAACCTTATGAGATCAATCTACTAGGATCAGCAACCTACAGAGTTAGTGTTTGATTGGGCAGGGGTTGGGTCAGGATGAGGAGAATGATGACAGGGGTGACATTGCATACGAAGCATTATGCTTAGGAACTGATTTGTTGAATGGTACCTCCTGTGTATAATTACTTAAATAAAAAATTTGGGTACTGGTGGCTCATGCCTGGAATCCTAGCTGTTCAGGGGCTGAGATCTGAGGATCCTGGTTCAAAACCAGCCTAGGCAGGAAAATCCACGAGACTCTTATCCACAATTAGCCACCAGAAAACTGGAAGTGGAGGTGTGGTTCAGTAGTAGAGCACTAGTCAAGAGCTGAGGGACAGCTCCCAGGCTCCAAGTTCAAGCCCCATCACACACACACACACACACACACACACACACACACACACACACACACACACACAATTAAAGAAGAAATTCTACTCACATTTCTTTAGGATCCAGAGAGTTTATTTCTAACTTTCACTTGTAACACAAACCATAAGCATATATTTTAAATCTGGTCACCCAGGTTCTATGTAATTGACACATTAAACATTTAGGAGTATCTCAGCAATATCAACTGTTTAGATCTTCAAAAAGTCAGTGATTATATGTAGGTGTAATTATTTTTCATGACAAATATTAACTCCAAGAATATAAGTTATTAACTTAAAAATCCAGGAATCAGAGTCCAAGTTTACTAGCTTCCAAAGTTTAAGTTATATCTGCTTTTATACCCTTCCTAAATGTTGCTACATTTCTTAAAAAAAAACAAAAACAACCAAAATACATTTTGTATTCTATTTGAAATAGAAGTATTTTCTTGAATAAATTAACAAAAATAAAAAAAGACACTATGTTGAAAAAAGAACTTTACCATTTAGACGGGGGGGGGGGCTGGGGTGGGATGAGGGGGTGCTGTTGTAGAGGTGGGAGTAAGGGATGGTAGGGGAAAAACAAAGGAGAAGGTAACAATGCTTGATAGGAAATGTACTCCTGACCTTGTTAATCTAACTGTAACCCCTCTGTACAGTATTTTTACAATAAAAAACATATAAAAAGTGCTATAAACCATACAGTTGAAGAAACAAGTTTTGGATTAGCTAAAGCAAAGAATATCACAGACAAGTTTAGATTGCTTTAATTAGGTAATCAGTAATCTTTTTTTTCTCAATCAGAAAAGATTGGTTCACTTGCTTTCTGTTTTTCTACTATACAAATACATACGTGACCAGGAATGTTGTTTTTAACCCTAGCAATGAACACTTATAGTCATTTAATGTGTGCCTTGTTGAACTCTTTCTGTTGGAAGATAAGCGAAATATTTCCTTGTATTCCACGTCTAAAAACCTTGATGCCATTACTATGCATCTTCTTGACAGCAGTCAAGGGAAGTTGACGATTCCACAGGTGAGTAAATTACTACTGTGACAATTAGTCATCCTGGAACAGTGCCAGGCAACAGAATACTTGTCATTATTCGGTCTTGGCACAGGTGTGAGATAACTGGCCATCAATTAGGGAAGGGATGATTCCTCTCTCCTCAACGAGAGTGGATGGAGAAGCCTCAGAAGGCAGATGGAGAAAGCCCTCCACAGATACTTGTTCATGTTTAGAAACAGAGATGACACCGAGGTTGATCCAGGGGAAATTACATTTTTCTTCATTTTCCATATTTGCTATTGTTTACAAAGATGAATCCTGCAGTGAGACGCGGCGTGTTTGCGGCTGTGCTCCACGCGAGCCCCGTGGTGCCGGCAGGAGGAGGGTCTGTGGGCAAGGCAGGGTTGGTGTTCGCAAGGCTGTCTCCCAGAGGCCGTTTACAGAAAGATCCACCCCTGTGGGTGTTGTATGCAAACTCAACAAGCTATTGCCACTTGAATATTAAATATTAGCTCTTTCTTAATATCACAGATACCAAAATGTCAAGTATTTCACTTTTGCTTAGTTGGTAATGAGCTCTTAAAGTGATGCGAATTTAAGCACTGTTTCTAAGTATGTTGTAATGTGTGTGTGTGTGTGTGTGTGTGTGTGTGTGTGTGTGTTTGCCACAATCCAGTACTTCTTCTATCAATTTGAAGGAGTGAGGCCTTGTTAAAAACCTGAGTAACCAAATGACTGACCCACACATATATGACATGAGTTTCTTTTTTGTTTTTGAAGGGATAGGTTTTTCTATGTGATTCTTTTTAAAAAAATACATATTTTATTGTAAAAATACTGTACAAAGGGGTTACAGTTACATGAGCAAGGTCATGAGTACATTTCCTGTCAAGCATTGTTACCTCCTCCTTTGTTTGTCCCCTACCATACCTTCCCTTCTACCTCCACAACCACACTTCCCTCTTCCCCCCTTCCTAAATTATAAAGTTCATTTTTCAACATAGTGTCTTGTACATCTCTTTGTTACAATAAATAGGTCAACCTGTATCCCTATTTAAGCATTTTGGTTTTTCCTTCCCCGTCCCCAAGCTAGAGAAGTGTATATACAAGATGCAGGGCACCCACATCAGATACAGGACTTGTACAGTGGGGGAGGAGCATACAAAGAAACAAAAAAAATCACATGGTACTTTATAAAATACGTTAGGAACAATAGCAAGAAAGAAAAAAAAAACCACTTGTGTCCCTATCTTGGGGTTCATGTTGCTTAACATCATCTTATCTGGTCATATGTACATAGCTTTTGATCTTTTCTGCTTGTCCCAGACATATAAAAATCAAAACAAAACCTCTAGCTGAGCACTGGTGGTTCATATCTATAATTCTAGCTACCCAGGAGGTTGAAATCTGAATGACTATAGTTTGAAGCCAAACCAGGGAAAGAAGTCTTTGAGACTCCATTTCCAATGAGCTAGCAAAATGCTGAACTGGAGGAGTGGAAAAAAAGACAGACATAGAGAGCGCGAGAGAGAGACAGAGAGAGCGAGAGACAGACAGACAGAGACAGAAAATAGCAGAGAATGAGACAGACGGAGACAGGGAGACAGAGACAGGGAGACAGAGAACGAGATCCTCTAAACTGGGGGACAAAGAACTTATCAACTTATCAGTCTTATATTGAACATTTTGTAGTAGCGTTGACCGAACTCTGAGCCTACATTGCTTGTTAGGCTGATGGGGTACCACTGAGCGATGCCTCCAGCCCTGTTTTGCACTGATTATGTTAGGATAGTGTTTTGTTTCCCTCCTGGGTGAGCCTGAGCTGTGATCAACCCATTTTAGGCCTCTTGTCATCACTGGGACCACATGCATACCATTGAGTCCAGCTTCTTTTCATCGAAGAGTTTTGAGGATATTTCAAAAACTCTAGCTGGCCTTTTTTTTTTTTTTGGTCGGTCGTGGGGCTTGAACTCTGCGCCTGAGCACTGTCCCTCAGCTCTTCAGCTCAAGGCTAGCACTCTACCACTTAAGCCACAGCACCACGTCCAATTTTCTGGTGGTTCATTGGAGATAAGAGTATGGCGGACTTTTTTGCCTGGGCTGGCTTTGAACCGTGATCCTCAGATTTCAGCCTCCTGAGTAGCTAGGATTATAGGCATGAGCCACTGATGCCTGGCAATCCTCTTATTCTTTTTTTTATATAATTTTTTATTGTGAAAATACTGTACAGAGGGGTTACAATTACATGGGCAAGATAATGAGTACATTTCTTATCAAGCATTGTAGCCTCCTCCTTTGTTTCCCCTTCCAAATCCTCTTATTCTTATTTCTCCCATGTAGCCTTAGATGACAGGTGTATATGACTGTACTCAACTACGGATTGAAAGGAGTTTTGCGAACTTTTCTGCCTGGGCAGACCTTGAACCATGATCCTCCTGCTCTTGCCCTTCCAAGAAGCTAAGATTATTGATGGAAGCCACCTAGCTCCATTAATATTATTACTAGGAAGGACTGGTTAAGAGCAACATGGGAGTCAGATTGGCTGGGTTTAAATCTGGATTCTGCAACTTAGTCTCTATGTATTTGAGCAAGTTGCCTAATTTCACTCTACCCGAGTTTCCTCTTCTGCCAGTGGACATAATTATAATATCGACCTCACGGAATTGTGAAGATTAAATGATGTTTTTCATGTCAAAATACTTAGAATAGTGCCTGAGATGTAGAAAGGTATTGGGAAGCATTAGTGATTATTATTACTACTGTTTGTATTGCATGTGTACACTCCGTTATACACTGCAAACATCTGCAGAGAGAGCTGCGTTCCCTGTAGGCCTAATTTTTTTTAATTGTTCAGAAAGCATCTTCAAACAAGTCAAATTCTTTTAAAATTCAAGAACAGGAGCACTTCAAAATCAGAATGAATTCATCTGCTAATTGTTTTCTTTGTGTAGACTTCAATTGAGCATTTAACAGTAATAGTACGGAAATGAGAAGGTGAAGAAGCACCACTACTGACATGAGGAGAATGGGGCAAAGGAAAGTTCACCACAGGACCAACACATTCACTGAATATATGTATTTGTTTCCTCCTTCTGTCGAGATTTAAAATCATCTTCATTTTATTCTGGCGAAAGAAATCCTCTGAACTCACTTCAACTCAGGGTTCTGCCTTTGTATGAATAGCACTGGCAATGAACAGAAATGACACAATTCTCAAGTTATAACACGTAAGAATCAAATGTAATTAAAATGAATGTTATACGTAATTGAGCTTATACTTAATCTAAAAACATGAGGTGTGTAAAAGAAAAGAAAAGAACATTTTCCAAACATGCAAAATAAGCAAAACAACTACCAGCACCACCACAGTGAAACTGGGAATCAAGGTTTTGGGTGGTCATGAGTTCAAGGAAATGAAATGGCTCCGGAGCAGGCAGCTTTGAGATGTTGGTATAAAGGAGATGCGATTGGCAATTGGTCAGTAGCAATCAGGTGTTGGAAGTTCATTCTGCAGCCATCAGGAAGGACAGACAGGAAAGGGTGTTCATACACACTGAATTTGAAAGTGGCAGGCATGGCAATTCAATCAGGAAACAACCAGATTGGCCAATGGAAGGGGACAGAGGTAAAACAAAGTAATACTGTACCATTTTTGCTCCTTTGGCCCACCCTATTACTCCCTGTTGGCAGTAACTAAGCAAAACAGTTAGAAACATAAACAAGTCTATAATAAAGTTTAAGTTGAACTGCCTACTTACATCCTATACGGTTTTAGTGGAACTATGGTCTACTTCTGATTTTCATTTTGTTCAGAATCTGAGTTTTGAGGGAGAACTTTCTGTTTCTTACAGGCAATCACTTGTATGTTCTGAAACTTAATATGCAAAAATAATTGGTAACCAGGCAACAGCGGCCCTTGCCTATCATCCTAGCACAGTTTAAAGGAAGTTTGGGTAGGACAGGAAAGTCCATAAGACTCTCAACTTCCTTAAAAAAAAAAAAAAAGTGGAGCTATGGCTCAAGTGGTAGAGCGTCAGCCTTGAGCAAAAAAGCTAAGGGACACTCACACACACACACACACACACACACACACACACACACACACAGTAGTTGATAGTTTGAATAGAAGAATTTTTTTGTAGGTACTTTTTTTAGTGACACGTAGATGCCAATTAAAATGTTTCCAGGTTATCTAGCAAGGCCTCCATGATGTTAGTAATTGCTCACTGTGAGCATTTATTTGTTTGGCAGGCATCTATCTATCTATCTATCTATCTATCTATCTATCTATATATATTGTCACAGGAGGACTTGTTCAAGTCCAGGTTTCACTTATGTATGCCACTTAGGAAGATCCTAGGCCTCATTAATTCACGTTTTACAAATTTAGAATATATGACAATTAATGCAGAGGCGGGGTTGATGTTTTCCCTTGATTAGCAAAAGCTATTTCCCTAAACTATTGGGAAATAATAGTATAAAAGTACTCCCCAGGTTATATATAGAATGGGAAGACAAACTACAGTGCCATCAAATTCCCTAGAGTACTTCGGAATCACCATCATTCATAAATAATTAATATGTTAATTAGAACATTTCTCCATTGATTGAATCACCTTGCCAGTGATTTGTGTTTGATAACAGTTTGAATGACTCAACTGTATTATCTGCTTTGGAAATACTGCTTCTATGTCTCTATTTACAGACAAATAAGTAAATATTAGACATATTTGAAAGCAATATAATTAGGCTAAAGTTTTAAAATTGAGACGTAGTTTAATTTGTTTCTGTGTGTATACCATTCTTGATTAATTCTAATCAGGGCAACATTATCTAAGCTTACAAATTAAACCAGTCACATTTATCCTTCAATATGCACAGCCTTAACTCTGGCACTGAAGAGCCTTTAAAGTAAGCATTGAGAAATGTGATGTTGTTAATGTACTTTAACCACTGACCACAGTAAAAGAATATCTAAGCTCTTATGAAATTGTTCTTCAGATAAATGTTGTTGCAAATATACATGTGTATATGTACAATAGAATAATATTTGGCAAGATTCTACCACAGAAAATGTTTCTGTGAATAAATTTTACTTTTCAGTTATCCTAACCCATTTAATAAATTGTACTTATATATACGTTTTCAACTTATATGTATAAGTATTATGAGGATCCATTATGGTACATAATGTATCACATTATGTACCATAATGAATCCAGAAAATGTGGTGTATATACCCAATGGAAATCTATGCTTCCATCAGAAAGAATGACATGGACCCATTTGTAAGGAAATGTTAAGACTTGGAAAAAAATCATATTAAGTGAAGTGAGCCAGTCCCAAAGAAACATAGGTTCTGTGGTTTCCCTCATTTGTAAAAATTACTATATATCTAAGATAGTCCTAGCAGAGGATCACAACAGCTCCACAGCCATGTACATATGACTAGATAAAATGATGCTAATTTAAACGAGCTCCAAGGTATAGAAACAGAGGGGTTGTTTTGTTTCTGTTTTATAATGTACTGTGTGAAGTTATTTCTTTTTTCTTTCATGTTTTTCCCTTTGGTCTATCCCCTGTTGTCACTGTTCTTTATTTTGGTACCCTGTGACCAGTATATATATTTATCTGATTTGGGGAGGGGAAGGAGGATAACAAAATGGTGAGACAAAGGACAAAGGGTGAACCATGCACCACTGATACTCACAAGACACTATGTTGGAAATGAACTTTATAACTTGGTGGAGGAGCCTGGGGAAGGGGAACTGGAAGAAAATGAGGGAGGGGGTACTGATGTTCAACAAGCAACGTATTGTTACTTGTGTAACTGTAACCCATCTGTACCTCACCCTTCCAATACAATAACATTAAATGAAAAAGAGTTGGTGCACTTCCCCACATTGTACAACTACTAAAAAGAAACATCTGGCTTTGAAGGACTAATCATTACCCCTGACCTTATCTACTTCAACCTTGAACCTGAAATTCTCTAGTCCAGCTCTGGTTGTAACTTAAAATCTGGGATGTTAAAGAAACAGAATAGTTTATGAGGATGAATTAAACTAATGAAGTTAAGGGAAGCATGTCTTCCTACAAATAAACTCTAGAAATGTATGTGTTACTTGTCCTGAGAGAAAAGGATTCACGAGCCAATTACAATTGCTCAAGATCAATTTTCCCATCACCCACGAACCTCTGCTTTGAGGAGGTGACTACCTGCTGAGAATCAAAATATTTTTTATAGGACATGGTGGATCATCTACAAGTGATGACAGAGGATAGAACCAATTTAAAATGTTTGGTAGGGATTTCACATGAAGTCTTCATTTCTAAACCTCTATTTCATTTTTCTGTAAATGTCAAAGTCACTGTTGAGTAAAATTGGTTCCGTTTTGTGTGTGTAATGAACTCCACTGAAATGTGTCAAACAGCTTTGGCACCTCTCACCATGTAGCATTTCTCTTGTGCCAATGAATCATTATGGCAACAGCCATCAAATGATGCCCGATTTTTTTTGTAAATGTTTATATTTGTGGATAATATGCCAATCTGTTTGCAAGGCGATGCAGTTCCAGATGCAGCCATTTCAACAAGATTATACTCGTTCTCAAATCATATTCTGCACATTAGATTAATGAAGATAAAATCAAATGTGTTTCAGCACATAAAAGGAGGGTTTTATATATAGTTGAGGCTCACAAAATATTTGGGTTGGAGTACTTACATAGGATACAACAAATGCATTTGAATAAGATAAAGACAAAATTCTTGCTTTAAACAGAGGGCAAAGCCCCAACTGGGTTATTGAGATGATGGTTAGGCTATCTGGGTGAGACTCTCAGCCCTTCCAACAGTAGTTGAACAAATGACAGACTTCACTGCAGTTTTCTCTCTTTGGAGTGTCTACCTCATAGGATGTGATAGATGATAAAACAGAGATGACAGACGAACTGTGAGGCCAGCAACTGTACCACAGAAGCAGATGAGGGTGCAGGGAGTCATACTAAGGCCATGTTAGGCATTTTGCGCACTTTTATTTTTGTTTGTCATGTATTTTGTTGTTGTTGTTGTTTATGTTTAATAAACTTAAGGAGGGAGGGCCTGGGAAGGTGGCTCAGTGGTAAAGCACTTGCTTTGCATGCCTGAAGCCCTGGGTTCGATTCCTCAGCACCACATAAGCAAAAAGAAAAAAGCCGGAAGTGGCACTGTGGCTCAAGTGGTAGAGCACTAGCTTTGAGCTGAAGAGCTGAGGGACAGCACCCAGGCCCAGAGTTCAGGCCCATGACTGGACCCTCCCCTCCCCCAACAAAAGAAACTTAAGGAGTCTTTAACTCCCAAATTCTGCATGGGGAACCGAAAATCTCCCTCTCTCTCTCTTTCTCTCTCTCTCTCTGTCTCTCTGTCTCTCTGTCTCTGTCTCTGTCTCTCTTCTGTCTCCTTTAAACTGGTTATAATAAAATACACCCTCACTAAAAATTAAAAGCCCAAATAAACCATTTCTATTCTACCTTGAAATCTCAGAAGTTTTGTTGATGACTTTTACTTTTGGAGTTGGGAGTTGCTGCGTCCTAAAGGCAGGGCAGATAGGTACATTGGGGAGCAGGTAGCTCCTAAATGGCCACAGTTCATACTGTTTGTTATTGCATCCCCCCCCCCCAAAAAAAAAGGTTCAACTCTTCTTGGTCAGCTCACTTTCACCATCACTTGCCCTAGGTTCACGGCCATCGAGCTTTGATGCCTCTTGCCTGATTTCTGAGGCTTCTGGGCTTGTGAGTCCCACCTTTCTCGAAAAGATTCACTTGTGCAAACCAAGAAGAAACAGAAATATTTTAAACGTTGAATTAGCTATTGATGATATGAATTTTAAACACTTACTGTAGTAGTCAGTATGTTTAGGTTGCAGAAATGCATGGGAGACGGTTTCATATTATTCTCTGCTTCTAGGCATTGGGGCAGCTACATTAATTTTTATGGACACATAGCCATTTAACACAATGAAGCTGAAACAAGACTGGGAACGTCAAACTTACTAACCAATTAGCAGGGATGATTTCAAGATTTCAGTGAGTTTGCTTTTTTTTTTTTTTTAATGCTCGAAGGAAAGGCAGCCTGGGAGAATTTGTTGGGAGCTATGGCCAAGCAGAAGACAGGGCGTGTAAGTTCAAAATAGCTTTAACCTTATTCATTGCAAAAGGGGACATCTGGTTGGGTTTTCTTTGAGTGGTGAACTTGGCACATCTTAGGTGATTTTGGAAAGCTCATATTTATGTGAAGCATAATCAGAATTGGGGATGATTTATTTACTTTTGCTGATATGGTCTCCAAGTCTTTTCTATCATTTCTTCCCCTCCCCCCATTTTTTTTGGTAATGGAGCCTGAACTCAGTGCCTGGGCGCTGTCCCTGAGCACTTTTGCTCAAGGCTAGTGCTCTACCACTTTGAACCATGGCTCTACTTCCAGGTTTCTGGTGGTTAATTGTAGCTAAGAGCCTCATGGGGATTTAACTGCCCTGGCTGGCTTTGCACCAAGATCCTCAGAGCTCATTCTCTTGCATAGATAGTATTACAGGTGTGAGCCACCAGCACCTATCTCTTTTATCATCTTTTTAAAACTTTTGTCAGTGATGTCTCACTCACATAGTAATACTTGTTAACATTTGCTAGATTCTGACCCTGAAATTGCTCTGTGCTGGGCACTAGCCTAAATCCATATCTGTGAGGTGGATAATACTCTCAAATTCAGAGACACTGAAGCTTAGATAGGCACCATAACTTGTTCAAGGTCATAGTATGTTGGTAATGAAGCCAGAGGTCAATAGAGGTGAGTCTTCACTCTATCCATATGAAGGAGTTGTACATGGGTTAGGCTGCTACTGATAGACACTCAAAATAGCTGCAACTTCAGAACTGAGCTTTCATGAATTCCCTAAAATTAGCCCCAACACTGGTCTCCAAGAGGTAAAAAAAAGAAAAGAAAAGAAAATAGTCGTCACAAAGCTTACAGGCTAAACAAGAACAGCAAACATTTGTTCTGTGCCCAGTAATGGGATAAATGCTCTGCAAACATGGATGTCTTAACAGCAATCCTTTTACATGGAGGTTGTCTTTTTCTCCTTTGCTTTAGAGATGAGAATCAAGGCTGAGAGAGCCAGGATACTTTGCCCAAGGGTACAGAATGAGTGGCAGGAATTGGATAAAACCCCACTAATCTAGAGATTCCTCTTCAACTACAGCACCCATTATAGCCTTTGTATTTTGCTCATAGAAATGGAATCTAGGTTTTTATAGACTCTCCTTTCAGATGACATTTGAACCAATTTGTCATCAGGTTTCTAATTCCCAGCAGGCTTGCAGAGATGAGTCCAAGGAGAGCTGAAAGCTGGAGTTCTACCTTAGAGGAAGGAGGCACTGAGGCCCAGAGAGAGTGCCCACAGACAGGCAGAGGACTGGAGACAGAATGGAGCTGAGTCAGGAGCTGGCCTTGGGAGAGTGAGGAAGTCCTATGATCTTATACCAAGAACAGGGTCTGGAATATAGTAACGCTAGACCAACGCTCTTGAAGAAAGGGACTGCACAAATGAATGCATGAATGATTGAGTGTAAAAATGCTTAGATGAACGATGGCACTCATAATGACTGTAAAAGTGAGTATGTGAGGACTTCATAGAGCTTACCATGTTGCAAACGCAGCTTGTAAGAATAACCTTGAGTCATTAAGAAAAGATGTGAGGCTGGAGGCTGGTGGCTCAGGCCTGTGATCTTAGCTACTTAGGAGGTTGAGATCTGAGGATCACACTTCACAGACAGCTGGGGCAGGAAAGTGTTTGAGACTCTTATCTACAATTAACCACCAAAATGATGGAAGTAGAGCCTCAGCTCAAGTGGTAGAGCACTAGCTTAGAGCACAAAAGCTCAGGGACAGTGTCCATTGCTTGAGTTCAAGCCCCAGGTCTGGCACAGGGAGAAAAAAAGAAAGAAAGATGTGTGGAATAAATACTGGGAAGATTACTGTCAATAATTTTATTTCTCTGTGTCTCTGTGTCCGTGTCCCGACCCCTCCCTTCCTCTCCATCCTCTTCTCCTTTCCTCTCTTCTCTAGCTTTCTCTCCTTTCCTCCCTCTTTTATTATAGTCTTAGACAAGCCCTTCTACCTCTACCAAGCGTTTGTTTCTCAAGTATAAAATGAGGGTTGGCTCTGGAGACAGGACAGCTCTGTGGACAGAAGCCCAGTGGATCCAGTTTGTATATCAGAGTGTCAGCTTCAGTGCTGATGGCTAGTGACTTCAGATGACATGTTTCCACATCCTCAACTTTGAATTAAGAACCGTAAAGTATTGGGATTTCCATTCCTTCCAAACTCCAAAGAAATCAAATAATAGCAGGGTGTTAGACTGATGCCAAAGTATCATCGTTACTACATTTTTATTAAACAGTCGAGTGGGAAAGAGAGGTGGCTTGGGGTGAAAGCCAAGTGGAATTGTTAGGCAAATGCCGAATCAGGCAAGATCTCCAGAAGGAGAATAGGGATGCTGCTGTATTTTGCCTAAAAACAACAACAACAACAACAAACAACCACCCCTCCCCCCCAGCAACCAACTAAAAAGGCAGGCTGTTTTGCAGGCTCTAATTCTATTGTTCAAAGCCAGGAAGAATGACTTTCTGTTCCTACTGCTGGACAGCACAGGTATAAAACCTGAGGTTGGAAGAAAGTGATTGGGAGGAATCTGTCTTAATCTCCACTAATTAACCAAGATCATTAGACGCATCAGTGATCCTCAGAGCCAGTAAACTGCTTATTATTGACCAACATTTCTTATGTTTAAAGCTTTTCTTTTCAGGAAATATCACTGAAAGGGGAAAAAAGTAAATAATTGAAAGATGGAGAGTTTAAAAGTTCCCTAAAAATATCTTTCATTTCAGGTCAATCAATACATGACGGGCAGAATGATTTTCTTTTTCCATCTTGCCTCATTCTTCCCATTACCCACACATGCAGGCAGAACGGATAATGATCTAGATATTTTTCTGTGCTTCAGACACTTGCCTGTTAGCACTGAAAAGCAGCCATGGCTGTTCCCACCCAAAAAGAGAGCAGTATTTATAGAGGTGTAGGGAAAAAATAGTTGAAGCCGCACTTGCTATTTCAACCGCTTTGTTCATTCAATGCATTTTATGTAACACTTTATTTGCAGAGGATTCATAACCTAAATGAGGTGGATGTATCTCAGAATACCTTGGTGTAATAACTTGGAAGAAATGTAATATTTATAAATACTGTATAAGCACTTAAAGGGACACGGTACCATTTAAAGGTTTCTTCGTTAAGATGACCTAACGTAGAAGGGATCTGGTGAAGGTGGAGATTTCTTACTTAATTTGGGCTAATGTTAACTGACCCTCAGATTAGACTCACCTTAGACAAGAAGACAATGTGTTTGAATGGTATGCTGGGTGGTTGTATTGATTTCTATTGCCTTCATTTAAATACTTTAATTAGAACCCCTGTTTACTTGAGTCAAATTGTGCATAAACTATCATGCAAACATTTTAAAAGAGACTTTAATTATACTACTAAAGAAATGCCCTTGTTCAATGTTTACTAAACACTTGCCAGAACAAGTTAATTAATACTTGTTTAAATAAGTGAAAGGAGAAGAAGGGAAATAGAAAAAAAAATCATAGTCATCTTTTGTCAGGTTTGCCTGCAGTTGTCAAAGAAGTTCAGTTTCTAATTTAATGACTGCACTGTCTCATTGCACATGTATAATTATAAGCAACGGGACACCAGAACACAATGGAGGTCACTGGAAAGCTCCTTCCTTTTGAGAGTTGTTCCAAGTAATTTCTCCTTGTTGCTTGCTGTTCTATAGGGCTCCAATCAAGTGCTTTTCAATTTCCTTCATCCTTTATCCCATGGTGCACTAATATCAGAACGCTCAGATGTTATTTTTTTAATATGTCAGTAATGCGGCTTTTAATTATTTCAAACAACAGAAGACTGTATTTTCGTGCTGCAGCTGCGGTTTGAACTCAGGGCCTGTGCACTGTCCCTTAGTGTTTTCACCCATGGCTGGCACTATCACTTGAGTCGCTGCTCCACTTCTAGCCTTTTGCTGACTAATTGGAGATGAGAATCTCAGGGACTTTCTTGCCCAGGCTGGTTTTGGACTCTGATTTTCAGATCTTAACCTCCAGAGTAACTAGATGTGAGCATCTCATAATGTACATTAACAATGATAGATATTGGAAAACAGTTGATGAGCTACTAAAATCATTGTCACAGCAACTTTATAAAAAGTCAGACAAAAAATAAGTTTGAGACCTTTAGGAGAAGAAAATATGTGTTCCAATACTATCATTATTAAGAAAATTAATTACTTATGCAATGTTTATCTACCTTTTTGTCTTTTTAAAAAGAATAAACTATTTTTGAGACCTGTTTGTTAAGATATATTATGTTAAGATATATCTGAAGAGGATTTTAGTACTAGCAATTTAATTCTGAATTTAATAAAATCCTATATTAGTTTTGTTTTAGCTTGTTCCCAAATTGGAAAACTGGAGATTTCTCAAACCCGTAAGTTTGGCCAGCACCTGGGCAGGTCGAGCAAACCATTGACTTGAAATTCCCCTCCCACTGAGTTGACTTTAGTTTCTTTAAAGCGTTAGTTGACTTGTTCTAAACTTAAGTATCAAACAATACTATATGCTAAATGTCTGTGACCTTTAAGTTTTTATATATTAAAATATCTTCATTATGATGGATTTTTGTTTTTTGGCCATCCTGGGGCTTGAACTCAGGACCTGGGTACTGTCCTTGAACTTTTTGCTCATGGCTAGCACACTATCATTTGAGCCACAGTCTACTTCCATTGGATTCTTAGGGACTCTTCTGCTAAAGACAGCTTCAAACCCTGAGCCTCAGATCTCAGCCTTTAGAGTAGCCTTTTGAGTAGCCACTGGAGCCCGGCTAGGATGGCTTTCGAAGGTGAGGCCCACAGAAAGCTTTTAGGCCATGAATAAATTAGTGCCCTTATAAAAGAAATCTCAGAAAAATCTCTTAACCTCTTTTACCATGTCAGGACAAAGTAAAAAGATGGTTAATAAACCAAGAAGCTGGCTGGTCCTCACTAGACAGCAAATCTTCTGGAACTTTAACATTGAACTTCTAGCCTCCAAGCCCCTAAGAAATAATTTTTTGTTCTTTGTTACAGCAGTTGGAGTAGACTAGACATATGTAAAACACTGAGCACACTGCCACATAAGCAAGAAATAACATTATCCAGTACTGTTTTTGATATTGCTTACCAAAACTTGTGTGGAAATAGTGCATTTAGCAATCTATTGTCTGAGCCAGTTATATGGAATAAAGATGATGAAGATAAAATTTCACAAAAGGAAGCCTTCTTGATAAGCAGAACAAGAATTTGTATTATTTATTATCTAACTACCTGTGTATCTATCGATCCATCTATGTACATATGTATGTATGCATGTATGCATGCATACATGTATATATGTATCTACCTATCTACCTATCTTATCTATTCTTTTAAACAATCAAACTTTCTACCTAGAAAAATGTGTAATATGTGAGTAGTAATTAAACATGCCATTGACTTGCTCTTACTAATCTTAGCAGGCACAGGAAATAAACTTCCCTACTTTTTCCGTATAAAGTAACAACCTTAAGTGCCGGCATGTTTGCACACCTAGCAATTATGAAATGAGTTTCTCTGATATGAAAACAGAGCCAAGATATAATTTAGTCCTATAAACAAGTGTCAAAATCAGCTACAGCACCACTTGGAGCACCAGGATTATTATTTGATTAGCAATTATTTAATGGACTTTAATGCTGCTTTCAGTATTTTCCCACAACAGAGTAAAATGTATATTTTATTTTCTGATTAAACAACACACACACACACACACACACACACACACACACACACACACACACACACACACACACACACACACCCCATATACCTTAAAAGCATTTTTGAGAGTCAAGTGTTCCTGACATACTGAATTTAGATGTTATGGCTCTGACACTAATATAGAATCTCTTTTTGAAGACTATAACTAAAAACCAGGTATCCATGGTTATAAATACCTCATTTCACATTTTTCTTTAGCCACAGCAAAAAATTTCAATTAATTGAATCACAGCCAACCACAAATAATGCCAGGAGTGCAATACTTTGTGCCTCAGGTCATGGGCATCCATTAATTAAGATGCAGAGGATCAGCAGTGGAGCCTCCAATGCAGGGTTTTTGTTCCAGAAATATGAGTTCTTTTTGATTGTTTTGATGGATATGGACTAGCATATCTAGAAAATATAGCTTCAGCTATTTTGGAATGAGGAATCCAAACACAATCTTTATTGTGTTTGATCTGGGCATTAATGAATATTAAAAGCTTACTTCAGAATGTTCACATGTAATTTTAAAAGTTTGAGGTCATTTAGTTACACACGTCCACTTCATGGGTAGATTTCCGGGTGGATATACAAAAATTCTAACAATGTGGGAAGATGAAGCATCCATACATTTTATTCAATGGCTCTGTGAAGTTGTGATTCTGTTTCCTTGTCATTTCCATAAAACCAAACCAAACAAAACAAAACAGCAAGAAAGGTTCTTAGTACAATGAGTAAGTTGTGAAAACTCCAGTCCCTATTTCTAACTCTTAGAGTCTGGATTAAAAACTACTTGCCATGAATTAACAGGATAAGGAAATATTGCATCCTCTATTTTCTACATTTCCTCCTGACTTCAGATTTGACTTCTGAACTTGCCAAAGCAGAAAGAAGCAGGACAGGTTCCCCTTAGACCTAGTCTTCTCCCTATGATTTGGTTCCAGTGCATGCATGGTAGTGTGACCATGATGCTTGCCTTGAAAATGCTTTGGCTCTGCCGAATGAGTAATTTAGCAAAAACATCCATGAAGCTGAGACCGGGGGATCATGGTTCAAAGCCAGCCTGGGCAGTAAAGACCATGACACTCTTATCTACAATTAACCACCAGAAAATCTGAAGTGGTGCTGTGGTTCAAAGTAGTAGAACAGTAGCCTTGAGCAAAAGGGCTCAGGGACAGAACCCAGGCCCCAAGTTCAAGCCCCATGACCAACGGAAAAAGAAAAAAGAAAAAAAGGAAGCATCCAGGGCTTGGTTTCAAGGCAGGATGGAGCCTGGAAATAGTCTTTTTGACCCTGAACTGAGGTAAAAATAATAAATTCAGTACCACCCATGGTACTGGGAAAAACATGACCCTTTTGGGTTTCCAAGTGTCTGCTGTTTCTTCTAATTTTAGTTTGGCTCCTGAATAAGATGTGTTTGTTCTTCATCCTCCTTTGGAACACCCTAACTCTGCAACCCAGGGAAACAGGAGGTGTGGACTACACTCCTCCTGAAGTTTCTCCTAAATTACCTGCCACTGAACCAATTTTTTAAATTCTCCATCCCTCCTTCCCTCCCTTCCTTTCTTCCTTCTTTCCTTACTCCTTCCTTACCTCCTTCCCTTCTTCCTCCCCTCCTTCCTTCCCTCTTCTCTCCCTCCCTTTTCTTCATTTCTTCTTCCCTTTCTTTCTTTCTCTCCCCCCCCCCCTTTTAATAGGGTCTTGCCTTTTTGACTGGAATATTCTCAGATTGTGTTCCTCCTACCCATACCTCTCCTGTAATTGGGATTACAGGCACATAGCACTACACTAACTTGTGTACGCTGGGGAAGTCATTAACGTTTTCCCCTGACTGTCCACAAGCCACTGCTGAAATCTGGTCTCCGGAGAAGTTGGGATTACAGGGATAAACCGACCATACCCCAACCTATGTCTGTTTTTGGAAACCAATTCTGTATGCTGGACTCCAGAATGCATGGCCAGTCATTCTCTGGCAGTTAGACCCTAGTAAAGGTTCTGTTAAAACAATGCCAAGTATCATTTGACTGAGATTCAGTGCAGTCCTCCTTCACTGAGATTCATGTGGGAATAAGTGAGAGGCCCTGGAAGAGCTGCTCAGAGGCAATGTACTGAGAGTCACATGGATTCCCTAGAGACTGCTGGCCAGCTCTCGGAAGCATAGTCTCAGGCCCCACAGAGGGCCCACCCATCTCTGAAATCCCTAGGCATTTGCCCTTCATTAAGTATTTAGAACCTTGAAGGGTACTGAGGAAGCCAGAGAAGGTGGAAATTTAAGCTGAAATACAGATGTTACCAGGAGTTCTGATCTCTCATAGTACTTTTCCAAATGCAGCTTTGATTTCTGACTTGTTAGTTCTGACATTATGGAAACAATTTTTTGTTATGTCCACGTACTATTCTCCATAATCATGGTGACCACATTACTGGAAAAAATAAACTGTGCATACATGTACTCTGCGTATACTTTTTAGCTTCTCAAACTCCATTTCACCATCAAATCAGTTGGATGTAGTAGTGGAGTGACATGAAAGGAAAAATTGTGCTGGTGAATTGTTCTAAGGTCAAAGCCTGGACAATACCACTTGAGACTGCATCCTGGACAAAGGACAACTAATTGACAACTACAAAGTGTATCAGCTAAGAAAAATCAAAAAGGGAAGGAAAACAGATGGAAAGTGACTCTGCTTACCTCGTGCTTTGTAAAAGAATTATTTATTTAAAGTGATAGATAAAATACTACTCACTTTAGACTGGGAATGCAGCTCAATGGTACAGCATTTACTTAGTGTGAACAAGGTCCTGGGAACCTTTAGTGTACATTATGATGCTTTCATAGACATATGCATTCTAATTAATTACTACATGTATCACATCACATAAATACCATTTTGATATTTTATTCTTACAAAAATGCTTCATATTCATGATTTAAGAGAATAATTCAATGAATGCTCACTAAAGGAGTGGATGAAAGACTAGCCCAGATTGTCCTCAAACTTACAATTCTCCTGCCTCAGCTTCTTGAGTGCTGGGATTACAGGCATATGCCATCATGTCTGACATTAAGGTTTTAAAGATTTTTTTTGAAATGGTTAAAGCCATCAAATGCAAAATTTATATAGGACATTTAGAAGAAGTTTCTCCTAAATCATCTGTCACAGAACCAATGGAAATTATTTTTTCTGAGACAATCTACCATTTTCCATACTGTCTAGGTGATTCTGTAATATAATTCTCTCTCTCATATTTGATTGTGGGAGATTACTGGAATGTAGACATTTCCTCATGTTGCTTTATGGTGGTTGAGTTCAAACAAGCATAATTCTGAGAAAAAGATAAGTATGACTTGTTAGCCTCCAATTTATGATCTACCTATACAAGATTTAATGGTAGTGTTAACTTGAAATCTCAAGAATAATTACAGTCTAAAACAAGTCCTTAAAGTAAAGAGATGAAAAGACCCATATAAAGGAAAGGCTGTCATGAAATAGCAATTGCGCAAGCCAGGGACTTTCATCGTACTGAGTAAGTACTGTACTATGAAATTCCTTTTTAAATTAAGGTGTCTAGTAAGTTGGTTGAAAATAAAATATGTATGATTAGCTGGAAATACCTTGGCCCAGAATAGTTGCAAATGAGTGGGAAAAGGACAGAGAGATGTTTTTCTACCCAAGTCATTACCAGCTTTAGTTCACAGAAAAGTTATTTCAAATACTTGCTTTGAAAGTGTGCTTTGAGGTCTGCTTTTAATTTGAACAGTTAAATATCATATTCATGCCAATAAATCCTTTTTCTTGTTTTAATATCATTAGGAAGAAAGCTTTCTTGGCCAGAGTGAATAGTGTAATTGCTTAAAAGAAGAAATATATAACACACATTTTTAATAAAAGCATTTGAAACAATTTCTAGATTGGCTAGGCACCTTAGCTTATCTGATACAGGCTTTCAGTGCTTAAGACCAAATTACATTGAGTCATATGGAAAAAGAATCTCGAGAATAAGATTTTAGCAAATAAATAACCTCTCTTAGCTCTTTCTCTTTATGGTAGAGTCTTTTCTGCAGAGTAATTCTATGCAGAGTTCTTTATTTTGCTAATACAATTAGAGCAAACCACACTCTATGTAAGCCTGAAAATCTGTTATGAACAAGATAGGGGGACATCATAACATTTTGGCCATGCATTTGGTAACATCAGTACTTCTAAATTTTCCATGTCTTCAAATGTTTCTACCAACAGGAAAACATTTGTTTTTAGTTTAAAGCGAAGTGAAAAGTTTTTTTTTTTAAATAGACAGAATCACCATGTATTATAGCTTAACAGATTGTTGCCTGCATGCACGGTATTTCCCACTGTTCACAACTAAAAAGCAATGACACTTGCGCTCTATCTATTTGATGAGAGACGTAGTTGCAATTGCCCTGGGAGACACGGAGACACCTGCTACAGCATCCCTGGCTGTTTTTGTGTCGAAGACGATCCTCCTCAATCACCGTGAGGGGATGGAAGCACTTTGCCACAGACAGAAGCAGGTGGAATATTCCAGTGAAGAAATAGACTTTGGAATCAGCCAGATGAAAATGGAAATCTTTGACTTGTTTGTGTGACTTTGGATATGTTATTTAATCTTTTCAGATTGTATTTTTATTTTCCACCTGGAAACCTGGGATGACCATATTCCCATTTGCTCATGGGGAGACCAAACAAGGACATGTTTGGTCTGGCAAAGGAAACTGGTCTACAGCAGCTGTTATTTGGCCATTTATTTGAGGAATTGATGACTTCTGATCACTGATAGCTTTTGAGTTTATGGTACTTGGCTCATGCTTAAACTCTTCTGTGAAGATAGCTGAGTAAAGCCATTTAGAATGTCAGAAGGCAGAACATAAACTGTGAAACTTAGTCTCCAAGCTTATCTTGAACATCTGTGTATATATATTTTTTACATTCTCTTCAGCAAAAGAAATAAATTGTTTTACTTCTGAAATCATTTCTACCACTTGTATTTTCTTGCAATATGCAACTTAGTGTCACCTTCGTAGAATAGCCTCTTCTGGGACATGGAGAAAGACTAAGCCTTCCCATAAACATATTCTAGTACCACTGGCACTACAGCTCCCGTCCCGAGACCACCCCACTTCATCCCAGACTGAAACAGAGCCAGAAGAAGTTCTCTCTTCAGAACTCTCCTTGCTGACTGAGAACGGGAGTGCAATGCAATAGGGGTAGATGATGGAGAGGACAAATTACTATTCTTTTTTTTTTTTTGCAATAAAAGGAATTGAAGTCAGGTGCTCTACCACTTGAGTGATAGCTTCAACTTCATTTTGCCTTGGTTATTTTATTTTTTTGGTGCTGATCTTGGGATTTGAACTCAGAGCCTGGGTGTTGTCTCTGAGCTCTTTTTGCTTAAGGCTAGCTTTCTACCACTTGAGCCACAGCTCAAATCCTGGCTTTTTGGTGGTCAACTGGAGATAAGAGTCTTACAAACTTTTCCTCCCAGGCTGGCTTTGAACTGCAACCCTCAGATCTCAACCTCCTGAGTAGCTAGGATTCCAGGAGTAGGCCATGCGTGCCCAGCTTGCCTTGGTTATTTTTGAGGCAGGGTCTGGCTTTATACCTAGGCTGGCCTGGACTGTGAACCTGCTATTTGTGCTTCTCTATTTTACTGGAAATTGTAGGTTTGAGCTGCTGTGCCCAGTCATTAAGTGAGATAGTCTTGGGAACTTTTATGTCTAGGCTGGCCTTGAACTGAGATATACTGATCTCTGCCTACCAAGGAGCTAGAATTGCACACTTAAGCTATTACATCCAGTATGATTTCTTATTCTTTATTGAAAAGTTTAAGTAATAAATTAGATGATAAAACATATACCCCCTTTATGTTCTCTGCAGGTCCTTAATTTGGCATTCATTCCAGTAGACTTAGATTCAGGGGAGTTGGTTTAGAAACGTGCTGTATGCTCAGGAGAGGTTCAATATCATCTTAGCAGTCTTGGAAAAGTTGTAAAGTTGTGGTTGACTTTGTAGATTAAGTGAGAAGACAGTTACAAACAGGCTTTGGGGAGGCTGGCTGCATTAAGTGGGTTCTCTGCTAGGTTTAGGTAATGTTAAAAATAAAAAAAAATCCTTGACATAGGACCACAGTAGTTTGCCATCAGTTTGTCATCATTCTGCCATTCTGGTAAGTCGCACAACTCTCCAAGTTAAAATACCTCCCCTCCCCGCATTTCTTCCCCTGCTCATGGCAGCCCTCCTCATCCCCAGGAACTGGGGTGCATAGGTTGAGGAAACTGCAGAGGTAGAATGGTGTTTAACATTTCATCCTGGACAAAGCCTAGGAAAGGGCATGGGACAGAAGAGGAAAGAAAGGGCAGGGTGGGAGGAGTGAGGTAGAGAAGAAGGACGAGAGCCATGTTAGGCTAGGCATGGTGGCTCACGCCGTCATCCCAGCTACTCAGAACTCCGAGGTTAGATAACTTGTGATTCAAGGACAGCCTAGATAAAAAAGTTAGCAAGGTATCATCTCATCTCAGCCAGTAAGCTGGACCTGGTAGTACACACCTGTGACTCCAGGTACATGAAAGGCATATGTAGAAAGATTACTTTTCAAAGCTGGGCAAGATTCTATCTGAAAAATAACTGAAACCAAAAATGGCTGGAGGTTTAGCTCAAGCAGGAGAGCACCTGCTTAGCCAGTAGAAAGCCTTGTGTTCAAACTTCTGACTCCCTACCCCCTTCAAAAAAGGCAGGTACTACAATAGTCTATTCACTGTAACAGGAAATAGGATTGGAATCAAATGCCAAGTTATCTCCCACTGTTAAAATGTATTCAGTGAAAGTCATATTTATTTGTTTCTAGGGTCCAAGAGCTGGCTTTTTTTGGTTCCTAGCTGGGCTGCTTTCACTGAGCATGTGCGTGGGGGTAATCACACTTCTAAACGTGCCCCGGTGTGATTCCTTCCTTCTCAGTTGGGCCTGCCTTCCTGTCTGAAGTCTGCACCTGAGAAGGGATGTGCTTCTTTCTTGTCTTCCAGAGCCTAGCCCCAATCTAGTAGCTTTATTCTCTCTGCCATGTTGGTGATGAGCATTACTGAGGAGGGCTGGTGAAGTCACGGCACACTTGTTGAAGTTTTCTGGGCCTAGAAAATTACTTATGTGTATATTAACTGGCATATGATCAGAATAGACTTTTCTCATCTTGAAGGTATTCTGATGAGGTCACCAGCGGTCTCCTAACTCTGGGGAGTCTACTACATTTCACTCCTTTATCCTAATTATATATGATTCTCCTCAGCTTGGCCTGGGAGGACTCTGAAGAATCTCCGGTACTTCTGGCTTCTTTCTGCTGAGGCTGCATTTCTCCTTCAGACTGCTCTGTTATACAGAATCCAGAAATGACCCCCTGCCAGTTCTTCCCCGAGTGCTTTCTCTCTGGTACCTGGGGAACAGTTACAGGTCTGCTGGCTGACAAACCTACTCCCAGCTGTGTCACCTGGGTAAAGTTGGCCTCTCCCTCAGATCATCAGTCTCCAGGTTGCTTTCCCTTCCTCGCTTGCCAGTCCTCTCTGCAATTCCCACCTGCCCAAACACATCACACAGCTCCCCGGGTGGTCCCTGAGCCTTCCTTAATGATGAAGTCTCCCATAATTAGGTGGAGGATGTGAAGGGAGTAATGACTCTTAGAAAGCAAGGTGGAGACTTGGCACCCACCTAGTCTGCCAAAAGGAATTTCCTCATGACCTCTCAGCTCAGAGCCCTCACGCTGACCTTCTTTTATGTTCTTGATCTGCTGGGGCTGTGTTTAGTTCCACTTGTAAGTTCTGTACAAGATGAGAAGTGAACATAGACTCTTGTTCACTTTATCTCCAAAACTCAGCCGACACTGAGTGAGGAAGTCTTCATCTCTGTCCTATACAGATCTTGTTAGATTCTGTTAGAAAAGAAATATAATAACTAAACTCTTCATAATATATAACCCCAAAATACCCCATAAATACACCATGAAAGCTAAGTGACTGTCATGTTTTAAAACTTCTCTGGGTAGATAATTCAGCACTTACAGTGTGATATGACTCTAAATAACAAATTCTGCACAAAATGGCTCTGAAATTGTCATAAAAAGAAACAAACATTTAACAAACGTTAAAATGGTAGCAAATCCACACGCTGAACTTTCCCTTTTGAGGTAATATTGATGGGTTGGTGTCTAACCTGTAAGAAGGCAGACATTACCTGTGATAACTTTGTGTGGCACAGAGTGGAAAAATGCAGGGTAGCTTTCAAGATGACACGTAGCGGGCTCCCTGCTAGATCAGGAGCTATGTTTACCTCTGGGATCCAACAGGTCTTGATGCGCCTGGCAGACTCCTGGGGTCAGCCTGTGAAGCCTCTCTAAGCATGTGACACCTCGATACCTCCCTGGAGACACTTGGCCTCAGGAGAGGAAGCAGGCAAGCTTGAAGAAGGCATGGAGCTTCAGCCAGCACATGCAAAGAACAATTCTGAGCACAGCGTGATGCTGCCATTTGGATTTGCCTCTCTGGGGACTGAGGCGTGAGTCTGTCCTAGTGGGGAGGCTGACTGTAGGAAGAAACTACAGAAGCTATTTTCTCTAAAATGTTTGGAGACACTGAAGACTCAAATGGCCTGAATACCTGAAAAGTCCTTTTGCTCCCTGAGCTTGCCTTGCTTGCAAAAGCTAGTTGTTGTGACTGGTAAGGTCTGACAGTTTAATAACCCCAACCTGGATAGTCTTCTTTCAAGGGGTGCAAATTACCTTCATGTCCCTACCTCACCAAGCCTCCTTGGCCCTAAAATGTTATCTAGCTCCAGCCCTGACAGGCTCCCTCCACCGCCTCCTTATCACATGGAGTAGAGGAGAAGATGTCTACTTAGATCTAAAGAATTGCAAGATTTTGAGGGAATGCATTTGGAAAAAAAATGTTTTATGAGATAGGAAAAAAAGCACACTTGTAGATGGAGCAAATTACCCATTTCTGGGTAATTCTTCATTTTGTTGGCTTGGTGGATTGAATCGAAACTGGTCTTAGCAGTGGCTTATGTTGAATGAAGTCAAAAGGCCAGAGAGTTGGAGGTTTAAGATAGTAGGAGGAATCCAAAGACTTATCAGGAAAGGAAGGTGAAGAGCAAATACCTTTTGTGATTCTTCATCTACCTGGACTAGTTAGTCTTCTTTTCCCCACCCCTAGATCTCCTAGGCAATATTCTCTTTATTCTGCACTGAGAACACAAACTAGCTCCTTTGCATAGTGCTATAGCATTGTCCTCTGTGTGGCTGATGATGACCATGGTGAATGCTACTGCTGGAATAGGCTTCTTAGTTGCCATAATGACTCTGTGCAGCAGGACAGCATAGGCCAAATGCAGTGTGAGACCTCCAGAGGTCAGCTAGGTATGGCATCATAACAGATACCCCAACCAGAGGGAGCATCAAGGAGGAGCGACCCCCAGAAATCAGTGGTGGCGGATCATGTTTTATGGGTGGTTTATGAAGGTTCTCTTTGATGTGATGTGTAGCTCTGAAAAATTCTAGGTTTGTCAAGCAGAGTCATTTCATAGAGGCTAAGATACTAACCAAACAAGACTCAAGAGAGAATCAGCCATGGTGCCCATCCACAGGTGCATGGACAAAGAGAATATAGTATTCATACACTAACCAGTATTATTCATCCACAAAAATGAACTTCTGTCCTTACAGGAAAATGAATGAAACTGGAGGACATGATGTTGTGAGGTAAGCTGGACACCAAATGACAAATATCACATTTTCTCTCCTATGTGAAAACTAAGAAAAAAAACATAACCTAAAAGTAGAAGAGGACTTAGAGCCTAGAGAGAGTGTCAGGAATTGGAGAAGAGGATAGAAGGATGGATAGACATGATCCGTACATGATACGGGCATGTATGGAAATCTTACAGCGATGCCTAACATGAAAATAATGGTTCCTATTCCTACCACTGTTGATAAATAAAGAAGCAGTTATGTTTCCTCTGTCTTTCTGGCAATACACAGGGCCTTGTATCTTCTATGCAGGGGCTCTCGCCCCAGTCCTTACTTGTTTGTTGTATTTATAATTTACTATGTGATTTTTTTTGTTTCTTTTGTATGTTCTTCCCCCACGGTATAACCCCTGTTTTCACTGTTTTGATTCCAGTGCCCTGCATCTTGTATATACATTTTTCTAATTTGGGGAGGGGAAGGGAAAAAAACCAAAAAGCTTAAATAGGGATACAGGTTGATCCCTTGTAACAATGAGGTATACAAGACACTATGTTGAAAATGAACTTTACAACTTTGGGGGGGCAGTAGTGGAGGGGGGAAGTAGTTGGGGAGGTGGAGAAGGAAGGGATGGTAGGGGAAAAACAAAGGAAGAGGCAACAATGCTTAATAGGAAATGTACTCATGTTACTGTAACCCCTCTGTACAGAATTTTAACAATAAAATATGTATAAAAAGATTACTGCATAGCCAGAATGACAAGGTGTGTGCCACCATGCCCAATTGAGATTTAGTATTTTTAAAGTCAGACACTTTGAGATCAGACCCTTTGAGAATGGATCCCTTCCACAAGGGGCCTGTGGCTATTTACCAGGCTGAGGGTTTCCAAAGAAAGGGGAAAATCCTAAATCCCCATCACAGTTTTGATGGTGGCATATCCATTAGACTCTCACTTGGTTCACATGGGGGAGATAGTGTTGATGACAGGGTAATGGAAGAGAGATTTGCTGATGACCAGCAAAGATAGGCTAAGAGAAACCATGGCTTTTGATCTATCTCCTTTTGTATTTGCACCTTCTAGTTAGAATGACAAGACTGTGGAAAAGGAGGGGAAGGGAAGCCCTCTCTTCTCAACTCACATGGCTGGGGCTGAAGCCTAGCTGTGGCTAGGGAAGTGAAGGACTAATGTTGGAACTTCCAGCTGAACAGGATTGGACTGGACCATGAAAGTAACAAAGCAAGTTAAGGAATTTGTCTAAGATGTCATTAACGGAATAGGAAAGACAGTTTTAAGAGAGCATAAAAGAACGTAGCAATTGTAGGAAAAAAACCACCAAAAAAAGTAAATACAAGCATTTTAGGCTGTTCAACTCTGTTAACACACGGAGAATGACAATATTGTTACATACTCCTTTCATCTGCTTTTCACTCTGTGTTGCCAGATAAGCGCAGAGAATAATTGGAATGAATCCTGGCTTTATGTTTTCTAATTGTGGGAAAAATGAATTCATATTACCAAGTAAAAATTACTATGTCTTCCTTGCAGTTGATGTTCTGAGAAGAGCAAGGTATTTTTCTTTTTTTTAACAAAAAGTGAGGGGTGGCACTCGATGAAGCTGCTATTCATGAGGTACCAATGTCATTATTTAGCACCGTGTTTTCTCTTCCAAGACTGACCTAGCTGATCTGTCTTCAATACCGGCAAGGTTAAGGTGATTCTGAGTGGTGGTAGAAATGTTCTCTCACTGCGTGAATGAATGCTTCTTCTAGGGTACAGCTGCTTCCTCTTCTTTCCCCCACAATAGGGAAAGAAAGATATAAAGTTGACACTTTACAAAGTATGTATGGAACTCTAGTTCCATAGTCTCTTTAAGAAATAAGAAATTCACCATGGTCAAATAAATTATGTAAGTCTACATTTAATCTGTATTAAAAAGGGAATGGATTTTTTAAAATTAAGTTACAGGTCTTCTCAGAACCTTTAATATGCTAAAGTGTATGGCAGATCTCAGAACTGTAATACAGAGAACAGACCTTCACAGACTCGTAAATTCATGGATCTTCTTTTTACCCCAGATTGTCTTGGAGGATTGAGCCTATACTTTGAGACCTGCTGGTCTAATTCATTCCCCCTTTGGCAGAAAAAAATTCATAGGTAATGAATTGGTATGAATAAAAAGAGGGAGACAGTGAAATCCTATTCATTTATCTAAAAGACTGTTTGAAGAATTGTCTGTGTTACAATTATGTGCCTTTTTTTTTTTTTTTTACCTCCCCTGGGCTAGAGAGAGAATCCAGACCATCCCTTGATAAAGTAAGTCTGAAGAAACTAGAAGTATGTTTTATCCAGCACCAAAGAGCTGTGAATTCCCCTGTGACTCTTCTAATATATAGTCTTGGTGCAAGTGAGTTTAAAAAAGAATAGCATGTCTTTGCCTGGTCAGTTCTCTACTTTTCATTGTATGTACCACCTTTAAACTGCCCATTTGGGAAAGGGACTTAGTGCTTACATGTCATGGATTTGTGATAAGCAGGCTACACCCTAATTATTGCTTTTTATTAACCATTCATTTATAAACAAGTGTGCCTATGTTCTTTTGGGAATGATTTTTTTCCATTTCACGTCTTTGTCTCCATGTTTTCTGATGAGCTAAGATTTTCTTTTTCAAAGCTGCTGAGCATAAATGGGGATATAATCTCTCACTGAAATTGTATGGAGTAGAAATATAGATTTGGTAATAATATGAAATTTCCAAGCAATAACGAAACCTCCTCTCATTGTTGGTACAAATCAGTCTGACCTTGGAGCCAAGAAATTTATTTTCCATTTCTTCAGTGTTCCTAGTAAGTTCCATGGCCCTTGGCAAATTTCTTAACTTCTGTAGGCCCTAGTTTCTTCAACTATAAAATGAGGGGGCTGGAAGATGAGCTCCTCTAGGGACCTTTCAAGCTATAAAATTCTATGACTCTAATAGTATTTCTTCTGAAGTTTCCACATTTAGCTGATTTCAATATGTATCTATCACTGTGCAGCCCTGCAGAGCCATGGTTATGATTTCCGGAACCACACATCCATGGACAGTGAAATAGATGACCTAACTGGCAATCTTACCCCTCATTATCTTAGAAAGGATGGATGGACATTGTTCTTCCAGCTGTCAGTCATTGCATCTGGGCATTTGACTACTTACATGTGCAATTATCCTCCCCCCCCTTAAATCTATATAGAGAAATAAATGATCCCAAACCCAGTCTAGCTTTTAACTTTTGAATCGCCAACAATGCAGTTAAGAACAGGAACGAGCCTGTATGCACATACATTGAGAGGAGAGGAGAAGAAGCTGGACGTTCAACACTGTGGCCCTTAACTATTTGTGTTGTGTCTATTAAAAACTTGGGATGTTACTGGTTTGAATTGAGATAATTGTGAAATATACATCTTATTTTGAAGACTTGAAATAAAAAGAAAAGCGACATATCTCAGTAAAGAAAAGTTGATTGTGTTATGAAGTATTTTGGATATAATAGGTTAAATAAAACATATTGCTGAAATTGATATTGTTTCTTTTTACTTTTTGTACCAGTACAAGAGCTTGAACTCAGGACTGCACTCTCTTATTCAGCATTCTGTTGCTCTTCCACTTGAACTACACCTCTACTTTCAGTTTACTGCTGATGAATTGGAAATTAAAGTCTCAGGAACTTTTCTGACCAGGTTGACTTTGAATTGAAAGCCTTAGATCTCAGTTTCTTGTAGTAGCTAGCATTACAGGCATGAACCATGAACCATTGGTACCTGGCAATTTCTTTAAAAAATATGGTTACTGGAAAAAATGTACATGATATGTATGACTCATTGTATTAAGGAATTTTGTACTTCTAAGGAAAGTAAGATGTTTTAGGTATTAACATTGGATTCTAATTTATTCCCACTGAGACATGAATAAATGTAAGCTTAAAATGTTTAAGTATGCTCTGTTTCAAATTTTTTGTTTTTTACACACACACATATATGTATATAAGGAAAGAAGAAAATTACAGAAATATTTTTGTTTGTTATTGATGCATATAGTATATATATAGTATATATAATATAGTATATATAAATTATATAATACAAATATATTTATATAATATACATTTTACTATATATTCATATATAAATTGTATATAAATTATATATTCATATATAGTATATAAATTATATATATTATGTGATAAATATATTATATAATTTTATATTTATGCATTTATTATAACACAAGTAAATGGAAACCTTTATGTGGTTCCTTTGAGAACTTTAAGGGCATTTTTAGAACTTTTTAGGCTTTAAAAATTATGTCTATTTTTTACCTCCTAATGTATGATTTTCATTCTTTTAAATCCATATATAATTCTTTCATTATCTTCTTTTTTTAAAAAATGATATTTTTCCAGTCCTGTGGCTTGAACTCAGAGCCTTGGCGCTGACCCTGAGCCTCTTTGTGCTCAAGGCTAGCACTGTACCACTTGAGCCACAGCACCACTTCAAGCTTTTTCGGAGTAGGTTATTGGAGATAAGAGTTTCATTTGTATGTCCCTCCCCCCAGTATAACCCTTTTTTTCACTGTATTTGATGTGGTATAATTTATGAAGGGGAAGGGAATAAACAAATTGTTTAAATAGGGTTACAGGTGGACCCATTGCAACAATGAGATGTACAAGACGTTATGTCGAAAAACGAACTTTACAGCTTTAGGGGGGTACTGTGAGGGGGGATATGGGAAGAGATGGGAAGGAGAAACAAAGGAGGAGGCTACAATGCTTTATAAGAAATGTACTCATTTCCTTGCTCATGTAATTGTAACCCCTCTGTATGGTATTTTCACAATTTAAAAAAAAAAAAAAAGAGTTTCATGGACTTTTTTGACCAGTCTGGCATCGAACTGTGATCCTTAGAACTCAGCCTTCTAAGTAGCTGGGGTTACAGATGTGAGCCACTAGAGCTCTTTATTGCTCTGATTGTAGTAATTGTTTTGAACAGCAGTAAAAACAAAAGAAAAAGAGAGAAGGAATTTAGAGAGACAGTTCTTTGTGTCTACTTTCAAGGTCATGCTGAACTGACAGAGCTTGACTTGGGTTGGTGCAAAGTCAAACAGCTTTGGGGTGAGAGAGCATGGAAAAAGTGGGAGCAAAGGATGCTCTCCTGCATGGTCTTTCTTTCTTTGAAAAAGCACATTGCAATGGGAACATTTCAGTGATTAGTCAGAAAGTACAGGCATTATTCCCACACTGCAATATTCCCATTTGCCTGTTTTTCAGAGTAAAAAATATACATTGAAATTTGACTAAATTATCAAGGACCCACCATCTGACTGTTGTATCCCATACTAAAAATAACCTCAATTGTAAAGTTTAGAATAATGTAAAAAATCATTTTTTTACTTATTGAAAAATTAAAACACAGGATTCCAGGACAATGAGAGGTTTAGATAGTTTTCCCTTCAAATATTCATTCAGTGGGAAAAAAATCCAAAGAAGAGAAAGAAATGAACATCTATTGAGCATCTTCTACATATCAGTTATTCTAGCAGGGGATTAAACATCTTTGGGCTGGGCTGGGTGCTGGTGACTCACACCTGCAATCCTAGCTACTCAGAAGGCTGAGAGGTGAGGATCGCAGCTCAAAGCCAGCCAGGCAGGAAAGTCTGTGAGCCTCTTATCCCCAATAACTACTCAGAAAAAGCCAAAAGTGGTGCTGTGGCCCAAATGGTAGAGTGCTAGCCTTGAGCAAAAACCCCAGGACCAGGAAAAAAAATCTTTGGGCTATTGCAACCCTTGTACCTATTATGATCATTACTGATGTAACAACAACAACAACAACAATGAAACACAAAAAACAAGACTCAGGGTTTCTAAGAAGTTTAGTACCTGGTCCCCAGTGACACCTGGAGCAATATAGGGGTCAGAAGTGAATTCAGAATCATTAATCCTGCACTGCTTTATTGCTACTCCTGCTTATTGTTCCTGAAAAAAAAACCAACCATGAAAGGAAGAACAGAGCATGGCAAAGAAATATGACACAAAGAAATATCAGGGGGAGGGAGGTCAAGTCCATTTTCTTATTCTGTATCAAAAACTGAAAAGACAAGCTGGGGGCCGGTGGCTCACGCCTGTAATCCTAGCAATTCAGGAGGCTGAGATCTGAGGATCAAGGTTCAAAGCCTGCCTGGGCAAGGAAAGCTCGTGAGACTTATCTCCAATAAATCACCAGAAGTGGCACCATGGCTCAAGTGGTAGAGCACTAGCCTTGAGCTGAAGAGCTCAGGGATAGCGCCCAGGTGAAGAGTTCAAGCCCCACAACTGACAAAAAAAAACAAACCAAAACAAAACAAATAAACAACACCCCCTTCCCAATGAAACCTGAAGCAACAATTTGTAATTATATTAATTACTCAGGGGCCAATCTAAAACAAAATGTTGAGTTCAGGATTGGAGATGAATGACATGGGGAGACCTGGTTTCATAACGATTTGTGAGGAATAAACCCACTGATAGAAGATGAAGTCTGGAATCTCTGCCTCCAGTCTGTCCCTGAGGGGAGACATGTAAAGTTTGATCTCTTTGGACAATAAGTGAATATAGCTCATGGATAATATGGTTCAGAGTGTCATGTTGTCTAGGAATGTGATAAGGGTAGGAATGATGTAATGTGGTTTGCACCACATTTGCTGTGACATCTCCATCCATTTGGGGATGCAGGCATGTTCAAGTGGTATTACATCCTTGAAGATCTACTGAGACCTCCTTTAGGCTTTGTGATAAACATGGATCCTAAACTCAGTACCTGATTCATTCTTTCCAAACAATTTATCCCTGATGTCTATTTATTAAATTAAATATTACTTCTTGTGCTTACCTATTTTGTTCAGCTATACCTTAAATTTCTCTCTGGAGCAAAGAGATTTAAATAAACTAGGTTCAATCATTCTTAAATATACTCCCTTGCTGTAAAGTAATTTTTCCACACGATCAAAAATGTAAGATGGTTAAATAGCAACACATTCTTAAGTGTGCAAATCTACATGGGTTTCTTCTGAGATGAGATACATTTTGTCTTTGCCATCTTATCAGTATGATTCCACATACTCCCCAAGCATGAGGAATCACATTGCATAAGGCCATAACAATGATGAAGGACAGTTAGAGGAGAGAAGGTGCACTGGGACCCGCTTTTCCATTCAGATGTTGGGCACAAATATTGACTTTAAGTCCCTGTACGAGGGAACAGATTTTCAAATTCTGCTGAGTAAAACAGATTCATAGAAAGCACACTCAAGTTCAGATGGAGGGCAAAATGACACTGGGAGATTGGGGCCCTTCTGAGCATAGCCTTGTAGGATTCCAGGGAATTAAAAGCAACAGTGCTATCCAAATGAGTTGGAGAGAGACTAACGGTTTTTGCAGCAGGACAGAGCCTGTGCAATGCTGGCTGCCGGAGTTGGCCCTATGGCTGCCTCTGGCCCTATGGCTGCCTCTGGGGAGGGTTGTGTATCTGAGAACTAGAAATTTGCCTCCCCTTTCTCTGCTTCACATCTCCTACATTCACGTATTGTGTTCTCGTCACTTCTTAATTAGGGGAGTATGTTATGACACTTCAATAGGTCATTATAAACCACCACTGAAATAAAGTCGAGTGATTGGCTTTTGTGAAAGACACCTTGATTGAGGTGGTTCTTAGTAAATGAAAAAGTACAACAAAGATAATTGGTGTGAGTACTATCATTATTTAGCAAGGTCTTTAGATATCTCCCATTAATTTCCCCGTGATTCAACAAAATTACTTACATTTAGTCGACTGAATCTAGGATCTAAAAAAAAAATCATTTGCCAAACTATAAAATTGCTAGTTATACCAAAACCATTAATAAAACTTTACACCTCAGAGTACATTGTTATATATCTGCTGACATTTGACTCTTAGTCATAAATCTGACAAATGTTTTCTATAGTTCAAAGAATGAATGGCAAAAAAATAAATTCCTAGCAATTAGGAGCAAATGAAAATGCAAATATGATTCACAGTAGTACAAAGAATAGGTATAAATTAATACAAATAAAGTTAATGTTTCAAACTTCCCACCATTTTTTCTTATGAAAGGAATACAAAAACTAAAAACAGTTATATCATACTAAATTTAAATTCTATAATCTTCTCGATTAATTTTGTATTGTTTCTCATATGTGTTACAGTATATTCAGTTTTTGACCTTTTGTTTTGAGTTTAATAGCCAGAAAATACATTTGTAAATGAGTTTGTCTTTCATTTGCTCCCTGAAAACAAGAAATTATTCATTTAGTTTTCATTGCTATAATAAATTACTCATTTGGGGCTTGTTTCTCTAAAATGAAGGGTTTATGCAGTCAGTCATGCATAAAATTTGATATTTTCCCCCACTTAGTTTGGTTGCTGCTTGCAGAGAGAGACTGAATGAATAGTTAGTTTCCACTGTCAGTATGGATGACTAGAGACAGGAGAGTAGGAGGAAGACAGAAAATGAAATAGAGGGAAAGTGTAAGTGTATGCTGATGGTGGGCTGCAATGGGACTGAAGACTCTGAAATGAAACCTCCAGGCAATATTCCCTTACAAATATATAAGCCTTTCACATCACAGAACTCCAGACTGAACAAGTGGAAAGTTTTAAAAACTGGGCCTTGAAACAATAGCCTACAAAGAAAAAAATATGAAAGATCACTGTATTGAAAATATTGTACCACCTTATAGAAAGAAACTCTATAGCAGTATGAAGATGGACTGAATGGCTAACTAGAAAATTAGCTATAATACTTCCACTCTATGGTCCCGACTAATTTGTGGTATTTGGTGACTGAGCATCTCAGAGTAGAAGGTAGAAACAATCAATCTGTCAAAGGTATTGGTAACAGGGTAGCAACTGTGATGTGATGCTGGGGAGGGAGGCCTTCAAGCCAAACTCCTGTGGATAATGGTGTGCTTACATACAGGATGTTTTTGAGTTAGTTAGAGAAAGAAAACAAAATTTTAAGAGGCTCCTTGATGAAGAATATATATGAAAATCCAAGACACACACATTTCTGTATGCATGTCTGCAATGTGGGTTAGTCATCATTATAATAATAGAGGCCTCAGAACAAAGGCCCAGATCTGAGCATGGAAATTGAGCTATCTTTAAAAACTCTAGGGATGGGGCTGGGAAGGTGGCTCAGTGGTAGATTGCTTGCCTTGCATGCATGAGGTCCTGGGTTCGATTCCTCAGCACCACATAAGCAGAAAAAGCTGGAAGTGGTGCTATGGCTCAAGTGGTAGAGCGCTAGCCTTCAGCTGAAGAGCACAGGGACAGCGCCCAGGCCCTGAATTCAAGCCCCATGACCGAAAACAAAACCAAACCAAACCTCTGAAATGATCCTTACTAAACTGGGTAAAGTGTACTATATAAAATATAATACAACTTAAAGATATTACTTAAAGATAATAAAAAATAAAATATGATAATGAAAGACTTGAAACAATGCTTTAAATAGAAAAGCAATATGGAAAAGGATTTTTGAGATTTTTGGCTTTCACCACCATTTTCCATTTATTCCAAAGTTATCAGAATTGAAAACTTAATAATTCAATCATTCAACTGAGAATGGTCTTCTGCATTCCTACCATGTCTTAGACACAAATTTTCACCCAGCGTTTACACTGTAGTAGAGGAGACAGATGATTAACAAGTGAGTGATAGGAATGTCATATGTATTTGGGTCCTTGATAAGGCCTAAGAAAACAAAATGGACCAAGGAAAGGGAAATAGAATGGGAGAGAGTGAGGTGGTGAGTATTTTATACATGGTTAAGGAGGACTTTCCTGTGAAGATAATAACCAAGATCATGACAATCAGTCAGTCATGGGACAAAGTCGGAGAAGTGTATGGCAAAGGAAACAGCAAGAGATTTAGCCACATAGGAAATTTTCTTCCAGTGGACTTAGTAGATGAAGGCTAGAGTAACTGAAGTAGATTATAAAGTAAGACTACTTTCAAAAAAATTACTAGGGCTGGGAATATGGCTCAGTGGTAGAGTGCTTGCCTATTCAGTAGTCATACAAAGAGATTACAGTTTCTTAAGTCATGAGTATAATGCATCTTGATCCATGTCACCTCTTCCCTCCTCTCCCATTTTTTTCCCCAACTCTTAATTATGAAGAATAACGATAAGTAAAAACAAGAAGTGGGGTGAGCCATTCGTCGGCTAAGATGTTTGTAAATTACACTCCTCTTACAGATTTTTTCACTCTGAGTGATCATTTTTGTGTAACATATGTTCCATATAACACACACTCTCTCCATAGATCTATTTCTGCATGCCTGGGTTTTATGTAGGTGTGTGTACAGTTGAGTATGCAGATGTTTGTACAGACACTTGCTCTTACTGCATAGTACGAAGTAGCATGGCATAGTGGGTCTTGGAATGCTGGGGTTTGCATTGTGGCTCTGCTGTGTTCCAGCTCTGTGGTCTCTGAAAGGTTATTTGTCACCTGTGTGTCTCAGCTGTGTCCTCTGTGCACTTGGGAATATAAAGTACCCCTTGAATAATGATGTGAAGATTCGAAGAGCTAATGTATGGAAAGTTCTTAGAACAGTGTGGCACAGACCATAACCATTATGAAAGTGTCAATTTTGTAATTTCTTCAACAAATAGCATTTTGTCCAAATGAAGCAAATATATTGTGACTATCCATTTTAATTTACATCCCCACAAGCAAAACCAATCATCAAAAAGCTTGAGTGATATTTTTATTAGCCATTCATATTCACTTTCTTGGAAAGTGGGTTTGAATTTTGGTTTTACTTTGGGATATTTGTAGCTCAAAGTGGAAAGCTTAAAGCAGAAAGTTCCGAGCTTAGATAGATATTTCTGCGTTGGATAGAGCCTGTAGCCCCTAAACCCCACATTTTTAAAGTAAAAGGTGCATTAAGTATAGATCCATTTGAGGGGGCTCCAAGATCTCTCAGAAACCCTGGTTTTATAGTCTATCCAGCCCTAACACAGGCATCTAGGCATTGCTTGGGTTACATAAACTGTTAGAGAAAAATGAACATTGCGCCAAATAAAAGTTTGAAAACAAATACAGAGTAATAAAATTGGTAATTATTGTACTGTTTTCCAGTTATGTATTTAGTTGAGGGGAACACGCTTTTTTGAGAACTTCCAACAGCTCAGTTAGAAGCTTGGATATTAGCATAAAGTGAAGTATTTATGGGAGCTTAATACTATTTAAGACTCATTTTCCCTTGCCTTAAGACAAGAAGTCAAATTAACCATTTCTAATTAAAGAGTTGGAAACTAAGTAGTAGAAGACCAGAAGCAAAAGCTAAATGATAATGCCCACGTTGTGAAGTGTGAAAAAGTCATTAGACTTAGAGGTCAAGTAGGGAGAGTTATAAAAGAATCTCCTTAGACCCAGAGAAACAAATCAGAGTGATTTAAAGAAGAGACATAGTTATGGTAGACATATTATATTCCTTCTGAAATAAATGTTGGTCCTTTAAAACCCGAGTTCTAAAACTGAAGGTGGTAAATGTCCCTTTGTCTCTCTGTTAGTGGCTGAGCTACAAAGGGAACTCACAATATATTTACAGCGAGCTGAAACTGCTTTCAATATTTCATGGGCATTGTGGTCTACCAAATAACCATCTGTGAAAGATACCAAAGGAGGGATGACATTTCCACTGGTCAATCACAGTCTGGAAATCCCAGTCCACTTTCATCCTGTCTTTATTTCCATACCATCATGAAGATGCACAATGATTTGATTAGAAGATCAGTTTTATGCCCATATTTTAATTTTAACTTCATCATGAGTGATCTGTTAAAAAGTGTTTGAACATTTGGCCCCCAAATCATTATAGGCTAAGACGTCTGAAGAAGACGTGGAGAGTGACATTGAGAACAAAAGGAAAATACTATATTCAAACATACTTTCAACAAATGAGAACTATAGTTGAAATACCAATCATGTAATAAGATGAAAATTAAAAAGAGCATATTGTGCTTCTTGTGTGCTTTTAAAAAAAGTTTAGTTTATTAAATTTTAAAGCTTGTTCATCTTAACATGGCTTTAAGCATTTTGCACCGATTAATGTTAATCTTTTCATTCATAGTTGATAGCATCTCCTACAATTGTTTGTTTATTAATTAATGTTTAATATTTTTACTTGGATAGGACATTGTATTTTTATGTTTCTTTTGTATGCATCTCCAGTTTTTCTCCAGAACTATTTTGATTTTAACTGAACTAAGTGGATTTGTTGTCTAGTTGAGAATCCAGTCAGAATTAACCTGCAGACAGTTTTATAATCACAGGTTGTATATTTAATATATCATTGCTATTTTTCCCCCCGAGAGGATTATTTCTTTTTGCTTTGTGGTTTTTCCTCTTCATTTAAAAAATTACCACATGGTCTTAAACACTTCCAGTTGTTTTCTTAAAGATGAAACAGAAAGATATGCACATAAAGGAAGCCAAATGCTTTCAGTTCTCTGCTAAAATCGTTTTAATTGAAATAAGTCTGCCTCAGAGAGACAAAGGATACATTTCACTTGTATGTAGAAGTTATAGCTGAACTAGAAATCTATATGTGAACATGTATAGGTTCATATACATATGTATACAAGCACATTACCTAAAGGACAATATATACAGAGGAAAATTCCAGTGGTGTTACTTACTTTGCACAAAGAACTGAGAGTTTATCAAAATAAATACCAGGAAGTTAGAACATGTGTTGGGGGAGAGCAGCCATGAAGTCATAACAATCAATGCAGTCATAATAATCAATGTGCATGTGTGAAATGGAACTAGACAAAGGGTGGGGATGGAAGAGATGGGGGAGAATGATCAAGATCACTGTACTCACCTGTACTCATGTTGACTTGAAACCCCTTTGTACAGCTACGTAAGGATTAACACATGTAAAATAACAGTCAAGGCAACTAAAACAATAAAGTGCAAATGCATTCTCATGATATTGAACATAAAGAGTTTAACAATACCCTGGTGAGTGAATGACAATGAGTCAGGCTTCTTTTGTCTTTGCTTTCATCCTTTCTTTAAAAAAAATTTAATCTTTAATTTTAATTTTTTAAATTTTAAAAAATTTCTCTGTCCACGATGGCCACACCAACAAGCCAGTGTGCAGTCTGTTATACCATCAGCCTTTTATGGAATTGGAGCACTCATCAACTGGACAGAGAGGACTTTCCTTCCGTATGTGTTGATCGTTTAGACGCTAAACAACATCCTGAATGAGAACTTAGAACAGCAGAAAGCCTCGGGCTTCTTATCTACTGCTTCTGAATTGGGACTTCAGGGCTCTTTTTGTGCCAAAGAAAAAGGAAATTTTCTTCATTTGGGGAATTCTGTGATGAGTAGGATCATTGCTATCTTGACATTGTTGTGAAGACCAGCCACAGTGGCAGAGGAAATAACAGAAGCCAATTAAACACCAATGCAGTGTTCAAAGGATATGGAAGATAGAATTTAATTAGGAAGCAGATGACACTACTCAATCTTAATTGTCATGACAGGATCCAACTCATTGGCCTGTTAATCACCAGCCAGGAGAATGGATAACAGAGAGCTTTACATCAGTCACCAAGGGCAAACAACCTCAGGCCATCATTACCTTGCTTCTTAGTAATCCCAGTTAGGACCACTGTATTCTGCAGCTTTAAGTACTGAAAAATGTTTATTCAGTTACAAAAAGTGAAGATGAAATGATTTTCTCTTTGTCACAATTATTTCTTTCACCAAGAAATCTTTTAAGTGAGATTCTAGCATTTGTTCCATATTTCCAGTTATAATAACCACACTTACTGGTCTGGCCAATAATATCAGGGGAAGTAGAGACCTATAAAAGCTTTCAAACTGGCACAGGTGAATAGAGGCGTAACAGGCAAGCTGCCTTAGAACTTGTTACAAATGCCTCACATTTCCAGAGAACAAGTATTTTCCTGAGACCACAGTTCCCTATCTCTTTTTTCTTTTCTTCTCCCTCCCTCCCTCCTTCCCTCCTTCCTTCCTTCCTTCCTTCCTTCCTTCCTTCCTTCTTCCTTTCCTTCACGTGTTTTGCTTTTCTGAAAATTTCCAAAAGATAATGGGCAGCAAGTTCCAAGTTCCATTTCCTAGACACCAATCTAGTTTGGTCAAACAGTTATATTTCTAGCTGGTGTGGTGCATAAAAATGACTAACAAGAGGTCTGGAAGGTGACAGAAAAACATAGGGGTTGGAGTTAAAATAGTTGGTTTACAGTTATTACATTTCTCCTTTTCCTTTCATCATTAAGCCGCTTTATCTTGATTACACTCAATTTTTGGAATATGGGTGGAGCTCAGGGACTGTGGTATAGAGTATAAGGCAGGGCAGCTGGTAACCTTGGAAATGCCAGTAAATTGATAGTTCATATTACATGACATTGGAGCTGTACCTCAGAACAATTAACGTTTACTGCATAACTACTAAGGACCTGTCATTATGATAGGTGGTTCTGTATTTTTTTAATGCACTTGGGGAGAGGTATTATTTTCTGCACATTTCAGGAGAGAAAATAAGCATGTAGAGATTAAATAATACCTCTAAAAATCATATAACTTTGTTATTGGCAAAGCTGCAGTGTCAAGACAGACGTGTCTGGCCTTGGTAACATTTTTTTTCCAGTCTTCAAAATTTGGAATGAAAAGCAGTGCAGCATCAGATTCACCTACTGAACCTTGACCTCACCGACCTATGGCAGGCAGAATAATGATCTCTCAAATATGTATACATCTCCAGAATCGGCCAAAGGGACTCTGTGGATATGATTAGGGATCTTGAGCTAGGAGATTATCCTGGATCAACTGGTAGGTGCCTGTAATCACAAGGGTCCTTGTGCTCAGAGAAGGAAGGTCAGAGAAAGAGATAGGATGATGATGGGCCAGGTCCAGGAAAAAATAAAAGAGGGTTCTAACAGATTTTAACACTGCTGGCTTTGAAGATGGGCCAAAAGTCCATAAGCCACACAGCGCAGGTGACCACTTGAAGATAAAGGAAGTGAGGAAGTAGATTCACCTGCAGGACCATCAGCATATTGGCAGGTTGATTTTTTAGTCCTGGGAGACTTCTGCTCTCTAACTCTGTAAAGGGAATATGCTTGTATTGTGTTAGTCCATAAGTTGGTGGCAATATATTCGAAGCAACTAACCCTCCTTCTTCATCTATTCTGGGCTAATGAACCTTGGTTGATTTATATGTAGAGTGGATGAGGCAGAGTCCCCTTACACAGGAGAAGGGCAGGGAATGTGGAGTTAGGCATGGGAATAGACAGAGCATGTCCTAGAAGTGCACTGAGATGGAGTCATTCTTGTTTATTTAGAGAACTACGCTTTGGTTTGGAGGTCACAGAGATATAAATACTGGAAGACCTTGACTGAAACTGGTGTGGAATGTGTAGCAGTTGCTTCAAAAACCTGAAGTGTTTGCCTCTGACCCTCCTCATTGCTAGGTGGAGATCTATGTTCTAGCACCCTGGGAAGGACTTAGGAAATATTTCTGTTCCAGGACACAAAGAAGTAACTCTTAAAAGCTATAAAACACACATGCCTAAACATACGTACTCATTTATTAATTTTATCCCCATATTTCTATACTAATAAATAGTGTATGGTAGTGAGCAAAAAGTATAAATTAAGAATATACATAATTACAATAATCATAGAGGTTGAATAACTTATCTAAAATTCTTGGGACCAGAAATGTTTTGTATTATTTTCTCTGTAGCTATTTATTTTTTCCTATTTTAAAATTTATATATATATATATATATATATATATATGTGTGTGTGTGTGTGTGTGTATGTGTGTGTGTGTGTGTGTGTGTGTATAAAATCTTTAAGTGGTTACACAGTGGGTTTACCTTTCAATCTGTCAGTTTGTGAGTACACAATGCATCTTGACCAATATCACCTGGTTTACTCTGTGTGTGTGTGTGTGTCTGTGTATGTGTAGGTGTGTGCTGTGTATTACACACACCCTGAAGATGATTTTAAATAATATTTTAAGTAACATTGTCTACAAAATATTTACAGTGTAGAATTTTCCACTAGTATTTTTTCCGTTTTGAATTTTCAACTATTATGGAATTCAGCTTTTCAAACCAGAGATGCTCAGTGTCTACCAAACTACCAGTCTATACTTACCAATCACAGTAGATAGTTTCCACATCTACCGCCGAGGGGTACCCTAGAGCTCGAAGAGAATGAAGGAAGACGTAATGACATGGTGGGGGTGGGGGTGCTCTACTGTCCTTTCCTTATTTTGCCTAAAAAATCTCAGGAAAGGGGCTGAATGAGATAGTGTGCAATCTACTAGGTAGAGGGATCTGTGTACTTGGAAATTCTTTGTTGCTGTGGATGATTCTGTTGGCAGTGGGGCTGGCTGAACCTGAGACCTGTTACATGTATGTCCAATCTCAGGGAGCACTGTTTTAGGAGGGGAGGATCTGCACCTGAAGTCCAAGGCTGTTCTGGAAGAAGTAAGCTGCTTAACTAGGAGCAGCTTCCAAGCTTATTTATTTATTTTTATTTTATGGCTATTGTAGAGGTGATATACAGATGGGTTACTGTTTCACAAGTCAGGTAAAGAGTACTACATTTCTTTTTGGACAATGCCACCCCTTCCCTCGCTCTCTCCCAGTTTTTCCATCCCATCCCCACCCACAAGTTGTATAGTTCATTTTCAACATAGTGTCCAGTGAGCACTGCTGCTACATTTGTTCACAAGTCTGAACAACCTGGTCCGTTACTTAGGAAAGTCATGAGATCACGTTTCTTCCCAGTTGATTCTAAAATGCTCCAAAATCCTTAATTAGTTTCACAGAGTGATTTGATGGCTTAATAATGAGCATTGTGGGATTTCACTGTCTCCTCTTTCTTCTTCAAAGGCCTACTTTTTCCACAACATACATATTTGTGGTCCCAAACAATTTCTGAAAAATCAAAGATAATGAACTTGGGTACTTAAGATGTAAAAACCTTTCATTCAAAGGCAGGAAGAGTCAACTGCTTTCCTTCAGCTGATAGGAAGGAGGTGGGTAAGGGGTAGGAAGATGTAAAAAGGTACTAGAAGCTGGACCACTGTGTTCTGGCACTAGACAGTGCCCACCTTAGTTTGTGAACATGCTCAAGTCACACAACCTCTCTGTGCCTGGATTTCCTCTTGAGAAAGCAGCAGATTAGAAAAAATGATCATTCATATCCCATCTTGAGTAGAGGCTTTGTTTTTGTACACTGTCATGAGATACTGGGGTTTGTTTTTCTGTGGAATGAGAACATTTCTTCTTAAATTCTCCTATAAATGGGCTACTCAATTAAATCTAAGCTAACAAAAAAGAAAGAGAAAAAGAGAAAAAGAAAGCCGAAAAGTGTTTGTCTTTATTTCAAGAAAAGCCCTATTTTAGTGCCGTGAAGAATTTGAGCAGAAGTGGGACTGTCTCTACATTTCTCTTGCTAATTATATCTGGGGTATGTTGAACAGACTCTGCTTTGGATGAGAATCCTGGTTTTATCTACTTATTAGCTGTGCAATTTTAGGAAAGTTATTTAATGCCTGTACGCCTCAGGTTCCTCATCCAGGATCTGGGGGAAATAGTACCTCCCACGCAGCCTTCCTGCCAGCATTTGCATATGGAGCCTGAGTGGTCAGCTTATTCTGAGTATGGACTGTCCTGCAGTGTCTTTGGCAATTATTATAATGCCATCAAGCCCAAGGGATACACAACTTACAGCCTCCGAGGTTCTGAGGAGAGCCCAGCTCTAGGCTTGTATGCAGTCTCTTTTATAAACACAAAGCCCAGAGTCATTCATGCACCAAGCAGAGCAGTTAGAACCAAAATCAAGCCATATCAAGGCATGATACTCAAAAACCTTCCGCTGGACAATATTTCACAAGGTTTCACAATTGCCGCATTATTGACTTTGGGGCCAGATTCTTTGTTTTGGAGGCCCTTCCGGGCATTGTATGGCATTCTCCAGAGTGCTTGAATTCAATCCACTGTAAGCCAGTGGCACTTCCCTGCTGTAATGGCACCAAGTTCCTATTGCAGATATTGCCGAACGTTCACAGGAAGAGGGAAAACCTTTCCTCCAAATGAGATGCACTCTCTTAAAATTATGTCTTAGACAATACAGAGGTGCTAGTGATGCTACCTAGTGGTGGAACACTAGCTTGTTTAATTAGCACGTGTGAAATTGTGGGTTTGCTCCCCAACACTGCAAAAATCAGAACCCAAAGCAAAACCAACTCAAGAAAACCCCAGAATGCATTGAACTACACTGCAATGCTGTACCATTGCGTGTTATAATGGTAAAGGCCAGAAATGATCATGAGAGCAGGTAAAATATTCTCTGGAAACTCGCCTGTTATCTCCAGCGTTCCATGTGACTTTATGTAATTGACTTAACATCCTCCCATCTTTAAATTAGATGAGACAATGCCATGCTATCGGGCCCCAGTGTCATTAAGTGAATGATGACAATGATTCTTTTGTCATTGGTTATCACTGCTGTCACCACCACCACCATCATTATCCTCGCTTGTAGATCCTTTTCTTTGTGGTAGGGCAGTATTCATTAATAATACATTTTAGCTTTCCAAAAGATAACTGTTTGGGTAAAAACATTTGTTACTTCTTTACAGGATTTTAATCTCCAGTCTTTCCAATGAGGGGATCATGTAAAGATTCATTCTCCTTTCTTCGACTCAGTCACTCATTAGTAATGATTCTGTTGGACAGAGTTAAATATGCGTTTCATCCTGCGGTGCCCACAGCGAGCCCAATGCAACACAAACCACCAAACTCAAAATGTACTGTTAATGGAAACCAACAAAAGACAAATCATCTCCCAGCACACTAATTAGTTTTTTAAGAATTAAATCACCAGGAGCTGCACATTCTACAAATAATTACCAAAAAAAGAATAAAATAAGAATCTCATTAAACTAGTTAAACAAAGTACTGGATTTATAAAACCCCTAAGTTCCACATTAGAGAGCACAAGTATGTTTCCCAGAAGGAGGGATAATGTTACCCATCTTCCGTTTTTCTGAAATCCTAATTTTATTAGCAGCAATGTAATTAATTTTGGTGACAACAAATTCTTCAAGGAGAAATAAATACTAAGCCGCAGCAACAAGAACAAAGCAGTTAAAGAAAAGGAGATGAAAATATATCCAGCAAGTCTTAAGAGCAAGTTTTATCTTCCACTATGAAACTATGTCCTTAAAATCTGGCTTATTTTCCAAAGTGTTTCTAAATAGATCTCAACTTAAAAGGTAAAGGATTTATTAATGAGGTTACAGAGAAAGGCACTTGGGAAAAGAAAAGGGAAGGGATTTGGGGACTTTTCATTTTTCTTTCTTTGGATATTCCAAGACTATAGGTTGGACAGTAGATGGCTGAGTTGAAAATTCTCTGTGTATGTGTGTGGTGTGTATATGTGTGTGTCTGTATGTGTCTATATATGTGTGCATATACATGTATGCGTTGTGTGTGTGAGGGGGGAAGTTAGCCATGATAATGTACAAAATATAAAATAGCAGATGGATGAGTTTATATTAGATTTATTTAATTTTAATTTTGCTATTTGTATTTTATGGATCAAGGCCATGTGCACTTAGACAAATTTTGACTCAGCTTATAAAGTCATTATTAACTATTTTCTACCTTAAGCACATCTCTTACCTTCTCTGAATTTCAATTTTCTCATCTGTATAATGAGTCTACGTATGTAAATATACAACATTTACATCTTATAAATATTGAGCAATTTAAGTGGGATAAAGTATACTAAAGACTTAGCATAGATCTTGGGACCCAGGAGGTGATTCCGATTGTACTGATATTTGAATCATCAAAAGGAAGCACTTTCATGTTAAGCTCAATTTAATATATTCTTTCAGAAAGTTTTTTTAATTAAAAACTTTCTGTAGCATTATCCCAGGCAAAATAAAAATGCATAAAGTTTGATGTGTGTGACAAATAGAAAAATAAGAGACTTAACATACTTATATCTAACTCATTCTCTGTGATTTATATGCAAGGCTAACTTTTATATCTGTATCAATCACTTTTACAAGATGGCAGGATTACATTCTTAGAGTAAGGAGAAATTGGTACTGAAGAATGTTCACTTGATTGTCAGAGCTTGGCCATTGTATATCATGTGTGAAGAGCTATATATTTCTGGTATTAACTTCCCTAGAGGTAGTGAATATTTCTATCTCCAACAAAGTTAAGTTACTTTCAAGATTTATTTCTCTTATAGGAGTTTTATAAAAAAAAATCTGGTTTGGGAAGTCTTTCCTATTTTTAAAAATATAGTGGAATAAAGTTTTTTAAAAAAAGGTTGGTAGGTAAAGAAAAGGCAAACTAAGATAAACAAAAAGTTTACTGAGATAAAGTATCCTTAATGGTTTAATATAAAGTTTCCAATTAATTCAAATAAAATTAGCAGCTTTTTCTTCCTTCCTTCCTTCTTCTCTCTCTTTCTGGGGATGTACTAGGGTTTGAACTCAGAGCATTGTGCTCACTAAATAGTACTGTACAGCCCTTTTAGCTGTGGACATTTTTGAGATAGGGATCTCACTTTTTGCCCAGTCAGTCTGGACTATGGTGCTCTTATTTTTACTTTGTGCCACTGCTGGAATGGCAGATGTCTACCACCATATCTGCTGAGGTGGGGCTTCATCAACCTTTTTTTTCCCTCTAAGTTGGCCTAGAACCATGGCCTTTTGATCTCAGGCTCTCTAGTAACAAGAATGACAAGAATGCCAGGTTGATGCCTATTTTTAACAGACAAAAGAGCTGAAGTTTAAAGGATGCAAGGAACTATCAGTCCTCAGAGCCAATGAGTACTGTTGTCAAATTGGAATTTTAAGTTTCATATATAATTCCCTGCCACACAATGTCTTTTTTCTGTCTTTCTTGTAATCTTCCTCCCCAAACTCAAACAGCATTTACACTGAGGGATTGAGTCATGTTCCTTCAATCCATTAATTCATGTCTTTAGAGGGGTGGGGTATATATTATCTTATGATGATGCATAATTCAAGAAAAAACGAACTCAGGTGCAAGATGGAATGATGTCATCCAATCAAGTGCATGGAGTCCCCGTGTTCTATCATGGCTTTCTGATTCTTTCTAATTTCTCTCATGAGTCATCCATGTTTGGTGACAGTCTTCCTTTAGGTGTTATAGTGAATAAAACATTGGCTAAAGGTTAGTGAAAAAAATACTCAAAGGTTAAAAACAGGCCTTCATTAATACGACAAATTTTCTAAAAATTTCACAAATTATTGCTCACTTAGTTCCAATATTCTATGGCTTGGCGCATTAATGCATTAACTCTTTGAGGCTAGAATTAAAGTTGATTCCAGGTGATTTAAATGCATGGAGTTGAGTATAAAACCAATGAAAAGCTGACTTTGGCTTGTAAAACCAGTATGTTTGGTAAGTAAGGAAAAACAACAACTATTGATCCATATATTGAATTGAAAGTGTTCACTTTTTAAAGGGCTCTAGCAGTGAGCTCTGGTGTTTGACCAGTAAGCAAGGAGTGTCTGGAGCAGAGTGAGTTGCACAGTTGACAAAGGACTTCATCACCATGCAGCTGGACTGAACTGGCATAATGAACAAATGGGACATTTATTAAATCAAGAGATGCACGACAGACTACATGGTTTCCATTTAAATGCCTCCTCCTGTTCACCGAGTGTCCAGGATAACGGTGAGAATTCAGGCAAAATAGCATAATATCTTAGTCCAAAGCTAAAGGAAAGAAAAATCTAGAAAATGTTATGGAGGAGGCCCCATGGAAAAAGATCCTGTCAGCTCTTAAAATGGATCAAGTACTTGCTTGCTTTCCATTCTTACCCATGCTGCTCTCTTCTGAGTTTCCCTACCTGTTCTCCATCTTCCACATACATTTCTCTGTTGGATTCCTTGTGTTTTCATCCTTCAAGATGGGGGATAAAATATCATCTTTCACATTTTCATTGGAGACTATTCCTCTAAGTCAGCTTCGATTGTTATATTCCCAGGTCCATCCTCTCGTGGCACACATGGTTTTAAAATAACATACTCACTGACAATAATTTGTCCTTTCTTTCTAGATGCTATGTCTATTTTATTACCCAATGTGTACTTACTGTCTACCTCAGACCCTGGTACTTAGCAGTAGCTCTTCATCAAATGAATGCACAGATAAGGAAACACGTGAAGGAGTAGAGACTGTGACCTTCCTCACTCATATCTTCTACATGAGTTCTTGAGAACACTATGGAGCAATCTGAGATTCAAGGAAAATGGCATAATATCTTATGAAGTTAGAAGATTCTAAACATCTTTTCAATGGATTTATCATACTACTAGAGTTCATTTTATTTCATTTTACTACATTAAAAAAACCCTCCATAATACCTTGCTGTGATTTTGGCCATCTGGACAATATCTCATTCATTCAAATAGAAACCTGTGAACAGGTAGAACCCTTGAAAGCAGCCTCACACACGGAGATGCTAAGATTTGAGGATTTTGTTCACTGTTGTAGTACAATGGTTTGCACTCAGAGCCTCAGATATGCTAGGCAAACACTCTACCACTATTTGGTAGTGTGCAAAGGAAATAATGAAGGTCTGATTTAAGCAGAGATTATTAGCCTAAACTATGCAAAGAAGAGACTGGAGGCAATTTTAGTATAAATCTGAGCTTGCTTCATATAAGACTTATAATACTATAGTAATATGTGGAAATTGAGGATTAATGAAACTTTTTTACATATTATTTTAATGAGACTTCTACTTGATTGTCTGAACTATTGATAGAGAATCACCTCAGTTCTGGGCCTTGACCCACAGTGAATAGGAAGCCACTTGAATTTTAACAAGCATACTTTTCTACATTTTAAAATTCATTTATTTAGTGATTATATTCTGAATACTTCCTATGTGTCAGACATTGTTCAAGATGTTGGGGACTCAATAGGAACCAGGTTCTCGCTCTCTCTCAGAACATCAATCTGTTGCAGATGAACAGACAATGCATGAGTAAGCAAATGAACACAAGTTATTTCAGGATGAGACTGTGTATAGTGGAGCCTACAGGGAACCGCTGTGGGTGGACTCAGGAATGATGTGAAGCATGGGTTCTGTGCTGACCCTGTGAAGGTAATTCCACAGACAAGGAACAGCAAGAGCAAAGGGTTGTGGGGAGACACTTTGGAATGTTGATCTGTAATGCAGGTATCTCTAATCAGAGACCAGATCATAAATATGGAATGACTTCATAAATAAATAAATATCTATAGTGAATTTATGGATATATAATAAATTTGTAAATGTGTAAATTATGTAAATAAATACACACATAAGGGAAGGAGCAAAGAGAAGAAAAGGGGGGATTTTGAGGAATTGCTTTACACAAAAATGCAGGCCTGTAATCCCAGGACTGTGAAGGCTGAGGCAGGAGAACCACATGCTCAAGGCTAGTTGGGACTACATAGTGAGAGCAATGAGACAGTAGTGACACCTCATCTGGAAATAATCTGAAGGGGTAGGCAAGGAAGACAGAAGGTCAGAGAATTGCTATATCTAAAGTCCAAAGGTTGATCACTGGCAGAATTTCTTTCTGCTGGCTTGCATGTATGCTTGCACATGTGTGTATTGTGTCTTTGTTCTTTTTACAATTGGTTGGATGAGTCTCACTCATCTTGTGGAAGGTAATTGTGGTTTACTCAAAATTCACAGATTTTAATATTAATCTCATTCAAAAATCACCACCATGGAGACATTCAGAATAGAGTTTGTCCACATCTCTGGGCAACTGTCCTCCCTGGGTTGATACATAAAATAAACCAGTAGGTCTAGGAAAGAAGAAGCGGTGCAGGAAAGAAAAGGATTGGTAGCCATGAGAGCAGCATAATGCCATGGGAACCAGGGACATTGCTGAGTAATGTGTTTTACTTTAAATCTTTCTGATGGCTTTTGTGTGGAGGGCCTGATTTCACAGAAGCAAGAGAGAGAGTACAGGGAGCCACACTGGAGGTTCCTTTGAAGCATGGGAAGGAGATGGTGGTGCCTTGGCGTTTCACCCTGAAAGTGGAGAGAGGAAAACAGATGGCTTGTGGGTATATATCAGGGAAGCAGAGATGGCTGGGCTCTGATGGACCAAAAGTGGGGCTGACAGAGATGGGGTCCAATGCTTTTGCCTAGCCTCAACTAAGGGGAAGAGCAGGAGACATAAATGGGCATGAGTATAATTGCTTTAGAAATCACAACAAAACACCCTACCGTCTTGTTTTCTTGTATCTGCAGTTTTTAACAGTAAAATAAGTTCCTTGGTAAATGGATGAAGTTTAAATGAATTTGGAATTACCTACCCATGTTTTACTTTAATTAACTATAAATCTTCAAGACATGCAAGATAAGCCTCTTTCAGGTACACTTTTCTTTCAGTATAATCTCAAATATAACCATTGAGTATTGTGTCCTTTGCTTTTTTTTGTGAATTTCTCTGCTTATAAAAATGTCTAACAGCTTTATGGGATAGCATTTATAATTGAGCTTAAAATAGTAATTGCTGAAAAAATAGGCATATTTCAAGTTGGCATTTTCAGGATTATAAATCTCTTCAATTTCAAATGTATAATCAGAATACCAGTATTTAATAATTTGATTATAAACAAACTATAATAAAGTTAAAAGACTAATGAAAATGTAAAAAAATGCAATTAACTTTCTAAACTTAATGCAGACACTTTGATAATATGGTCAATATATGAATGAATTAAGCTAAATATTGTTTAAAGTTCTTTCTACTCTCAAAACATCCAGTTTAGGTAAACAGAGGGGATATATGGCATTGGGAGAGATAGGGGAGAATGATGAAAGAGAATGATGATCAAGATGTATTCACAGATGAACATGTTAAATTGAAATCCATTTGTACAACTACTTAAAGGGCATAAATAAACTAAAAGGCCTTACATTTGCAGGAATGATTGGCTCCAGAGAGAAAAACAGAAAGCCATGTGCTCAATCCAAGGCTAACAGAAATATTAGTTAAATAAATAAATAATAATATTAGCTAAATACTAAACTGAACCTAGAACTGGGATTCCTTTCCTTAGCATTGGGGATTTGGTACTATGATTGTGTACACCTTTGGCTGCACTGAGGAGTGCTCAGCCTATATAGCTCATTGATCAGATTTTACCTTCTTATGTAAGCATTCAATCCTTAAAGGTTAGAGAAGGTTCTGTGTTGATTTTAGCATCAAATTGCTCACTTAATAGTCCATCAAACTGCTCAATTAATAGTTTTAAAATAAGCCATATAAGCTATTTATTTATGACTGTCCAGCTATTCACTTTGAAGTACTGTATACCTTTCTTTCCAAACTATAGGTTATGACCCATTAGTAGGCCACAAAATTGATACATCTGATGAGACTTTAAAAATCATGAAATGAGGAAGTGTTGCTGTAGCTCAAGTGGTAGAGCGCTCGCCTTGAGCTGAAGAGCTGAGGGACAATGCCCAGGCCCAGAGTTCAAGCCCCATGACCAACAACAACAACAACAACAACAACAAAACAATTTTCAAAAAGGCGGGCGCTGGTGGCTCACAGCTGTAATCCTAGATACGCAGGAGGCTGAGATCTGAGGATCACGGTTCAAAGCCAGCCTGGGTAGGAAAGACTGGAGACTCCTATCTCCAATAAACCACCAGAAAACCGGAAATGGCGCTGTAGCTCAAGTGGTAGAGACTCGCCTTGAGCTGAAGAGTTGAGGGACAGTGCCCAGGCCCAGAGTTCAAGCCCCATGACTGACCAAAAAAAAAAAAAACAAAATCATGAAATGAAACAGAGTAGACTAGAATAGTACAGATAAATTTACAGTGTAGAAAGGTTTTTATCTTTTTCTTTTAGTTTTAATTTTATCTTTAAGTAATCGTATAGAGGAGTTGGCATTCAACAAAGCAGGATATAAATACGCTAAATCTTATCAATGCCACCCTTTCATCACTCCTCACCATGTAGGAAGGTTTGGATTTTTTCTATTTTATTAAACCTTTTTGATCGTTATACTTATGGATGTATGCATTAGGTTGTGACTTACAGTGCATTTCTTACATTAGGTTGCAATAGGAAAACTGGAAGACTACTGTGCTAGGTTTTAAGGTTAAAATGAGCATTAAAAATAATAACCTGATTTTAGGATACACTTATCTCATAATGAGACACACAAGGATTAGGTAGAAAAATTGGTACCACACTTATTAATAAACATATATAACATAAGAATAAAGAGTTTCCACTTCAATGAATAAATATGTGTTGTATGCTTATAAATGCCCTTGGCTAAAATCTGAAAGGAATATAGGAATGCATCCCTCTGCTCAAAGAGCATGAGAATACCAACAGAGAAAGGCCTTAAGGCCACATATATGTTTAGCTACAGTCTTTCTGCAAGAAAAAAGTTATGGAAATATTATCCTCTTTTCTTCAACTTGAAACTCTTGTCAACTTTCCTGTGTTAGCCTCTATCACTGTGACAAATAACTCAGCTAATACAAGTGAAGAAGAAGACGTGTTAATTTGGTTTATGGGTTCAGTCTATGGTTGGTTGCACTATAGTTTTTGATCCTCTGGTGAGGCAAAGCAGCATTCATGGCATGGAGCATGTGGGACAGCAAAGCTGCCCCAAGGGCCCGCCCCAGCACCCCAACTTCCTACCACTAGACCCTAGTCCCTAGAGGTTGCAAGGTCTAAAGGCTAGGGAGTCGTAGAACTCTGGGGGATACCGAACCACAGCACTTCATAAATCAGGCTCTAAGTATTATGGAAACATATTTTGTGGGGGGCAATGGGAAGGGCGTGCAAATGGAGGGAGGAAGGGTAAACAAATGCAGTCATTATATTCAATGTACATTTTGTAATAGTTGAACTATGTACCTTGAGGGTAGGGATGGGAAGGAAAAATGGGGGAGAAAGATGGAAGAGGTGGGATGGATCAAGGAACCTTGTATTCAGAACCTGACTTAGGGAATTGTCACCTCTTTGTACACCTACTTAATAATAAAAAAAAATTACAAGTTAATTATGATTTGTAGGATAGCATAGAAATCAAATTGTCATCTGTTGTGTTTGGTTTTTATGAACATCTGACTTCCAATGAAGCTTTGATATAAAACCTGATCTCAACTCACATATTAGTCATGCAGTTTATCATGGTATTTGGGCTTGGTATAGGAGAGTAGAAGTCTGCAGTTGCTATCTAAAAGGACATATAGAAAGAGTTTAGACTTTGTGGATGGTATACAATCTTGGTATAAAACTATTGAATTACTGACGTGTGGAAGTAATTATAGACAATATGTAAATGTTTTGTTCCAATGAAATTTATTTTGTGGCTCAGAAATTTGAATTTTATATGCTCTGTAAGATAATAATATAAGAAAATATACAATGGATTAATGAAGTAATATCCTTTTGATTTTTTCAACCATTAAAAATATAAAAACCATTTTTACCCTGTGAGTCAATGGTTGGATCTGACCTGATCATTGTAGATTGAGACTCTGTATGACAGCAACAACTATAATTTCCCAAGAAATATAATTTAATACTTTTGTGTAACTGAATCAACAATATTATCATGATATTGTGAGCAATCTTAAGCCCAATGAGAAATTTTTAATGAGAAATTATCTCATTAAAAAGTAAATAACAAAATGCCAGATGGATAACAGACTATATGGAGAGATCAAATAATATAATTCTTTAAAAGACTAAGCTCAACGAAATAAGTACCAGGAAAATGGGTACTTGCAAGAGAGGAGGTAGGAGGAAGAAGAGAGGGGTAGAAGGATGAAGAGAGGAAGAGGGGAGAATGCAGGCAAGAGTTCATTATATACATCACAGAACTGAGAAAAATAAGGGAAGGGATGGGTTAAAGGGAGTGAAGATGTGGAAGGGATGACACAGATCAAGATGCATTGTATACGTAAACTGCTTTGTTAAATAACGAAACCTTCTATACATAATCTAAAAATTAAGAAAAGTGAGAGAAGGGGTGAATTGGGAGGGTGGGTGAGAAGTTGAAAGGGGTGACTTTGATCAAGATGTACTATACTCTTAAACTGCTTTGTTGAATGGTAACTCCTTTGTACAACTACTTAAAGATAATAATAGCATCCCGAAAAATGTCAGATGTAGCAGGAGTGTGGAAACTGTGTTAAAGTGTGTATAAGTGCATAATTGAAATATGCAATAGACTATTTGGTTAAACTCTACACATGCAGATTTTGAAAAGGTCAGGGTCTTCTTCCTGCTTTCTCATGGTGCGATTTAGAGGACACCTATCAGGTAATTCAGGTTTTAGGTCACCTGTCTCTTGGTACAACTGTGTAACTTCATTGTTTGCTGTCAACTTGGATGATCTACATTTGATTCTATGAAGGAAATGGTCCATTTTCTTTACAAGTGTGCTGGCAATGTGGTGGTTGTGGTAAGTGTACGTGTGTGTGGTATGTGTGTATAAAGTATGATGTGTGTTTGTGTGTGTGTCATATTGGTGTGGGGAATGCTAGGAGAATTCAGATTTATACTTGTTTTTTTTTGTTCTGTAGTTAAACGTTTAAGTTTGTGAGTTACAAATGGGCTTAGATTTATTGAATTGTTATGACAAGCTTTACCATTTAAGGAAGTAGGACAAGAAAGAAACCAATTGAGTGATTTACTCAAGCTAGCCCTTTGGTGAATGTCCAAATGAGAACACCAAATCCTAAACTTAGCTACCAGAGTCCATATCTGTGGCAATGCTTTTTAGCTGAGATGCAGAAACATTAAAATCACTGTTTGGAGGCAAGTAATGAATGAGTCTCTGTATGCAATACAAATCATTCTTGATTTATCTAACTTTAGCAAAGTTACATTCTATTAGGCTAGTTATCAAAAGATTGGTTAGCTACAATCAACAATTATTTTTATATGGTAAAAGTAAATTGGTCCCAAGCTGTTTGGTTTTATATTTTCTATTGTCTAAGTTAATGTCACGCCCAACATCTATACCTTAAAGATACTATATCTTTATAACTTTCTAACTATATCTTTATAACTATTATAACAGGAAATTAAAGGTTTAATGTTATTTTAGGGATCCAGTATAGAAGACACACCAAGGTATGGTGGCTTATCATGGTGCAATGATTCTGATTGTGATGGTTCATCTAGTTCTATATGACAACTGTATTTAAAAGATTTAAAAACCATTCAGTATTTTCAATTAGAAAGTAAAGTGACATTAAGTATCACTAACTCATTGATTGGTGCTTACAAAAGGATTTTCCTATCATTATAGTTGAAAATATATTGAAGTTAATGATGGCACCATTCAAGAGAATATTCTGTGAGGATTATAATAGAAACTTGATAATTTATCTAAAACTTGGTGAAATATCTCAACAGCAAGACTCTAATTTCAACTTGATAAGAAACAATTAAGCTGAATCATAGCTATATATATATATATATATATATCCATATATATGTATATATCTTGATCTGGTTCTACTAGATTTCATGAAGGGATTAATATAAACTGCAATGCCTTATTCCCATGAGCCAAACATTTTAAAGCTAGACATTTTGATAGGAAGAAGTAGCATTCAGAGTTGGTAGTTCATGTGAGTTTCCAAAAGTTTACTGGGATATACTCAGATTTCCACCCCCGCCCCCATAAATTTCAGGTCAGGATTTATCTGCAATCACAAAATAAAGGCTTATAGAAATGTCAAACACCTTAACTTGGAATGTGGTTTTCTCCCAGTGTGATTTTTTTTTTCTTTTAGATACAACACAATTTCTTTCGGAGCCTGAGTACAGGAGCCTATGGTGAATACAAAATGGAGTCTTGGAAAAGTTATTTTTGTTTTCCGCAGGGAGCAGTCATCCTTGGACCTGTATTCAATATGTGACACAGATCTGATTGTACAAGAGCCATTAGCCTCATCCCAATTCCCTCGTTGGAGTCTGGGGCTTAGGTCAGAGACCATTACTCTTAGGTGTCAGAGCTCAACTTAATTACTGTTTTCAAAACATGTGGATGATATCTTGTTCCTCTTAGGACGTATGAAAATGGCCTGCAGAATTGAATCCTGAAGAACATTAGAGACAAGAATGGTCTGAATTGTTTGACATGCCTTGGTGACCTCTTTCTGAAATCGGCTGCATTGAGTATTTGTCTTGCCCTAGTCTGATGGGGCCATTTTATTTTATTTATTTTAAAGGAAAAATTTTCTTTCTGTGCACCTTTCTGGTCCTCAATGAACTGTCTGGTTAGCCAAGGTCCTTCAAAGATGCTCTACTCCTTGTGCTATTAGTAAACTCAGTAGAGCCGCAGGGGCAGAGTTCCAGAGCAGAAGGTCTGGACTCACGATCATGAGGAACGACCGTGGTCCCTACGGTGCCGACGGGCAGCGGAGCCGCGCTGCTGAAATGTTTAGCAATCATTTCTCAGTGGGAATTGGCAGTTGCCTTCTAGGATGAGATGTTGGGCTAGTGCAGATATCAGAGAAGAAGGGAAAAGTTTCAGAAGGAAGTAATTAGCAGAGTAGATAGGGCTGGTGAGGGCTAGACGAAGAAGGCAACGTGCTAGTCAGCAGATAGTTTTATAAGTAATTTTTAACAAACATGATCTAGAAAAATTTTTGAAGGCAGATCCCTCTTTTCCAGAGGGATCTGCCAACCGACATTCCAACAGGAAAAGAGGAAACTACTTCCGGAAAGGGTATTTAAAAAGACTTTTAAAGGCTGTTAAAAAGACATACAATCACACCCTGCTTAAACCTGCTCAAGCAGCATTTGTTGCTTAGACTGAGTTGTTTTCCTTTGTTTAACAGTCTGCTAGTTTCCTTTACCCCTCAGCCTACTGACCAACTACTCCCTCTCCAGAGCCCTTCACCTCTGGAGCTAGACAGCACCTCTATTTTCCAGCTAATTCCTTAATAGGATAAAGACTACAGTGTGTGTAGGGGGGTGGGGGGGCTGGGGAAAGGATATCTGGAGCTGTAGTTTTAATTTGAAGCCTTACATCCTTGCAGTGAAAGGCACTGTGCTGTTTGGGAGATCTTCTGATAGGCATATTGTAGCCTTCATTCTACATATTTCAGGGCCTTGTTTGCTAGTCAAGTGCTATACCACCTGAGTCATACCTCCAGTCCTGTTTGTTTAGATTATAATACACTTTCCTATCATCTATTTTCCAGCCAGTGATGTAGCATATAGTTTGGATTTTCAGATTTGACTAAGATATTCTCAAAATGAGAATCTATTTTAGAGAGATAATACTCTCAGTGAAAAAAATAAATTATGTTCATCATGGGTCAGCCATAATTATCACATAGTATGCCATGAGTACTAGCTGAAAATAAGAATGGATGGATGGATGGTTCTTGGATAAATGAGGGATGGGAAGAGCAAAGGGAGCATGTAATAGCTTCATTTAGCTTTGATTTCTAAAATTATAACTTCCCTCACTGTAGTGAAGGCCCATTTTGGTAGTGGAGCTGGTCTCTCTCTCTCTCCTCTCTCTCTCTCTCTCTCTCTCTCTCACACACACACACACACACACACACACACAATGTACTTTTGATACCACAACCATGACCTCATACTTTTTTCTAGGGTTATAGTAATGCCCAAAGGCCAAAATAACCATTTCTCAACAGAATTCACATGTCCCATCCGTGCTTCATTTTGGCTGTAGTTGCTTCACACCTTCACAAACCCAAAGAAAAAGCCCAGCTTGGTTTGTAGATTTTCTAGGGAGCAGTACTGGAGAGGCTCTGAGGAATTTGGGAATTGAAGCCACATTTGGCACAGTCATTGTGCCAGCCAAAACACATTTCAGTGAGCAGAATTATGGGCAGATTGCCCCCAGCGGCACATTTTATTTGTGACATTAGAAAAAAAATGTGATGGCTTATTCCAATTAGTGAAATATCTTGAAAAGGCTTAAAAAAGGCTCAAACCTCTCCCTGAACCACCAAGGTGACTGAAAATTTAGAAGAAATAATGACAACAATGGCAGCAGCCGCAAAGCAATAGCAACCATTTGGGGGAAGGGAGGGGAAGGCTCATTCATCAGGTTACCAGTCTAACGTTTCATTCAGCATTATCCCAGTTACTCCTTAGAGGACTTTTTATAAGGTCAAGGAAATATACTTTAAAAACTACTTCAGAGTATCTGTCTTACAGGGTCTTCGTTGTACCTGTCAGCCAACTTAATTGCACAAGTTGGGTGGTTTAAGAGCTCAATGATAAAGATGCTCCCCTTCCTCCAAATTTTATCTATAGCACATCAATTAATTTAATAGAAATGTTTAGTAGGTATAGCTAATTAACTCTGTCCCCAAATTGCTAGGCAAAAACCAAACTACCCCGCCAAAAAAAGCAAACCAAAAGAAACCAACCCAGAAGGCTTTGTTGTAGTTACATTTGCAGAAAGGTGGACTCACAGCGCAGCAAAGAAAGCCAGCTCTACAGGAATTCAAATAAGACCAGGAAAAACAACTTAAATGCTCAATTTTTATCTCATTTCAGGTACATTCTCATATGTTCCATAAATTGCATCCACACATATGCATTAGTGAAAAAAGAACCCCAAACCTCACTTTTGCTCAGAATTACTAGATTATAGCAGGGGACTTTCCATTTTATATTTTATAATTACTTCTTGTCCTGTTTTGACTTGACTTCAGATAAACATTTATATTCTGGCTTATTTGCCTTTCAAATAAAACCTAAAAGAATTAAAAGCCTTCTTAAGGCTTGGGTTATTTTTAGTAAAAAGGATAAAAAGTAAATTGTTTTGTGACACTGTTTCTAAAGAACACCTTTTTAAAGTTTCTTAAATCTCTGGTGGTTAGGATAGAGCTAAAGGCAGAAATATTGCTTAAGAAAACATTTCAGAACATGCTAGAAAGACTAAAGCCAAAACTGAGCCCCCCTGAGAAAGGAAAATGCTCACATAGCATAGTGTCCTTTGAATCTCTTAAGGTTATTTTCTAAATGAGACTATGAGAACAAAATGAAATTATATTTCCCTTCCAGCTAGTTAAGCCTCAAATCCCTTGATGAAAAAAAATGTTTTCTTTTTGACAGTGATGTATTTCTTGTCAGTATATTTCCAAAACAAACACACTAGAAAACCATTTCAGGCACAGAATAAAAGCAAAGATAGGAAGAGAGATTGTTAAAATGGTTAAGCATTGTTCGAAATTGCAGTTTAGAAGCGACCCTCACTGCATGGAATAGGGTAGATGGGCTGGTTCTTGTCCATCACTTCTAGAGCTGGAGTATATTAAACTGAATACCATCCAATCCTTCATTTTCATAGTTCTTACATTTGCACTTAGAACAATACTGATTCTAAGTGACAAAACTATAGTGGACAGTGTTCTGCAGGATGACTACCCAGAATCCCTTTCTCATATTCTTCTTTGTAATAGAATTCTAGTTTTGTTCAAGTATCTTCTCTCTATGCACGCATGAGCATGCACATACACCAACACACACATACACAAATGCACATGCGTGCACACACACAAAAAGGAGCAGATCCCCCTACTAGGTCTTTGGTCTAAAAATCTGAATAGCACTAGAAGTTCCTAACTAATTGATTAATATTGTATCCGATAGTCATATGACTTGAATTGGGACTAAAGGGCACCACCCTTAATCTTTGATGTGAGAGATCTTCTTTTTGCTTCTTCTTTTTCCTGGTGAGACACGAATAAGGAAGTTAAGCTTCAATTGCCACTGGCAAACATCTTAAAATCTGTTGGAGATCACTGGATGAATGACTTTGATGCTTAGGGGAGCAGGATGAAGACAGAAAGGTCCTGAGCTTCGGGTCATATCACTGATTTCTTGGAGCCTGCTTCCTATAGACTGTTGTGTAAAATAATTTTATTTTTAAAATCCAGTCTGACACGAAATTTCTCTCTTATCCATCGCCACAAACCATTTTAATACACAGACTGAAGCCAGTTAGTGAAAAAGAATAAGAAATACGCAGGTCATTAGATGCCAAACATGAATTCGCTCACTTTTTTGATTGCCTCTCCTGGTTAATAGGGTTACTTATTTATTGGTTTCCTTTTCCTCCCACTTGCTTAATCACTTCTGAAAATCCTTTAATTCTCTACTTATTCTCACACTGAGGATGGGGTGGTAGGGTGCGGGAGGCAACTGCCCTCAGCCAGTTTAGATTGCTTATGTAATGAGAGATGCTGTTGATTGGCAAGTGTTCATCATGGAAAAGGTGACAGAAAAACAAGATTGGGAGTCACTGTTTCAATTTTTACAGAACCCACAGTTTATATTGCTTTTCTGTGGGAGTTACAGTTTCCCATAGTGCTCAGATGCAGTAGGAAACATTTGCTTAAAAAAGACTATGATGTCTATTCTAGCCCAGGAATGCATTATGTAAAATAAACTAGATTCTATTTTAGTGATTAAAAGTAAAAAAAAAAAAAATTGCCTTAACTAGGGCTTGAACTCAGGATGTGGGGGTTGTCGCTTAACTTTCTTTCTGCTCAATACTGGCATTTCCCCACTTGGGTAGAGTCCTTTTGCTGTTTCTGTTGTTTTTGTTGTTGTTGTTGTTGTTGTAGGTCATGGGGCTTAAACTCTGTACCTGGGTGCTGTCCCTCAGCTCTTCATTTCAAGAGGAGCGCTCTACCACTTAAGCCACAGCTCCACTTCCAGTTTTCTGGTGGTTTATTGGAGATAAGAGTTTTCATGGCCTTTCCTGCCTGGAAAGTGCATCTGTAAAGTGGAACTGCAATCCTCAGATCTCAGTCTCCTGAGTAGCTAGGAGTACAGGCATGAGCCACCAGCACCCGGCCTTTTGCTGATTTTTTGCTAGTTAATTGGAGATAAGGGTCTGAGAGACTTTCCTAGCTGGGCTGGTTTTGAACCACGATCTTCAGATCTCAGCCTCTTGAGTAGCTAGGATTATAGACGTGAGGAGCATGACTAAGTTTAAAATTCTTCATGAAGTTTGAATTCTGAGCTGAATATCACATCAAATGGGTGAAGTCTGAGGAAGATTATCCAAAATCTTTTCTTCTTCATCTCAAAACCTTATAAAACATTTGGCTTGACTAGATAACTATGCTAATTGCAAAGCAGTGTCATAAAGAACCTAATCCATACATTGACTGACACTTAAAGAATGAAATAGGACTACATGATCAGATGAATTCAATTTAATCTATTTTGTACATCCATGTTCAAGGTTACAATGAGGTATACAAAATTAAATATTTGACCTCTGGTAGAAACTTAAGAAATATTTCTAAGGTGGGAATGCAAGGGAAAGTAATTGTGCTCATAAAATATATAAGTGCCAGATGCCAGTGGCTTACACACCTGTAATCTGAGCTACTCAGAGGAGGCTGAGATCTGAAGATTGTGGTTCAAAGCCAGCCCAGGCAGGGAAGTCTTTGAGACTCTTATCTCCAATTAACCACCAGAAAACTGGAAGTGGTTCTGTGACTCAAAATGGGGTAGAGTGATAGCTTTGAGCAAAAATAGCTCAGGGACAGCACCTAGGCCCTGAGTTCAAGCCTCATAACTAACAAAAAATGAAACAACTCCCCCCCCCCCGCCCCCCCCCCCCCCCCCCCCCCCCCCCCCCCCCCCCCCCCCCCCCCCCCCCGCCACAACCACTCTCCCCCGCCACATATGTAAGAGTGCTCAGCTGATCCTTTAGTAGGTTCAGTGTATTGTACTACTAGATTGGATAATAAATCCAAAGATAGCCAAGGCTTACCATAGTAGCCAATGCCAATGAGAAAAATATATAGTCACAGTTTCCAATACCAGCACATAAAAAAAAATCTATAGAGATTTTATGCCATTGGATTAGACTGACCAAAGAAACACCAAAGACACTTAATTATTTTGTCAGGAGACCCTTCAGTTATAGTATGTGTAACTCTTTTTCAGACAGAGGATCCAAAGCACCAATGTATCCTAAAGGAACTGGGAAATCTCCCTTTTTCTTTGGATAGAGTAGGGGACTGGAAGAAACTCTTTTTTTCTTTTTAAGTATTTTCCATAATATATCCAAAGGCAATCAGCTTAAGAGAGAAGAAAGCTAACATCCAACCGAATAGTGTAAAAGCATATAAATGTAACCCAAAGTTTCATAATGAGAAGTCTCCATTTGTTCTTTCAGGCAACCATTTAATGTGTTCAGGCCTTGTTTTAAAACAGCGCACGGATTTAGAGCTAAAAGTAAGATCTGCAGGTCTAGTTCTGAGATGCTCACAATGGAGTTGGGGATACTTGGGCAGTCAGGCAGAGACTTTAGAAAGGATTGTTTTCTATTTACTCTGAGACAACGTAAAAGCTATTTTATTACACAATCGCACAGAAATGTTAGCTCAAATCAGGCTAGGTGGAAGCTGGGAAGGGAAAATCTTGCAGAAAGAAATTCATGAAACTCCAAGATTTGGTCAGGTAGAGACAGATGAGGTGTCTGAGTTTGGCAACCAGGACAGCTGTACCAACGTACACGTGCTGAAAAGACCCAAGTTTGGAGTCAATTACATTACATTCTAAATCTGGCAATGGTAGGCTCTAATCTACTTAATGGGTAGCACTTCTGACAGAATATCTATCTGTTCATGAAGCAAGTAATCAAACAGCAGTTTATATTTTTTAAAAAATAATATCAAAGCATTGTGGTACCACCATGATTATGTATAGAAAAGTATTTATTAAGTGCTTATCAAATTGATTTGAATGACTATCATCTAAATCCTAAATTTCAGCTAATCTTGTGTAAAATTACTTCCTACTGAAGCTCATTTCCTATTGATGTTATTTGTACAGTTTGAATTTATGGCAAAAACCTCTAGAAAAAAAGGATTAGAGAAAGAAACAATGAAAATATTCTGATACCTACCTATCTCTTTATATTTAGTTTATATGATAGCAAAGATGGATGTATTGGTTTTTTCAAAGCCAAGGAGGGTGTCAAAAGCTAAATCTGAAGATAAATAGAAATTTTAATAGTTATGATGTAACGTGAAACTTAGCAGCTAACTCTATGTTCACTATACAACTATGGAGAGGAAAGAAAGTTTAATAAACTCTGAGAACCCTATTCATTATATACAAAGTAGATATTATTTATTTTGCCTATCTTATGAGGGGTAGAATATGATTAGTTTGCTTACACTGCTACTGTGTACTTTTCCTAATACATACATCTTTCAAAACTGAGCACTGGAGGCTCTGTGTAAGTATTATGGAATGAATAGATTAATGACTGATGAATTTGAGTCTTCCAAATACACTTGTTAGGTTTTCCTTGGGACCAACAATAAGTGATTAAAAGATTGGTTCAAATTAAAAATAAAGAGCTAAGCTTAAAGCTAAGCACTTTTGTGAGGCTGAAATCCCATAAATTTGGCTAGAGTTAATCTTGTAGAATATACTAGTATTCCCATATATACCAGTTTATGAAGAGATGAGGGATCTCTGTTTTGAGGGATGAAGAGTTTTTCTAACTCTGTTATTGTATTTTTGAGTCTCAAGAAATATGTATACATATTATGCATATTTCATATATTATCTAGAGTATAAATATATATTATGTTACATATGTAAGTGTACATGTGTACATATATTACGTATATTATATAGAATATACATTATATATACATATGAAATACTTATTCTTTTTGATTTTTTGCATTATAAATGTACACATTTGAATCAATCCTCTATGCCTCATCTATCATCTATCTAATCTATTTATCCATTTATCCATCTGCCAAATTATCTGAGTGTATATATACACACATGTATGTATATTCATATGTATTTATGTATATATTAAACATAAAAGAGATAAGAATATATTAGTTAAAGGAGTATGGGGTTCTCAAGGATGGCCAGAATTTAATTTTGTCTCCAGTAAGTACTAGCTATGTGACCTTGAAGTTGTTTAACTGCTGTGCTCCTCTATTTTTATCTTGAAAATCAAAATGATTGACATTCTTCCTTCAGGGCCTTCTTGTAAACATTAAGTCTATGTAAGACCTTTAGAATAGTATTTGAAATATTCTAAGTTTCTCTCTATTAGCTATTATTGTTATATTATTTTCTTTCCCAAATCATCTTTAAAAAATTATAATTAGGGAACAGAATCTGAGATACTTAACCAAAAAAATCTATATAGATTTTTCTAAGAGATAAACAATTGCATTTATGTAGCAGACACGTAGTGGTCTTATTTATCAGAGGAAAAGAGTATTATACGTGGTCACTAAAAGTTTAAAGTAAAGATATTGGAAAAGGGGGTCATGTTTAATTTAGGTTTCAGTTCTGGAAAATGTATTGAAAGTGGAAATGCCCAGGTACATTCTATTTCCAAACACAAATTGAGAATTAGAGAATCAAAATGACAAACTTCTGCTAATCTGCTTAGGAAGACATAAATTGTTAATCAGGCTGCAGGCAGCAAGGCTTAATTCCAACTTTAATAAAAAGTCCTCCTGGCGGAAGGAGAGGCCTGATAGTCGAGCTATGGAAGGTGGGCGGAAATATAACCTCCAACCCTGTGGCTCTCAGGACACTATGGAGAGTTACCTTTGAAACAGACTCCTTTTTAAAGAAGTCAGTTATTAAAAATTAAGTTGTCAGCCTAGGCCAGACAAATGACATTTTTTTCACTAGTCTGAATGAAGCTTAAAAAAGAAATAAGTTAGAATAGTGTTTATTTTGTGCCTTGGCTGAGAATGTCACCAGTAAGCACTTATGGAGCGAGCCCTTACTCAGTGCTTCTCTTACTACTAATGCCCTCGTCTTCAAACTCCCCTTCTGAGATGGAAAAGTGATATTTGAAAACCATCTTTTTGTTTTCCTCCAACCTGGATTTATGTACTCCATAAAGCACCTTCTGTGTGTATCGGGGGTCTTTCGCTGTGCAAGGAATCAAATAATGAAATTTCCAGAAGTCTCGGCTGAATATCATTCTTAGGAATACTTGTCAATCAGGTAAAACCTAAATTGGAAAGCATTTGACAAGCATAGCAACTCTTTAGCATGCAGAGCTTCGTGGCTGCTTTTCTGGATGGTTGCATTTAACACAGTCCAAATTCTACTCCCTGCTTTAAACTCTTCCTTCAAAACACCATGGATATTAGTGCATACTTGTTAATTATAAAACACGGCAAGTTTGTCTCTTGTCTTCTGTGACAGGTTTCTCTAATCAACCATGATGAAAAGATTATCATACAGAAAAAAAGAGAAATAAACCATGTAAAAATCTACTTTAGCTTAGTGACAAACTGGGAGACAAACATGGTCTATTAATGCTCAGAAAATCCTGAGTGCAAATCAAAACTTTTCTTTTATGGTGCCCAATTAATCCAGCCTACCATTTCAATCATTTCTCTTCTCTCTGTGTCTACGACATAAAACTCTTTCATTGCCTCACATTAAATTCACACACTTAAGAGCATTTTACTCTCATGTAGCTCGCAACTTCATAGTTTAAATAAAGTTACTGCCCTATTCAGTAGCCTATCTGGACAGAATACGGCTGTTTGAATTACCAGTAGATACTGCTCACTACACAGCCCTTAATTGTGGTCAGCTCTTTAATGACCCAAAGTGGCATGCCTCTGTTAACTCAGGAGCTGGGGGAAGTTTTCTAAGGAACAAACCAATGGTGCTCTTTGGGAAGATGTTTTGGGCTGTGGGCTAAGGAAAGAAGACCAAACTTGAGAGGCGGGGGGGGGGGGGGGGGGGGGGGGGGGGGGGGGGACTTTGACACAACGATTTGAGGGTTTCTTTCAAAGGCAGATTATTTACATATAAGCATAATTTCTATAAATGCCACAGTTAGTACTTTCGGTGATGGGATGGTGGAGTAGTGGAACTACTTCCTCTTAAGGACCTTAACAAATAAAGGATCCCATTTCATTTTTTTTTACTTAATTAGGGTGGAACTTCAATCTTCCTTTATGAGGAGAAGAAAATAAGCAGGCAAGTCAGAGAGTGAAATTCTGGCATTAGTGTCTAGCACAAAGCCATCGTCCTAGAATTAATTCTTTATGAAACACGGATAAAATCCCAACTAGATACTTTTAAATAAGTAGTTTTAATTTGAGAATAATTGCTGGGAGATGCAGTCGCTTGGCTTGGTTCAAATTAGGGTTTCATCAGTAGTATCATAGTCCTGGTGGGTTTTATCTTTGCATTGGTGATTTCTTAGTCTGGCCACACACTATTCTGATTGGTGTCAAATTAGAACCTGTTGCTAAGGAAAGCTTAGAATATTTTAGCTGAATGTAAAATTGAGTGGTTTCAAATATCTTATAAGATGGATGATAGCAGATTAATGAAACTCGTTCTTTTTTATCCTGCAAAAGGAAGTATACATCTTGCAGTTAAAAATAAGATCAGCTTATTTTGTGACTGAGGTCTATACTCTAAATGCACTGCATTTTGAAGGAAAAGAACAAACTTAAAATACAAGCCAACACCTTCCCTTATGTTTTGTCTGTCCACAGTTACACCAAGTTTATTTATTTATTTATGTTGGTTATGGGGCTTGAACTCAGGTCCCAGGTGCTGTCTCTGAGCTTTGTCACTCAAGGCTAGTTCTCTATCACTCTGAGTCAGAGTGCCATTTCCAGTGGTTATTTAGAGGTAAGAGTCTCATGGGCTTTCCTTCCTGGGCTGGCTTCAAACCATGATCCTCAGATCTCAGCCTCCTTAGTAGCTAGGATCACAGGTGTGAGCCATTAGCCCCCAGCCACAAAGCTTAACTTTAGAGAATAAAAAAAGACACCCCTTTCACAGTTTACATGGTTCAGGTGAACTGAGATTGTCTTTACTCATCAAGTTAGATTTTAAATTAAAATGATTCATTGTCTGTTGAATGATCAACTGTGTAATAGAGTTGAAAATTGTTTATGTCATATACTATCATTTTGGCAAAGCACACTTTTAGAGGAGACATTAATATGGCCAAAGATCATTTTAATATTCCAAACATCAGTATTAATGCCTATAGATTTTAATTAAGGGACCCATGGAGACTTTTTCATTAAGTGGTTTTCCTGTAGTTTGTCTCTTGGGCTGTGTTATAATTATGGTTCCTCTTTGCTTTTTGCTCATCCAAATAAGGAAAAGAACTAGGCCTATCATTTTTTAAAATATGAAGTCATGCATTATCTAGCCCATTGGTCATCAGACTTTTGAATTTCATGGAACATTAACAGTCTTATATTTTAAATAGTGAGTGTGGGAGAGTTGATGTTGAGTTGCTCATGAGACTTTATGTTTGGCAAAGCAAAAGCCAGCATAATTTGTCCATATCTTCTTCCATGAGAAGATAGACATTTTTAACTCCTAAGGAGTAAGAAAGTCTTCTGAAGTTTCAAAATAGAATAAACTGAGATTTATGAAAGACAAAATAGATTATCTTTCTTTTTTATATCTGATCACTGACCAGTAAATTCATTTTTGACAGACAAGTCCTCGACTAGATAAAAATCAGTGGCTCTCTAAGATATCTAGATCTTAGAGAGCCACTCTAGATCTTAGAGAGCCACTGATTTTTATAAGACTTGATCAAGTAAGTGCTTGGCAGTCATTACAAATTAACCAAGCTTTGAACTTTATCGTATGTCCCTAAAGCAGAAGGCCAAATTTTGAAGAAAAAATTTAATCTTTTTAGGAGTTTTAAAAAAATGTACAAATACATGAATATTCTGAAGAAAGTGATACCCTGAAGTTTAATTTTTTGGGTGCCAGTCTGTGTCTTGAATTCAGGGCTTGGACACTGTTCCTTTGTGCTCAAAGCTACTGTTCTACCACCTGAACCACAGCTCTATTTCTAGTTTTTGCTGGTTAATGAGAGCTAAGAGTCGCACAGACATTCCTGCCCAGGCTAGCTTCAAACCATAACCCCCCCAAATCTCAGATTCATGAATAGCTAGGATAACAGGTGTGTGCCACCAACTCTTGGCTGGATATCCTTAATGTTGCCACTATAATTCCACGTCTGTACCTTCAGAGAACACTTACAAATAACAATACTGTAGATTTAAGTTTCCTCTTTTATTCTTAATGCCAGAATTCAGTAGATATGACAAAGAGCAATGACATCCACTGACAAGAAATCAGGCTACGAGAGAGAGAGAGAGAGAGAGAGAGAGAGAGAGAGAGAGAGAGAGAGAGAGAGAGAGAGGGAGGAAGAGAGAGAGATAAAAGAACAAAATGAATTTAGTATATCTGCAGATAAGTCATTTCATCTCTCTGGTTATCAGTTATCTCATATGTAAATGACAGGCATGGGGAAGCTTTTGCTAAGCTTCTTCCCGTGTCTCACATTCTCTGATTATATTTCTAATTATCAAGTTTCCTTGAAGGCTGATTAACTACATGACTTTTTTGAATGGTAGCAATAGAACGACTAGAGTATAATGAAAATGGCTCATCAATGTCAATCATATGTAATATGACCATATTGGTACAAGAGCGTCTCCCTTTCCTTGCTCCTTCCTCTTTCTCTACATCCCTCCCATATTTGTTTCTTCCTTTCATTGTTTTTTGGTTTGGGGGAAGGAGGTATGAGGGTTTGTGTGTGAAATTTTACATAGTAAAGAAACCATTTAAAAACAAATACTGATGTAATAGTAATGAAGTAACAAAACTGTGGTAATAAAAGAAAATTGCAGCTCTCGTGAAAAATCTCAAGTTCTGAAGAATACTGAGTATGGCACTGTGCTAAGAATGAAATGTATCCTCTACAGAGTACTATGAAGTTGAAATGCCCTTTTCCCATCAATAAAACCAACAATTGTTATTTTCATTAACTTCTCTGTAGAACCCCTTCCATCGTGAAGCTCCCTCTGCAAGCAGGAGAGGGTAGTTCATTCTTTTATAAAAATACCTCATAGTCAGACGCTGTTTACTGAATTTATAAACTAGTATGTGTGCTTGAGGTTTTTTTTTAAGGAAATAACCTAAAAACGTTTTCCTTGACCTTAAAAATCTGTCTTGTTCTGGTCAAAATAATCCACTCCTTCCGATCTTTAATACTACTGTGTATTTTTCAGACAGTCACACTCTTGTTTCTAAGATATGACAAGTATTTGTTAATCACACATTCATAAATTATTCAACTAAAGTGGAGATGTCTCAGAAACTCGAACAAAAAAGGACTAAATTAAAAGAATACAAGTATTAGATTTCCTTTGTGACTTATTGTGTAATTGTTATTATGCAAAATGCATGCAAAATAGTCAGAAAAAGTGGTTTACATAGAAAAGATTAGTTGATTATTTATTACCACCATTATTATCTGGCTGTATGAAACTTCTGAGCTTACTGCTTAGTATTTTTTATCTTAGACAAAAACTCATAAACAACAATAATGTGGGTTAAAATTTCCCCATAACATCAACAAAATGGGCTATTATATAAACACAATGGAATATTAGTCATCCATTAGAAAAAACAATATTGTACCATTTGTAAAACCATGGAAAGACTTGCAAAAACTATATTAAGTGAAATAAGTCAGGTCTAGGGAGACAGGACTCCATGGTTTCCTTCATATGTGGTTAGCTAGAATTGGCCTATTAAACTATAAGTAAATATATTGAGGGATATGCAAGTGCTTACAGATGTACTAACTAAAATATGGTAGATTCAAGGGAGAATTCATAGTCTAATTCCTTAGAAAGGCTAAGTCAAACCCCAACAATATAAACACTGGTAAGTGGGATACTTGCAAGAAGTGGGGTGGGGCCACGGGGAGAGGGGTGGATGAATGATCTTTCTATCTCTACCTTCCATGTAGTTGTGAATACAGGAGTGTACGTGCCTGTCTCTTACTCTAGTTAATTCACGACCCATCCAAGATTGCCTCCTCTAGATAGATATTGTAAATGGTTATTTTCTAGTTTTAGGTCCCATGACAGAGGAGATGGGTGTGGATAAATCTTTTAATGATCTGACCATGCTTATAACGTAGCACTATAAAGGGGAAAAATACATTCTGTGTAGAGATGGAAAATTTGATTCTAATTACTGCCTTCTTGGGCCAAAATTTACATCTTCTTTTTCTTCTGTCTTACTTTAACACCTCCTCAATTGAATTTTTCTTGCTGTTTTCCATTCCCGTAACTAATTATATCTCATCAACATCTTTTGGTCAGAACTAATCATTTTGGAAAATATAGAAAGGAAAGAGCATGATCCTCTTTCGAGTATTGGGCTATGGGAGGAAATTAGTTCCCTGTGTTATGCTAGCTTTCTGTTCTTCATCTTCTTCATAAGTTGCTTTCTTCCCCAAGATAATACTGTGTATTTTAGGAGAAGCTTTTGACCTCACCTACCTACTTATACTGTAAACCAAATTGAGTAATAACACCCCAGCTTTAAATTAAAATCCTCTTTTTGTAAGTCTCAACAAGCGGTTATGGTTATGAGTGTCTAGGAAAAGACAGCACCCAACATTGTTAGTGTAAAGATTAGTGAATGGATGAAACAAGGTGAATAATGTCTAGATAATCTGCAGGGCTGCTACAAGACACTGTTCTCATGTTCCTCTACCCATTCTGCGCTTAGAAGCATGGGATCAGAACATTCATCCTTCAGTGAGTTTCTTGGTTAAAACAGTTGAAAATTTCATAGCTCATTCTGGCTCAATTATTTTGGCATAATGAACCGAATTCTATCTCACTTTTCTAGTAAATGAAGGCGTAGCATCTTCTTGAAGGATTATTTAGACTTTCCCTCTAATCTTCCTACTTGGTAGATGATCATGTTACAAAGACTATATACAGTAGGTTCAGCAATTAATTAATTAGGAGAAATGTAGAAGTTCCTTAGAGGAACTTGAAAATAAAGAAGACTTCCTTAGGGAATTGACAACTTTAAAAGCATAGATCAGTTAATTTTTTAAAAGGCTTGCTTGAATAAAAATAGTGCTGTTTCTATCTCTCTTGTTTTTTTTGGGGGGGGGGAGAGGGACGGGGGGAGGATGGGAAGGGATGGGAAGGGAAAACAAAGGAGGAGGCTACAATGCTTGATAAGAAATGTACTCATTATCTTGCCCATGTAATTGTAATCCCTCTGTACAGTATTTTCACAATAAAAAAAAAAAAGAATCTGAATGGAGAAATAAAAGAAGAGATAGGGTAAAAAGAAAAGAAAATTGGTCTTAATCCTACATTTCTAAATTTCTTTTCTAATAATTAAAACATTTCTATATTGTGTGTATGTTTTCCTTCCTCCCTCCCTCCCTCCCTCCTTTCCTTCCTTCCTTCCTTCCTTCCTTCTTTTCTTTCCTTCCTTCTATATTCCTACTACTACAATATTCTTGTGTCTTTGTTTAGAAATCATTGTTCAGAAAAAGCAGAAAAGTTTGATTGTTGACACTTTGACTATTTTGGGAAGCAGATAAAGTAGACCCAATAGAGAGTAGCTAGGCTGAAACACTATTAAAAAAATGCAATTCAGACTGAGTCACTGCTCATTATTTTTCTGAGTGAGACCCTAATTCTAATGGATCCCAAAGAATGGGCTGAAGTGACTAAGCAAGAAGCACAGGCAACTGAGTTCTGTGGATGTTATCTCATTTGGAACACATTTCAAACTTTAGAACAGATTTTAAAATTGGAAGTCAGAACCTGCAGACTGTCAGCAGAAGAGGCTGATTCATCCTAAGAACTTATCTTCCTCCAAGTTTCTGGCAGTTTTCTAAGAATGAATCTATCTACAAGGTTTTGAGCTACTTCAAAGAGAGAAATTAAAACACAGCAGCAGTCACAACAACCACGTACATATCTATAAGAATAAAGGGAACATATACATGTAAATATCTTTGGGGCTTTTTACTAATACTTGTTTCAATGGGATCTTCTTTAAATCAACTGCCTGTTTCCATACCACTTCTGGATCTTTAAGGATCCTTGAAAAAGTGATTATTTTTCTTTGCAAATACTTCTTCAGGTGGGACTATATTACGTAGAACATTTTGAGTCATAACTATAAGATCATTTTCTTATTAGGTAAATTGTAATTTAGGAAGCAGAGCCCATGGCAAGGATAGAAATAGAAAAATCTTATATCATACCAATAAAGGCAAATTTGATAAATTATTAATTGGCCATTGCTTTTATTTAGAACCAGGAAAAAGATTAACCAAAAGCCAACACACCCAAAAAACTATGAAAATACTTACAAGTGCCTTAAATGAGGACCACTACAGAGAGGAGAGGAATAATAATGAGTTTGACCTGGCACAAATATCAATAGTACTTGGAGAATATTAACTGGTCTATGGAGAAAAAGCTTCTGTGTCTCTATTATATAAAAGAGTGACCCCATGCTGCAGCTGACCTACAGGGAGAAGTGTATGGAGTGACCCAAAGAAGTTCCTTCCAACTCAAAAGACAAAGTTTTAGTGGTTCCAAAGATGCAGAACTGAGACATTGGCATCAACGACTGCAAAGCAACAGAGCTAGGAAGGCGCCACACAAAAATTTCCAAAGAAGATACCTATTTGTCACAGTGGGGCATTCAATTTGCCTTAATTAGACATTCAGAACTTGTGCCTACTTATTGATACAATAACCACGTGCCATGTCCTGCAATGGTAGCTATGCTTTCTAGAAAAGTCAGCTGTTTTCAAGTGTGTCAAGCAGTATTTTGTAAGAATTTTTTCTTTCATACAAAAAAAAAATGCCAAAGAGAAAGTTTTTCCTTGTAAAGCTAATGCTGATGGAAGGGGTGGGTGGAAGAGGTATGGCACAGATTTTTTTTTTTTTTTTGATACTAGGCAACTTGTTAGAAATTGCTTTTGTTCCCGTATATTATCTTTGCCGAGTTAGCACTGAGAACTGTAATTGCAATAAATTGACATAAAAGCCAGCTAGTAAAAGGACTAGAAGTCCCTATGGAGACACCAGCTTGTCACTTTCTTCTAAATGGCAGTGAAAGATAATTGTGGACAAATACAGTAGAACTAAAGCGTTGTCATTTTCCTTCAGAGATGTGGGGCTGTCTCTTATTTTTATTGAAAAAAATTGGTTTCTTCCTCTGCTTCAAAACTATCAGAGCCATCAAAGTAGGTGGGAAGAGATCTGCTTTGTATTTTACCTCAATACCTTTTTAATCAGATCACACCAAAGAGGAGAAGTGAGGGAAGCCATACAGTCCTAAGGGCTGCATCTCACAGTGAAGTGCTGGATTCTTTTAAGTTTCTGAGCTGTGTGTTGACAACTCTGGCCTCTGGCATATAGAGTGCTCTCCTCTTTTGACATGGTGAAACCATCTGCTTGACCCCATCCCCATTCTTCACACAATTGGTTTTCCAGTTCTTCAAAATGGCAACATTTAAGGGCCAGTACACAAAGGGTGATGCTTAAGCTAAACTGAAAGAAAAAAGAAATTGTTCCCCTCTCTCCTAAAGTAGACTCCTAAGGGTTTTCCTTTTCAGGTAAAGCTATCAGCAAGGAAAGAAAAAAAAAAGAAGCCAGCACTGACCATCTTTCCCAGGGGTAGAATTGTTGATTCTTAGATGAGTTGGTATGTAGGTATAGCCCTAGCTTTCTTTCCCAGCATAAAGGGTTGGGGGGGGGGGTTGACCCCCCAGGATAATTAACCATTCGCAAAGCTGCACACTCCAGATCTGCACATATGCACACTCCCAGCCATTCCAGACCCACGGTAGGAAAATCCTCTTTTTGTCCACGGTGTCTGACTCCAGTAAGTGAAAGTGATGGACTAAAGACATATGCTCATACACCTCTACAGAGACTGTCATAACGACAACACCCTTACACCACACACACACACACACACACACACACACACACACACACACACACACACACACACACACACACACGAGAGCTAGGAGAGAGATGTGTGGCTGTTCCAGATGATCAAACATCTTGCTTTCCGAGTGTCCTCAACAGTAGTTAACTCAGGTGACCAGCCCCAGGCACTGACAGAAACCTGCATTTAACTCCCTATAAAATATGGATTTTATTGCAGCAGGGACAACACTTGGTGGTGCCACACTGACCTCACAAGCATCTCCCAGCTCGAGGTCTACGTAATCCTTGGCAGGAAAAAAAAATTCTAAGTACAGAAGAAGTCATCCTAGTCCGACCACTGCGGCAGTACAGAACATTACAACAACCTCTTTGATTAAATTCCCCAGGATCGCACTGGGAGATCCCCCCCCCCCCCTTCTGACACATAAAACCGGGCGCACGCGATCTGCACTCCCAATCCCCAGCCTCCACTCCCCCACATTCCCAGCTCCCCAGATTTGTGCCTGGACAGCCCAGCCATAGAGGACCAACCACTTTCTCTCGCTCTCTCTTCCCTGGACAGCGTGTGCTCCATTTTCGGAGTCCAGCGCTGGACTTTGCTCGCCAGCTAAGCCTGGGTGTCCTAGAAGGGCCGGCAGGCGTAGCCGGGCGCGGGCAAGCCAACACTTTTCCGTCGCTCTTTCCTCTTCCGCCAAACCATCTCTTCAGTTAAGTTTTTCTCCTTGGGAACCTTCCAGAGTTTTCCAGACTCCCCGAATCTCTGCCTTACTCTCAAAGCCACAGATAATGTTCACTCAGACCAAACAGACACCATGAGAAGACCCTTGTAATGTGGGAAGGCGAAAATACATCCAGCACCCCCACCCCTCCACCCCCCACCCCAAGACCCCTCCGGCCCGGCACGCACCGGCGCCCGTGCTCACGGCCCAGCCAACTTTGCAAATGCCAGTCCGAGCTGCTCCTGGCAGCTTGTACCACCCGGGGAGAGAAAGGCGGCGGATTCGGCTCCGGGGGGGGGCTCCCCCCCTCCCCCTGTTCCCTGTCCCTCTTCTCCCTGATCCCCACGAAGCCCCAAGGCCGCTTTGGGTCTTACCAGAAGCCGAGAGGAGCGGTGCCCAGGCTCCCCGGGAAGCAGCGCCCGTCCTGGGCAGGGGCAGCAGCGCTACCCGCGGAGCCCGGCCCCACGCGCGCCCGCCGCGACCCTGGCTGCAGGCTGAGCATCTCTTCCCAACTCTGCGCGCAGCCCCGCCGGAGGACAGCGCTCGCTCTCGCGCGCCTCTCTCTCTCTCTCTCTCTCTCTCTCTCTCTCTCTCTCTCTCTCTCTCTGATTGGCTTGCATCTATGCCACAGAATTAATTAAACAAAAAAGAAAAGCAAGGAAAGGGGTGGGGGGGGGGGAAGCAAAGCCAAAGCACGCACCGCCAGCAGCAGCAGCAGCAGCAGCAGCAGCCTCACCCACAGACCCCCGAACCCACCTCTCCTCGCCCTCCTGGGCCCGGGGAGCCGTCCTGGCTGCGCCGGGGGCCGCGCTCCGCCGCCGCCGCCGCCGCGCGATCGGGGGCCGGCTGCCTCCCCGCGTTCCCGGTGCTCGCCGCCTCCACCGACGCCGCAGCTCCCGGGCCGGGCGGGGAAGGCTCGCGGCTCCTCGGGGGGAGAGCTGGCTCTGGTGGGCACACACTGATTTGCAAGTGAATGAAGTGGGAGGGAGCAGAGAGAGGAGGACTTTGTGAGCGAGGGCCGGCGCCGGCCCCCGCCCGCCCCTCCCCGGGACAGAAGGATCCCGGCGTCTGAAGTCCCTGCGAGACCCCGCAGGAGCCCCACGCTCCACCCCCCCCTTCTTTCTCTCTTTTGGGGGTGGTAACGGTGCTGGAAGGGGGAGGGCTGTTAAGACCGAGAACTTGCGTGACTCTCTCCGATCCTTCTTCTTGTTGTTTATCCAAATGCACCTTGTGCTAGCAGCAGCCCTGGGCCGCTGGCTTTCTTTTGAATCGTCCCCCCAGCAATTAAGATGGCCAGAGCCGTGGCTGTAGCGGGGCGCGCGGTCTGTCCGTCCCCCGTGCGCACAGGAAGGCAGCCAGCTCTCCGGAGAGAAGCCGGCCGCGCTGCCCACCGCCCCGGCCCGCCCGCAGACCCGGTGCCTGCGCGGAGCTTCGCCCTCTCGCCTTCCAGGAACCCTGGCTTTTTTTTTTTTTTTAACGTAGCCCCAAGGATCTCGGGCGCTCTGCTCGCTCGCTCGCTGGCTCTCCTCGCTCTCTCTCAGTAAGTGAGCCAGCGAGGTTCAGTACCGAGCCGCACAGTTCCCCAGCAGGCACAAACGCTCACAGTCTCAGTCCTCCCGGCCTCGCCGCCGGTGACTTCATGGCTGATGCCATCTTTTTTTCTCAATGAACGGATAGCAGGCCAGAAAAGACGCGCGGAGGAAGGGGTTACAGGATGAGAGTTAGGGTGCTAGGATCTTTCTGGAAAGTTCATCGAGTTGGCTATAATCTCCCGCTGGGACTCTTTTGATACGTAAAAACTATGCCTGGCTCGATTAACAGATTGCGGAGAAGTGACTTCTGTCCTCCGAGGGAATTCGAAGCTGAGACGGCCTTGGTCTTACCTAGGTCAAAGTATGATTACAAGGGAGTGATGATTTTCCACACTGGAGATAGAGACATGATGGAGGAGGGAGGGCACTGTTGGACTTAGGGAAATTAAATCGCATTATCACACGGTTTGCGCTGGGGGAGAGGGGGCGATCAGAAGCATTCCTAGCCAGATGTTTATGAATGCCAGGGGTTCTCAGGGATATCTCCACTGCATTGGTGTTTTAAGAAGTTCCAGGCCACTTGGTCTCTGAGTCATTAAACTAGAGGTTGGTCTTGTTCCCAGGAGAGCTCTTAGGAGAGAAAAACCTTTTGTATCTTCAATAGAAGTTTAGGCATTTAAATAAAGCCGAAATCAAAGTATCTCCTCTAGGCAGCCAATGCTTCAAAGAATTGTGTGTGGAATGGTGTTTTTTTTAATTTTTTTTTTTTTTTTTTTTTTTTTTAGCACAGATGTTGTGCACATGGATGGTAGAAAGACTTTGAGTTTCTTTGTTGAAAAGATCTCCCTCTAATACACAATCGCCATTAATTTACAGGGAGAGGCTGAAAATACTCTCTTCAGGCAGCTATTTAAACTCTTGAGATAAGGAAGCTGTTTCAGATTCGTAGACTATATTCCTCGAATTACAGCTTTCTGATGTACTTTCTGATGTATTTAATGTGTAAGACTCACTTCTTATGCCTGTATAGGTCTTTATGCCTTACAGAGTATTCTTATGGACTACATTTTGTTTAATTCTTCTCTCAACAAGTGGTGTGAACCTCCCTTCCCCCCTTTTAGAACAGTAAAAATAAATTGAAATAAAAATAACATATCTAAGGCAATAAAACTGGGAAGAACAGGAGGTAAAATATTACCAATATAACTGGGCAAGCGTATGTGCAGACCACAAGCCACAAGTTACAGGTGTCCACAGAATCCATGTGACAGTAAATTAACATATACATAAATGAACCACACTGTTAACCAACACTGCTTCAGACATATGCATAAATCAGCTAATTGTTGGGTATGAAAAAGATGATTATGAAGTTGATTTTCTATCCATTGAACTAGTTAATGTCTCACAGAGGAAATCGCTTGTTTGTACTATAGTATCCTTCAGACTCCATTAAGCTACACACCAAAAGTGGTCAACACAACTGCTTTTTATTAAAAGTAGACAAGCAACCAGCTTGCTTCTGAGTGGTTTTAGGTGCAGCATTCAGTTACATAAAGAAGATAGTAATCCTAGGATATCTATGAAAGGATTTCTATGTGATTTTTGAGGCTTTCTAGTAATATCTACACATGAGAATTATTAATGTGGAATTATAGGATTAATATGCTATCCAGAATTATTTTATCCTAATTTCAGCAGCAATGGACTGTTACTAAGGCTTAATGATCACATGATGCCCCCTCTTGTTTCAGCTTGTTTCTCACACTGAAGCATACACACAAGTAACAGAAGCCAGAGATAGTTAAGAAAACAGGGCTGTCATGATCATTCTACAGTGTTTTCTCATAAACCTTACAGTAGAAATTCTGCAAGACTCCTCGAAATATCTAGAAGCTAGCACTGAGAAGCACCAGCATTCTGGGTTAAGACTGTTTTCTCTGTGTTACGCTTCTGCTTTGGCCTGTCTCTTTCCACACCAGCCAGCCTCCTGTATCTTTTGGTCTCAGGGTGGAACAGCTCTACAGCTAATTGCAGATTCCAGAGCTTTACTTGTCGCAAAGATGGTGACTTTCTCTTTTTGCTACCTTTCCAATTTCTCAGAGCATCACTCTGATTGGTCAGGTGCTTACCACGACAAGTGTGTGTGTGTGTGTGTGTGTGTGTGTGTGTGTGTGTGTGTGTGTGTGTGTGTGTGTTGGAAGCTGGACTGGGAAAGGAAGCAGGCTGCACATTTGCTTGGTGTACATGGGGTTCCAAGATCTAAAACAAGAGGGAACAGTTAGGGAAGGTCCTTGGGTACAGGGGATATAATCTATACAGGGTCTCATTGTCTATGTTTTCTTATTTGCTTTACTAGTGTGGTATGGCTGAAGCAGTTCATCTGTTCCAGGCCACTTTGTTATTTTATATGTCTCAGTCAAAATTACTTCTCCCCTTTTATAGCTTACAAAGTTTCATTTACAAAAGAATCTCCTGAGGGAAACTGGAGAAAGTAAAGGAAGAGGTGACATTGTCCAAAAAAGAAATGTATTCATTACCTGACTTATGAAATGGTAACATCTCTATATAATGCTTTAACAATAGCAATAAGAATATATTAAAAAGAATCTTCTTCATACTATTATTAGGGATATTAATTTTGATGAATGATTTTTTTTCTAATTCCTACTAACTCCCTCTTATAGATGATCAAGAGATATCTTACCCTTAAAATGAGAATGTATATAAATAATTGCAAATTAAAAAATGGGAAGGGGCTGGGAAGGTAGCTCAGTGGTAGAGTGTTTGCCTTGCATGCCAGAGGCCTTGGGTTCGATTCCTCAGTACCACATAAGCAAAAAGAAAAAAGCCAGAAGTGGCGCTATGGCTCAAGTGGTAGAGCGCTAGCCTTGAGCTGAAGAGCTGAGGGACAGCACCCAGGCCCAGAGTTCAGGCCCCATGATCGGACCCCCCCCCCCCCCAAAAAAAAAAAGGGAATGTATATAAATAAATAATTCCAAATTCTGTGGGAGTTCTTTTGGTATAATAACACACATCTGTAAGTGATGATTATCTGATAAAAAAACAATCATTTGCTTGATCCTTAACAGTTATTCTTGGTTAGAAGAAAAACTCACATTTTATTTATTTATTTTTGTCAGTCCTGGGCTTGAACTCAGGGCCTGAGCTCTCTCTGAGTTTCTTTTGCTCCAGGCTAGCACTCTACCACTTGAGCCAAAGTGCCTCTTCTGGCCTTTTCTGTTTATGTGGCACTAAGGAATCGAATGAAGGGTTTCATGCATGCTAAGCAAGCACTCTACCACTGACCCACATTCCCAGCCCTGAAAAACTCACATTTAAAACCACATGCTTAAGAATCTTGACATAGGTGTTTTTTTTTTAGTTTTTCAAATTTTATTTTGTTATAAAGATGTTGTACAGAGGGGTTCCACTTCCACAAGTAAGGCAATGAGTACATTTCTTGTCAAGCATTGTTACCCCCTCCTTGGTTGTTCTCCTACTATCCCTTCCCTCCCCTACCTCTCTCAGCCCCCACCCCAGCCCCTGCCCGAAGTTGTAAAGTTCATTTCCAATATACTGTCTTGTGGGTATGGTTGCAATGGGGTGTTTATGACTCAAGCAATCTAACTCTTTGGCCTAAAACTCACTCCAAACGTGTTGTGCCTAGGAAAAGAGAACACACATCACCTTGCTTCTCACTCTTCATATGGAGTGCACATGTGGACAGAGTTCACTGAGATAGAGATGTTCCCCCACCCCCACCCTAGATATAGGCACACACCCATGCACACGTGCCAGTGCAAGAGGAAAAAAATGTTTAAGGGGAAAAGAGCTTTCGAGGCTCCGAGTATTATTGGACTGAAACAAAGGAGACAGGAACCCTCCATGGATTTCTCCTTTTGTAAGAGCCATAGATGTCTCAATACAAGCTAAAATAAATTCACACAAACTACATGCGCTTATCCAGGTTTTGAATCCTGGGAGAGCTTCCAATACTGTATTTAAAGTGGGTTGGATCCCGGGATACATTAAGACATTTCACTCTCGATCATTATATTTGACTCATCACTATAGGTAGATTACAATAAGCCAGGAGATTTCCCAATGAGATAAATGCACAGCAGCAAAATGTTATCGACTTCTACAAGGTATTTTAATACTCTGGGCATTTCACAGGAGGTAGAAGGAACTTTAGTTTTGCTGAATTCTTTTTTTTTAAAAAAAAACATTAGACTATAGGTAGAATGCAAGTTTTTCTAATCAGGCACTTACAACTCAAGTTTGGTAGGCTGAGAATCAAGATGGCACTATGGGAAGTAAAGGCTCATGTTGTTATTTAGAGGTAAGAGGCTACTAGGAAGAAATGTAGTGACCATCAGGTTCTTTTAAATAACAGACCAGAATAAAGATAAAATTCTATATTTTCACCCCAAGGGAAACAATATAATTCTTCTCACCAATCTACTTCTCTATTATAGAAGCCATTGATGAATATCAGGCTGAATTGAGGAAGGCAATGTAATAGCATACGTTTAAAAATATTTTGGGATTTTGGAGATTAAAGGAACATCATGATTTTTTTCAGGCTGTCACAAGAAGACAAAGATAAAAAATCAAAGAGAAGATAAAGAGAAGATTATCTTCTGTATAGGCAAAAGAATTCTCTGTAGAATAGACCAGTTCTCACCCGCTGGGACACTATACTTAAATACTCTGCTTTTTGGCCCCTTCTCTTGGATCTCTGCTGTATAACTACTTTAGCACTTTGGCCAGACTTCATTGTTTGCATATTCTTTCTCATTTGCTACATTATATATCTATTGACTTATGGAAGGCAAGTGTCTATTTTGGTTATCATTTTATCTCTTGAGCTTGAAAAGTGCTCAGTGCTTGAGTGCTTAAATAAGTGCAGGTTCAGACCAACTGGAATGGATGCAGTAGGTTGAGACTACTTCATAGACTTAGCATTGTGCTTATGAGCTACTGTTAATAAAACTGAAAAAAAAATACCAAGTTAAAATACTTGAGAAATTGTTCTAGAGAAGAAAATTACAGTGGCTTTGAATGTTCCAGAAGCTTCCATTAGGACTGACTAGTGAAACCATGGGAAGAAGTTGTATTTTGTTGATTCGAAGGCACTGATATTTTCATATTTTAAGCTCACTGAAACACTTATGCTTTGCACAATTCACAAGACAGCAAAGCATTGTGCACAGTGCAACTGGCAGTGTCTCTTTTTTCTCACTGACATATAAAATAATGGCACTACTTCCTACCATTGGCATCTTACACTGGATGACATGCAGATGGTAGATTTTAGCTCAGCCTATAGAAGGACTTACCAACTAGCAGTGTTGTTCTTGGGGAAAGATGCTGATAGTGTTAGGTGCAGATAAGTCTCTACCTAGTGTGAAGACATTCAATCACATGCTGGGCAAACACTTGTAATTCTGTCAAACTTGGTGTTCTTTCAACCTTAGTTTTTACAGATAAGAGAACAAAAAGCTCACAGGTTGACTGCTTGTCTAATTCCATGTAGCTTTTTGTTTTGTTTTTCTTTTGCTATTCCTGGGAATTGAACTCAGGGCCTGGGCACTGTCCTTGAAATTTTATGCTCAAGGCTAGTGCTCTACCCCTTGAGCGACAGCTCCACTTGCTGTCCAAACTGGCTTCAACCCAGGATCCTCAGATTTCAGCCTTCTGAGTAGTTAAGATTAGAGGTGTGAGTCGCCAATGCCTGGCCCCAAACCATAAAATCTTGCAAGAAGTTGAAGGACCAGGAGAATGTGTCTTCTGTTTCCAAATCTGAAGCCACTTGTACTCACTGTTTATCTTTTTGTCTTCAGGTTTAACATATACACAATGGGCACACTGATATTTTAACAAGTATAATAGCTAACATTTGTTATATTTATAGGATATGTCAGTTATTTGTTCTTTACATTTTTTATCTCATTTGATCCTTCTAGCAACTCCGCACTAGCGACTACTACCATCCTCACTTGCAGATAAGGAAAGTGAGGAATGAAAAGTAATTTAGTTCGTGTGAGTCACAGCTGAGAGTACAATCAGTACGCACAGTGAAGTGAGTTCTTCTGGAAGGTTTCAGATTCATAGAATTTATGGCAGATTCTCTGTACAGTGACGAGAAAATTAAAACCTGCCACAGTCTGAAATTTCTGATTTTAGAATAAACATATTTTGGGTGTTACATGACTATTTTCTTTATTATTTGACTCAAAATATCTGGATAATGGTTTGGTTTCAGTTCTCTAGTGCATTTGTGTCCAAACCAAACCTGTATTTTTGATAAATTTTAGGATTATAAAATAAACCAAAGAATTTATCTGTCTTTCAAGCCAAGAAAATTTAGCTTTATCCTACGTCATGTGTGCATCCTACCTGCCCCCACTGCTTTTCTATCTGTGGGTACCTTGAAATTGTGAAAAGTGAGTACTTAGCTTATTTCTCAACTTCTATTTCTTATTCATTGTAGGCCCTTGGCCATCTACAAAAATAAGTTCACTCTTGATGATCAAAGCTATCTTTGTGCATTTTTCAACCCTCAGGAACCCTTCCTTAAGGCACTCAACAGAATTCTTGGTCACAGCTGAGGATTTATCTTCACCCCTGGGTAACTGCACTAAAATCTTCTCTAGGGGAAAAAAACCTCCAATAAATCTTATTGTTAATTCACAAGGAGAAAATATTAAAGACCGTAAAGTCCAATTTTGAGATCCTTTAGACACAATGATGTCTTAAATAGCCTAAACTTTAAAAAAATATACTAAGTGGCTTGCTGAAAAATTGTGTAGTCTCAGTTAAGTCCTTATCTTCTGGCTTTGGTTTCTTCATCTATAAAATGAAAGACATTGAAAATGTTTTCTGCAGTAGTAACTTCTTTTCTTAATCTGTTGCTATTTTTCCCTGTGGCCACTAGGGGGACAAAGGCAGGCTCTTGTTAAACACTGCCCATTGATTACTGATTTGGAAAGAGTCTTGAGGCCAGTTTTTTTTTTTTTTTGGTAAGAGAAATATTTTGGAATATCTCTCTTAATTGGTACTAAACTACGATATGAACTTATATATCTTTGTAGAATCTGAGAACTTGAAAAAAGAGATTTTTATTATTCCTATGACCAGTAAAGACTTTGTAAATTTAATCATGTATCTCTATCAACACTACTGTGTAAGAGATTTCACTAATCCAATTAGGAATCAGGGAATAGAGGCTTCATTGAAAAGTATCACAAGCCACAATGCTATAAAAATGCAGGTTAAAACATTTAAAGGACGTTTTGAAAGTTTTTAGTGGCTGTTGATATTGGCAATCCTTAGTCAATCTTTTATAAACTAAAGGAACACAAGTAAGAGATATTGAACTGTAAAGAGGCAAAAGAACTTAATGTTGTGTAACTAAAAGGGGTCCATAATATGTAATTATTATTGTTTTAGTTTTTTCAGCCACAAAGTAGCATTTAAATAATCTGCAAAGTTAATTTTTAGTAGGTAAACTTCATTGAACAAGCAATGCCAAGCAATGTGAAAAAAGTTTTTGTTTCTGTTGTTTTGAGACTTTCAAGAACTCTGAATTACTCTTATTTATGCCCACAAGTAAAGGGAGAGTTAGGTGTACAATGGCCACACCTCCTTACATTACTATCTGGTTGCAGAATGGAGCTTTGAGTGGTAGATCCTTTAACTACTAATGGTAACAGCCTAGTTTGCAGGGTACTTTCCAAATTATAAAATGCTTCATCCTCTTTCATGCTTTCCATGCTTGCCACATTCTCTCCAGTAAAGGGGGCAAATATGGCCCAACCCTCTTGTTTTCTGCCAGAACAGGCAAACTCAAATAATGTTAAGTGTCCTGAGAAATCTATAGTTCAAAGTTGGATAGAATGGATTTGGAAACAAGAGTGTCCAATTTTCACCTATTAGAACAGGAATTTGGAGGTGGGGTGAAAATGTCTATTTCCCAATTTCTTGGTATAAAAAGACACGCTTATAGTTTAGTTGTTTCTAACTTAAAAAAATTGCAAATTCTGTTCAAGTTTTTGAACATCAATAACTACTTCCTTTGAGACACAAGCAACATTTTATACTTGTCTTGTTTTATCACCACAGCTTTCTAAGATGAACTTCGTCTCATTTTGCCAAGAGGAACACGTGCCCACTGAGGTTAAGTAACTACCTCAAGGTCATGTATCTGATAAGCCATCAGGGCTGAGTTGAAACCCTAAGTACTATTTGAACTCAATACAGTTGGTGAAGTAAACGGTATCATCTTGACTAGAAATGGTCGTGGTAGTGCCTCTGTGTTCTTAAGTTATGGATATGATCCAAATTGCAGAGAGTGACACAAAAGGCCCAAGGCTTTATGTGGAAGTGAGGAATTATGCAGGTAGAAGATGGTATGATTTTTGCTTGTCTGCCATTTATTTGTCAAAATATGACTTTTTTCTAGTAAAGAGCTGAACTTGCTTGCTTTCCTCCCTCCCCTCCCTTCTTTCCCTCTCTTCCCTTTTCCCCTCTCTGTCCCTTTCTTTCTCTCTCTTCCTCTCTTTCTCTCTTCCCTCCCTGCCTCCTTCCTTCCTTCCTTCCTTCCTTCCTTCCTTCCTTCCTTCCTCCCTCCCTCCCTCCTCCCTTCCCTCCCTCCCTTCCTTCCTCTCTCACTCCCTCCTTCCATCTCTCCCTCCCTCCCTCCCTCCCTCCCTCCCTCCCTCCCTCCCTCCCTCCCTCCCTTCCTTCCTTCCTTCCTTCCTTCCTTCCTTCCTTCCTTCCTTCCTTCCTTCCTTCCTTCCTCCCTCCCTCCCCTCCTTCCCTTCACCCCTCTCTCTTTCATGTGGCACCACCATTTGAATGCAGAACCTTGTGTTCTTTTTTGTTTTTGGTTCATGGCTGGTGTTCTACCATTTAAGCTGTGCTTTCTCCTTTTTAACCAGCAGTCTGCTCGTTACTTGGAGCTGGAGTCTTACCTGTTCATTTTGGCTTAAAAGATTGATCCTCTAGACCTCAGCCTCTTGTGTAGCCAGGGTTACAGGCATGAGTTGGTTTAGTCTTTTTATTTCTTAATTTTTATTTCACTTCTTTCTCATTTAAATATGATAATGTTAATCATCGAACAAGATAGCAGAAAGCCTGCCACTTCTCAGTCTTCTTTCGTCACTCTGAGATGCCACCGGACAGAGAAGAAGACTTAACAAGAACTTATGAAAGTTCAAAATTTAATTGATGTGTCTTCCCCTAATGGTTTTACTTTAAACAACAGTAACACAAAATTAGTCTAAGAGATGATGCAATGTTATATGTCTCTACATTGTTTCCTTTTTTTCTGCTAATGTTTTTTATTTGTGATGGCTTTTCCATTCGGGTTTTAGATAAGTACATGCAAATTACATTGTGTGCTTAAAGTTTTGTTATTTGTTATTTATTCATTTATTGTGTATGGCTTGTATCTAAGTTTTGCCCAAAAGTGTAACTTCTTACACTGAAACTTATTTGGTTCTCAAAGTATGACATTTTTTGTGCGTATATGTAGCTACTAAACTAACCCTATCACATGGCATTCTTCTCTTCCTATCTTGATTTTTCCCATAAAATTCAAAATGAAACAAAATAATTGGTGACATTTACATAGCTGCATAAGTTTTCTAAGACTTTATTTAACTATGACATTCTAGTTAAACTCCTTCATTCCTTACTACATTTTTTCTACCCTTGATTGGAGCGGCTAAGGTACCTAAAAAGGAAAATTATTATGTGGTTATGATATATCCAAGAAAAATGTAGTTACCATGTGTCTTGCTAAGTCATTTTTGGGCACATATTTTATTCTGCTAGTATTCATGTGGCATATGATTACAAACACACTGAGTTCTTAGAGATTGATTAAACATTAAAAATACAGCACTCGTTTGCATTTCTAAATGAAAATCATTAGAACAGGCTATTCAAGATGGCAAGAGAGTTCATATCTATCAGATGAAACATTTAAATTGAGAAAATCCTGGTACAAGTTTTTATGGTGGAAACTATGTGAGAAATATTACTTGATTCACACCTTCCTTGGATTTCTCTGTGCACTGCACACTGGCTACATTTGTGGTGCTTTTATTTTATTTTATTTTTTGACTTGAAAGTTCCAGTGACTTCAGTGAGATTTTTTTTTCTGATAAGTTGAACAGCTCACAGCTTGATCCTTTAGTGACTTTGTATTGAAAACCACTGTTGTTGAAGGGACCACAGGTGGCTGGTTGCTCTGTTAGACCTGGTGTGTGACCTAAATGCTTCATATTTATTTGTTGCTAGGTTGCTATTCCATTTGACTGCCTGAAAGATGTATGACTCTGTGTAATATACAGTGTGGTGGAATCATATTTGGGGGTTTGCTATGTGAAAACAAAGTTTATGACATGAGTCTCCCATTTTTGTGGCTCACACTCTTGGCTCGGAGAGAGATTTAAAGATGTCGAGCTTTTGCGGCTGGTCTCTTGGGACGTGGCAGCTTGCCACGATGCCATCAGTTTAGACTAATGATTGCACAGAATTCTCATGCAGCAGATAGCTACTAACCACAATATTAATGTTATTTTGCTTTGTAAATTTAGGGGAAAAATAATATCCAGAGTTGCCAGGGAAAAACCTCGTTTGGATTGTATAAAGAATGATCTGCTACAGAAATAACATGCTGTCAGGACCTGTTTTATATGCTTTCATTATCAGTGACAAATTGTGATATTAATTCTATAGCAAATTTGTGCTTGGGATTTTAATATTTCTCTCAGCCATTTCCTTTTGGTGTCTATCTAGCTGTGGATTAAAATGCTATGAATTTTACCTCTGAGGAATCGACAGCTGGATTTAAATGTTACATCAGTAATTTGCTTAGAGATAGTATTGTTTATAAATTTGAAGAGTGGATGTTCTTTGACACGAAGTTGAGGTTTGAGGTAATTGCTTAGATAATCCAGGTAGCAGAGTCACTTCTGTTCATATTCTTCCAAGACAAGAGACATTTATTTCTGTTTGAATTAGCCAGGCAATTGCTTCTACATTCTGATTTGTTTGGCTGATGATATTCTGGCTCATGGAGGTTGGGAGAGATGATGGGGAAAGGCAAGTTTATCTGGACAGCAGCCTATGATCTGTGTAATTCAGCCACAAGATGCCAAACATTGTTTTGTTTTGATCAGTGGTCTAGGTCTACTACAACACTCTTTTCAAGGTAACTCACAAGGAAAGGTAATTGAGGAATGTGGAGTCTTGGGGGCATTAGGGAATTTTGCAGGACTTTGCTTAAGCATAATAAGTATAAGAATTCAGAAGCCTGACATCCAATCTGAAAATGGAACCCTTTGCAGCCATGTGCATCTGTGTCTTCCTTTACACCTTTGAAGCAGTCTTGAAGACCAACACAGGTAGACCTGATTTATTGAGGGCAGTTCTTTTGAGTAGGTAAGCTTTGGGGAATTTTTTTTTTTTAATTTAATTTAATTTTATTTGAGAACATACTGTACAGAGGGGTTACAATTACATGGGCAGGATAATGCATACATTTCTTACCAAGCATTGCAGCCTCCTCCTTTGTTTACCCTTCACCTCCCTTCCCAGCCTCCCCCTTCCCTCCCACCCAATCATACCCCTCCCCCCCCCGACATTGTAATGCTGGTTTTGACATGACATTTTGTACTTCTCATTGTTGCAACAGGTCCACCTGAATCCTTAAACGACTTGTTTGTCCCCATCTCCTCCACGTGTTATACTGACATCAAATATAGTGAAAGCGGGGGTTACACTGTGGGGGAGGGACATACAAAGCAACAAAGAAATAATCTTATAAATGCGTTAGAAACACATGCATGAAAGAAACAAAAACATTAAAATACATATTTGAGGTTTCGTTTTCCTAACATCACATTATCTGACTTTTTCCGCTTGACTCATACCTATACTAGATATTACAAATAAGGGAAACCATGGGACCTATGTTTCTTTGGGCCTGGCTTACTTCACTTAATATAATTTTTTCCAAGCCTTTCCATTTCCTAACAAATGGGGAAATGTCATTCTTTCTGATGGAGGCATAGAATTCCATTGTGTATATATACCACATCTTCTTGATCCATTCATCTACTGAGGGGCATCTGGGTTGGTTCCATATCTTAGCTATGGTAAATAATGCTGCAATTAACATAGTTGTGCTGGTAGCTTTAGTGTGGCCTTGTTTGTGATCATTTGGGTAAATGCCCAAAAGTGGGATTGCTGGGTCATTGGGGAGCTCTATGTGGAGTCTTTTGAGGAACCTCCATACTGCTTTCCAAAGTGGTTGAACAAGTTTACATTCCCACCAACAATGAAGTAAGGTTCCTTTCTGTCCACATCCCCTCCAGCATCTGTTGTTGTTAGAGTTCTTGATTTTTGCTGTTCTAACTGGAGTGAGGTGATATCTCAATGTTGTTTTGATTTGCATTTCTTTTATGGCTAGGGATGTTGAACATTTCTTCATGTGTCTATTGGCCATCCTTCTTTCTTCTTCAGAGAAGCTTCTCTTTAAGTCTTTCGCCCACTTACTTATTGGGCAGTTGTTTCTTTGAGGATTTGTTGTTGGGTGGTTTAATTTTTTGAGTTCCAAGTATATTTTAGATATGAGACCCTTGTCCGTTGTATGGCTAGTAAAGATCTTCTCCCAGTCCGTGGGCTTTCTATTGATCTTGCTAGCTATGTCATTTGCCCTGCAGAAGCTCTGCAACCTTATACAATCCCATTTGTCCAGCCTTTCTTTGATTTGTTGTGTTTCCGGGTCTCTATTCAGAAAATTTCGGCCTGAGCCAAGGAGACCCAGGGTTTCTCCTATTCCATCCTGTAATGTTTTCAGAGTGTCTGCTTTGAGTTCAAGGTCTTTGATCCATTTGGAGTTGATTCTGGTGCAGGGTGATATATAAGGATCTAGCTTTAGTTTTCTACATGTAGTTAACCAGTTTTGCCAGCACCATTTACTGAAGAGGCTGTCTGTCTTCCATTCTATTGTTTTAGCTCCCTTATCGAAGATTAGATGGCTATAGGTCTGTAGGTTCATTTCTGGGTTTTCAATTCTATTCCATTGGTCCTGAGGTCTGTTCTTATGCCAATACCAAGCTGTTTTGATTACTATGGCTTTATAGTAGAGTTTGAAATTTGGTATTGATATTCCTCCAGCAGTGTTCTTTCCGTTGAGGAGCGTTTTTGCTATTCGGGGTCTTTTATTGTTCCATATGAATTTTTGGATTGCCTCTTCTATTTCCTTGAAGAATGAGGGTGGAATTTTGATAGGTATTGCGTTGAATTTGTAGATAGCCTTGGGAAGTATTGCCATTTTCACGATGTTAATCTTTCCAATCCAGGAGCATGGGAGGTTTTGCCATTTTTTAAGTTCTGTGTTGATTTCCTTTTTCAAGATTTTAAAGTTTTCATCATAGAGGTCCTTCACTTCTTTAGTTAAGTTAATTCCTAGGTATTTTATTTTTTGTGGGGCTATTACAAATGGAGTTGCTTTCCTAATTTCAGCCACACTTTTCTCATTGTTGGCATACAGAAAAGCCATTGATTTTTGGGGGTTAATTTTATAACCTGCTACTTTGCCAAAGTTTTGAATCAGCTTGAGTAATTTGGGAGTGGAGTCTATGGGATTCTTTAAATACAAGATCATGTCATCTGCAAAGAGGGAGAGTTTTATTTCTTCTTTCCCTATTTGGATCCCCTTTATGTCTGCATCTTGTCTTATTGCTGTAGCTAGGCATTCTAATACTAGATTGAAGAGGAGTGGAGAGAGTGGGCATCCTTGTCTTGTTCCTGAGTTAAGAGGAAATGGCTTTAGTTTTTCACCATTGAGTATAATGCTGGCTGTACGTTTGTCATATACAGACTTTATTGTATTGAGGAATGTTCCATGGATTCTAATTTTTCCAAAACCTTCATCATAAAGGGGTGTTGGATCTTGTCGAATGCTTTTTCTGCGTCTATTGAGATAACCATGTGGTTCTTATTCTTGCTCCTGTTGATGTGATGAATAATATTAATTGATTTGCGTATATTGAACCAGCTTTGCATCCCTGAAATGAATCCTATTTGATCGTGGTGTATGATTTTTTGGATGAATTGTTGAAGTCGGTTGGCCAAAATTTTGTTGAGAAGTTTTGCATCAATGTTCATCAAAGAAATGGGTCTATAGTTCTCTTTCTTTGATGAGTCCCTGCCTGGTTTTGGGATGAAGGTTATGATGGCTTCATAGAATGTGTTCGGTAGTGAGCTTTCTCTTTCAATTTCATTGAAGAGTTGGAGGAGAATTGGTGTGAGCTCTGCTTTGAAGGCCTTGTAAAATTCCGCTGTGAAACCATCTGGTCCTGGACTTTTCTTAGCTGGGAGGTCTCTTATTGCTGTTTCTATTTCAATGCTTGATATGGGCCTGTTAAGATAGTTTGCCTCATCTTGGTTTAGTTTTTGCATGTCAATATTTGCTAGGAAGGGGTCCATTTCTGTCAAGTTCTCAAACTTATTAGCATAAAGTTTTGAGAAGTATTCCCTTATAATGTTCTGAATCTTGGTTGTTTCCGTGGTGATGTTTCCATTCTCATCTCTGAGTTTATTAATTTGGGTGTGTTCTCTTCTTTTTCTGATAAGATTTGCTAAGGGTCTGTCAATTTTGTTAAGTTTTTCGAAGAACCAACTCTTTGTTTTGTTGATTCTTTCTATAGTTTTTTTGGATTCTAATTCATTTAATTCTGATTTAATTTTGATTATTTCTTTCCGTCTACTGGATTGGGGTTTATCTTGCTGCTCTTTTTCAAGGAGGTTTAGATGTGTCATTAAATTGTTAGTTTCAGATCTCTCCAATTTGTTGGTGTAGGAGCTCAGACGTATAAACTTGCCTCTGAGTACTGCCTTTGCTGTGTCCCAGAGGAGCTGGTTTTTTGTGTGTTCATTTTTGTTGAATAGCATGAACATTTGAATTTCCTTTCTAATCTCTTCCATGACCCACTCATGATTCATCAGTGTGTTGTTCAGCCTCCATGTGATACCGGACTTTCTTTGGTGGCTTTTGGTGTTGAGTTCTAACTTTATTCCCTTGTGGTCAGAGAGAATGCAAGGTATAACTTCAATGTTTCTGAATTTAGACAAGTTTGCTTTGTGGCCTAAAATGTGGTCTATTTTAGAAAACGTTCCATGTGCTGCTGAGAAAAACGTGTATTCTGATGCTGCTGGGTGAAATGTTCGGTAAATGTCTGTTAAGTCTAGTTGATCTATGCAGCTGTTTAGATCTGCGGTTTCTCTGTTGAGTTTTTGCCGAGTTGATCTATCTAGTGGGGAGAGTGGTGTGTTAAAATCCCCAACAATTAATGTCTTTGGATCTATATGGGATTTGAGGGAAAGTAGTGTTTCTTTGATAAATTTGGGTGCTCCATTGTTTGGCGAATAGATATTTAGAATTGTAATATCCTCCTGAAGGAGAGATCCTTTAATTAGTATGTAACGACCTTCTTTATCTCTTTTCATGAATTTTAATTTGAAGTCTATTTTATCTGATATTAGGATTGCAACTCCCGCCTGTTTATGGGGGCCGTTTGCTTGGTAGATTTTGTTCCAGCCTTTAACATTGAAAATGTGTTTGTTTTTACGGGCAAGATGTGACTCCTGCAGGCAGCAGATAGAAGGGTCTTGTTTTTTAATCCAACTAGACAGTCTATGTCGCTTAATTGGAGAGTTCAGTCCGTTAACATTAAGAGATAGGACTGAGAGGTATTTGGGAGTTCCTGCCATGTTATCTACCTTCTTGGGGGCTGCGAAAACTGGGTTCTTCCTATGGTTCTTGGATTCTCAGTTTGGGTGCAGTTTCTTGGCCTTTATTGCGGTCTTGTTGGTTTTCTATGTGTAGGACATCTTTAAGAATTTTTTGTAGGGCTGGTTTGGTGGAGATGTATTGTTTCAATTTTTCTTTGCTATGGAAGGTTTTTATTTGGCCTTCAGTTATGAAGGAGAGTTTAGCTAGGTACAGTATTCTTGGTTGATAGTTGTTTGTTTTTAGGGCATGGCATACATCATTCCAGGCTCTTCTTGCTTTGATTGTCTCTGCTGAGAAATCTGAGGTGATTCTAATTGGTTTCCCTTTATAAGTGATTACCCTTTTCTCTCTGACAGCTTTAAGGATCTTTTCCTTGTTCTGAGTTGATCCTGTGTGGATTATAATGTGACGGTGGGATGTCCTATTCTGGTCTGGTCTATTTGGGGGTCTAAAGGCTTCTTGTATCTGGACAGGCCTATCTTTTTGCATGTTTGGGAAGTTCTCTGCTAGGATCCTGTTAAACAGATTTCCTAGACCTTTAACTTCTGTTTCTAGGTGCTCCTCTACACCCATTATCCTTAGATTAGGCCTTCTGATGGTGTCTTCCAGGTGTTGGATAGATCTATCATATTTCTTGGACTTGTCTTGGATGGTTGTATGTTCTTTCTCTATAATATCTAGGCTGTCTTCAATCCCTGAGATTCGATCTTCTGCATGGTCTAACCTGCTGTCAAGACTCTCTACTTTGTTTTTTATCTCTTTTCCTTCTAGTTGGTCAGCTTTGATGGCTTCAAGTTCTTTGTTGAAGCTCTGTTTTAGGTCTTGTATGAATTTCTTTACTTCCTTAATTTGGTGTTCAGTGTTTGTCCTCAAATCACTTAGTTGATTGGTTATGTTTTCTTTGGGCTCCCATTCCTTCTGTTGGGTTCCATTCAGCATTCCCTTTGTGGTCTCCCTGACTTCCTTCAGCTCTTTGTTAATGGATTCCATGAATGCCTTTAGTGATCTTTGTGTGTTCTCTAACTGGTCTCTCAATTCCTGTATTACTCTTTGATTAGCTACCTCCCGTTCGTGGGATTCCTGCAGATCTCTTTGAGTGTTCTCAGCCTGCTCACGCCATTCCTCTCTTTCTCTTTGAGTATTCTCAAGTTGTTCACGCAAATCCTGTATCAGTTTTTGAGTAGCTTCCTCACGCTTATGATATTCCTGTATAAACTTCTGGGATGCCTCCTCTCTCTCCCTATCACGCTCATACAGAGTCCTTTGTACGTTGTCAAACTTTTCATTTATCATGTTTGCCAGCAGTGTTTGTAGAGCTGTTTGGGAACTCTCCTCTGGATTATTCATTATCTGTTCTAACCCCTGATTATCAGGATTGGGAATTGAGATACCCGAATTTGCCATTTTTCTTGTGTTTTTCCGGCTTACTCTGCCCATTTGAGATGAAGATAGCACCAGTTTTGTGCTAGAACACTATCTTAAGGCAACCATCAACCAAAGTTTGCATTTGTACAGTCAATAGTCTACAGATACAATCTAGTTCAACAGATACCTCTATTCGACATCAAACAACTATATGTTAAAGGACTTCGAACCGCAGAGAAGAATTTGGAAAACCAGAAATTATTAGGGTTAGGGAGAGATGTGGGTAAAAAATAGGAATAGATTGGTGTGGGGAGGCACAGGGAGAGTTAACTATGTCCTAATCACAATGCAGGAAATAGGTTGGGTAGGATGTAAGTAGAGAGAGAGAGAGAAAAAGAAGAAAGGGAAAGGGGAATGAAAAGAGACCAGAAAATAAAATAGAAACGTAAAAATTAATGTTATTTTAGAGATTAAAAGACCATCTATTTATAGAGGAATATGAATATGTTGAGAGAAAGGGAGGGACATGGAGGAGATGAGAAAAACTTTAAAAAAATGCTTAAAATATTATATAGGTATAAAGAGGTAGTACTGCTATTAATGAATTTAAGTCTCAGAGGTTTTGAATTGAGTAATAAGTTTGTGGATTAAGTGTGTACACAATGGGGGATAGGGTCTACTGGTTAACTACGAGTTTATCTGAGGATGTGCAGGACAAGAGTTAAGTCACATAAAGATGAACAAAGAGGAAAAGATGGAAAGGATAGGAAAGTGAGAAGAAAAGATCAGAAGTTCAGTAGAGCTAGAAAAAAAAAACAAAAAGATAATTAAGAATGAAAGAAAAAGAGAAAGAAGACAAGCAAAGAAAAGAAAACACACATTCACGTATTCCTATAATAAAAATTATAAGAGGAGAAAAAAAAAGTTAATGGAAAACAATTATTTTTTCAGAAGAGGCAAAAATTAAAGATTAATAAAAGTTTTAGAAAAGCAAAAAAAAATTTTATATATATATAAGGTAACAAAAAATGAAAAAAAAAACAAAACAAGAAAAAGAAAAAAAAGAAAAGAAGAAGAAGAAAAAAAAAGTTCTTTGATTTTTTTTTTTTTTTTGGGAGGGGTGGGAAGAGTCCTGTATCTCCCTTTTGTCTGTAATCAGAGTCTGGTTGGAGTCTCTGGTCAGCTTGAGGTCCTGTGGCTTGATTGGTTTCTTAAGTCAGTTTGTTGGAACAGGCAGAAAAATGCTCTGCTTTACCCAAGATTTTGAGATCCCCCTCCCAGGTTAGTTTACTGGGAGGGTGATCTGCTTTGAGAATCACAAAAGAGGGGGATGCAGTGATGAGGCTAGGTTCTGGGTAGAGTTGAGGCCTTTCAAGGAACAGTAGCTTTTCCCTGGGGCTATTTTGTGAAAAAAAACTCACAGCACCCAGCCTGGAGCCATTCTCAGGGTTTCTGTTTTTCAATTGATTGTGGTGGCTGCTAGAGGGAGGGGCAGCCTCTGGCTCTGGTTACCCGGTGAGGAGAGCCACTCCAATGGCTGGCGCCTGAGCTGGGTGACTTTTCCCTGGATGGAACTGAGTCTGTGAGGTCACTTCGCCGTTAAATTCTTGTGACCTGCTAAATGACTCGTTTTATTCCAAGGCCTGAGCTGGAGCTAGCCGCTCCTCCGAGCTTTGTCGGTATCCAAGATGGAGATCACCGGTGCTGGGGGGGGAGGGGTGGCCTTCCCTCCTCTGTTCCCAGAGAAGGAGTGAGGAAGTGGGGCTTCTACTCACGCGGAGTCTTGGATCCCGGGTTGTCTCTGGTCTGCAAAGTGCAGGATGAAGTTGTCCGCTCCTTGTCAGTTCTTGCTGGTGTTGAGTAGAATCCGCTCGCCCCGCTGCGTCTGGCTCCTTCATCCCGGACTCTCTGTGTGAGCGCTCAGGTATGGCCGCGGCTGCGGTCGCCGCTGCGACCCTGCCGCCGCAGCAGCAGCTGCTGGCAGGCGCTCAGATGTGTCTGCTTGGCTTCCCCTCTCTTGACTAACTCTCTGTCCTGTGATGGCACACTTGGTGTGATTCTCTGGCTTGGGACTGTTCACTGGAACTCTGAAACTGTTTTCTATGCAAGAGCTTGTTCAGATTCCAGCTTCTCCTCCGCCATCTTCCCGGAACTCCAGAGCTTTGGGGAATTTTTAAAAAATCTGTTCATTTTTTTGACTTTCATGTCCTTGTGAGATGCTTAAAATATATTGTTGAAGAGGAGAAAAAAACAACAACAACTGTATTTTGGACTTAGCCAATAAAAGACTAAAAATAATCCAAAAAAAGGTAAGCTGCTAGTAAATAAGAGACAAAAACAGCTTTTCATGGGAAGTGTCAAAAGGAAGACTTAGTAAAGGACTTGAATTCTATTCTACTTAGAAAGGATTTTTTTTGAACTGTTGACAGTTGAGCTCCTGATTTGATCTAAAACAAGTGAAAACAAGGACTCAGTATCCAAGCAACTGTTTCTTAACAAACCATCTTTAATTATATTCGACATCCAGTTTTTGACCACTTAGCAGTTTTGTAGCAATAAATTAGGACAGGAGGTGACATGATGTTAGATGGAAGTTTAATGACAATGGAAGTGACAGCTGACCTTGAGTGGAAAGCGAACAACAACCATCCTAGCAGAGCAGGCAGTGAGGGCGTTGCCACGTAACACCACGATGAAGCTGCGCAGAGATGACTTTGAGGTTAAATTGGAGTCGCTTTCTCCTGCAACATTGGGGCAATTGAGTATCCCTTTCTCAAAATTCTTGGGATCAGAAATGTTTCTGATTTGTTTTTGTACTTGGTTTTTTACATTTTGGAATGCTAGCATATGCAAAATGAAAACCTTTGGAGATGGGATCCATGTTGAAATGTGGACTTCATCTATGTCTGGTAGACACCTGATCCTCTTAGCCTGCAGGTGATTTTACACAATATTTTTAGTGTACCTACATTGTGACTATGAATTTCATGAGGGCAGGTGTGAAACTTTGTGCTTGTGGCATTCTGTTGGTGCTCAAAAAGTTTTGTGTTTTGAGACATTTTAAATTGTCAAGTTTGTGTGTGTGTGTGTGTGTGTGTGTGTGTGTGTTTGGCACTTCAAACTGTAATGACTTCTTTAGAAAGTTTGTGAGTGATTTGATGATGACCTTTGTTGTACATATAGATGAGCTTCAATACATTTGAATATTTATGTGGAATAATTGATTCTCAGGGACCCATTAGCTCTCTTTGAGTTGGGTACTCTTAGATCAAACACTCCTCCTTTCTTGACTCATAACAACTCTCCAGTCATGATGTGAGGCAATTATCTGAAATTATTCATTTGAAGATTTGTTTTCCTGGACATTGCATGGGGAGACTTACTTTGTGAACCTCTTGTTAGAATTAAAATGACTATTGATAGGGGAATGTTTTGCTTTTTTTTCTTTCATGCAATTGTTATTAACATATTTATAAGATGATTTTTTTGTTGCTTTGTATGTCCCTCCCTCATGGTATAACCCATGCTTTCACTGTATTTGATATTGGTATAATTTGTGGAGGGGAAGGGAAAAAACAAATCGTTTAACTAGGGATACAGGTGGACCCATTGCAACAATGAGATGTACAAGTCGTTATGTTGAAAACGAACTTTACAACTTTGGTGGGGGGGGGGGGCGGGAGGAGGACCGGGTGGGGGGAGGGGGAGAGTATGGAAAGGGATGGGAAGGGGAAACAAAGAGGAGGCAACAATGCTTGATAAGAAATGTACTCATTATCATAACTCCTCGTACTCGTAATTGTAACTCCTCTGTACGATATTCTCACAATAAAATAAAGACTTGATAAAAATAACTGTACCCTGGTAATCTGTGGGTATAAAAATCACTAGATTGATCTTGTAGTCAGGTAACTGTGAAAACTTTAGAAAGAATGTATGCCCATTTTTGTATCCTTGCTTTGGAGTCTGAGTAAGAGATTTTGAGAGAAAATTCATCCAGCTTGACTCGATTCTATAAAATAGTTGCTCAACTTTCATTTTTCTCTTCCCAGGGAATAGAAATATTGTAAGCTTGATACACCAGAATCTTCCATCCCTGGTGCTAGTTGTAGCTAATTAATTGGTCACTCCTTTTGACCATAGGACGGACCTGCTGAGTTAATAATCCTACACTGGCAAGGTAAATTGTTCAGTAAAACAGCATTTAGGGTTTTTGGTTTTTTTTTTTTTGCACAGAGAACTGAAGGATGATTGGCAATTTTGTGTAAGTTAGCCAGGGAAGTAATAAATATAAATATATAAATATAGTCGATTTCAGCTGGCATGAACCTTCCTGAGCAACTGGAAGAGATGGAAGCCATAGTTTGGGGAAAGGAGAAACTGTGGTGGTAGCAAGGTGGAAATCGAGTGAAATGACCAAGTGAATCACGTAGTGTGGAAACACTGCCAATAGGAAACTCTACCAATCTTCTAGCCAAATAGAAAGACATTTTATAGGGGAGTTGGCTAGTTTTAGTGCTGCACAGTTCAACACATGCCTGTAATATCATTTAGTTATGAGTAGTGTCTTGTTTATTTTTGTTAAATTATTATTTTTTTGCCAGGCTGAGGATATGGGTTATATACATCTCCAGCCTAATAGAACCTTAATTCAATGCATATTCCACAAAATTAACGAAATTGAGAGAAGCAGCATGATTGGGAGGGATGAGGGAAATGATGGAAGCGGTGACTTTGATCTCATAACTGCTGTGTTGAAAGGCAACTCCTTCCTACAGCTACTGAAAGACAAAACAAGTGTTCTGGCACTTGGAGGCCAGTGGCTCATGTCTGGAATCCTAGCTATCCAGGAGGCTGAGATTCAGAGGATCATAGTTCGAAGCAAGCCTGGGAAAGAAAGGTCCACCTGATTCTGTCTCCAAAGTAACTAGCAAAAGTCTAGGGCAAAGCATGGCTCAAGTGCTAGAGTGTCAGTTGACCAAGTCAACCAAATGACTGTGAAACCTGTAGCACTGGCAAAAGAAACCACATGTTCTGTCTTAAGACAGTAAGCCATTATGTGGCTGTTATCCTTAATTATTGATAAAACATGAAGTCTATTTTGCATCTGATCATTCACAGCTTCTCTTCTTAGCTTTTATTTCCTTACAAGTGAAATTAAAAAAAAATCAGAGGGCTAGAAGTTTACTTTCCTACCTACTAAAGAAATGACCTCAAACCCTACAGTAAGTGCAGACTACTTCCCTGCCTGCCTTTACAGTTTGTGGAGCTGTCTATGGTCACTGTGGAATTGATAGTAATGAGACAAAGACTAACATTCCAGGTGACAAATGTAAAAATAAATAAAGCTATATGTCTGAGTTTATATCTAATAGTGTATCAGCCAGGAACAGAAGGGGCGGGGGAGGGGAGAGTGAAGTCCAAACATGTGTCCAGAGAGATGTTAACACTACCCAATCATCAGCTGCTGAGTCTAGCCTGGGCAGACTTCCTCCCCTGACTGCCCTCTGCTCCGGCTAGCTGGGGGGATCATTACAATGAGTTTATCATCCTTCGGTGCTCATTGACACTGCCAGCAGTGAGCAGTACATTTCTTACACTCTTGTGAATGAGACGGAAGCAGTTTTAGACTCTTTCAAAGTGACTTTCGGGGGTGATAGTCGTTCTATTGGGGACATATCCTTACACATGATGTCTTGTCCCTCAGCAGCCACATAGAGATGTTTTTAGGGCATTTCCGGCATTGAAAACCCTATTGATCTGCAGTCTTCTGTAACATTGGTGTTTTACCATTGGAATTTGGAATGTGTTAATAGGTGCCTTGGTGTAGACAATTAAGATATTCCTGAGTATTGGGTTTACCCAGTCACACCAAACCCTCTTGAAGGATTGATATCTGTCCTGTGCCTTCTTTATCTAGACTTTTATTTTGGATCCATCTATAAAAATGTTCCTAAGAAAGAAGTAGAAGATCCACCAAGGTATGACACAGAGCATAGTGACAAGCAGCGACCGGAAGCATGGCAGGCACCAAGTAGGCCCAGGGGTGAATCGTGAATAAGAATAAGAAGATGGAACGTAGAATAAGAGGGTGGAGTTAACGTGCTAAGGTTTGAAGATGGCCTGTTCTCTCCAAAACTCATGTTGCTGTTAGTCTCCGCCGTGAAGTAGTAAGAGCATAGATGCATAATCTAGCTATAATGTTTAGTAGTGTGACTTATAGAAAAACAATCAAGATTAGAAGGGACTATCAGGGAGAGCTTCCATAACCGAACACCAGGTGACTTTGTAAGAAGAAAGTCAGCGAGCTTGGTGGCTAGGCATACCTGCCCCCCGCCTCTCCTCAGGTGAGAGTCCATGTTGCCCAGAGGTTCTGCCAGCAAGAAGACCTTATCGTGACCTTGACCTCAGACCTTGAGCCCAGCACAACCTCCTTCTTTAAAGCTTTCCTATTTTGTCCAATTGTGTCATTAGCAATAGAAAACAGAGTAGGACAGAAAGAGTGCAGTCCTGAGGATGCAAATACCATCTAACAGGTATCAAGAGCACAGTGGGAGCTGGGAGAGCACCAATCTCAGTAAGCAGGAGAGGAGATGCTTACTATAAACAAGGTGATAGCAGGAATCTCTGGACTCTAACACAAGGTACAATGCAGACCCTGGAATCTGAACCTTCATCTCTATATTCAATTCCTAGTGTTTACCCTAACAGTTGTGTGACTTTCAGCCTGCTTCCTTCTTAAGCTTATCTTTAATTGTTACATGAAAACATAAAAATGGTACACATTAATAGGATGCAGTGTTCTGACACAAGTAAACTTTATGTAATGTTTAAGTAAGGCAACACAGATCTACCTGGTCAAGAATTCCTTTTCTTCTAGACTTTTGAAATACATAGAATATTTTTAAAATCAGTTTTTTTATTGTGAAAATACTGTACAGAGGGCTTACAATCACATGAGCAAAGTAATGAGTACATTTCTTATCCAGCATTGTTACCTCCTCCTTTGTTCACAGAATACTTTTGTTACTTAGGGTTACTGTACCCAGAACTTGCTCAGTTCTGAAACTTAATACCCACTGGCCAACCTTTCCCCTTCTTTCCCTCCACTTACACCCCCTTCAACAAGTTTCTTCATGTCTCTGTACCCCAGATTCTCCAGTCTTCAACTGGAGAGGGAATTGCAATATCACCTAACAGAGTTACTGTGAGAGTTTATGTATCAGTCCATGCAAAGAGCTTAGAAAATTCATAGCCATGTTCTGAACACCAAGCAGATGTTAGCTCTGTGAGAACACCCCTGGCTGTTGATTGCTGGCATGATCACCTCCCCACAGCTGTGTATGTAGTGTAACACAACACTGCTGAGCCAGGAAGGATTCAGTTAACAGGAGACTGGCAGTAACCATGTAACACCAGCGGTATTTTATTTCTTCATAGTGGAGCATCAATTCTCAACTGACTGCATTGAACTCTCAAATCCCTTCTGGACAGAAGGAGATAAAAATGCTGAATAAATCTCTCATTAGGTGGGACAATTATGACCCAAAGCTAGCTGTCCCATGAAGAATATCATTTGGCTTTCAAGCTATATTGTCCCCTTCATGGCAAGAGCTATGACAACAGGTAGTTTCCTCTTGTTCTCTCTTCTCCACTCGCTGCCCTTAGAGGTGGGTTTTAGCACTGGGCACATGAATTCCTTCCTTTATATCTAAAGATAAATCACTGCCTTGTCCTGGTGGTGACTGTAAATCCCATTGGGTTATCTTTTAAATTTAATATATTGAGCAATGATTATTCAAGAATACCATACTCTCTAGTTTCTGTTCCCATATCTAATAGAACATCTAAGACTATATAGGACTATTTAAGATTATATAGACATGGCTATCTAAGACTATCTAGGACTATCTATTTATCTATCTATCTAAGACTATATAGGATTGTGCTGTAGATAATGACCCCACAGAACATTTTTTTGGAGTCTTCCCAAAACGCATGATATGTGTCAGAAATAAAATGCTAGTGAGCTTTTGAGTATTATACTGTTGGGTGTCATTGCCATTAGTATTTGTAAAGGAAATAAAAATGTCTCTCAGTTCATTCTTCATGTACATTTTGTGTTCCAGGTTTTACTTATTTATTTATTTATTTTGGTTCCAGTACTGGGACCTCATGCTTTCACTTGACTTTTTACTACAGGCTGGTGCTCTACCACATGAACCACACCTCCACTTCCTTCAGATGTGCAGTTTTTTTGCTGATCTACTCACTATTGTAGTCATTCAACACCTAATGCAGAGCCTTGCCTTGCCTTGGGAGTTTACTAATCAACATTTGTTAAGGGAATTACTCTCTAGCTTATTCTTGTCTGAAAAAAGAAGAGAATTTGTTTGTTTTCTATTTGTTATGAGATTTGTCTTGCCCTCAACACACCACTTTAGTTGTACTTATAATTATTGCTCACACTCTATTTTCATTACCTGGTTTATGTTGTAACTTGTTAAACCGCTTTTTAAACTTTTAAAAAATTGAGATGGTCCATGTAAGCCTCCTCATATATTATCTAGGGCAGAGGAAGTGAGCAATGACAATAAATTCAATTTGTTCCTATGTTTGTGCTCTTCTACTGTGCTATTCCAAATCATGTTTTTCAATTGTGTGTCATACACAGCTCCATTGCTATGTGATGCATTTATTCTTACATTATGGGAGATAAAAACTAAAATAGGGAAGCACTAACAGGCGTTTCCCCCCCCCCCCCCCCCTTCACCTTCTGTCTCTCTCCCTCCTCCTTTCTCTTTCTGTCTCTCCTGGGATAGGAAGACAAGCTCAAGAAATACATTCAGTAGAGAGAAAGCAAGGGTAAAAACAATAAACATCGTGAATATTCTTTCCATTAAGCAGTTAAAATTATTCTCTCCAATTCGTTTGTATGTGAGGCTTTGTGTTTTATTTATAGTATAAATTCTGTGCTCTTTTCAGTAGGTGCTGCTTCATGTTCTGAGCAATGGTTACTAAAGACTATTTTTCACTCCCCATGTAATGTGTTCCTGATACACAACTGCAAGCTTGCTTTCTGTTAACTTGCTCATGCCTTTCATAGCTGCAGCATGGAGCAGTATTTTAAGACCTTGAAAACCTCAGCTTTGTACATAATGTTTTTCTGTACAATTGTTACAATGCTCTTCCTGTGCAGGGTAAATTTCAGTTATTTACTTGAGCTTAATTTTATAAAAAATACAGCATGACTAACATGTATTTCATGACTTGAATCTCAAGTTTAGGCTTTCTGGTGAACTATTGTTTCTCTCTTAAAAGATGAATTGCATTGTGTCCTTTATCTCAGATGAGTCCATTGAAATGGACTAATGAAATAATAAACATACTAAGTGGGTGATTTGTTATAAGGCTATGATCATCATGGAGAAAATGCATTGCCTTTGAGGTTTTCAGAGGTAGGTCCTGGCTATGCTTTCAAACACCTTAGTCTGGTCCCTATTGGTAGAAGCTGAGGCCCACCTTCCCTTCACCATGGACATTAACAGTTATAATTCTCCAAGTTAAGAGGAGTTTTACAAATTGGACCTCGTGGTACAACTGCATGGCAGCTTCTTCTTCTTCTTCTTCTTCTTCTTCTTCTTCTTCTTCTTCTTCTTCTTCTTCTTCTTCTTCTTCTTCTTCTTCTTCTTCTTCTTCTTCTTCCTCTTCTTCTTCTTCTTCCTCTTCTTCCTCTTCCTCCTCCTCCTCCTCCTCCTCCTCCTCCTCCTCCTCCTCCTCCTCCTCCTCCTCCTCCTCCTCCTCCTCCTCCTCCTCTTCTTCTTCTTCTTCTTCTTCTTCTTCTTCTTCTTCTTCTTCTTCTTCTTCTTCTTCTTCTTCTTCTTCCTCTTCCTCTTCCTCTTCCTCCTCCTCCTCTTCTTCTTCTTCTTCCTCTTCTCTTTTTAAAATATATTTTATTTTCATGAGAAAGGTTATGTACAGAGGTTACAGCTACATAAGTCAGGTAATGAGCACATGGCTTTTTGAACCATGTTAGCATGGCTTCTTCAGATTGTCCATTGCCAATTGATTCACAGGCCCATTGACCATTCCTGTAACATCCATGAAACTATTGTGTTTACCACTTGCAGTAGTGATCTCTTTTAATATCACCAGAAAGTTAACTTGATTTCTATTAAAACTAATCTGAAACAAGGAAGGGACAAAAGAAAAGAGAGGGTGAATGCTTTTGGAATACATTGCAAATTTATGTAAAAGCCTAAAGGACCCCAGTGTAAGCTGTTGATCAGTTGTGAGTTCAGGGAAGGCAGGGAAAAGAGAAACAAGCTTGGTGGGGTGGGGGAGGGGGTTCAAGCAGGAGTGAGTTGGATTAACAGCCTATTTTATCCTCATGAAAGAAGATGGATATGGTTGAAGTAGATTGTTTAACATGTATGAAAATAGAAAGCCCAGGACTGGGAAGGTAGCTCAGTGATAGAGTGCTTGCCTTGCATGCATGAGGCCCTGGGTTCGATTCTTCAGCACCACATAAGCAGAAAAAGCCAGAGTGGTACTATGGCTCAAGTGGTAGAGCACTAGCCTTGAGCTGAAATGCTGAGGGACAGCGCCCAGGACCAGAGTTCAGGCCCCACGACCACCAACAACAACAAAAATAAAAAGGAAAAAAAGAAAATAGAAAGTCCTTGAAATTGTTTTGGAAAGAGGAGAAAGAGAGTGATGGAGAAGATGCGATAGACACCGTGAACACTCGGAGGAGATATAAAAACGAAACCTTCCTCTCCCATATAACTAATGCAACCTAGTAAAAAGATTAATCTGAAATGATGATGAAGATATATAATAAGTATTCATACCCAATTTGAGAACTTGCTTTCTGATATTAATTCTAGCTACCAAAAAATAATTCAGCAGATAGTGGCTTGTTCTTTTTTTTTTCCTTTTATACCCCAAAAAACTAGTTTATCTTCATTCATGTTGTAAGTGCTAAAAACCAGTAAAGATGAACCGCTAGTGGATATTTCTCAGGAATAGCTTGGAAAATTTATTCCGTTCAGACTTCATCTCTTATTTAGAAGGTGCAGTTAGCATCCATACATGCTACACATTCTGCAGTCCTAAGTAGTGTCTGTTATAACTATCTTTTATTTTCTACTGTAGATGGACAATTAACCACTTCACAGAATTTTTATCTAAGTTTGAAGAAGTAAAAAAATCATCAGTTGTAAAAGCTTTTATAACTAGGGCCATTGGATATTTCAAATCTCTTTTGTAAGACACCAGTAGGGTATACTTTATAACTTTGAGCTATGTACGATTTATAGGAAGCAACTAGTATAAGGTCTAAGAAAATAGAGATGAGGATCATCTTGTTTTTTTTTGAGTCTCATAACTGTATATAGTAAATAATGATACATTCAATAAGACAAATTATAATGTTGAGGTGGGATATATAAAATATACCTACTTTTCACTTTTGCTTAGTGTTTTTCATCCATATCCAAGACATAGACTTGTGTTTAGGAGGGAATTTATAAATCATCTTGGAGGCTTTTGCATTTAATGCAATGTCTGTATGGGTGACCAATTGGCCTGGCAATGACAGATGGACTCACAGATCTAGGTCTGGTAGTTTAAATGGAGTTCATTTTGTCAGTGACTAAAAGACTTTATGATCCAGTGATTGTTCAGTGACCTGGATGAAATGAATTGGTCTTGTTCATAGTACATAGCTGTCCAAATCACAAGACTGGAATGTAACTGGTTACTAATTGTCTCTCTTGTTGATAGTCTCAGCAATGAGGTTAAAGAGGTCATAAGAAAAGGTAAAAAATGCTCTGTCTTTTCACACCATTTGCTCATTTATCGAACTCAGTGTACCAGGTCACTTCATCAGCTAGACAGAGAGGAGATGCCCTCTTCTCTATGAACAATCTGAGTTAAACTGAGCCTATCTTAACTGGTATGTTTTCAATTCTCTTGATTACTTCTGTGACCAAGATCTTCACACATACCAAATTTAGCTCAACAATTTCACTACTGGGAGCACAAAAGCAAACTTGGGGTTAGACAAAAAAAGTCACCATTTTCCAAATGATAGAAGTATGTCCTCATTTAAAGTGAAATCCAGAATGGAGAAATTCATGGAGTTAGTAGTATTGTGTATTATTATAGCTAATCAGTATCAGATGGTTTATATAGGAATCTATATGGAAAATTTGAATAGAACTAATAAAATAATGTAGCATATGTGATGATAGTGAAAGAAACCAAAGAATTACTGCAACAAAAGAAGATGAGTTGTGCATTGGTCGTTTATGCCAGTAATCCTAGCTAGATAGGAGGCTAAAACTGGGAGGATATTTCCAGGCCAGCCTGAGTAGAAAACTCTGTTAGACTCCATCTCATTGGAAGAAGCTGGGTAAGATAACTGTCCTTCCAGCTACAGTGGGAAGTGGAGAATAGGTGGATCACATTCCAAGTGTTCACTCAGGTAGGAGATGAGATAGTAGTTCAAAATAATTAGTGTAAAAACTCCCTAAGGGCTACAGACGTAGCTCAGCATAGAGTCGGTTTAGCAGATGAGAAGCCCTGAGTTCAAATCTTAGTACCTCACAATTAATGACAAAACCCTCAAATCACAAACCAAGCAGAAAACGCAAACAGAATGAAATTGGAATATACACAAGTAGGCCAATGGAACCCAACTAGAGAGTGCCCAGAGACATCATTTAAAACATATTGTAAAGGTGATGTGCAGAGGGTTACTGTTACGTAAGTGAGGTAATGAATACACTTCTTTTTGAACAGTGTTGCCCCCTCTCTCATTTTCTCCCACTTCTGCCCAACTCCCCTCCCCCCAAGTTGTAAAGGTCATTTCCAACATGGTGTCCAGTGAGTATTGCTACTACATTGGTTCACCCTTTGTCTTACTGTTTCTTTGATTCCTCTTCTCTTCCTCAAATCAGACAAACTTATCTGCAAGACAGTGGTACAGAAAGCAAAACCAGTGTCTATAGAGAATAAACCAAAGGGGGGAAAAGAAAGAAAGAAAAAGAAAATAACTGCAAATAGTACACTAAAAAAAAACCTCTTGCTTCCATTTCTCGGTGTTCATTTCAATAAGCATCATTTTATATATTGCACATAGGTATTGAGCCATTGTGATCCTTGCTAAGAATATCTTAGACATATTCTAGTTTTTACAAATGAGGGAAGCCATGTAGTCTGTGTTTCTTTGAGTGTGGCTTTCTTTGCTTAATATAATTTTTCCAAGTCTTTCCATTTCCTTATGAATGGGGCAATGTCATTATTTCTGATGGAAGCATAGAATTCCAATATGTACATGCACACACACACACAAATATCACATTTTCTTGCCCCTACTGAGGGGCATCTGGGTTGATTCCATATCTTAGCTATGGTAAATAATGCTGTAATGATATTTAGATAATTTTTCCATTGCAGTAAGAAACAATTTTAACATTTATGGCAAAATGGATAAGTAGATTCATTGATGGAGAACTATAAATGACTGGCAAACAAATAGGATAAAGGAATTGCAAGCATCCTGTGGTTACTGTAACAGTCTGTACTGTGGTAGGAAATGACCTGCTCACTCCCTAGAGTATTAAAGAGAATTGATAAGGCCTTTGGAGATTAGTTTTGTCCTAACTATTAAAAATCTAAATATATATTCCCCATGACTTAGAGCAATCATTTGTAGAGTCATATTTGGTGAGTTCAAGAGTTTTTGTGCCAGTCAAATGATAAGAAGGTGGTAAAAAATTACATCATATCTTTACAAGGGACTCTACTTAAATATCAGAAAAAATGAGGGGGGAGTAATTTATAAAATGAAAAAATATTGGTTCTGGCTGAAGGGAAATATATGTAATACAATGAGAGTTAGTGTGTGTGTGTGCACGCATGAGTGTATGGCATGTGTGCGTCCATTTTTTTATAATCTTAGAAAAATTTTTGCAAGATATACAGTCCCAAGCCTTAAAGGTAGCTAAAATAGAAAGTAGATAAAAGACTGAGTGAATTGCATGTATGAGGCAAGATTTTTACTTTTATTATAACTTCCTTTGGAAAAGATGGTCATATGGATAGATTTCTGGACTTAAAATCTGGGTTGTTTCATTTTCAGCCAGAAGTCTGTGTTCACAATAGTTCTGCTCAGTGGATGGTTATCAATGCTGATTTTGGATGCGGCCAAGGTGCGAAGGATCACAAGGGCATAGCCTAATAAGGAGCAATTCAGACATGGCCATTAGGAGAAGTGGAAGCACCAACGTGATTATGAAGGTCGCCCCATACTGGGATCTGAGAGACACCCCATGCTGCGATGTGTGTAAAAGGAAAATGAGATCATTCAGCATCGTTAAGACAATGCTCGCCTTCCTGTCACTAATGCTTCATTCCAGGGCTACTTGCCTTTCTATTTATTTTTTTGGCTCCTTTTCTTTTGAACATGTAATACTGGCCATAAAATAGTTCTTAAGAAATATCAACTTTATGAAGTGGTTGTCAATTAGATAGATATTTTTAAAACATCAGCCGTAAAAACTTCGAATTATTAAAAAAATCTATTTCCCCCAAATGCTGTTTTCCATTTGCCAGTCTCCTATTCAAAATGTCCTAATGTTTTAATTCTTTGGCACTGCCTGGCCTCAGAAAATATAATGAAACATTCGTCCTTGACTTTCTGTTCAGATTGGGATGACTTCTTGATACCATAAAGGAGGGACAAGTCTTCAAAGAATACGTACATACTGTTTAGAAGAAATTATAAGGAAATGAACTTTACAGCAGAAATGCTTTAAAAAAAATCTTTCTGGGAGAGAAAGAAAGAGAGAGAGAGAGAGAGAAAGCTGAAGTAAAATAACCAAATCAGATTCAAAAGGTATTGCCACATAAGTGGGTATTTGTATGAATTTTATATATGGCAATGAAAATGAGCCACTTAAAAAGTAAACACACTGGGGAGAGGTTCGTGAGATTCAGTAGTAGTAATTCAGAATCCAGGCAGGAAGGCCCTTCAGATCAACTAGGGAAGTAGAATAATTTTTTTCTGGCTAGAAATCAAGAGGAGCAAAAAGGCACAAAATTGGTGGAGTCACATTAAAGTGATGTTATTGAGTGGACTTAGAATAAAAATGATTTACATGTGATTTGGCAATGAAATGATATAGACATTATTTTAAGTGAGAAGCAGTGATATAGTAAAGGTGGTGGCAGCATTTGGTTCCCGGCTGGGGGATGTGTGTGTGAGTTAAGTGACTTATGGAAGGGCTGGGGAGCCTGCTGACAGGTTGCATAGTACTTAAGTTGCTTAAACGCAGGAATAGAGTGACCGCTCCATGACCAGTGGGGCCAGGAGATGGGTAAAGGCAGAGCACTCACATTCCTGTGTGTGCTCAGTAATTAGGTTCCTCCTATCTTGTTTTCACATTTATAGTGCAAGAAGGGACTTGACAGTTCAACTTCGAACTTTTATTTTCGTTACAGAAGATATTGCATTGAACATAAATATATTATGTATAAGCTGGCACGTTATCTATTGACAGCCATCAATTATGGATAATGAAGCCTCCATTTGAACTTCCTTCAACAAGCAAGAAATTGAGGCTGTCACTAGTTTTAAATGAAACTTTGATTATGTAGAATTGCTCATCTGGATTCCAATCTTAGACATTTATGTGACTAACTTGTGGAAAAATGTCAATTTCAGTGTAGTAAGTCAAGTATCACTTTTTTTAACCAATGGATAGAATTGTACAGAGAAAGACTTTTATCTTGGTCAACAGAATCATTGAAGGAATAGATTTAGTTAAAAAGTTAAAAATTTGGCAGATTAGTTAGGACCCAGGGTCGCAGGGTTCACATGTTTCAGTGGAAGGCATTGCTAGCCTGGTGAGTAGAGACCAGACTGTGCAGACTGTGGAAATTGCATTTTTTTTAAATCCTAGCTGTTAACTTGTTTAATGGGAACACTAATGGGTCCTCTTCCATAGTTGTGCTTAGGTGAATGAGACAGAGTAATGTGAGCAAAATAGTGAAGAGTATGATTTCTTGGTGGGTACAGAATGATTTTTTAAATCACTGTATTTTCCATTTATCTGAAATGAATTTGTATTAGATGAACTATTGACAATGACTAAAATACTATTATGTATTGAAAACTTAAATCTGAAAATAGGCTCAACTTAAAAACATTCTAACAGAGAAGATATAATACATGCCTTTACATAACTGCATAGAGAGGCTAGTATCAAACTACATTACTTTTCTCTTGCTTTGCAATTCATAATAACTGTCCTACCTCATTTGGTTCTGACTGTAGACCTATGGAGTAACAGAAGGCTTGAGACTATTTAGGAGAGAAAGCCGGCTCAAAAACGCTAAGATTCCTAAGATCACAGAACAGACTAATGTTTGACATTGATCCTCATCTCCTGATGTAAATCCTAAAGCTCTTTTTTCTGTAATATCACTTACAGAGTTCTTGAATTGGAGCTATACAGGTCATCTGAGTAACTTCTGTTTTAAACATATGTTCACTCCTGGCCATGAGCACAGCACCTGAACGACCCCTTCTTCTACTTGAGGTTGAGATTGTAACTGTTTGCCAGTATGTGAAGTGCATAATTCAGAAATGTATTAGGAAGTGTAAAATAAGTAGATGAATATTATACATTAATTTCAATATATATTTGCTTTCTCTATGTACCTGCGTGTATTTGATTAAGAATAATGAATAATTTAGGAAAATGACTCTTGAGGTATAATGTGCCTACGAATCATTGAAGAATTTTGCAGATTCTCATTTAGAAAGTCAGGTGCAGGGCCTGAAGTTTTGCATCTTATTCACCTTCCAAGTGATATAAATGCTACTGGTTCATGGATCAAATGCTGAGCATCAACCATCTCAATTACTTAGCTAAATAAATTTATGATTTGGTATATATACATGGATACCAGTCCGGGCCTTGTAATAAATCTGTCTCTCTTTTCTTTCCCTTCATATATATTTTCATAATGTGTGTGTTTCTATGTATATCACCCCCCCCCCACACACACACATATTCTTATTTCTATTGGTTTTGTTTCTAAGGAAAAACTGTGAATAATACATGTTTCAATCCATTGGCTACTCTTAGTTATCTGATTTATAGGTTTGGGTCATTAGGATGGGAAGGCCTGTAGTGTCGAACATAGATAGCACTGCTCTCCAATCTTGAAATCTATTGCTTAAATACTATTACAGTCAACATGGTTTTGCTGATCACTGAACTGAAGGTTATGTCTGCACACACTTCTAACTGGATGATTTCCACCATAGGAGCAACTTCTCAAAATGTCCACAGAGATGTTCTCAGTTGCTCCTCTAGGAAGTTCCTCTGAGTAACAGAGCCTCTCCTTACTCCTGACAGATCTCCACTGGTGGTGTTTGCCTAATATTTTTGGGTCTTTTAGGTCTTATATAGTGCTAGTCTGGCTGTGTGGGGGAGCGGGACTAGTAAATGTCTGGCTTCCTCACAGGACATTTAATTCTCAGAAGCATATCATGCCTTCAGAAAAGAAGTGTCATTTTTATTTGTTGAGAACTTCCCAAGTCGGACTTAGTAATCAGGGACAAATGGATGGTGATTCCAAGGTGGCCTTTAGCCTGCCTGGGTAACTAGTTCAGTTGGAATAATTGAGCCAAGTTCTTGATTTTGGATGCAATGGCTGGGGAGGGATATCTCAGTCATTCCTCCTCATTTATACCATGAATAAGGCATTGGTCTGCCCACAGAATGAGACTGGCATGAAGATATGGAGAGGTATTAATATGTGTGTGTGTGTGTGTGTGTGTGTGTAAGGAGAATGAGGAGAAAACCATAGTCAGAGTGTGTGTGTAAGGAGAATGAGGAGAAAACCATAGTCAGAGCCACATCACTGGGTAGAACAGACCCTGAGAGTCAGTGAAGCTTAAAGTACCTCCAACATGGGGGAGAGCTGCTGCCCTGGGCCATTTTCCTTCATGAAGAGAGAGGAGTATGAAACTCCTCCTTTTGAATCTTTCAGGGCCTAGGAAGTCTTCTTACTAGATGCCTGAGTTGTTGCTTTTCCTCCCCTATCAAAATTATTCTGTCTTCTAGAATTAGTATTAATTTCACTTTTGCCAGGCATCACCTGCTTACTCTCAGTATATGAACAAACCCAGTTGGTTAAGAGTTATTGTTATAAATGTGTAAGTAAATGCATTGGGAGGTATGCAAGTGTATACAAATGTATTAACTGAAATATGGTAGATTGACTTGGAAAGGTAAAGTCCAAGTTCAACAAATTGAACACCAAGAAGTGGGTACTTGAAAGGGGGTGGAGTTGGGTCAAGGGGAAAGAAGTAGATGGATGAAATGGAGAAGAGGGAGAGATTCAATGTATTCCTACAAAATTAAGAAGAGTAAGGGGAAAGGTGGGAAACGGATGGATGGATTAGAATGTTGAAAGGCTGCACAAACTGCTTTGTTAAATAGCAATTTCATTGTAGAACTACTTAAAGATAATAGATTTTTTTAAACTCACTTAAAAAAGAGTTATGATTATGAGAAAGAAACATGCATTATACACTGGAAGGGTCAGGTTAGAGTTCAGATCTTCAAAAATAGGTTTGTACAAATCTATCTTTTATCCTTATCATTATTCAAATATAGTGATGCTTTTATTACTCCAATATTGCTTCTATATGCTCCAATATGCTTCCATAAGTCATATTAAACAACTATTACCTTTCTATGTATTTATTTTTCCAACAGAAGAATGAATTCTCTAAGGCTAGGAATTTTCACTTTGCTCTTTTTTAGGTTAAAGAGAATACCTCTGGCTGCTCATGGATATGCTAATAGGTATCTGGCACTGTGGAAGTCTCTTTAAAAATGTTCCTTTGTTAGAAGTCAATGGTGAAAGATAGCCTGGAATAATACTACTAAAAATTAGCTTCAAACTGTGAGACAAACACAGAATCTGATCAAAAGGAAATGATTATTGATTAGTTTTATGTAGAAGAAACAGTAAGTTGGGAATAAATATTACATATTTCTTCAAAAACTCAATAATTGTGTATCTCTTCAGAAAAATTCAATAAGCATCTAGGAGATTAATATACTTTTCTTGTGTGTTTCTCCCATTGCATTAAACTATTTAGCAGTTTTTGACATTTAATAGCTATCTATAGAATTTTTTGATTGGATTATATTAATTTTTTTTGTCTTAATGATGCTTATCAAATGAGTTCATTAAAGTTAAAAAAAATCAGACTTAAATTTCTAAATGACTGCCTGATATGAATGATAACTTTGCAAAGCTGAAGAGTCAAATGCTTTTCACACAATGAGAACATGTTTCCTGAGGCTTGAGCAATATCTTGGACTAAATTTAGTTGACAACAGGAAAAGCTTCATGGCCTTCTGCAGTACATGTTGATATGCTTATATCTGGAGAAGGTGTGCCAACCAACCTGTTCAACACAACCAGCAAGAGAAGCAAAGAGGTAGGGATGGCAGTGATAGTCTCCTAGTAAATGGAGCTGGGGTCTTTGAGTCTTTGGTGACTCAATACAGGTCTTCCTTGCTCGTTTTTAGGTATTAGTTGCTGTTTTACTGCTGGTCTACAAAGTTCACCCTCCCTTTGCCTTTTTCCCCTTCATTCTTTCAAACCCCAGGAAGTCAAAGTTACAATTTGCTTTGACCGACATTCCAGAGTCCTTGGACTTTAATGCACATAGAGAGACTGTATTCAGAAGCTTCCGTGTGGTGATCACAGCCTTTGTTCTTTTGTGCACATCCTAAGTGAACTTTGCTCCAGACAAATTAGCCCAAGGCAGATCATTAGAAAGATGAAATTCCAAGGACACGTAACACAGGGAAATGGACTACTGGCTCATTTCCGGCCAGGTTTCTATTTTTAGCCAAACACTGACCATTTTCATGTTTAGTTCTTCCTAAGAAAACTAGTGGTCCAGTTTTATTTAATTGTGAGTATAACATTTCCTCTGTCTTTTTCCTAAAAAAACAAACAAACAAACAAAAAAAAACTTCTTAAATACTGGTTAATTTTAGAGATAATGAATCTTTAATTCTACATAGGAAATGGTTTGACCAGCATGTTCACTTACAGATTTTTCTTACCTGAAATTTGAGACAACATATAGATTTTATAGACCTAGTAAATCATTTTTTGATGAAAAGATTCCAACCTATGAAAATTTAGATTTACTTAATTAAAATCTTAGTCATCTTACTTATGGCTCAATAAGTTTTTCCTCTGGGAAGTATTTTCTGGCTGAAGATAGATTCTTAGAATTACGTATCACAGGTGTTATGGCTGATTGTATGTGTCTGGTCTTTGACTGAAGGAGGAAAGAGGAAAGTTCCATTTGCATTTTGGCTTACGCAGGGTCTCCTTCACAAGTTGGCATTGATAGAAGCATGGTACCCCTGGCTTGCTGACTTGAATAAAAGTCAATTCTTGTCTTATCTGAAAACTTGGTTGGGTTGCTTAATTTTAATAGGATCATATAAAATGAATTGATGCTATGATTTCTTTCATGAATACCAATTTATCTTCTTAAGGAAAGATTACAGGCCAAGCTTCTCTTTTTCTCATATGTAATATAATATTGTTCTAGATAACCTTTCTGTTCTTTCAGTTCTTGGTGGACACCACAATCAGGCTTGTTTTCCAGAACTACGTTTCCCCCTTATGTCCTTTCTTTGCTCAGAATCTTTTAAGACTTCATCCCTTGGGAAGGGGGTAAACCGGACTGGTTTACACCCTGCATGGTGCCTACCATGGGGCCGTGTACAGAGTTCCTCATGGATGCTGATTAATTGAAAGATAGCAGCCTGAAGGTGACTCTCACAGTGGGCTGCTGAGCTCTGCTTTTGCCATGTCTTGTTAAATTCATGTATCTACGATGTGTATGAATAAATAGAATGTGTATATTTATCAGATTTGCAAATGACCTGAGGCGGGAATGGATAGCAAATACATTAGATGACAAGATCAGAATCTAGAAACATTTTGACAAGCTTCCTTTAACAGGATGAATTTTAATCAGAATAAATATAAAGTTTTACCTGGAAAAGAAACCACCAGAACCCAAACCTTCCAGCTTGCAAATGAATGTAAAAGATTCCCAGAAAGGGTCACTTGTGTAGCCTAGCCACCGCGTCAATGCAAAATTAGACTTACTTGGAGAATAGAAGGAAGGAGGTAAAGGTCTCCCTTTTGGCATTGTTCAGACCCCTATCTGAAGATTTTTTATACAATTGTTGGTTCTCGATTTTCAAAGGGACACAGAAAACTAGATATAGCTAAAGAAGGCCAAAGGTTCTTATGTATTTACTGCTAAATGAATAATTTTTCTATGCCAAGAGAAAACTCAGGGAAAAATAGTTTTTTTTCTTTTCTTCTTCTTCTTTTTTTAAATAGTGGAAATACTAACAAGAAGGAATGAAATTTGTCTGAAACTTCATGGCCTCCAAGGTTTGATTAACATTAAGCACCCAGAAGTTTTAGGGAAGACAGTTTTGACTAACTTTAAAGGAAGAACTCTTACTAACCAGCTCACAATGGAACCATGACTTCCTAGAAAAACATTGGGTTGTCTATTTTCATACTGAAGATGAACACTTTCAATAAGGCAAAGGTTGAATGGTACTGAGGGACTTTGGGACGCAATATACAGGAAGTGCAAGCCTGTGTGGAGTTCTGGAGTGGAATGCAAGGCAGTGTCAGATTAAAACCTTCACAATGGAGAGTAAAGGCAATGAACCCATGTATAGAGCAGCTGCTTCAAAGACATAGTGTCTGGCTGACCTTGAATTAGCTGTCTGGAGAGATTCACAGTAAATGGAGCCCCATTTTCTGGGAATGTTACTCACTTCACAATACACATGTATGTCTCTGTTATGTACCTGTGTGTGTATATAAATAAACATATATCCATGTGTGTAGATATATGATAAGTACACACAAATAGGTAAATATGATAACTTATATACCACCAAGAGCTATTACAAATTTAAAATAGATCAGGATGATAGAAATACAGTAATGAAGTGAAGGAGGAAGGTTAGCTTGACCTAGGGTGGTCAGGTAAGGTCACTGTGGAGGGGAAAATAGAGCAGATACTTGGAAGATGCAAAGATAGCAGCAGGAGGAAGACCTGAAGAAGTAACATTACAATAAAGGCAATATTTTCATGTTTAAATTTCATATTAGTTCTGTGTGTGTGTATGTGTGTGTGTGCATGCGCGTGCACACGCGCAGGGACACACATACCACAGTAGGCAGTAAAGAAGGGAGAAAGAAAACTCTTAGAAAATAACAGAAAGAAAAGTAACAAGGAAGGCTTCTGACTTACGATGGGATAAGTTGAAAATACACTCCATATATATAACCTGTTGAAATCCTGGCTTAGCAACACTTCTACTGCGGATTTGTTTCCTTTCATAAACACAGGGCTGAGAGCTGTATCTTGCTACTACTCTGCCTAGTAGTACCAGCAGCTAGAGAAAGATCCAAAGTACAATTTGAAATAATGAAATAGTTTCTATTGAACCCATATCGTGTTCACACCATCATAAGGTTGAAAAATCCTAAGTGGAATCATCATAAGTCAGCCATTTTCTGTATAAATCCAAAACAACTTCAAATCTTGGACTTAAGGGTTTTTTTATTTTGTGAAAGATTCTTAGAAAGACATGACTGAAATTAGATCAGTTTTTCCCCCCTTAATGGTTCTGATGAATAGTTTCCTAACTAATCTGGTAAAGTTTGAATACCTCATCAAGTTATAAAAGATAAGCAAGACTTGTAATGGTAGTCATGTGGGATAAAAAAACATTTCTTTAAAAAAAACTTCTTTCAAAAACTTCTTTAAAACTTTTTTAAAAAATTTCTTAGAAAAACTCACAAAAATGGGAGCTAAACTAGCTAACACAATCTGTATATGTCTCTGAGAGAATTTTTATTTGTGGATGTGACAATATTTTGTTAAAGTGGTAATGGAGAAGGGCATGATAAGGTTCACTGTGGCAATTGACCAAGCTGTGTACATGTTGGAGCACATGTCTGCTTAGTCCTGAGAGAGATGTGAGGAGAGAAAACAGGCTCAGTCATGCAGGCTTTGTAAATATATGCAGAGACTAGAACAGCAAAAATGAAGGAAAGCAAGACCATGCAATAATGACAGAGAAAAAAGAGGGGTACAGGAGCATAGAACAAGAGAAAGAACATAGAAAAGAGAAAGAGGAAAGAAGGAGGAGAGACAGACTGAGCTCCTTATAAAACGATTTGGGAAAGAATATATATTGAAGAGAGTTATGGATTAACTATGGATTTATGGAGAGATTTATGATTGAAACTTGGAAAGTGATTCACATAATCTAGTGATGATGAGCACAATTGCAGATGCCTTTCGTAATGTTAGTTTTAGGAAATCAAGTGTCATGTCTCTTCTTCCGAGTTGTTTTTATTTTTGGTGGAAGTGGCAGAAATATATCAAACTTATGATGTGCCATCACAATTTTTGAAAGGTCTACCCTTTGTATTATTATTATTTGCCAGACCTGGGGCTTGAACTTAGCATTTGGGCACTATCCCTGAGCTTCTTTTTGCTCAAGATTAATATCTACCATGTGAGCCACAGAGCCACTCCCAGATTTTTCTGAGTAGTTTATTGGAGATAGGAGTCTTGGGGACAGACTTTTCTGTTCCAGCTGGCTTTGAACCACAATCCTAAGATCTCAGCCTCCTGAGTAGTTAGGATTACAGGTGTGGGCCACTAGTGCCTGTCCTGTATTATATTTTGTATTATTTTTTTCTCCCCATTAGCCCCACGTAGCTAGAAACTGCAAAAGGGATTGATGGGAGCTTTACAGCTGAGAAATGTTGAAAGGGTATGGAACATCATATGCTGTGTGCCTTCCATGCTGTATTCTGGGTTCCATGACTTCAATTTCTGTCAAACCATTTCTTTCAATGTCAGACACCTGCAAATTTAAATTCCCGGAAACCCACCGAACACAGTGAAATTAAGTAATAATTGAAGTGGATACTGGCTTCTTCAGCACAAAAGGTTTTATTTTGGTGTATTTTTAGGGCTTGATACAACACACAGATACAAAAGTACTAAATCATCAGAAAAAACATCTCTAGTGTTGTAAAGGATGTGGGATGGGAGAAAAAGAACAAAGGACTGTTCTCCAATCACATGCAAATGAAAATGACCCGCAAGATTGTGAAAACAGTCTTTGTCCTGACAATGAACATTTTCATGCATTGAAATCCATTTTTGAGACTCATTAGCAAATGCTGTGATCTTGCTTATTTTCTTAGCAGGGTCTGGTTATTTCAAATTGATTAGAAGACCTCTGATGTGGGAGAGTGAATCACTGAACTACCCCAGGTATTTCTATAATTGGTTATCATGCTTAATTACAATTGTTTCTGCACAACCAATTTATTTGGGGCCAGATTTCCCCTTGCCTTTTCTCTGCTGCTCTTGCTGGCAATGTTTTCTGTTTTCAAGGAGAGAAAGAAGACAGAAAGAAGACAAATTAACCTTCTCTGTGCATGTTTTGTTTCTTAAAAAAAAGCAGACTAATGGATTGATGGATTCATTCAAAGTATTCCATCAACAGTAGTAGTTGAAAATGAGAGAAATGAAAGTATGTGTATTAGTTTGTAGTGGGTGGTATTTGTTGCAAACTGTTCTCTTTTGGTTCTGTTTCCCCCATTAACTAGTGCTGGGAGCAGGAAGTTCAGTTCTCTCATCTCTCTCACCCTGCCATGGTGCTGGCTGACCTTCATGCATTCAATCCACTTGCTCCTGAGCTCATCAGAAATAAATGGACTAGAAGAGAACAGAATACGACTCCACGTAGTGCTATTCATTGTCCGGCAGTCCTGAAGACCTGAGCGAATGGCTAATTGTGCTGGTGTCCCAAGCTGCAGATGGGGCACGCATTACATCCTCTATTGCTTCTCATCTACAGCCTGGAGCACTTCGGTCTCATAATGAGAGGTGGGATGCTGGTGAGGGCACTGGCATTGTGCCCCCTGCTTTTCAGGATCAGCTAAGATCTATGTGAAGTTTGAAGTTCTAAAGGGACATGACAAGAAGCTCATTTTTTTTTAAATAACATCTTATGATTAGAATGGGATTTAAGAAAAATTGGTTTTGTTTTTTTTTTTTTTTTTTGCTTTTGCTTTTTTCCAGCCAGCCCTGCCGGTGACTGCATATCACCAGGCAAATTTGCTAGTAGGAATGTCCTCCTTCTCAAGTCTTTGGGGTACAGGGGTGAAACATGTATTAGGTGGTGCAACGTTTAGTCTCTGATGGGAGACTTTCAAATGTCATCCTGCGTGTTATTCTTTTTTTTCTTTTACATTTAATTTTATTGAAAAGGTGATGTACAGAGGGTTTCAGTTACATAGGTCAGGTACTGAGTACATTTCTTTTTGAACAGTGTCACTTCTTCCCTCCTTTTCTCCCATGTTTTCTCTCCTGTGTCCACCACAAGTTATATAGTTCATTTTCAACATAGTGTCTCGTGAGTATCACTGTTGTGTCAGTTCATCCTTTGTCCCATTTCTGTGTTTCCTGGTTCTTATCTTAAAAGTTGAAATCAATCTTCTTGCAAAGTAAATTAAAAAAAAATCCCTACTGCTGAAGAAGAGGAGGGATTCAATTTCATTTAGTATGATTCCTCACTGATGACATTTATTGGACAATTTAAGAAAATTATAAAACAAACTAAAGGCATTGATGCCTGGAAACCTCTTTGAAATAATGCCAGTTACTATTTATTTTCTAGATGAGGAAAACTGAAAGTCAAGTGACATTTTTTGGGGGGTGCTGGGCAGGTTCAGGAAGTCAGTTTGTGACAGAGTTGCAACCAGAATCTTGCTTTACTTCCCAGTGTACAATGTGCCACTAGAAAAAAAAATGTTTCTATTTTCTCTCTATTTTCCCCCAAACATCATCTTCCTCATGTTAGGAATTTTCTGTCTCTATAGTGTGATTTGATGTTGTTTTTGTGTTAGGCATTCCTGATAACAACACAGAAAATAATAAATTATAGGGAGTGACATCTTCATTTTTCAAAATTTATTTCAGCATCTAATGACACTACTTGTATTTGATTTTTGAACATTTAAGTACATAGAAGAAGCCCTTTTCTTCTGTGGCAAGGATATCAACAATTCTTTGTATTTACTCTCAGCCCTTCAGGAAACTTCTGTAAATCATTATCCAGGGTGAGAATTAATTTTGAGAAAAGTAGCCATTGGCAATGTTCACATAAATGTGTGAGAAAAACATTCCAAATGGGGATTTTACAGTCACTGAAGAAAAAGCTCTTCTGTTATATTAGAGCTGCCAAAAGAATTCAGAACTCAAAAGATCCAAATGACAGCAAAGCAGATTGAAGCTGCTCTTCTCTCCACATTCTCTCTTCTTTATGCATTCAGGGCTCTGAATCAAGAAAACTTATATGCAAGGGGTGCAGAACAGATCCAATTATACAGAGCTCCAGCTAATGTCTGACGCTTTTAAGTACTTTTCAGAATTTCTGTAGATCGCTATAGAGCCACCTCTCAATTTCTCAAAGTAATGAGAGAAGACTTGGAATACATTACCCCAAAACTCATAGAAGGAAGTAATTAGCATTCATTACCAATTTTATTTCAATGGCTAATTGCACTTCACACTCATATATTGATACAGAAAAAACTGGATGGAGGAGTAGCATCTACGATCATTTATTATACGAATACAGAAAGAACAGTTGAAGGAAAGTTCTGCTGCTATGAAGAGTCTGCAAAATTGTACCGTTAGAATGCTGTGATTCATTCAAAACTAAACCTAAGCAGTGATGAGTGGAATAGAGATGGAGAGGATCTTGATCCTTAGGATAGCTATAAAATTTGAGAGCTAACAACAGCAGGGAAAGAGTGACCGTGGATGGAGGTGGTGATCGTGATATGTATACATAGGTATGTGCATTCTCACACCTTGGGCATGGCTAAATGGAGAGGAATAAAGTTTGCAGAAACTTTGACACAAGTGTCGGCTGCCAATGCTGGACTTATTAATTTCTCTGCGAAAGACACCTACTTCTAGATGGTCTTTTGAATTTCAGAAAGTGCAATGCTCTGATTGCTATTGTTTGAAAGAAAGCTGGCAGGGCACATGAAAGTAACTCTTCTCTCATTCTTGACTCTGGCATTACCGCATTACTGGAGCAGGAAAAAAAAAGGTAAGTATATTTGGTAGCTTCACTCAAGGAAAAATTTTGGAGTTCTCGTAGGAGCCAGACATTGCGTGATAGGATTTGCTTACATATGTTGTTGTACCTTAAATCAGATATAAATCCAGCCACAGGAAAACAGAGAAGCCTTATTTTGAGAGGCTGAATTTTGGAATCTTTATTATAAGGCCAGAAACTGGTGAACTTCTGTCTCAAAGACTAGCAGCCAATAAATACACTTAACACCTTTAGGAAACTGAGCCATGAGTGCCAGAGAGGAAAGAAAGAACGAAAACAATACCAACAAACCACTTCAGCTCCAATAGACAGCTATGGTGAGCAGAGGAGAGACAAGAGACCCAACATGAACATGAACATGGTCTTGGCCTAAATAGTGAGAAAGGAAGGGAGCAGGATCACAGGAACCTCAAGTCGCAGGCACTGGACTAACAGGATTAGTAACCTATTCTCCAAGTCCCTACTTGGAATTCAGGAATGCCTATCATCAGTGAGGTCGGGGCTTCACCTTCCCCCACCACGAAGACAAGATACCAGACCCTACCATCCACCTGGTGGCCTAGATGGCACCAGCCAGATCCCATCTCCCTACTGCAATAGGAGCCCAGCAAGAAAAAGAAAGCTCAAGAAAAATAAGAAATGTTGGAAAGATATAAAATAGGATAATTTTAAAAAATCCTGTGGGACTGTTTATTACCCGAGGGCTCACAGGCATGGAGGTACTTGATAGTGTCCGTGCCATGCAGGGCCAGGGAATGAACAGTGGGTGTGGGGGAGGAGAGAGGGAGCCCTCTACTAGGGCTTTTATTAGCTTATATCAACCTAAAGTCAGAAAAAGGGACAAAATCAGAATGGAGAAGAAAGGAATCAAGAGAAAAGGAAAGCGAACTAAAATGGCATGCTTTATCTAATTTCTTTGCTTCAAGAGATCTGGGTAGATACTGGAAGGTAGGGTTTGTAGTAGCAAACAATGCCATTATGGCTGTCTTAAGCTTGAAGCGATGTAGAGATGCTTCTGAGATCTCTGGGACAGTGGAGAGTCAGCTTCAGGAAGAACCGTGTGGCTGCTAATGCTGAGCTGCAGAATAAATATGGGAGTTCCTTAGAGAGGGGGCTGTGCTGCTGCAATAATCCTGGGTGAGGTCTTCTCAAATTTAAGAATAAAGTTGCAATGGTGGTTAAAGATCATGCCAGATGTAATTCTTTTTTGCCAGTCCTGGGGCTTGAACTCAGGGCTTCATCACTATACCACTTGAGCCACAGCACCACTTCTGACTTTTTCTGAGTATGTGGTACTGAGGAATCGCACCCACGGCTTCATGCATGCTAGGCAAGCACTCTGCCAGTGAGTCACATCCCTAGTCCTACATGTAAATTTTATTAGATCCCTTTTCAGATGAGGATTTAAAAACATTTCCAATTTACAGTTTTAGTTTGGAATCAGATCCCAAATGTGGGTTTTGGCTCTTCTTATTCTGTCAAAATTTCTTTCAGGCAATATGATTTCCACTTTAATGACTTTTCTTTGTAAAATAGCATGGATTTTTGTCGTTGTTGTTGTTGTTGTTATCATTGTTGCTTGAAAGCTGCAAATAATTCTAACATTGTCTTGCATGAATAAATACATAAAATGCTTTAAAAATATAGAAAAAGAAAAAGAGTGACAGGAATATATTTCTAGTATTAAAACAAAAGAGAATATGTTAGTAGCTGAAATAGAGTGGTAAGTCCAGGCTCACACAGATTAACCCAATAGACTAGAAATTACAGAAACGGATCTTTATAACTATAATACTGCATGTGACAAAGATGCATTTTAATAGTGGATAAATGAGATATTTTTTGGAACAGAAACAAACACTATCACTAGAATGGAGTGTATAAAAATTAAAAAAATTCTTCATGACAATAGCTATGTTGGCAAATAATCACCTTGAAAAAAATTCTTGTAATATATATTGAATAAGTGGATGAATATCTCTAGTTGTAAAAAAAATTCACAAAAGATTTGAAAACTTCTCATTAACATAGGAAAGGCTATTTGATCTCATATGCAGTAGTAATCAAATGAATCTACATTACCACAGAAATGGGAGAAATTAAACTAATTAATGATGTCTAGGTAGGCAAAGCAATGAAGAGGTGGATTTTTATATTGCACTGCTCTAGTTGGAGTCAAACTTTTAATTTTTCTGGAGAATTATTGGGCATCATATGCCCAAATTCCACTTGTAGTTTTTTTTCATCAGGAAATAATTCAACCAGCACATATTATACAGAGCTAAGTATGGCAATGTTGCTTGTAATGGGAAAAATGTTAAAAAATAACTAATCATAACCTGGAGTTAGTTATGTATGTATATGTATACTTATAAAATAAACTACTACTTTGCCAGAGAAGGCAGATGGAAATTTATTGCTAAGAAAAGGCTGCTTTGTATGTCCCTCCCCCATGGTATAACCCCTGCTTTCACTGTATTTGTGTTGGTATAATTTGTGGAGGGGAAGGGAAAAAACAAATTGTTTAAATAGGGATACAGGTGTGTCAAAAAACGAACTTTACAACTTTGGTGGGGGGGGGTGGGGGGAGGATTAGGTAGGGGGAAGGGGGGAGATGGGAAGGGATGGGAAGGGGAAACAAAGGAGGAGGCTACAAAGCTTGATAAGAAATGTACTCATTATCTTGCCCATGTAATTGTAACCCCTCTGTACAGTATGTTCTCAATAAAAAACAAAAGAAAAGAGACTGTGATTGTGTGTGTGTGTGTGTGTGTGTGTGTGTGTGTGTGTGTGTGTGTGTGTGTGTGTGTGTTTATGCTGGTCTTGGGGCTTGAACTCAGGGATTGGGTGCTGTCCCTTGGCATTTTTGCTCAAGGCTGGTTCTCTACTGCTTGAGCCACAGCTCCGCTTTTAGCCTTTTGGTGATTAATTGGAGATAAGAGTGTATGAACTTTCCTTCCCTGTCAAGAACTATAATGCTCAGATCTCAGCCTCTAAGTAGCTAGATTACAGTTCAGAGCCACTGGTGCCTGGTGTTTTCATAAGGTCATAAAGTATGATGGATTGGAGACCTATGATTTGTTTTTGAAAATTATGGTCTCAAATGCACATGCATTGTTATTCTTCTAGTACTACTTTGAATGACTTGTTTTTTCTTTATCCATTTGCACAATTTCTAATATTTATAAGGTTCACGGATAAGCAAAAGACAGAAATCTTGCCTAGTTTTTGAAAAAAATGAAACAAAAATGCATCACACAACACAGAATAGCATTTTCATTTTAAATGACTGTGTGTGCATACATGTGCACATGTGTATGCCTAGATGTGTGCGGCACCAGGAAATAAAAGCTAGAAAGAAAGAGGAGGGAAAGAGGGAGAAGATAATGAATTGTCCTAATTTGTGATACTCAGAGGAGATGTGGAGGAAGGTAGACGGTACTTTCCTCCTGAGGTTTCCTGAGGATTTTTTCTTTATTATTATTATATATAATTGTATTATATTATATATAATTGTAAATTGTATATAATTGTAAAGATACTGTACAGGGTTACAGTTACATGAGCAAGGTAATGAATCCATTTCCTAAAGAGCATTGTTAGCCCCTCCTTTACTTTTCCCCTACCATCCCTTTCCTTCCCACCTCCCCATCTCCTCCCTCCCCACCCCAAGGTGTCAAGTTTGTTTTCAGCATAGTGTCTTGTACATCTCATTGTTACAATGGGTCATCCTGTATCCTTATTTAAGCATTTTGTTATTTCCTTTCCCCTCCCCAAATCAGAAAAATGTATAAACAAGATTCAGGGCACCAGAATCAAATACAATGAAAACAGGAGTTATATCATGGTGGAAGAATATACAAAAGAAACAAAAAAAATCACAGAGTACATTATAAGTACATTAAAAACAACAGCAAGAAAGATAGAATCTGTTGTGTTCCTATTTTGGGGTTCATCTTAGCATCCACTTATATTGTCATACGTACCTAGCTTTTGACCTTTTCTGCTTGTTCCTGAGGATTTCACCCAATCTTATGTATAGCCTTCCAGTAATTTATTTGGTCCAGCAGATGAATCATCCTCCCCAGCCTTTTCTCCTACAAAAGTGTTTAAATAAAATAGAGGTGAACAGGCAGGCAGAGGAACAGGAATCATCCAGAGGTTAGACAACCTTCTTAATCACAGGCTGTTGATGACTGCACTCAAGAGACTTGTTCATTTGTGAACAGCTCAAGAGAACTGTCTTTGGGACAAGACACTGGGGGGAAAAGATGGTCGGAATGGTTAAGGAAATGGCCTCAGGGATAAGTCAGTGACTGTTACTTAGAAGACATCTCACCCTCAGGCTTCTGCTAACATCCGTCACTTTAATATTCAAACAAAGTGGCTTCAGCTCTTCTGCCTGTGCTGATGGAGACCTTGAAGCTCTGCATGCTAAGCCATGGCAAGGATGGCTGTGGCCAGAAGAGCAAAAGGTTGATCGTACCTCAGCTTCTGCCTTAGCCTGACCTCCTGCTCTTCAGTACAGGGGATAGGGGAGGGGGAGACAGAGGGGTGCTAAAGTGGTGCCTGGGACTCATGACCATTACTAAAGGTCAGCAAGTAACTGGAATGTTCCCCGAGAAAACAACAACAACAACAAAGAATAGTCTAAATTGTCAAGCAACAGAAGAACAGAGAGCCAGCTTTTACTGTATTTAGCAGAAAAGGTACGCAGAATGAAGGAGGTGAATTTTTATAACACATCCAACATGAGGCCTAAGTATTCCTTAAAATTAATTGGTTTTAAATAGGGTTTTTTTTTCTCTTGATCAGACTACCTTATATGATTTCTCAGCCCTCTTTGAAATTTCCTTAATCTCTGGGCCCTGATTCTTCATTTCAAGGGAAGAAACTTAAAATAGATTTTTAGTTAACTTCAGTGCTCTAGGCTTTGGCCTCATGGGTAGGGAAACCCATCTTTCATACTACCCAAGAAGACTTTCAAGATGCTTCCATAAATGAAGAGATCTTTCCGAGTCATTAACTCTATTATTCCCATATTTGTGCAGGGAATTACCTCACTGTTCTTGTTTTTCTCCATTGCACAATCCTGGATCAAGTCAAGACTGGAGGCGGGACAGATATTTTGGGGTCTCTATTCCTTCCTGGATTGTTCTTAATTCTCAGGGGCTGCTCTGTAAACCAGACTAATGTTGATAGAAGATTGGCTGTACTCTGGGACACAGTGGGCACCGGCACTCAGGGGTTTCTCTCCTCCAGGAAGCTGAGCTGAAAAGGAGAATATTTTATAAATGAATGGCTGGAAGAGAGAAGGAGGATAACAGCTCAGCAGGAAGAGACAGGAACCAAAGGCCAACAGAAAGGACTTGTATGGCAGAGAGGAACAGATATTGAAAATATATGAGGAAAAGAACAGCCAGAGTCAGGCAATGAAAAAAGTAGGAGATAGCTTAAATTTCCTCTTCAACTACAAGTCTTTGAATGGCTCCTAATACAAAGGAGGTAATTAAATCTTAAGATTCCAGGAGACTTTGGCTAATGCCATTTAATTAATCATCGGTGATCTGGGCTTAGAATTGAGGTGTTCTGGTGGCCAATCTGGTCATGTCTTTAGCGTTCCTGTCAGTATTACACCAGCCAGATTATCCGTAGTTAAGGAAAAATTGCGAAACAAACATGTACATTAGGGCTGGGAAGGTGGCTCAGTGGTAGAGCGTTTGCCTTGCATGCCTGAGGCCCTGGGTTCCATTCCTCAGCACCACATAAGCAAAAAGAGAAAAAAGCCAGAAGTGGTGCTGTGGCTCAAGTGGTAGAGTGCTAGCCTTAAGCTGAAGAGCTGAGGGATAGCACCCAGGCCTAGAGTTCAGGCCCCATGACTGGACCCCCACCCCCAGAAAAAGTACATTATAAAATATGTACAGAAAAATGACTAGCCATCTGGAAGATGCAGGGTTTTCCTGTTTGTTTTTTTTGAGACTTTTGGTACTTGGTGCTTGGCTACTTGTTTGCTTATAGCATTTAGTCTCTCTTTTTTTGTAATACAGAAAATTGTATCTAAACTGTATATTAGAATACTCTTCAATACATAGAAAATACATTAGACTATCATTGGAGTAGTCTTAATGATAGAGCATATTGTCCAAATAGTTGAATATGTAAATGACACAAATAAAAGGGATGCAAAGATGATAACATTTTTCCTGGTAAAGGAATTTTATGTTGGATACATATGTATATATAAATATATACATATATATGTATAAAAAGTATATACAAACTTTTTTCAGTCAAAGGACCACTTCTGGAGACAACTTCAAAAGGTAAGACAATAATTTTGGCCAAGTTTTATCCGTCTGCACACAGGCAACTACACAAAAAGAATGACAGCAACATAAAAGGTACCAAATGCAAGAGGAAAAATGAAGCAGGGGAGAATAATTTCCTAGCAAGAAGGGCTATATGATGATGGTTCAGCTGGTGATTCATTATGGCGGTTAAGAGGCCAAAGAGAACTGTAGATCTTTGAGGTCCATGGGGGCAGGGGCAAGGGAATAAGATGAAGAGAACAGTAGAATAAATGAAGTGCCTCACCAGCTGTAGAGGGCTGATGGATTGCTCTGTACCTCAGAAGATGGAACTCCCAGCAGGGGAATAAAGGGTGCAAAACACAGTCAACCCTGCTAGAACCACACAGTGAGAGAGAGAACTATTTCTCATAGCGCCCTGTTACAGGAGTTTATAATATACTATAAAACCTTCTAGTCTCTGGACTAAAACCTGGCAACTACTACACTTAAATGCACTTTATTGCTATTGTACAAATCCCTTATTTGCTGTTTCTTTTTCTTACATACAACTGGTTCTATTTTCAGCAATGCAGGTGCCAGGATGTTTTGTTAAAAAATCCGTAGAGAATGGATTTGATTTTTAAAATGCAGAAAGCGGATTTCAATTTTTAAATTGCTGTGCTGGAGTGGGCACCAAGGACATTTTGATTAAATCATACCTATGCCCAGGCTATTAATCCCAACTTGGATGACGTCTGTAGATACAGAGAGCCATATGAAAGACAAAGATATTCAGATTCTCCGATGGCTGAAGGTCATCTGAGAGCTAACTGCTCTTAGTGGCCTTTGTACAAAAATCCACAAGCCTTTACTTTACATGCAGGTAAGCGTTTCTTCTTCAAAATGCCTGGAAAATATTTGGGGCTTTTGATTTATTTTTAATTTTGGCATATCTACCTACATAATATACCTTGAGGTAAATTCATTCTGATAAATTCATTCAGTTATTTCCTGTACATACATTGTGTGTAATTTTATAACTGTTTGGATTGTGACCTGTCACAAAGACCAGGTGTGGAATTTTCTACTAATTGCATCATCAGCACCGAAACATGTTTAGATTCTGGACCATTTTCTGATTTTTCATATTAGGGATACACAGTGTGAGTTGGCAGTGTACTTTACTCTTAGTACTCTAATTCCTAGAAGTGCCTGTTGATATTTTGAGTATGGACCCAGTAACTGATGGTGCTTACCTGTGTATTTCAAATGTGGTCACTACCAATAACTTTGAATTTATGAGTCAAGTGCTCTATCACCTGAGCCATGCATGCCTTCACTCGGTTTGTTTTTAGTTTGTTTTTAAGATAGCCTCTCACACTTCTGCAGAACTGCCTTAGACTGAAAATCCTCTGATCTCTACTACCCACATAGCTGGGATTACAAATCTAAGCCACCATGCCTGGTTCCAGTCCTGAATCCTTATATACATTTACCAGACACAATTTTATTCCAGTGCTTGAGGATAATTCATGGCCCATGCATCCTACACTTCAAAAATAGTCCCACTAGAGCCTACTTTGAAATAAATGATCACACATGGTCAATTCAGAGAAATAAGAGCCAGGTCATTGCACCTCCGCTTTCCTTTCCCCCCATTGTCCTCTGTAGTTAGAATCGATTATGATGAACAAGTTACCAATATCTACTCCTATTTCCAAGTGCCAACCTTTTTTTCAGTATGCAGGTGCTTTATAAAGTATAGAAAAAGCACACTAGCACTCCTGAAGCATACTAAGTGGAAGCCCAACACACCTAACCAATGTGGAGAATCAAAAGCCTAATTAAACAACTTATCACATTTTATATTGTCTTTTTTTTTCCTAAAGAAAGGGTCACTTTGATAGCCAAGATATTCCAGTTAATTATTTTCAAAGTGAAATAGCATTTGCTCTTTATTCTATTGGTTTATTTACTTTCAAGCTGGAAGCTCAACTTCAAACATATTTTTAATTCAAAGGTCAAAATCATCCCTTTTCTACTTTCAGAAAAGCAAGTTGGCTAAATATATATTATTTTAGAGAAGATACATTTTTGCAGAATTAATGGAGAAACCTTATGTTTTCCCCAGCTGTCAGTTAGTATTTGCATTCTGTTTCCTATTGTCGCTAGGGCTAGAATGGGAAGGGTGAACGGTCACTTTTTATTCCTCATTCTTTTAATAAGTCAAGGTTGAGAGTGCTGGAAATAGATGAAGGACAAAAGCAGAGTGTCACTGGTATGTGGATCCTAAGCAAGCATGTTGATTCTGTGTTTAAGGTGAGCTCCTCCATTTTGATTATCTGAAGTGTGGATGTTGCTGTATCTTTGAGCCTTCCTTGGATTCCTTCTCTGCAGGTTGAGCTATAGTAGTCACTTGGTGCCCCCAAGTTAGAGTGTAACTGGTCTCCAATTGTATTGTCCAACTTCCTATACTAATCCAGATAACAAGGTTTTACCTAGGGCCTGTCTGTGCACAGCGTCCTTGGAACACATCAAAGCATGTACAGTCTAGCTGGACCATGACCGTATGAAAAAATAGCTTGGGTTGAATCCTGAATTATCAATAAAACCTTCTAAATGTATATGTTTTTCCTGCATGTCTTTTGTTTTACCTATTCCAATGTGAACAACAACAACAACAAACTATAAAGGTAAATGTTTCAGAGATAGGAGAATATGGTGTACTTACAAAATTTCATGTGTTCCAATATATCAATATGTGACATATGTTCATAGGTCATTGAAACTAGAAAGAGAAGATAGAAGATGATTCTGTTAGGCAGGCAGAATATATCTGTATGATAGTCTTGAGGGAGAGGGGGAGGAAAGAAAGGTGGAATGAGGTGGGGTGGTGGTTGGGGAGGTGGTAGGGGGCACCGATGGATTTTATAAATAAGTAATCGGTTTTTACATGGTCTAACTCGTTAACATACTTCTTTGGAGCCCATTGAGATAGGTGGAATTCATTGTTGTACCACCCAGCAGGCTATTCCCCAAGATTGTAAACTGACTGTCTTTCTACCAGACAGAGCAATTCGCTGAGCTTGTAGATGGTGGAGTGCACCCTGTGTGGTGCTGTAAATTCCTTTGCACCAATCCTTTATCTGCTTTGTAAAATGCCCCATTCTTTCTCAGATTTCCTGACAAACGAGGGTAATAAAAGAGTGAATGAAGATTTCAACTCTCCCTTTCTTGTCACACATATACATTCGAGCCTGAAGCCTCAGACATGGCTTGACTAGAGGAGTTTGCAGACCCCATGCCAGGCATGAAGAGATGTGAGCTTTTGGCTCATCCCAAAGTAGGCCATGTAAGTGCCTGTCTAGGTCGACTTCAAAGACATTTTGGTTTTTGGTGCTTAATCTAGCCTGCCTGTGAGAGGCTCACCATTAGACCTTCTAAAATGAAATGGAGTGTGGGCCGTTGTGTATTTAGATTCAGCATAATAGCGTGTATGATTCTTCTTCTTCTTCTTCTTTTCTTTCTTTCTTTTTTTTTTAGTTTGTGCTTTCAAGAATCAACTAAGAAAGTTCTGTTATTTGATCCTGCTGATGTTCCCTTTCAGACAGCTGCCACCAGCACTGCTTGGCCACTTCCTTTTTATTTCCTATTCCCTTTTAACTGTCGAGCTTACTTTGATATGATTTCGTCTCTCTCTGTAATGGCAATGAGAGAGGATGTTTTTTCCCAAGGCCATCGTATGATATGCCTTTTAATTCATTTTAGGTTATTACCTAGCACATTTAAGAATGAATTAGGGCTCTGTTTACCTGGGATTGAGCATGCTGGAGACATGTTGGAAGGTAAAAGGGCATAGGAGATCACACGTGCTTGATAGCCTTTTGTAGGTCTGAATCAGTTATTAAAGGTTTGATTCCAGGAATGGTCACTGTTCTGCCTTTTGACTTTAGATAACTCACTTCATCTATCTGCTCACTGACATCTCCTTTATAAAATAGTAAAAAGAAGATAATTTTACCTTCCTGAGTTTCTAGGGATGCTGTGAGCTTTCAGCTCAGGTGTGAAAGTTGCTTTGAGTTTCATGAATTCCATGCAAGTCTGAATTTAAGATGTCTCAATACCAATGCTAAATAGAGACCCTATTTTGTTTTGGAAAGCAATGTGTGTAGTTTTGTTTTTTTGGAAATAATATTTCCAGTGTACAATTACAGTTTGAGACAATTTTGGTTTGACCCCCCCGGATCTTATTTTAACAATGATTTAACAATATGCTACATTTGTTTTGACAGCATTATATATCTTTCTCAAGAAATCTGTAAGATGGTACTCTTAATTTGAACCTAGGGAGTGAATCTAGTCCCTAGTGAATATAGCCACGACTGAAACCTTATGTTCTATGAACAAATAACACAATGGGAATCACAGGTAATGTTGCTACATAGTGTAATGTCTTTTTCCAGTATATTATGGTGTCTATATTTCAGAATGTGTTTTTCTTTCTCAGTCATTCTCTCTTGGCTTCTGGCTGACCTACTAGTCACTCAAAAAGTAGGGTATATTAGTGTGTAACTTTTGAGAAAGAAAATACTATGTGGTGAACACACAATCCAAGTAATATGCATAATGAGATACTCTTATATTCATATTCATAATTCCTTATTGCTTAATATCTCCATTTCTATGTTAGATGATGGCAATTTGCCAATATTTCTTTTAGTGTAGTGGGAGCATATGCTCAGTTCCCTAAATTTGAAAATGCAAACCATATATAACCATTAATGAAACCATTTTGAAATTATGGAAATTGCTTCTTTCTCTCCAAAGACTAAAGCTGCAATCCCAAACCCCAGTTTTATCACCCTCAAGGGGAGCTCTAGTCATCCCTGGAAGTGACATGGAAAATTTAAGACCACATTAATTTTCATTCTGTTTAAATTAAAAACAAATGCATGCCAAACTGAGTTGTTGAAGAAAAGGGTATTTTGACAACTAATAAATGCCACATTTAATCTAGAAGTGTTCAGTGTATATTGTCACTAACGGAACTAGAAGAGACTGACACTCAGCATGGCGTCAATGAACAGAGCAGAATCAGAAGGAAAAAAAAAAAAACCTGTTTCCATGAAGAAAGTTGTTTTCCTAATCAAGGCTTGAATATTTCTTGATTAATTAATTCCACTATTGATCCCGATTTCTGGTAAATATGAGTTCCATTTTAACTAAGCCCAACCCCATTTGTCTCATTTTCCTTCCTTTTTTTTTTTGGGTCCGGTTGTGGGGCCTGAACTCTGGGCCTGGGCACTGTCCCTCAGCTCTTCAGCTCAAGGCTAGCGCTCTATCACTTGAGCCACAGCACCACTTCCGGCTTTTCTCTTTTTGCTTATGTGGTGTTGAGGAATCGAACCCAGGGCCTCTGGTATGCAAGACAAGCGCTCTACCACTGAGCCATCTTCCCAGCCCTTTCCTTCCTTCTTATGTTATCTATCAGTATTTGAGCAACCTTAGACTCCTTGTCTGGGGTCACCTACCTTTTGCCTACTAAGAAGTGAGCCTAAGAAGCACCTTTTACTTCATTGCACCATTACCATGTTGTTCTTTTAATTTTTACAAGAAGTATCTCCACTGGACACCGGTGACCTATACCTGAAAACTTAGCTATTCAGCTCTGAAGGATCTTGGTTCCCGGCCGGTCCATACAAAGTAAAATCAAGTTTGTGAGATTCCATCTCCAAAAACAGCAAGTCAAAATACAGGCTGGAGTCATGGCAGAAGTCTTGCAAGCACAAGGGATGGAATTCAGATCCTGTTTCTAGAAAGAAAAAAAAAAAGAGAGCTCACACAGCACAAAGTCATACTCAGAGAGCATATGGTAGTAGTTTGCTGTGATGCTCAAGTGTGTCAGTATGAATCTTTATGAGATTTCAGGAAAAAACATACCCAAACAAGATACTATCCTGTTGGGACTTGGTCAAGAGGATAGTAACTGAGGAGACACATGACTATGTTATCCATTTGGAAAGTGGGGGAAATATGTCTTGCCATTAACTAAAAGACTAAGAGTTGGGCTGGGAGTGGCTCAGTGGTAGGGTGCTTACCTTGCATGCCTGAGGCCCTGGGTTTGATTCCTCAGCACCACATAAAGAAAAAAGCTGGAAGTGGCACTGTGGCTCAAGTGGTAGAGCGCTAGCCTTGAGCTGAAAAGCTCAGGGACAGCACCCAGGCCCAGAGTTCAGGCCCCATGACCGGACCCCCCACCCAAAAAAAAAGACTAAGAGTAGTGAAAATGGCATAGGAAAATGAGAGTCTCTTCATACAGGCTGAACAATTAAATCTTTCACCCCAGGTTTTCAATTTTTACAGTTACTGATAGCAGCAACACTATTTTATATAAAGATTTAGATATAGTTGAATACTTCAGTGTTATAGAAAAAGGCATGCTATATATTTTGGTCTTATTATTTAAAAAGGCTGCTGTATATGGAATATGCATAGGACTTGACTCACTCTGTCACCAATTTAGATCTTTGAAGGTAAAGGGGCTCAAAAAAGAATGTCAATGATACATTGGGTAGAGATCTCTAGGTAATCAGTAGATCCTGTCCCATGGAGAGATGGTGCTAGACAGTTTTATCTTAGCCAGAGACTGTGTTTCCGGCCTCCAGCGGCCATGTAAGGTGGGACTATGTGGCTGACTCCCATAAATGGAAAATGAAGAGAAGTGACTTCTAGACTAAGGTAATTAAGAATCAGGTGGGTCTTGGCCGTAGTCACTTTTATTGTCCACCAGATGAATAAAGAAGATTTCTATTGACCAACAGAGAATAGACCTCCATCCCTGAGATGAAAGTCATACACAGTCTGAAGGATAATATAATAAACACTTACTGGGTTAAGCCACAGAAAAGTTGGGACATAATCTGTTGCAATAGCTAGAATTCACCTTGATAAACATAATATTAAATGCACTATGTGATTTTTTGTTTCTTTTGTATGTTATTCCCCCTATGGTATATCCCCAACTGTTACAGTGTTTGATTTTGGTAGCCTGAGTATATACATTTATTTAACTTGCGGAGGGGAAGGGAGTAACAAAATGCTGAAACAAGGACACAGGATGACCCATTGCAACAATGATACTCACAAGACACTTTGTTGGAAATGATCTTTAAAACTTCAGCAGAAGGGTGGGTAGGAAGATGGGGGAAGGGAAGGGATCCTAGGAGAAAAACAAAGGCAGGGTAACAATGTTTTACAAGAAATGTACTCATTACCTTACTCATGCAACTGTAACCTCTCTGTACAGCATCTTTACAATAAAATAAAATTAAAAAATATTTTAGTTACAAATCATGTGCAGAATAGTCAACAGAAGAAAGGATCACACTGAATATATATAAACTTCCTGCATGTCACTTTTTAATTAGAACATTTGGAAAACACTCTGAAATAATCCCCCTATTTCTAATTACATCGATCACTTTTTCTAACTGATAATATTACCTAGAAGGCTTTTATGAATCTCAACTGAAGGCCTACGCATTTCAAAGTTTACTTTAAAAGATTGTTGTGTAATAGGTTATTCAGGGATATGCTTATGTTTTCTGTAATATTCCTGGCACATGATTCAAATTCATGGCATAGAAAGGCTTTCATGTGGCTGGGTATTAACATTAATGTCTTGGTGGATGCACAACACAATGTAGGATAATATACTTATCACAAGTTGCTTAAAATTGTCCACATGGTATAAGAACTGGGAATATCCATGCAAAGAACATCAACACTTGACAGAGAAAGAAATTTATATATCGTTACGTTCAAAGTTCAACTTTCATTCCAATGGACATTTTTCTTTGTCTCTCCTGTCTCCCTAGTTTTTGCTTCCCTACTTGATTCTATAAAAACTGATACGACTTCAGATATTTGAACTGTTATAACTGATGTGGGACATGAGGGTGAAAATTAAGAATCATAATTCTCATTTTTCTTTCTTGCATTCAAATGGGCAATGGTTCTAAAGGCTTTGGTTGGGGGAGGTATGTATTCATGTCAGGTGGGAAAATGATGCTTACAACTCACTTGTAATTCAGTCGTTACTTGAGGGACAGAAAGCTCTCCAGGGAGGACCACATATTTACATGGCATATCCCAAGGCTGGGATCTGTATTTGTAAGTGTGTTTCAACCAAGAGATGTGTAAAATCACAAATGATTGGCCAATTCCCCACTGGGTACAACTGAGCAGCCTTATGAATTTGATTTTTTCCACTTACTAAAATTTAATGTTCTAATATTAATAGAGGCTATGAACTAGGTACTTGCTAAGATTTTCAGATGAGAATCTAAAAACTGGACAGATTTGGCTGGTACTCAGAAATATTTTGAAATTGGCAATGTTCTGCCTATATCATCTTTATATTGTACTTTATTATTTATACTCTGCCTCTTAATCCTCTCAAACCTGAGAACTGTATTTGTATTATGCTCCTCTTTATGACCCAGGGTTTATATCTTTGTAGGGTTTTGCTTTTGTGTTGACTTAGAGGCAAACATTTTGATTCTAGAATCTGTGGTTCTATAGCTTCTCTGTTATCATATCTTTCCTGGGCCAATGCTGTCCCTTCTGACTTGGTCTACGTACATCCAGTGTTCCTTTATTCTAATTTGTGTGCTCCAGACTGCATCCAAACCTGTTCCAGAAATTCTGACCCATTTGTTTGTCTGTACTTACAACAATTCACTGTCTTCTTATTGTTCTCAGATAAAGTTTAAAGTCTTGAACAAGGTCAGTAGAATCTGGATTTGTGGTCTAGCTTTCAACTTATAGATGTGTGACTTCACTTTGTTACAGTCCAGTGTCATGGTATGGTTGACTCTTACTATTTGTGGCAGCTATCCTTGGTAAAGTTCATATAAACACTGAATTTGAGAATCTTGAATCATTGCTCCTTGAGGAAAAATTAGGTCAGGTTCCTATGAGCCTCTGGTCACATAGTTTTTTTCAAAGATGAATATATATTTTTTGGGTGTGTGTTTATGTTGAAAACTGCCATATGACCTATTATTTACTCTTTAATATTAAACTCACGGTCACCAGCACTAGTTAGACCACTGCCACATGCATGTTTTCTCATAGTTGTCTTGAACTTACAAACATGACAGAGAATTTCAGTACTATGCATGGGACTGTTTTAATGGTCAAAGCACCAGAAAAGCTAAAAAATTCTTTTAAAGATGGCACTAAATAGACTGGGGAGAGGTCAGTTGTTTATAGGATGAGATCTGAAGCAAAGAGGTGCAGGGCTCCCTTGTCAGAAAGGAAGTTCACATGGGGATAAACTCAAAACACCTTGTATGCTTTTTGCTGAAAGATTTCCTGCTTAGCTCAAGAAGCAAAAGTCAGGCACAGCCTCAGGAGCCTTGGTGAAAGACCTTAGAGACTGATGGACCAAGAGAAAATGTAAACGGAACTGAGATTCTCAAAAGTGTTAATGAACAAAAAAGTTAATCAAGTTTTCTTGGTATTTGTTAAGATTGCTGAATGCCATTTGGAGTAGGCTCTGCTTTGTGCGTTAGCTATTTGGAACTAGAACATCTAGATAATAGGCTTTGTTTTTCATAAATCTGATTGTGAGGAATAAATGAAAGAAAAAAATAAGTATATGTATGTATAAGCCATTTGTTTATCTGGTTGTGCTTTAATAAATGGTACTTTTCCTTGTTCTAATTTTAGGTATAAGAGGACTAGACAAAATATATTATACTCCTAGATATTTGTCATCTTTGTTTCTAATTAACAAGAAAATAAGACGTGCAGATGCAAAACCCTATAGGATATTTTATTTTCCCTTCTCAGACCTATTATTCTCTTAACTCTGTTTTCCCTCTTGACCACTTGCAGCCCAACAATTTAGTTTTTAATTGTTATATAAGGCCTTGGTTATATATTTTAACTTATATTATCATGCTTATTAAAATGTTATCATACTGGGTGCTGGTGGTTCATGCTAATAATCCTAGTAACTCAGGAGGCTGAGATCTGGTTCTAAGCCAGCTGGGCAGGAAAATCTGAGATACTTATCATCAATTTACCACCAAAACCCAGAAGTAGAGCCATGGTTCATGTGGTAGAACACTTGCCTTGGGCAAAGATGCTAAGCAAGAGTGTGAGGGCCTGATTTCAAGCCTAGTATCAGCACCAATGAAACAACAAAATCAAAGACAAAGTCATCACAATTTTTCTTTTTCTTTTTTTTTTTTGGCGGTTGTGGGGCATGAACTCTGGGCCTGGGTGCTGTCCCTCAGCAATTCAACTCAAGGCTAGTGCTCTACCACTTGAGCCACAGCACCATTTCCAGCTTTTTCTGTTGATGTGGTGCTAAGGAATCGAACCCAGGGCCTCATGCATGCAAGGCAAGCGCTCTACCACTGAGCCACCTTCCCAGCCCAATCACAATTTTTCTATAATAAATTCTCCAAGTTATTTCTAGATGGGGGTGGAAAGAGAAGTTCTATAATGAAGGACTTTATGAATATCCCAAATGAGGAATGAAAATTTGCAGAAATTGAAATTTTATGTAGATGACATTAAGTTAGGGAAGTTAATTCTATTCAGTTTTATTCATTTAAGGATTGATTTTGCTAGAAGCAAAATATAGACTAGCCTGTTACAGAGTTCTCTTGAGGATGGACATCACATCTCTTAGGCTTTGAGATATTTTCTATGGCCTTTGCTGCAGTTTTGGAGAACACAGGATGTTTTCACATCTTTGTGCTGTCCAGGCTGCCCAATCCAGACAATTTCACACCATGGGTTCTCCACAGGAAACTTGCCAAATAATCATCTAGGACTGTTGTGTAGAAAACACACAAAGACACATGCAGTTATAGAGTAGTAATATTTGCCATAAGAATACATTGCTTTTTTCTCTATTGAGTTTGTCAACATTGTTCAATGACCCTGGGTCACTGTACTTCCTCAAGTTCACACTTTTCTCTGTTAATTACCTTGCCCTAAACCTTTTGAGAAGTGTCGCTTGGCAGGCTTTGTGGAATGATCCGTCATTTTGCGACACTGTCACAGCCAGAGGATCCTAGGTGATAGCACTTTGTGACTTAGTGATTTTGCTTTCCTGCGAGGCCTGAGAGGCCTTAGAGGCTACACCCTTCGGCAGAGATTTACAACCCTGCCATCTCTTGTGAGTGTATACTGGAACCTCCAGCTAACACCAACTTCCACATCATTTCTTTGAGACATTTCTGGGATTCTGACAAGTAGTGTAACATAGAACTAATTTTTTTTCCTTTTCCCTTACAGATAATGCATTTGAGTGTCTAGAATAAACCAAGTTTTTCCTCTTCAGTATAAATACGTAGTGCTTAACTTAATTTTAAATGCTTAAGTTTCACCAACTCTGCTACTATTATTATTATTAGTCTTAATTTATTCTTTTTGTCGGTTGTGGAGCCTGAACACTGGGCCTGGGTGCTGTCCCTCAGCTCTTCAGCTCAAGGGTAGTGCTCTATCACTTGAGCCACAGTGGCACTTTTGGCTTTTTCTGCTTATGTGGTGCTGAGGAAATCGAACCCAGGGTCTCATGCATGCAAGGCAAGCAGTCCACCAAAGAGCCACCTTCCCAGCCCTCTGCTATTATTTTTAAAAATGGCACCTTGGCATTGCCATCTTGTTACTCACACAACACACCTAGCCTTCTTGCCATTTGGTCCTTAGTCGTAATGAACTTAATAGCCTCTGTGTGTGTGTGCCAGTACTGGAGCTTGAACTCATTTTAAGGCTAGCACTCTACCACTTGAGCCATAGCTCCATTTCCAGCCTTTTTTTAGTGGTCAATTGGAGGTATGAGTTTCAATTTTCTTGCCTGTACTGGCTTTGAACCAACATCCTCATATCTCAGGCTCCTGAGTAACTAGGATTACAGGTGTGAGTCATCATCACTTGGCTTTAAGCAGTTTTAGGGTTCTGTGTAAGAACAGATATTGTTGTGATTGTTCACTTCTGTTTTAATCCCTGACTGCTGAACACATTGACGTATTTAAAGGGTTCTCAGATTAAAACATTTAGATTCTTGCATTTAAAGATGCCTTTTATAAATTTATAGTAGTATTTGATTTATACTGTTTTGAATCAGCATATTATGATGTTTGCTAAGTTTGACTCTTTCTTGTGGGATCCCTGAGAGAAGAGCTTATCTCCATATATATAATATATATATTATATATATATATATATATATATATATATATATATATATATATGATTCTGTTATTAGGATAAAGCTAACTTCCATTGCAGTAAAACAAACAGGTAAACAAAGGCAAAAATCTCAGTGGACTGCCTGCACAAAGTTTATTTCTTGCTCAGCTATTTGTTCATGTGTTGGCCAAGGTCAGCAGAGGGGAAGTACAGGCCATTATTACCAGTGAAGAGGAAAGCTGATATTGCTCTCTATGGATATGAACTTCATGGATACCTGACAAATGATGTACCTGACTTCCATTTGACTGGACACAACATGTCACATGACATGACATGAAGTACAACTTTCCAGGTAGCCAGTGTGAAAACTGGGATTGTGTTTGTGTTTTTGTGACTGACTATATACCTGTCCCTGCTGTGTATGATAGCTGTAAAGATTGTGATTGTCATTGGGCAAGTGAATTGGATCTGCTCCCTGATGCTGTGTTTGCAAGACACACAAATGGATAATGTCTTCCTTAGCATGTACTGATCATAGCAACAATTTCAAACATTCACATAATATGCCTGCATCTTGTTTACGTCCTATATGACCCTCTCCTCCTCCCCATACTCTTATCCCCTAGATCCCTTTCTTTTTCAGAGATAGTTCATCTACTATCATGTCCTTCAAAAAAAATGTAGGTGGCACATGTGAAAGAAAACATGAATATTTGTCTTTCTGAGCCTGGCTTATTTTTGATTAGCAGAATGATGCAGAGTTCCATCTATTTTTCTGCAAGAATCATCCTATGACTACATAATACACCATTTTTTACTTTTATCTTTCTTAGTGTTGGTTTCCAGCATGAGTAAGTGATGGGGGTTGCTAAGAGGCAAGTTTCCCTCACGACAAGCTGTCCCTTTATTCTATCTGTACTCCTCTTCAGGCAGTATACAAAATTAATGCTAGGGATAAAGATATAAATCACTTATTGCATAAAAGATTATTTCTGCACACATTAGGTAAAAAGCTAACTTACATATGTGAAATTTGAGATGATTGTCTTTTTCAGTATTGATATCTATTGCTTTGAGTGTTTGCAACAGGGTATTAGAGTCAAATTCTTAACATGGTTGCAATAAATGAAATACAGCTCCTTCACAATTGTGTCTTGACTACTTTAAAAATGTGTATAATTTAGTTATTCTGAATTGAAAGCACATTAGAAATGTAACAATGAAACAAAAGTCATATAGTTTTAAGTGTATATTTAACAATTACTTGAAGTATCCATATTTTCCCTCTGGTGCCAATTCATAAGGAACTAATGAATTAGACACAGACACAGAGACAGAGACAGACAGAAGGACAGACAGAGAGACAGACAAACAGTCTGGGAGACAAAGAGAGGGTAGCTGGTAGGACAGAAGTCATGACCAAATCATGGATGTAATTAACAGTGATTTGGGGCAATCAGACTGACCCTGGGTGGTAGGTAGGTTTCAATGAATTGAGTATACATCAAAAAGGGTATTTTAAAAATAAGTTGAAAGAACTGTTAGCAAAAATACTTTCCATTTAATGTGAATTAAAAAAATAGATTGTGGGTGTATGCAGTTTTGAGTAGAAGTTTAATATTCAAGTGACCAATATGCCAAGTGGAAAGTAATGTCCTTAATGGAAACTTAATGAGTAGTGAGGTCAATGGATATACTCTAAATTATTTTCTTCATAAAGAAAAAAAACCTTTATTCTCTCATGTCTTTTAATTTTTACCACTAAAGATTTAAAAATACCAGACAAAGGATGTGAGGGTTGGCTTTTATTTGAGCAAATGTCACCAAAAAGCCTTAAAAAAAGTTTCAAATAGGACTGTCTCCTCACGGTGGTATTTGTTTTTCAGGGACTTTAATACTTCCTTAACTTGGAAGTTGTCCCCTTGTTATGTTGCTTCCCTTGTTTGTTTATTAGCAATCTATTAAAGCTGGTTCTTTCCTAGCAGGGGTCATCATTCTCTTGACTGCACAGGGCTGGACTGAGCAAGCTCCATCCAAGGACACAATCACTGAACAAAATGGACATCTCCACAGAGATGCTGTCTCTGTTCCCAGCCACAGAGGAAATAAGAAATAAGTTGGGGTGAGTCTTGCTAAACTGGAAAAAATGGATTGGACACACTCCTAAATAGAATGGGAAAGCATGATTGTCTGAGAAAAAGTAGCGAGCGTATGAGAAAGGTAGCTTAGCATTCTCTCCTTGGATAAACACAGTTTCACAGGTAGAGAACACTGTAGCCCAAACTCTGTCCTCAGTCATGTCAAATGTCATGGGAAATCACCACCCCTAAAGGCTTCCGTTCTTTCCATTGGTTTTTGCCTTTTCTTATTTCACTTAAAATATTTTTAATTATGAAAGAGTAGTAGACTGGAAAACCAAAATTAGTGCCTGAAACACACATTTCCCACTTGAAAATCTATTGTAGAAAGCTATAATCAGGGCTCTGACCTCAGATGGAGGTCTCCATTTAACACCAGGTCTCTGGAAACAAATTGCTTACAGTGAAGTTGCAAGTTCTTATACAATGTTATTTTGTCAAGACATTTGCAGGGAAACTAGAAAGGCAAAATTTCATCCTTTCTGGCCACCCCAAATCTTCAAATATTGCCTTTGCTGGTTTTCCTGTTGCTCTAGTACAATGGTTCTGTATCTTTTCAAAACACACAAATTAGTTTCAAAGTCTAAAACTTACTGGAGGGTACACATTCTCTGTGGGATAAACTGTTTTGTTTGTTTTTGAATAATCAAGGGAAAGGAGGTGCAGTGAGTTATTTGCTAAGTATCTTTGAATCTTAGTCTTTCTTTATACTGATTCTCAAAACTCCAGAACAGAATGAAGGGCTTACTCTCAGGAAGGTGTAGAATTATAATAAAATGAAAACATAGACAAAACACTAATACCACAAAGACCCACAAAATATGTGCTAAAATGAACAATAAAAGAAAGGCCCGCACCTCAGGATGGGCTAGTCACTGGGTGTTTGTCAGATGATTGGACTAATGGAGAATTTCTTGCTTTATTTTCTTTCATTATATACTCTTCAGTTTCCTCTCCTTTTTCCTCTGTAATGGTAATTGCTAGAAATACATATAGAAATGAAAGTTGACAAATAAATCCTAAACAAACGTCCATCATCTCCATAGAAAATAGTATCTTTTTACATTATAGTAACCTTTACATTATAGGCATCCAAGGAATATTCTTAGGAAAGGATAACCCTGAAACAACTTTTTAAAAATTATTTATTGTAAAGGTGATGAACAGGGGTTTACAGTTACATAAGTAAGGTTCTTTTTGAACACTGTTACTCTCACCCTCATTTTCTCTGGTTTCCCCTCCCCAGACCCCTACCCTCAGGTTTTTTAAAATTCATTTCCAACATAATGTCTAGTGAGTCTCATTGTTGCATTAGTCCTGAAACAATTTTGGGGGGAACATAATTAGCACCAATGTCAAAGCTATTTCCTAAGGCTATATTCTATTTTATAAATTTGCAATACTTTAGGAGTCAGGTTGACCACTGTTACCCTTGAGGCTTAAACAAAAGTTGTAATAAAATTTAGAAATTCAGAAAAATAAATTTTGAACAAAAAGAACCCCTTTCACAATCAAACACGGTGTTTGGTTTTTGTTTGCTGTTTTCCAAAACAGTCAAACTTCCAGAAAGATGAGTAAAGCACGCTAGGTAGTCATGTGTGTGTTTTACACATCTATTTGTCATTAAAATATTTAAAAAGACTTTTGTTCCCAGAAACTGGGGTTGAGAAATATTAGCTAGTATTTACCCATGTCTGTGTTTACTGTTTAATAGTGAGTCAGATTTAACACATGAGAAATCAGACGTTTGTATGGTCATGATTCTATTTTCCTTTGGTGACAAATCAGTGAAAGATGCAGGACTCCAAATACAATAGGTTACCGCACAACAAGTTTCAGCACCATCGCTCTCCAAACACTTTTTGGTCTGGTTCAGAGTTTCTTAAAGATTGAAACAGATTTGTGGTGAATTGAAATTCTGTGAGGACAAGATTCCATACACCATGAACTTTATCCCCCTTCCCAATGATTTAAAAATGTGATATTTCTCTTGTAGATGTTGCTTAGCTGTGGATTCCCTTTGTATTTGCAATACATATTCCAAATTACTACAATAGATTTACTGTGTGGCATAACTCTAGGAATCTGAAGGCTGGCTTGAGCAAATGTCTTCCCAGAATGTTCTGGTTATTAACATGCTTAATGTTGTAAGGCAGATGTAAAAAAAAAAAGCCAGCGGGAAAGCTCAGCTTTCTTTGGAGACAGGGTACTACATCTTACTTTAATTTGTTCCTTAGAGTCTTTGCAAGCGATTGGTAGTATAGGTAAGACAGGTTATCAAAAGGTCTTTTTACTACTGCTCCATTATACAGAATTCTGCAAATCTGGGCTTATTTAAATGCATAAACCACTTTAGGTTATAAGAAAGCTTTAAAAACTACATTCTAAGACTTTTGTGGGCCAAAGATTCTGATGAACTCAGATCCTTCCAGTCCCTAATTTTAGAAAGATAACATTGTATAATACTGTAATATGATATTAATAGTATCAGCAAAGTCTGGGAAAAATCCAAGCTCAAGCTAATAGAAGCTTTCCCGAAAACACATGAACATTCACAGAAAGTAGAGACCACACCATCCTCTCCTTGGCTCCAGTCAGATTGTTTTTAATCAGACTTTACAAAAATTCTTGAAGCATTATTTTAGAGAGTTTGGATGTTGGAATTTCATGTAAGGAATTATGATTCTGTGCTAATTTTATTTTTCTGACATAATGGTATACTTTGACAAACTTTTAAATACTTACCATTCAAGATTACCATTAAGATTTTAAGATTTTAAGACATTGGATCAAATATATGTATAATATTTTAAAACTATTGGGGAACATAATAGTGTCAGCATAAAGACAGTGAGATATTACTGATAATTAGTTCAGTTTATATAGACTAACATCTGCGTTGCTTCCTTTCTAAAGAAAGAGAAAAAATTCCTTTTTTTTTTTTTTTTTGCCAATACTGGGTTTGAACTCAGTGCCTTGTGCTAACTCAGCTTGCTTGCTCAATGCAACTCTCTACCATCTGAGTCAAATTAACCTTTTTTTTTTTTTGCCAGTTGTTTTAACCTTTTTTTTTTTTTGCCAGTTGTTTTGGAGATTGAGTCTCCTGGATTTTTCTGCCCAGTCTTGTTTTAAACTGTGATCCTTTGGACCTTAACCTCCCAAGTAGCCAGGATTATAGGCATGAACTACTAGTGTCCAGCATACATCAATTCTGAAAAATTTCATTATAAAGCCTGAGTAGTATACTGGAGGTAAACAGGATCACATTCCTCTTTCAGGTCTTAATTTCGTCCCTTCTCTCCTATCAGGGGAACTTTTCTTTTGTAGATTGCCTTCCTTGAGTCAATGATTATTTGATTATCCATATCAATTTATGATTAATATGATTTTCTGTATTAAAGAATATTATCTGCTTAATATTACCTGTTTTAAAATTTTCCTTTCAGCTGAGTTCTATAATGAAGTGGATGCTGCATTCCAGAATAGGTGTCAGATGATGTCTAGGATCTCCAAAAGAGTTATGGAAATGTTATGACACTTGAGATTATGTATGTACTTTGCAAGTAGAAAAGGGTCAGACTGAAAAACCAGCATTTGGAGCCTTCTTTTCAATACAACAGCCCATGTGAGGTACTGTCGTCCCTTGTACTTCTCATCTTCACTAGGTGAGAAGTCCTTCACAAACACCACTTGAGAGATGGAGATGCCTGGTATACTTATGTGTGTAAAATGTTATTTACACACTTAGCCGGCAGAGATGGGATGGTTAAGAAAAGCAAAGTAAAGAAATATCGATTCCTCCTAAAGTCTAACTCTAGTTGCAGGATCTCTTTGGGCAGAGAATGCATAAGTGCATTGTATGGATTTGTTGAGGGCCATAAGGGAGAGAAGGCTACTCTGGGATGGCTGCTGATTGGACCTAACAGGATCATATTAAGAACTGACAAGGTTTCAGCAGAGAGGAAGATAGGGGATAGGGTGAGGAGACACTAAGGGACTGTTGGGATAGAGTATATGCATCTGGCCAGGGGAAGGCAATTGAGAGTCTTGAAGTGTTGACTTCTGTAAGGAGACTGTGTAAATGTTTCACCAACAAGAATCTTTCAACATCCACAAAGACAAAGAGAGCAAAGCCAGCTTCCAAAACACCAGTCTTGCAAAATATTTTGCTATACTTTTCTCTATTTCTTATAGTTTTGGTTACCATCTTCTTCCTCCTTCCAGTTTCAGACAGGATAAACATTAGCCACTGGCCATAGAAGATGAAGGGAACAGGTAAAGAGAGTAGACTCACTTCATTTTCTGGTATTTTTTGGGTTGGGGAATGTAGAAGGCATTACTTCTGTGAGCATTCTTAGATGTAATGAAGCCGTAATTTCTGTATAAGAGTTGGCTTTGAATGAAATATAAGGCCTTGATTCTTAAATGGACATTCTAATCATCCATCCAAAATCATATTTTGTGACTTAAAGTCACGGCTGAAATTTGGAATTAGTAAGAGTTTTCAGAAATGTCATAGGAAAGATGGCCCATTTCCATCCAGAGAAAGCAGAAGTAAGTAAAACAACAACAAAAAAACCACAAAAGATTTGGAAGTAAAAATAACTTTAATCACCATTACTTACTTGAGCCCTTTATGGTCAAAGTATAATTTCAAATTTAATCACTTACCTATTTTCTCCCAGTATGCACCCAAGGAGGTTTTATTTATTTATTTTTTTTGGTCTGGTCGTGGACCTGAACTCTGGGCCTGGGCACTGTCCCTCAGCCCTTCAGCTCAAAGCTAGTGCTCTACCACTTGAGCCACAGCACCACTTCTGGCTTTTTTTTCCTTTTTGCTTATGTGGTGCTGAGGAATCGAACCCAGGGCCTCATGCATGCAAGGCAAGCACTCTACCACTGAGCCACCTTCCCAGCCCCGGAGGTTTTATTTTTTAATCTAAAACAAACCCTGCTACTTTGGTAAACAGATTTTTACCTATATTCAACTGGCCTTCGATGCTTCCCATATATAATCCAGTCCCTTTGATTGTATGGTTACTCTGTTGTGCCAGAGAAACAATATCTTAAATAGCCATAAAAACTTCTAGTTGCCAAACCCAACATACTTTTTTGTATTTTTCTTTTTGAAATGCTCAGTAATATCTGAGCCACTGGAGTCTCATCCTGGAAGTAGTTTTTTTCCTCTTGGCTTCTCTGTCGTAAACTAATCTCATTTTTATTCTCTGATTGTAGCATTTTCTCAGTTTTTGTGTTGATTCCTCTGCTTCTTGGCCTCTTCTACATCGAAAGGGCCCAGGATTCTGTCACTTCTACCTACATCATATAGCCTCATTTGGTTCCCTTGCTTCATGTCACCTATAGCTTGATGGCATTCAAAGTCCATGAGCACTTGTTTGACTGTCTAATGAGCACTCCAAGCCTAGTATGGCCACCAGGCAATAAATGGCATTCACAGGTTTGAGCCAAAACCCCAGAAGTTACCAGTGGTCTGTTTCCTTTATATATTACATCCAAGCCATTGTCACATCTCATTAGTCTTATCTTTAATATCCATTGTGAATACAGAATGTATTTCTACTACAACAATCCAGGAGAGTAATTATCTATTCTTTAAAAAGATTATAAAATGGTTATTATGAAGGCGATGTAAAGAACAGTTACAGTTACATAAATCAGGTAATGAGTATATTTCTTTTTAGACAGTGCACTTCTGTGCCTTGCTCTCTCTCAGGTTTTCCCTCTCCTTCCACCCACAAATTTTATAGTTCATTTTCAACATCCTGTCGAGTGAATACCACTGCTGCATTTGTAATTATTTATTCTTTGATATCATTCTGTAAACAGGGGAAAAGTAAATGTTTGGGAACGAGAAGAGAAACTGTTCACTGCACTCCTCCAAAGGTGTGCTTCCCACCTGCATCCCCTAATACCACCACAGTCGGCCAAACTCCACTCAGCTCTTGGGCTGACTGTGTTCTATCTGTATCCTTCATGCTTGACCCAATACCTTTGTACTATTGGTCTCTCCGGCTACATTTTTACATTTTGGGTTATTTCTTGTCTTTTTTCCCCTTGCTCCCTTTAACCAAGATGTATTGTAGGTTCTCTTACCTGTTCAGTACTGTGCTCTCAGTATCTGTAAAAAAAGGAGTGCATAGTAATACCCTATAAACATTTGTTGATCACATAAAAGAATACAAGTATTTAAGGCTTATCATTTAAATAGAAAAAGAAATCATGCTGTGATAAAAAGGGCTCTATGAGGCCTGTCTGGCAGACGTTCATTCCTCAGTCTGCACTCAGTCGCTTTGGCAAACTCAATTAAGAGACATTCTCCACATCATTTTTTTTTCATACTCTCTGACCTGAAGCTTTTGGTGTCCATTAAACAAAAACAAATGACATCCCACAGAAATAAGAATGTAGGACATACATTTCCACATTGAGTTCAATACAGTAAAAAACACTTCTAAGTTCAAGCAAATGGTCTCTCCCCAGTAACAGTAACCTTTCGAGAAAATTTCACACCACAGGAAATCCATTACAATAAATATCTGTTCCAGTATCTGTCCATTTAGCAATAATTCTCTTTCTGCTTGATGGTTCTTCCTTGATGAACTGTCCTAGAGCCCCTCTCGTCCTTCCTTCTGAGATTTCAGAGTTTTAGCTCTGCTTCTGAACAGTTGCTGTTGTCATGGTAGCTTTGCTAATTTTGCTTATATTTTCCCCCATATTTTCCCACAACCTTTGAAAAGACCAAGCTAAATATGTGCCAAAGGCTATTTCTGACTTAATGTTGTAGCCATGAAAATATTTCTTTTCTTAGCCTCTTGAAAAATGTTAAATGGTTGTCTCAGCATCATTGATTGAAACTATTTGTTTATTCCCAGGGCTGAAAGTTAAGACCATCTAGTTTGATGGAACTATTTATTTAAAACAGGCTTGAAATCAAAGATATCTCATACGGTATGCAGGGAATGCTATTTAACCCAAGTAATCCCAAAGTAAATAATTTGTTGGATTACTGGGTAGATTGAGAAATAAAAGAAGGATTTGAAAGTATTTGTTTTGTCTTTTTCTTTTTAATTACCTACTAAATAAATGCTGGTGCCATTTGAGTTTAGGAGAAGACAGTCTTACTGAAAAGAAGACATTATTCTGGTAGTGACCTTTGCTGGTCCCAAGAAAGAACAGATCACATCCTTCCATACCCATATACCGGCTTTTCCACAGGTAACTGGTTGCAGGCATACTTACATCTAAGACCTATTTATGTAGGGGAAAAAGAGCTAGGCCTGCAAGAACACATTTAAACTCTCAGGGCTCCAGTTTCTTTATCTATAAAACAAGGAAAAATCTCTCATGTCTTTTCTGGCTTCCAGATGGAACCATTTTCCTTTGGACCAAGCAAAAATTATTATAGCAATGGGACAAGATGCAAGGCAATTTAGCAGGGGCTGAGAGACCATCATGCAGACTTTTCTGCAACTGGAGACATGGATGCCCTTTCCCTCCCTTTTTATATCAAACACTGGTTTCCTTTCAAGCAGATGAAATGTCCTTTTGTTTCACTGGGTTTTCATTCATGAGAAACATGACACATAGATCTGGTATCAGAGTTAATTTATTGTTGTGGATAAAATAAGAGAGTACAAATTTTTGTTCCTTATTCTTGCCTTTGCAATGGCTTTGGAATTGTTAATATTTTTTTTCTTTGCTGTCAACTAAAAACACCTCTCCACAGCCCAAATGCCTGTGGACCTGTGTCTGCTCTCCCCCTTGCTGTTGGTAAGCCCTGAGAAACAATATTAATTAATTAATTAATTGATTAATTAATTGAGGAGAATCCTGGCCATTTGTTCATCTATTCTGGTAAAAAGAACTGTGTGGACTAAATGTTTGAATCTCTCCTAAATTGACTTTGTTGAGGGTTTTGAGTTCTAAATTGGTAGTATTTAGAGAGAAAGACTTTGTGTGGTAACCAGGTTTCCAAAAGGACATGAGGCTGGGGCCCCATGATGAAATTAGTGCCCTGATGAGAAGGCCTCTGTCTCTGTCTCACTGTCTATCTCCATTTCTGTCTCTACCCCCTCCCCACACCCACTCTCTGAGAACACGGTGAAAAGGCAGCCGTATGCGAACCAAAGACATGAGCCCCAACCAGGAAATAAATGAGTTGGTAGCTTGATCTTGAAATTTCCAGCTTAACAAGTGAGGACTAAACCTGTTATGCAATCCACTCAGCTTATAGCAGCTGGAACAATAGGACACTTACAAATAGAAACTATTTGAGTGGATTATGAGAACAAAATGATTGACCCTAGGCTTTTGCAATAGCAAAAAGCTAATAGAGGTTAGCTTTCTCCTAGTTAGGAGTTGTAGGTAGGTAGTGTATAACTACTCCTTTGGGAGACTTTAAACATTTAATTATCCTAATATTGACAAAATATATTCACATGACTTGCCTAACAGCTCTCAGCACACTTCAACCAGAAAATGCTTGAAAACATCAAACACAAAGAATAGGTAAAACTACAGATAATGGATTACATGATTTAAAATATTATGAGATGGATACAAATGAATTTACAGGTATAGTTTTATTATATTTTAATAAAGGTAATAATGGATATTGAAAATAGATTCTTAATGTACACAATACTCCTATGTAGGACCTCAAACTTTTTTAAGTTGACAACATGCACAGAATGTACCTTGTTGCTACTAATAGAGAAAGCGTATCAGACTAACTGGCTCATTAATTTGACCTATTATGGCATTTTATGTTCCTATATTCCTATGACCTCCTTGAAGGCTCACTTGGCCTTGAAGCCTCACAAGGTGAAAAAAAAACCTCAAAATTAATCAAGAAGTTACCAGAGTGCTTTCACACAGGTTTAGCAAATTGTCAGCTTATCCTTGAAAGAATAGCCTCTATCAGAATCTTTTCTCCTATGAGAATGACAAAAGGACAGACAAGGGATTGTAAAACTGCTGTCAGAGGGAAAAAAATGTCTCCCTAATTCTTGTTCATTTTTCAGCCAGATATAGGAAAGTATTGAGTTCAAATATTTCGGCCATGTTCAATAAGAGAATACAGATGAACTCATTCATGAGAGTTTCATGGTAAAGCCATATGAATGGAATATAGTAATAATAATAGGCAAGCAAAATGTTTTTCATTACTATTAAAGAAATCCAAACCTTACACCCAGTCTAAGATAAACAAATACAGATAAACCAATTAAGATAACATAACATGCATTTTATTTCATATGATTCTAATAATATTCTAATAATGTTGGAGATGCGCTGTCTTATATGTATATGATTTAATGAAAAAGTCATTATTTATCTCTCTGATTACTTTGACCTATGTCTAAGATGCATAACATTTTATGGTCAAAAGAAATAGGATGAGTCATCAGACACATGTACATACATCTGTTTTGATGAGAAAACATCAATATGCTGTTTTTATAGAGGATGTACACCAGCTCCTGAAGTGGTTTATTCTTTCACCTATTTGTTATGTCTGAAAAATTAATGCTTGTTCTGCAACTATAAGCCAGCCTCTAAGTGAAAGCATTCTGCCAACATTGTCTGAGTCATTAGGAGGGTCGACCAGTTGTTCTCCTGTCCTTTCTGCATGACTGAATTTCCTTAATGACCAATTCATTGTGTGTCTTCAAGCATAACACCTGAAAGCTGTGATCTCTTTAATGAAGGATCCATTAGTCTTTCAAGAATGTGAACATGTGAAGTTGAAAAAGCTATTCAGAAAGTATCTCCTTGAAAGAGCTCTAATAATATTATGGAGTATATTTATATAAAAATATAAATTCTTCATGCATCTGTAACTGAGCACAATGGTTTTGGAGTCACATTCTCTGACCCTGAGAAGAACACAGGCTCAGTTTAATATATACTTACCATATTTATAAAATTACTAAAACACCACTGTTCTTTTCAATCCCTATGTGTGTGTATATATACCCACATAGACACACACACAGACACACACAGACACACACACACACACACACACACACACACACACTCAAATGTTCTTTCTTAGAAGACAGGCCATTATACAATCCTCTCTCTGTGTTCTTTGCACTTTGTCAGCACACTAGCTTCAGGATTCCATGATCATAGACAGTTACCCTGCTGTTGTGCGCAGTACATTGCTTTATACAAAACTTTCTGGCACCAGTGGAGGTGACTCCCAGGAGACAAAGCCCAAGAACAACCCTGAGTATTACCTTTTTGTGTATTCTTTCCTGTATTTCATCTTTTCAGTTCCAAACCTATTCAAAGGTCTTTCTACTCGAGCCTCTAAAACTTAGCATATCCTTTGCTAAATCTAGAGAGAAAAAGATATAATTATAATATATGAACTGCCTTTGCTCTGCACATTAACACAGTTATAAGATAGAGGAGAGTTTTTAATATAGAAACTAGGTTTCCCCCCCCATGTATTTTTATTTCACATATTCAAAAATAATGCAATATCAGGAATTAATTTTAAGGTAGTCAAGTGTGATTCATCACCATAAAGTCACTTTTACCAAGGCAAATAACTCGATATACTTTCTATATCATAGAGGAAGAAATAAAATATATTTCATTTTAGTATAGAAATACAATTTTGTGTCATGGTATAATTGGATTAGCAGTAGAGGAAAGCAAGTAATAATAGGAGCTTATTGTATTTTCCCTGAAGTTGTGTAGTAAGTATCATCTTCAATAGGAGTACTTATTGAACAACCATCCTGCTACTTGTTCTCCTGAATATATTTAATAATATACATTGAGCATGTTCACTTAAGAGACTTCTATGCTAGTATTAATTCCTATCAAATTAAATATTTGGATGCTTATTAGTTGACAAAAATTGGAGTTAAAAAAGTAACTCCAGTTGGGTGCTTGTGGCTCACGCCTGTAATTCTATTCAGGAGGCTGAGATCTGAGGATATGGTTCAAAGCCAGCCGGGGCAGGAAAGTCCATGAGACTCATATCTCCAATTAACCACCAGAAAACTGGAAGTGCAGCTGTGGCTCAAGTGGTAAAGTACTCGCCTTGAGCTGAAGAGCTCAAGGACAATGCCCAGTCCCATGACTGGGGGAAAAAAAGTAACTCCAATTAGTAAAGTCAATGAGCAAATAGTTGTTCTACTGATTTTTCCAAGACAGACAAGGTTAAGTAAGTTAATGGTTTTGATTAAATGAGAGGAGAGAGCACTATAAAGACTGTTACAGTTAGGATCAAGATCCTAGCCACACCCTTGGGATGCAGACAGGTCTGGTCATGTCTGAAGGCTTGTATGCCCTGCCTACTTACTCATTGCATGGATGAAAACTGGAAAGATGAAATGTCCTTAGAGAGAATGCCTTCTGGGAAAAGAAAAGGAAAATAGAAGGATGCGATTAGATTTGCTTCAGGAACAAAGACTTCATCTTCAGGTTTCTGAGCTTGCTATGGAGTCTTGTTCATTTGTTTTCCCTGTAAGCCACCCCATTCCTTGTGTGTTGACTTCTCCCTATGATTTCTGAGTTCTGTGAGATGTGTGTCTAAGGAGCCTGCAGTGAGTACAAGAGAGGAGGGTTTTCAATAACAACTAACCTGCTGATGGACTAGGAACTTTCTTGTATGCTGTTTTGAACTAATAATAAAAACATAAAAAGTGGTAAAAGGTGCACTTGCCCAATTTACAAGAAATAATTCCCCTCTCCACCAAATTACACGTACACACACACACACACACACACACACACACACACACACACACACACACACACACACACACACACACACAGAGTACCTGCTGAAGGGTTTGGGCATCTGTAGTGTAGAATGAACTTGGTCAGCAGGAAGGCATCACTGGTATAGGCTTTAGAGGAAGAGGCCGGTGGGCATGGAGTAAAGATGAGGAAGAAGATGAAAGGAATACCTGAATTATGGGATACATGACTACTCAACTATGTTGTTATGGAGAAAATGAAGGAATTAGTCCAATATTTGCACTTGTATTTTTCCAGTCTAGATGGGTGCATTTTGGCAATTTTCTTGCCATAGGAAAACAGAAATCCAGCTATCATGTATACTAAGTTTGGGTGTCATCCCTTCCCCTTCCCAACCCCAAAGGCTGAAACAAAAATAGCATATTTCTTTTACTCAGTTAGATATCAGCCTATCTAGGCTTAGAAAATTAAAGTAATCCTGTAATAGGATTTCTAAATTTGATTTTTTTTTGTCATTTCAACTGTATTATTACAACAACAAGCCGAATGAAGAGAATGACTTGGTACCTAACATGCTTTTAAAGGAAAGTACAATGTTTACAGGGAAGTGAAGAAAACTAAATGGCAGTATTGTTTACAAGCCCAGTGAATCTTTGGAAAAAATAGATATGCATTAATACTATGTGGAAAGTGATTTACAAGTCATAATTATAATATATGACTAAATAAGCCTTATTAAAGTAGGGAAAATTCAAAAAAGGTCAGAACACTTAACCTGTGGCTTAGGCTAGCTTAGTCAGATAACCATGCCAGGACAGTCATATGAGATACTAGGTGTAGACATACAGATTTCAGAGAACTCTTTTTTCCCCCTCCTTTTTTCCCCTTGTTGGCTTTACTAACATTGTCTTAATCTTTTTTACTATCATTAAGTATAAGTACGAAGGAGATGCTATTTAACAAATGGTTTCTATTCATAAATACAATGCATCTTGATCAATGTCACTCTCTTTAACATTCTCACCCCCCTTCTAGTGGCTATGGACTTTGAACTCAGAGATTATGTGCATTGTGGGAAAACGTTTCACTGCTTGAGCCACATCTCCAGCCTTCAAGGAATCTCTTTAAATTTTGTTTTATTCACAGACCAATTCTGGGTTGCTCTAAGCCTAGTTCTGTACAGATATTAATAAACTCTCTGATACCCCCTGCTTAGTAATAAACATTCTTCCGTGGTTCTTCCCACCTTGCCAATTCTCCCATCTCCATCTTTTCCAAGAGGAAAGAAGGAATCATGTGATTTATTTCTCCCTGATGGGACTCAGTGAACTTTCCCCAGACAGCAGACACAGAGCTTTATTTAGTGGTTTTTTTTTTTTTGCCTTTGTTTCTTTGTTCAGAGTTGGGGATGGAGACTAGATCCATGTGCATGTTAGGCAGAGTCTACCACTGAGCTACATCTCCAGCCATGCTTTTTTGTTTTTAAAGGGCTAACCTTGGCTATTACACATTATAACTTTGGAATCTATAGTGAGACAAAACATTCTCTCTTTATCCATTAGTTTTGACTGTTTTATATTACTTCACTTATTGTTATTAATATTTTCTTGGCACTGTCAACAATGCAAAGCTGAGAAAATCATATTGACCACACAATGGTCACAGATACTTCTTCCCAAAATTTTTATTTGTGATTATACTCTTGGCAAAGAGACAGTTAAACAATTTGAGTGTATATGTGAAACCCCTCATTTCAGTCTTCCGGACTTTCCAATGTAGTATTACATTTATGAAATCTTTCTTCATCACCCCTATCCCAGGTTGGAAGTGAACAGTTAAATGATCAACTGGAGAACTAAAGTCTCAAATCTCCTGTATTTTAGATTACATACATTAGATGACTCTTGCCTACTTATCCTTTTAGAGAATGAGTAGTGCAAAACTACTTTCCTGAGAGTGATTAATTACACACATAGAAGAAACTGTTGTGTTGAATTCCTGAAGAGATGAGTGAGATCGTCACAGACCCAGAAAAAAAGAGCCAAAGGTTGTCACTGAGGGTAACAGGAAGCCTTTCTCTCACAGTTTCTTTGTTCCATAGTCTTGGCCTGCCTAGGTATTGGTCCTAGGAACAAGCCAAGAGCATTAAATAAGCCTGAAGCTGACGAAAAATAATGTCTTTACATGAATGGAATGAGATATACTTGCAAGTATAAAGCTTGATCAAGTAAGTAGTGGAAAAAAACAGACAGAATATTTTGGGTTTATAAAAGCTTATTTAAAAAATTATATATGTCGTATCCTAAGGAACCTAAATTATGTTCTTTTTTGGACTAAAAAGCTCTCTTGCTATAAAGTTGGTATCCTAGAAACTCTTAGAGTAGAATTTATAATTAAAATTAGTCTATTTTGTGAAAGTAAATGGCAGTGGTCCAGAATAGGGGCTAAAGGAAGCCTATGTGGTAAGGAAGAATGCTTTCAGACTATCCAAAGGCATGTCTAGACGGGGAGGGAATTGGATGCTTTATTTCACTAAGGTAGTAAAACTTAAAGTCATCTAAGTAATGATTGTTAAGGTGCAGAGCCTTCTGTAGCAGGAACTTTAACTTTGAGTGCTTTTAACTCAAACCAAGGCTTCTATATTCCCACATACTAACAAAGGTTCACAAAAGAAATTTCCAGAACATAATCTCACAGGGCGATATGGATAACAGATGCCTGTTTGTAGGCTCTTTTGAAATGAGATTTTTATTTGAATACTGCAAATTTTGTGATTCGCATGGAATTGAACTCACCTATAAAGCTTTCAGTTGGACTTAGTTCCACAAATGTTTTTGAAGGTCAGATAATGTTGGGGAGACTTTTCCAATACCATCTTGAGTTACAGAAACCATCGTTTGATATTGTTGACTGCTTAGGAAGAGTTTTGACCAGATTATTTGGGTCCCTTCATGTTAGCTTCTCACTTGCCTTGCTGGAAACCATTCTTGTTTGTTATTTGGTTTGTTCATTTATTCCTCCTCCTGTTTTTCCCTCAGTCCTTCCAGATTCTTTATAACATTTGAATCCCTTTTAATTTTGTGAGTTCTTTATTGGAAGTATCTTTGTGAAAGGTTCTTAACCTTACTGTTCTTTCTGAGTCATCCTGGGTGGTGCCCAATTTTAACAGGGATTCTGAGAATAATGGTGTTGTCTACAAAGTTCAGCGTAGAGACAATGTAGCATTTCAGTTGATTGTGTCTTAAAAAGGAGGTAGGAATGCGTGCAGAAATCTCCCCTGTTGCCAGTGCTTTGTTTTCTGCTTCATTCCTGAGGCATCGACACAAGGACATGTTGCACATATCACTTTTTATGTAGCATCATTTTACCTTCACCTTCAGACTAGGTGGAACATCCATTATCACCAGGCGATAAAGCTATCACCACTGCCACTCTAGTCTAAGGTAACATCATCTCTCTCCTGGCTACCAACATAGCTTTCTAATTAGTCTCCTTGCTTCTACTCTGTTTCCCTGCAATTCACTATCCACATAGCAATCAAAATGGTCTTTCAACAGTATGTGTCAGATTTTCCTAATGTTCAAAAGGTGCTCTGTGCGATTTAAAATAAAATCCAAACATGATTTGACCCTCACTTCTTCTCTGGCCGACCTCCCATGTTCCCTCTTCTTGCTCACCACACCCCGGCGCCTTTGTTTGCTACAGCAAGCCTGTTCCTTGGCCCACACTGCTCTTTCCTCCAGTCATCCCATAAACACTTATCACTGTCACACAACTGTTAGTCAGATCATCATGTTATCTGTCCCTAGCCAATCCATCTCAAGCAGCTATCCATACACAATCATCCTATTGCCTTGCTATGATTTGAATAGAACACTCTCAAACCAAGTTCATGTGTGGGGAACTTAATCCCCAAGTTCCTATGTTGATGGTATATGGAGGCAAAGCCTTTGGGATATAATTAGGGTTAGATAAGATCATCAGGATAGGCTCCAGTGATGGGATTGTTTGCTTAAAAAAAACTGGATGTTAGTGGCTCATGACTATAATTCTAGCTTTTGCAGACCTGAGAGCATAAGGATGATGGTTCAAGGCCAGCCTTGGTAGAAAAGTTTGTGAGATCCTTCTCAATCTATAGCTGGACACAGCTGCATGCATCTGTCACCCCAAGCTATTTGGATGGTAGAGTTTGGGAGGATCACAGTTCCAGGACAGTCAGGGCAGGAAAAGTCTATAAGATTCTATCTTCATGGAGAAGAGCTGGATGCAGTGGCATGTTCCTGTAACCTAGCAGTTGAAGGAAGCTGAAAGGAGCCAAGCTGTAGTTTGGTGAATGTCCATGTGGAAGTGAGGATTCATGTCCTAAGAACAACAGGTGGAAAACAGAGCTGGAGGTGTGGTTCAGCAGTAGAATGCTCACATAGCAAGTAGAAGGCCCTGAGTTCAAACCCCAGTTCCACAAAACAAACCAACAGTCAGACAAAAAACAAAATGAGGAGGAGAGATGCAAGCTGACACATGGTCTTTTTCTTGCGATGTGATAGCCTTCTCTATGAGGTCATTTACAAAATGGTTCTCAGCAAATGCTGAGCACACACAGGCAGCATGCTCTTGAACTTCCCAACCTCCAGAACAAGCAGCTAAGCATTTGCTTACAGCACTAGAATGTAGGCTGAGAAGTTCTGTTAATTCTCTGCATGAACTTTCCATCATTCTATTCTTTCCTCCTTTTATTGTTGTTGTTGTTTTTTACTGTTTTCCCCCACTGAAGGACCAACCCACATGACGGAAGAGCATGTCTGCCTTGTTCATCTCTTTCCAAAGAACCTGGGATAGTGTGTTTAGTAAATGAATGCTTGGTATATATTTATCAACTGAAAAATATCTTTGTATTTTCCACTTGGAATGTAAAACTATAAGCAGAATTATTATAAAACCTAGATCCATCACTAATCCAATTGGTGTGTTTCCATGGAGTGAGAAAAAATATATCTTTCCTGTAATTACACAAAGTATCTCTAATGTGTTTCCATATTTTTCAATAATAAATTTTTCTGCCCTTGAACTGAAGGTAATTTGATATTTTTCATGATGAATTTTATGCCTATAATTGGAATATTGTATTTAATTTTCAGCATCAAAACAGATTAGTTTTATCTTTCTCCTCTTGCTCTCTAATTTTAGCTACAATTAGAGATAGTCATAATTTTAGGATCATAAGGTCGGACGTCTTAAAGCTCTTCCTGCTTCTGAGAAGTGTATTGGTATAATGAAGAGGTCTGCCTTTTGAGTTTCTTCCATCTGATAAAAGAAGCTAGCAGATTGCTCACCTCCAGGGGCACTGTTTTGTTTTTAATTGACTCTAAGTAGCACTACCAGGACTGTATTTTGTTTAATATAGCTTTAGCTTTAATATTAGAAGTTGAAAGTATGGTCCAAATGGTTGTGAGGTTGGTAAAACTTATTTCCTACTGACTTAAGCTGAAAATTTATATGGCTTGATGACCAATTCATGCACATTTCCACATGCCGTATGTATAGGTGATTATGAAAGCAGAGTATGCTTTAAGAGACTTTGTTTAGTTTGAATATGGAATGTTCCCTACAGCTAATTGTTTTCAGGGCGTAGTCCCTTGCTAGTAGTGTTTGGGAAGTTCTAGAAACTTCAGGAGATGGGCTTTGCTAAAGGAAGTAGGCCACTGGGGAATGTTCTTAGGGGCTGCATCTTGTATCTAGCTTTCCTCGTCTCTCTTCTCTCTCTTCCTCTCTCTCTCCTCTTGTGTTCCTGTCTCTCATTTCTGTCTGTCTCTGTCTCCCTCTCTTACTTACTGTTTATTTTCTCTCTCTTATCTGGCCACCATGATATGAGCCCCTCTACTCTGTCTTGCTCTTTCCACCACAATAAGCTGAAACTCTGAAATCATGACCAAATAAACCTTTGTTTTCTGTGCTGTTTATGTTATGTATTTTGTCACTTCAACAACGGCTTTAATACAACCCTCTTACTGGAAAATCAGTTGTAATTTATTTAGGTGGTGTTTGATCTTCAAAATCTACAACTTACTTCACTAGTACCATTACAAGTCAAGACCTAGACTCTTGTGTAGTATTTTTTCACACTGAAATAGGATAACCTATTATTGAGTTATAAAGTCAGTTAAGTGGGCTCTAATCAGCAGTTGTTAGTATCTTTTTCTCTACCCCCTTTTTTAAAGTTCCTGGGGCTTGAACACAAGTCATAGGCACTGGCCCTGGATGTTTTTGCTCGAGGCTAGCTCTTTACCACTTGAGCCATAGCTCTACTGCCAGCTTTTTGATGGTTAATTGGAGATAAGAATCTCATGGACTTTCCTGCTTGGCCTGGCTTTGAACAGTGATCCTCAGATTTCAGGATTATAGGTGTGAACTATTTGCATACACCAGCAGTTTTTTTTTTTTTTTTTAAAGAAAATATAATAGAATTGAGTCAAGTAGAGGATATCAGAGGGCATTATGTGCTGTGAAATTTGTAACAGCTTCAATCACAATTTTCCATCAATTAAACAATTGTAGTGTGTATAATATTAAGATATAAAATATAGTTTTCACTGTGAATGAGGTAAAAAATCCCATTTCCTGGAAAAGAGTGGGTGAAAGAAAGGGAAGATAATCAAAGGTATCAAGTCTTACTTGGATAGGAAGAATAAATTGAACACTGGATGGTAATTAGAATAAATCTTAATATATATGTTATATATTTTAAAGTAGCTAAGAGTAGACTTTGTTTATACCACAAAACCACTAAGAATATGGGAGATAAGTATGTTAGCTGGAGGCAATATTCTAATTGTAAACATATAATCAAAACTATCCAAATTATTTGATTATCAAAAGATAAAATTAGAATGGTGTGCTGATGGCTCAAGTCTTTGATCCTAGTTACTTTAAGATCTAAAGGATCATGTTAAGAAGTCAGCCTGGATAGACAATTCCTCAAGTCTCCATCTCTAAACTCACTAACCTAAAGTAGGATAGGAGGCCTGTCATATGGTAGAGGACAAGCTGAGCAAGCAAGTGAAGCTAGGCTGAGACTCCAAGCTCAAGTTCTAGTATTGGTGAGAAACAAAACCAAACCAAACAAAATTAGAAAAAGTTAAACAAATTGCTCTAAGGAAAAAAAATAAAACTAGTAAAACATTGAAGAGAAAGTATTATACTCCACAGCTCATAATTCCCCTTACATACATTCTTTGTCCACTGATAATTCATAACTTGTTTGATGGTGTTTGATCTCCCAAGCAGATCTCAAACTTCTTTGAGTAACTCTTCTTCACCTAATTCTTTTGGGTATTTTGCAATGTTGAGAACATAGTGAATATGGTACTCAGGTAAAAAACATCCTTGTTAACAGGCCAATCAGAAAAATAAAGGAAATCAAAACAGAGCCTGTGTTATTTTAGCTGGCTTTGAATTGTCATTCTGAAATTTCAACTGATAATAGCATGATATCTGTCTGAATGGGTTTTCAAGACAAGTCTGTTTTGAATTTACTAGAAAATGAGTCTTAGGATACTTACTACCTACCAAACACACCTTTCAAAGATTCCCAAGTAACATATCATAATTAAATCCATCTTTTAGAACCCCCCCATCTGTGATTCTACAGCAGAAAGAAGTCCCACACTCCTTGCATGATTTGTTTCACTTTCTAATGGTGAGGCCGGAACTCAAGAAAGGAAAAGGGTTTTAGGTGTCTGTTTAGATTCCTTTTATCTTACTCAGGTTTAGCATCCTCTCACCCTTCACAATCCAAAGCCATTGAGGTGAATTAACCAGAGATGCCTGAGAAGATGAAACCACGCATGACTAAAGTCTTGTCTCAGACACATGTCAAGCTTGGTTGAAAATTAGACTCCTACTCATTATTGCTGGGAAAGCAGGAAGAATCTTTTCGTATGACCCAGCATGAGATAGCTAGTCTCCCGTTAGTGTGAGGCAATTTACTTTTGTATTTCTCCTCTGTAGTTCACAGCAGGTCATTTGAGGAGGATGAAAAGGGCCTGCTCTGCAATCTACCTGTATTGTTTCACTGAAGAGCAGAAGCAAAACATATTTCAATCAGGAGTATTATGTCTGAGTGCTTTGAATGTTTCCAGAGCCAACAGCGACAGCCCTAATACACTTAAGTCAGGGTTGATGTCTTAAGAGCAAAAAGAAAAATTGATGATTAACCTATGGGCAATAAAATCCTACCATATCCTAAGGGAGAACTATCTCACTGGGGAGTAATGAAGAGATAAGACTAGAAATTCCAGAGATTAGCTACACTAGATAAGATTCCAGACTTGCAAAGTGGGGGGAAAAAGGGAGCCATTGCTAGGATACTCAGGGACTCCTATAGAATGTAAGTGTCACTGTTTTCTAGTGCGGCCACCTTTCCATTGATTAGTGTTAATGAGATGAGAAGGACCCACAATGATGGATTAGCCAAGTCTACTTAATCTTGTTTCTTACTATTTAATCTTTCTTGTTGCTATGGTTAGAAATAATGTGCAAACTAAATCCTTGTTTCTTCTTTCACTTGACCTTATTCTGATTCATCAAATTGATTCTCTTACACTCTGAACTATGCCAATTATTGTGTCTGTCAAGCCATACATTCATTAGAGTGCTGAGGCTAATGGACATACTCTAAGAGCACATTCATCTTTAGAAATACGGTAAAAGCTCATTCTTTTGGCTCAGCAAAGCTCAGGTTGACATCTTGCCACTCTTCAGGCTGCCAGGAATATCTGGTGACTTAATGAAGCAAAGATCTTAAACACACAACCTAGTGGATTATTCAATATCGAGGTCTGTGAAGAAGAGGATTAACACTTTCACTTCTCTAGGAGCCCAGGCAAAGATTTAAAACAGAAGAGGGATATCAGAATGGACAGTTCATCAGAGGGATTACAGAATAACGTGTACTTCATGAGGCCACTGATCTTCCTTTTCACATGGTATTTAAAAAATAATCTTTTATATGCCAGTGGTAATGCAACTGGATTAGTGGAGCCAACAGGCTGTGACTATTTAAATATTAATTGGGACAGCAATGTCTAAATCAGTGTTTCTCAATCCTGACTGCATATTAGAATTACTCAGGGAGTTTTTTAAAAAAAATTTGCCTATGCTTCCTCCCTCCTTCAGAGAGACTATCTTAATTGGTTAAGGGTGATACCCTGGCCCTCAGAATACTTTAAATCTCTTTAGTTCATTTGCACATGCACTCTGCACTAAAAAGCACTGGTAAATTAATGATAGAATAGCTTTTTGTTACCGGAGCACCTAACTCAAAACATTCTATTCTTTGAAAGAATCTTAGTGTTTGTTTGTTAATAGAATAGAGCAAGCTTGTTTGGTGGCTCATGCCTGTAATCCTAGTGACTCAGGAGATTCAGTTCAAAGCCAGTCCTGGTAGGAAAATCCATGAAATTCTAATCTCCAATTAACCACCAGAAACCCAGAAGTGGCACTGTGGCTCAAAGTGGTAGAGTGCTAGCCTTGAGTGAATGCCTAGACTCTGAGACCCTAAGTTTAGGCACCATGACCCACCAGAAAAAAAAAAAAAAGAATAGAGCAAGCATCCTGTTTCATTCAATACCAGTTATGTTGGCCTTTGCTAAGTGCTAATGTATGGGTTTGTTGAAATTCAATGACAACATTTTGACCATCGACGGGAAGGTTTTTCAATTTTTGAAATGCACTTGATCAGCAATGTATGGTTTAGGAGAGTCTCTCTGATTTTTTTTAAACTCTTGTGTAGAATTTTTTCATTGAAACAAAATGCAAAAATATATACAAAGATCTGTTGTCAATCCAATAAGCAAGCAAAACTCTTAGCTCTGTTTTGTTCAGATAGCCAAACTGACTAAAAAGGAGACAAGTATGAATCACTTTGTACCACAGAAACAAGATCTATGTTGGTTTTGCAGGTAGTAGAATGTTAACAAGAGATTCATCACTAACTTCTGGTGGCATTTTGATAGAGTTCCTCCCATTTCCTGGGCCTCACAGTCATATGGCTAGGGGATAAATGTCTGTGACTGTATCATGATTCTCTGATATTGAGGAAAATAATAGTGGGTATTCAGGGAGTAGAGAAGGAGCCAGAGGGATCTTACATGGGGCAAGAGGAGAAGATGAGGGTCTGTATGTGCTGAGGGTCCTGAAGTAAGTCCCCGTGCCAAGCAGAGGGTGGCCCTCATTCTGGTCATCAACTATTCTGCACAGGCCACCAGGAGGAACCGTAGTTCACTAGGCAAAGGATTTTTTCCCCCAGAACTGATGCTAAAGGAACAGCCTGTGACCTGGATCCATAGCCAGGATTTGGCTTCTTTTTTGTCTTGTCCCTTTGACCTGGTGCTACTTCACAGGTGGCTGGGACAGTTTTGTTGTTGTTATTGTTGTTGTTGTTGTTGGTGGTGGTGGTGGTGGTGGTTTTGGTGGTGTTGGTGGTGTGTGTGTTAACCTCTCCTGGAATTATAACTGCCTTGAGGAACATGGAACTATGACTCCCTTTTTATACCATGGAAAAGGGAGAACTGAGCAGAGGCCACCTGGAGAGAAATGGCATTACAGTCTTTGAGGAAAAACTAACTGCAAGCTCATCTGCTGAAATTCCTAAATCCTGCCCTCCCTCCCTTTCTCCCACCCAACCTCCCTTGCTCCCTCTCTTTTTCCATCCCTCCTTCACTCTCTCATTCTCTCTCCTTCCTTCCTTCCTTCCTTCCTTCCTTCCTTCCTTCCTTCCTTTCCTTCCCTCCCTCCCTCCCCACCCTCCCTCTCTCCACACCCTCCCTCTCTCCCTCCCTATCCCTTTCTTTCTTTCTTTCTTTCTTTCTTTCTTTCTTTCTTTCTTTCTTTCTTTCTTTCTTTCTTTCTTTCTTTCTTTCTTTCTTTCTTTCTTTCTTTCTTTCTTTCTTTCTTTCTTTCTTTCTTTCTTTCTTTCTTTCTTTCTCTCTTTCTCTTCTCTCTTTCTTTCTTTTTTCTCTTTTATTCTTGGTGCAAAAATTCAAGACTTCCACACTGCTTTGATTTCTTGCCATATATTTTTGTTTCCTGGAAGATTTTGGTGGCCTATACACTTTTCTGTATGTTCTCTAACATTGCACCCCTGCCTCGCTTTTATTTCTAAAGGTGTTCTGCTATATTCCCTCCCTCTAGGCACAATTTCTTCTCAGATCAGTCTGTACATGAAACCTCTAACTGGGATAAGTCTTCTAGAGCTGATGGCTCTATTAAGAGGATCCTATTTAGGGATATTTTTGTGTTGGTCATTGTTTTATTTCCTTATTTTCTAGTAGATTTTTGCAATGCTGTATAAAAAGGAATAGTGTAGCCTTTAATTATGATAAAATAGCTCTTTTAGTCATTTCTTTTTGAAAAATCTGACACATCTTGTACTAGGACTAATTTTAAAAAGCACAAATATTTTTGTCTGCTTCTTGCCCATTTTCAAGATATACAATGCTATCTTCCATTAAAATCTTTCTTTACTCTATCAACGCAGATTCTATCGCCTAGCATATTTCAAACATGCAGAAAAACATGGAATAGAACAATGGATACCTATTCACTTACAGGGTCAGTCAAAATCATGTCATTTTCCCAAACCTATTTCAGTTATTTCAGAGGAATGACACACTGCAGAAACGACTGTAGTCACCCATGTACCCCTGTTTTTCCCTTCTTGTTTACCTCCCAACCTCTCCCAAGACAAACACTAGCTCAAATTTGTTGCTTATCGTCCCCCTGCCTGAATTTTATCTTTATCAAACACCTATATCCATAAATAAAATACCCCAATATAAATACTCATGAATAAAATACAGCTATTTAACTTACATGGCATTTTATTGAGCATGGTTTTGTGACTGCCTCCCAGCCTTGTGTTTTTCTCAATATTATGGTTTTTGAAACACATGGTTCAAGTATTTTTTTAATTTCAACTCCTATATCATGGTCTGCTGAATATTCATGCAATTCACTTAGCCAGTTGATGGACATTTAGTCTGTTTCCAATTTTGAGTTATTATAGACAATGTTTTAATGAACAGTTCAGTATCTGTTTCCTTCAGCAAAAGGACTTGGTTTCTCTCTATCCCCAATGCCTTGTTTGTTGTTGTAACAGCTCCGCTAAAATTAAACTTTCTTACCACTCACTGCCAGGGGGCTAAAAGGCAAATTTCCTCGTTTCCATTTCATTTCAGTGTACTTTAGATGTGTCAATAATAGTAAGGTTCTAACCATGACAATTAAAAGGGTTTGAACTACCTAGATAGAACAAAAAACAGCCTGTGGTGTGAATTCCTTGCAATTCATCGACTCCGTACCTGTAATTTGCACTACTCTTGTACTGGATAATTTCTGGTATGTCATATCTCCAGTGTCTCTTCTAAATGGCCTTCCACTGGGGATAGAGAGAAAATTCTTCTCTATATCCCTTCTCAGTGAGAGGCTTTTCCATGAGATCTTTTAGATACAGATATTGCAAACTCATAGAGCTATCAGATTCAATGTTTAGGATCACCTTTCCCACTTTCTGTATGATAAGCTGCTCTTCCTTCTGATGAAATCAGAATCTCAACCACACATTTCTGACCATTTCACTTAGAATGGAACTGCATGCTCTGCCATCTCTGCCAAGGACTCATTTTTGTCTATAATAACAGAGGTGTCAAGTTTTGCAAAACATCATCAGATCATAGTAACAAGCAAGTAAACACAAATTTTTAGGCAATGTAATTTTCTGTTTTCCAGGTGAGATCTGTGAGAGTCTGGACAATCGTGGCAGCTCTTGCTTTATAAGATTGCTCCCATCTTCCCAAATTAACCTGTCATGCTAAGGCAGGTACAAATCCAAATTTGCTTTTTCCTCCAGTCAGATTGCTTCATGATGGGAAAGGTATTATATATTGTGGCTGTGCTTGGACTCTGTGAGCTCAAGGAAATAAGAATAGTTCAGGGTACATAGACTACTATGCACCAAGCCATTTTTGGTTTTGACATAGCCATGTGTATGTCCTTTCTGATATCCTCCTCCTCTTCTTCATGATGACACTGGTACTTAAATTCAGGGTCTGGGTGCTGCTCTTTAGCTTTTTATTTATTTTTTTTTGCTCAAGACTAGAGCTCTACTACCTGAGCCACAACTCCAGTTTCAGTTTTTTGGTGGTTAATTGGGAAGATAAGAGTCTCAAGGACTTTTCTGCCTATGCTAGCATTGAACTGCGATCCTCAGATCTCAGCCTCTTGAGTAGCTAGGATCATAGGTACAAGCCATGAGCACTTACCTGTCCTACACGGAGGCCCATGATTTTGTGGCCAGTGAACCAGTCTTTCTACTTTCATCATATAGTCCACATATATAGTAACTTCAACCTGAGCTACGTTCCATTAGAGAAAACAGGACAAGGGCCAACACTAACGAACAGAAAGAATCAATTCCTTGGGTCAATAATTTGATTGAACAGGACTCATGGCCCCTCAACTTTTAATAGACTACAGTACAGTTGAAATCAGGAAACTGAAAGGTGAAATAGCCAACTCCAAGTTAGTAACATTCATTATCTGAGCTTTTATCAACCAAGGCCAACTCGAAGTAGTATATTCATTAGGAGTTAGGATAAAAATGCCTAGAAACCCCCAATCCAAATTTATCATAGGAAGAAAGGTGAAAATGTTTCCCACTGTCAAATTTTCCTTACTGGAATATTCATCCTATGAATATCTTACGAAGTTTTTGCATGGTACCATCACAATTAGGAAAAAAAATGTATCACAGTTCTCTATAGAAATGGGAACTCTTTCATAGACTCAATTTTTCATGAGTGAAAGATGGGTCAGACCCCCTCCACCCTTAAAAGAAGACAAAATAAAATTAGAAGATAAAATCACAGCAGTCTTTGTGTGAAAAGTTCTCAAGTGGATGGACACAGTTTGTTTGTGTTATTATTATCTGCCTTCAAGGATCCAAGCAAGTATTATATAAAAGCAGAGTCTCTTTACATTGGTCAAGGGAAATGCCTTAAGTACTACAGTCTTCTGAGCTGGCAAGACCATGTGTGAGCATGTGCTGCATCTACACTCCAGGAAGCCAATTTATTTAAATCCAGGGCAGTCTGCTGACAGTTCTTCGGAAACTAAACTGTTGGTTCAGACTCGGACAGGGGTGACATCGTGCTTTTTTTTTTTTTTTGCCAGTACTGAGGCTTGAACCCTGAGTGCTGTGCTTCAGCTTTCTTTTTGCTCAGGATGGTACGCTATTATTTAAGCCACACTTCCATTTCCAACTTTTTGCCAGTTTTTTTTTTAATTTTTATTTTATTTTTATTGTGAAAATACTGTTCAGAGGGGTTACAATTATATGGGCAAGATAATGAGTACATTTCTTATCAAGCATTGTAGCCTCCTCCTTTGTTTCCCCTTCCCATCCCTTCCCATCCTCCCCCCTTCCTCCCCTCCCTCCCCCACCCAATCCTCCCCACCCCCGCCCCACCAAAGTTGTAAAGTTCGTTTTCGACATAACGACTTGTACTTCTCATTGTTGCAATGAGTCCATCTGTATCCCTATTTAAATGTCTTGTTTTTCCGCTTCCCCTCCACAAATTATACCGACATCAAATACAGTGAAAGCATGGGTTATACTGTGGGGGAGGGACATACAAAGCAACAAAGAAATTAACTTATAAATGCATTAGAAACAATTGCATGAAAGAAAAAAAAAACATTTGAATACATAACTTAGGGTTCGTTTCCCTAACATCACTTTATCTGACCTTTCAGTAAATGGTGCTGGCAAAATTGGTTAACAACTTGTAGAAAACTAAAGCTAGATCCTTATATACCATCCTGCACCAAAATCAACTCCAAATGGATCGAAGACCTCGGAGTCAAAACAGACACTCTGAAAACATTAAAGGATGGAATAGGAGAAACCCTAGGTCTCCTTGACACAGGCCAAAATTTTCTTAATAGAGACCCAGAAACACAACAAATCAAAGAAAGGTTGGATAAATGGGATTGCATAAAGTTGCAGAGCTTCTGCATGGCAAAGGACATAGCTAGCAAGATCAATAGAAAGCCCACGGATTGGGAGAAGATCTTCACTAGCCATACAAAAGACAAGGGTCTCATATCTAAAATATACTTGGAATTCAAAAAATTAAATCCCCCAACAACAAATCCTCAAAGAAACAACTGTCCAATAAATAAATGGGCTAAAGACTTAAAGAGAAACCTCTCTGAAGAGGAAAGAAGGACAGCCAATAGACACATGAAGAAATGCTCAACCTCCCTAACCATAAAAGAAATGCAAATGAAAACAACATTAAGATACCACCCTAGTTAGAATGGCAAAAATCAAGGACTCTAATAACAACAGATGCTGGAGGGGATGTGGACAGAAAGGAACCTTACTGCATTGTTGGTGGGAGTGTAAACTTGTTCAACCACTTTGGAAAACAGTATGGAGGTTCCTTAAAAGACTCCACATAGAGCTCCCCTATGACCCAGCATTCCCACTTTTGGGCATTTACCCAAATGTTTACAAACAAGACCACACTAAAGCTACCAGCACAACTATGTTTATTGCAGCATTATTTACCATAGCTAAGATATGGAACCAACCCAGATGCCCCTCAGTAGATGAATGGACCAAGAAAATGTGGTATATATACACAATGGAATTCTATGCCTCCATCAGAAAGAATGACATTGCCCCATTTGTTAGGAAATGGAAAGGCTTGGAAAAAATTACATTAAGTGAAGTAAGCCAGGCCCAAAGAAACATAGGTCCCATAGTTTCCCTTATTTGCCAGTTTTTTTTTTAAAGATAAAAGTGTTGGGGATTTCTCTGCATAGGCTGGTTTTGAAGCTTGATTCTCAGATCTCAGCCACTTGAAGAACTAGGATTATAGTTATGAACCATACACATCCAGCTTGAACTCTTTTAAAAAAATTTTTATTTTATTGTAAAGATGTTGTACCGAAGGGTTGAGTTACATGAGTAAGGTAATGAATACAGTTCTTGTCCAGCATTATTAGCCCCTCCTTTGTTTTTCTCCTACTATCCCTTCCCTTCCCCCTCCCCCCACCCCTCGGCCTAAGTTGTAAAGTTCATTTCCAACATAGTGTCTTGTGAGTATCATTGTTGTAATGGGTCATCCTGTGTCCTTGTTTTAGCATTTTGTTATTCCCCTTCCCCTCCCCAAATTAGACAAATGTATATACAGGGTTCAGGGTACCAAAATCAAATACAGTGACAACAGGGATATACCATAGGAGAAAGAACATACAAAAGAAAGAAAGAAACAAACAAAAGAGCACATAGTACATTAAAAACAACAACAACAAAGAAAAACCTCTTGTGTCCATATCTTGGGGTTCAGTCACCATAGCTAAGATATGGAACCAATCAGGATGCCCCTCAGTAGATGAATGGATCAAGAAACTGTCGAATATATATACAATTGAATTCTATGCCTCCATCAGAAAGAATGACACTGACCGCCCCATCTGTTAGGAAATGGAAAGACTTAGAAAAAGCCAACTCTATGTAAGAACTTCTACCACTCTACTGCTCTATCCTATTTCCAATCTGAATGTAAAGGAATGACTAGGTTTTACTTGCCTCCTCTAATAAGAAAGCAAATTATACTTTTTTAATTTATTGTTGTAATGTTGGTTTTTCCCAGTTTTTCAAATTCTACTAGTTGATAAGTTTACTCACAGGCCTTTTTCTGACAGTAACTGATCTGTATATATACTTTAGCCAGTTGTCTCATCTTTTTGTTTCTTTCCTTTTCTTCTTTTTCTCTAACTCCCTCCCTCCCTCTCTCCCTCCCTTCCTTCCTTCTGCCCTTCCTCCCCCCCTCCCCCCTCTCTCCCTCCCTTCCTCCCTCCTTCCCTCCCTCCCTCCCTCCCTCCCTTCCTTCCTTTCTTCCTTCCTTCCTTCCTTCCTTCCTTCCTTCCTTCCTTCCTTCCTTCCTTCCTTCCTTCCTTCCTTCCTTCCTTTCTTCCTTCCTCCCTTCCTTCCTCCATTCCTCCCTTCCTCCTTCCCTTCCTTCCTCCCTTCCTTGTAAATATATATTAGTCATGCATTCAAAGGTTTCAGTCCATCATAGTCAGGGCAGTTTATATTGTGGTGAACAGGAAGGAGGGGGAGATAGAGCTAGCTAGCTAGCTAGCTAGCTAGAGGCCTATACTCACAAGCATTCTTCCTTTTTCCTCCTATAGTATTCCATTTGAGCCCCCTGGCCTATGGGACTAGTTCATCCATAGTTAGGGAGATTGCCCCACATTAGTTAATTCTCCCTGGAATACCCTCCAAAGACACACCAGAATCTGTTTTACCAATCTGCTGGGCATTTCTAAATCCAATGAATTTGATGAACAAGACTATCACAAGTCTACCCTGTGGCCACTTGATATCCAAACACATCTCCTTAAACTATAGCATTCCATTTCTGTACCTCCTAAAGCTCTTGTCCTACTCATAATGCAAAAACACACTCAGTACATTTCCAAAATCCCCCAACGGTCTTAACAGTTCCACACACTTTTGAAAAGTTCAAGTCTGAAGTCTCTTCTAAAGCTTAAGGCAAGCCACATACTTCCCATATACAATGGCATGAAGTAAGTGTTTCCAGTCTAATAGGGAAGAATAAGGGCACAAAAAGGAGGGATGCATCCCAAGCAAGAATGAAACCCAGCAAGGTAAATATTCAATCTTGTAGCGCTGGGTGTGACATTCAGAGGGTAAGGTAGTATGCTGGAAGTTTCAATCATCTTGGATAGTTTTACCCATTAAGTCTTCCTTAAGCCCAAGTGGGCCTCAGCCAACTTGACCTCTCTCTCTTGGGCTGACTAATTTTTCCTTTATTTGTTGCTTGTTCCAAGTTCTTAGAATACTTCTTTATTCTCAGAGCCTCATATATTCATTGCTTTTCTAGGGGCTGCTGCAGGAACTATGGCCCTGTCACTTGTAGCCTGGCTTTCCAGACTTTCCTTTTAAATCTAGATGGAAACCTCCATAACCTCACAACTCTTGTATTTTACATTCCTGCAAAGCCAGAGCCATGTGAACAACTTTAAGGTCTTCTGCCTGCTCAAGTAGAAGCTGGGCTCCCATAGAGAATGGATGGGATTGTCTGAATGCCTGGACTAGGTGAGTATTTCTTAGAAGTGCTTAATGAGCTTTTGTTAGACCTAGACTGTACGTGGAACAGTACACGATTCTTTTTCTAAGTGCACATATATTTACTTTGATGGTAAACACGGATCATTTCAAAAGAGTGTGTATGTAGTCACGCCAGTAAGTGATCTCCAGAAGGATGAAACCAGGAAGGCCCCTGGGCTGATAATGATGCAAAGTATGGGGTATCTGTAAACATTTCTGATCAATGTCTGGAAGTTCCCTAATTATTGCTGTAGATGATAATACTCAAACTCTTTCCCATAAATAGAAATACCACGTCCATTTATAAATATGAATCTTCATTTTCAGGTGGATTGTAAGGGTCTGGTCTAATAGAAGCTTCTCACAGCATCTCCTGTCTCCAGCATCTTTTTCAGATTAAACCATTGTGCCTCCTCTATGTTACAAATATCACAGGTGACGTACTGTGGAAATGTTGGGGAAGTCCTCTCTAGGTGGGTATTCTTAGGCCTTGCTTTACTGTGAGATCTCTTGGGGAGTTTTAAGTTAATAAAAACCACTTCAAGGCTCATAAAACAAAAATGATAGTTTCTGTGAAAAGCTTGGGAATAGTACTTACAAAATACTCTGCAGGTGATTTGAACATAGAGCTGGCTTGGTTCTGTAGCTGTTGTTTGAAATTCAGACTAGAAGAAAAGACTATTGGTGGTAGAACTGAGCAAGTGACATATCTGGAAAGTAGTAAAGCATGTCTGTGATTTGGTTGAGTTTAAAAGTAGAGGACAAGTGAGGAATGAACAGCCGGTAGAGAATATACTTCCTGAAGGGGTATAACTTATTTTCCAAGATCTAAGAATAGTCACCTTTATTTCCACATTGACATTTTTACTTCCTACTTTGCAATTATTTATAGCCCCTGACAGTTTTTAAGGAGAAGTGTCATCTGCCCTATATTTACCTTCAAAGGAAAAAATAAGACTTAAACTGGAGTGCCTAGGTCCAGGAATTTCCACTGGTGATGCAAATGGAGGGCATCTATGATCTGGAGTGAACTTGGAAATGGTAAGGAAATGCCCTTGGCCGCTTTCAGGCGAACATCTAGTAGGAAAACAAGATAGAAATTTTACTTTCCTAGTGGGTACTAGAGAAAAATGATGTGTGAAACTTAAGGTAAATGTTTGAATTGCACAGGTGATAACATTTTTTTGTTGTTGTTGTTGGTCATAGGTGCTGTGCATGGGCTTTTCTGCTCTGCTTAAGGCTAGCACTCTATCACTTTGAGCCACAGCTCCACTTCTGATTTTCTAGTGGTTATTTGGAGATAAGAGTCTCATGGACTTCCCTGTTGGGACTGGCTTTGAACTACCATCCTTAGATCTCAGCCTCCTGAGTAGCTAAGATTATAGGCATGAGCTATCAATGCCCAGCTTATCATGTGTGTGTGTGTGTGTGTGTTTGTGCATTTATGCGACATTCACATCTTATTCCCACAAGTACCTATGATCTAGGGAAGCAGGCCTAGATCAAATGAATGGTCAATTCTTCAAATACCCAGCATGACAACATTTCCAATTCTTTTGATATACCAAAAAGTTTAGAGTGTACTATGCAGAAATATATGTGAATTCAAAAGTAATGCTAAAAGAGGTGGTAGGGGACAAACAAGGAGGGGGTAACAATGCTTGATGGGAAATGGACTCATTACCTTGCTCATGTAACTGTCACCCCTCTGTACAGTATCTTTACAATAACAAATATATATTTAAAAAAACAAAAGGTTAAAAAACCCTAAAAATCACATTGATGTAATCCCTTATTGTTAGAAACATGACTTATAGTTTGGCCTATTAAATATGAAATTAAATAGAAAAAAATAATTTCTGTGTGTGTATGTATGTGCATGTGTGTGTGTGTGTGTGTGTGTGTGTGTGTGTGTGTGTGTTTGTCTGTCTGTCTGTCTGTCCTGGGCCTTGAATTCAGGGTCTGGGCACTGTTCCTGAGCTTTATTTTGTTCAAGGCTATGAGCCACTTGAGCCACAGATGCACTTATGGCTTTTTGGTGGCTCATTTGGATATGAGTGTCACAGACATTCCTGCCTTGGGCTGGCTTTGAAATGTGATCCTCAGATCTTAGCTCTTTTGAGTGGTTAGGATTACACAGGCATGAGCCATTAATGCCTGGTAAAGGTAAATAACTTTTACACGCACATGAAAAAAGTCAGATGTCTCCAAAATAATCAAGTCACACACAAAAATTTGGGTTTCTAGTAAGTGGGATATGTGGACCTGACAGTTGTTTGCCAAAAGACCCAATATGAGACAGTCCTTGTTCAGAGAATGAAGGCAGTGGAAAAATCCAGGAGGCAGCACTGCCAGTGCAGGAAACGGTGGAAAGAGGGGATGCCTGGGTGAAAAGAGTCGCAGAAGAGGGGGAACGGCACAAATGCGGATAAATCCTAAGCATTTGAAGTCATAAACAGGCACAAAAGGTAGACAAAGATATGGCCCATCAGGCTAGGTATTAAGTTTTGGTTACTAATTATTAGGGATAATGTACTAAGGTTGATAAATATTCTACTTGAAAAATTAGAAAAATTAATCCTAAAATTTTGAAAAGCAGGGATGACCTAGAAGAGAGTTGGAGAGACCTCAGCATGAGCTGGAAAATTGCCATGTGAAATCCTGCATTAAAAAACAAAGATCAGTGAATGAAAACTTCGTAGCAACCCTCAAAATGTCAGAAACCATCTCATCCTGTATGCAATAAGCTGGGGGATATAACTGCTTTTTCAAAACATATTTTCTTGAGCATATTGATTAGTAAATAGAGCAATTAGCCATCTAGCTTATCCATTGTGTGTGTGTGTGTGTGTGTGTGTGTGTGTGTGTGGTGATTTGATTAGAACAATAAGATATAAGGAAGCACTTGATTAGCTCCATTTCCTAGGAAAATGAGAGAGGTTTGCTTCAGTTTAGAAAGACAAATTCGCATCTGTTTTGAGTAGACAGTGCACCATTAAGTGCTTCGCAGAAGCCTGAAGTGGATTCAAGCCATTACCTGACCCTGGAGAGGGCCAACAAAAATAGGTCACGAATATTTTAATTAGATAATATCAGGTATGACAGAGAAAATATAATATAGCTAACTGCCCCCCAAAACTCACCAAATCTCCTACAGTGTTTTAGAAATACACATAATTCATTTGAGCTCTTATGGAGGAGAATAAATCCAGCTCCTCAGAGCTCCAAGTGCCAGTGTATATGAGAAAATTGTCACTTCCAGATCTAGGATGGTATTTGGCACATGGGATGACATATGTCATCTTCACGGAGAGCAGTTCCTCATGCATATGGTCCCTCTAGCTAGAGGATCCTATCCACAGTCTATTTTATCAATAGTGAAGACACTCAGTCTGAAAATAATCTTGCATTAAATGAAATCAGCTTTGATTTGACCAAGAAAGCAGTATGTGTTTTATTGTTACATTGTTTTCCTTAAGCATGGTGACAGAAAATGTGGCATATCGAGGGTACAGAAGAGATCTCTATGCCTACATTAATTGTGTTATGAAAAGAGTATAAGGTAGTTTCCAAACTATGAAAAATGTCCTAGAAATTCTCTGAGTCCCATATCTGTTTAACCTTAAACAAAACAAAACAACAGAAAGCTTTCTTTTTCCCAATTGAAGATGATTTATAATTTTGATAACCTCCTTGTGTTCCCTCCTGTGTACCACTGAAAGTTTTATTACTCATGATTTGGAGATGTAACTTTCAAAAAGGAGCCTCAGCATAAATTCCTTGATTATGTTTGATCATTCCAATAAAGTGAAATTATGTTAAGTAACTAATATGTAAATGGAATATGTTAAGTAAAGCCAAGTTCATTCTCTTTTAATAGGTTTTTAAATGCAAAGGATGTGGCATGTCATTTGTGAGTTCTATTTTGATTGTTTGCTTTTTTTCAAAAATGCAGGAAAGTAATTTTAGAAACTAAAATAGACCATGATTTAAATGCTCTTTTTAATAGTAGAAAAATGATTGTTTAAAACTACATTTTACTCAACATGGCAAGTAAATCTCTGTAGACACGAATTGAGAAGAGTCATAGCTAAACTTCAACTACTATTTTTGGAATGTGGGAAAGGACCAAGGAATTACAGTGAATATTTAGTAAATAGACTCTGGAAATTCTCCAAAATGCCCAGAAAACCAGAACTAACGTTTTAGTTGAGGAAATGCTTCCTGACACTGAAAAAGAAATCTTTATCACAAGACTAGTAGAAGGGTTTCGCGCTTTTACTAATAGTCAATAAATTTAGAGCTGGAGAATGTGGATTTTGTAAATGACAATATTGTGTTTTGTGTGGGCACCGCGGGCACATAGTATTCACAAGCAGAGGCAGTTAATGAAACAACTCTTTCAGGTGGCTTTTGAGGGGGTTACAATGGCTGTCCTGAGTTTGGTCCAGATATTCTGGCTTTCTTTCTTTGGGGCACACTCCAGTCAAACAGGACCATGTGACTTGCTTTGAACAATAAAATGACTGGGGGTGATGTATTCCTCCTCTGAGTGGAAACTGAAAGGTAATGAGCCGTTTCCTGTGCTCCGTTCTTTCCTTCTTTCATTCTGATGGGCATGTGCCATTTGTTACATGACCTTAGGATTTAGGAGACTGTTTGTTATTGCTACAAAATATTTTCTATCCTTATGTAATTTAAAATACTATAAATAACAACAAATTAGCAAATACCCCAGAAAATAAATATTACCAACTATTTGCTAATAAGATATTGTTTTTTTCTATAACATACATTGAGAAAATTAAGTAGCTACGTTGCACTTTATAAAGTTATTTATTTAGAACTTATCATTTAATTTCGTTCAGTAGGGTTCCGAAAGTTATTCTGCATATGGAAAGACAGAAAGTATTTTAATATTTGTGGGTTTTATAGGCCATTGTAACTATTCAACTCTGTCACTATATCCAGAAATTAGCCACAGATGATATGCAAACAAGCATGGTTGTATTCCAATCAAACATTATTTATGGGACTTTTGGATGTATGCTGCTATTTTCTTTTCCTGGAGAATAAATTTATGACTCCAAATACTTTTAGAATTAGTAGTATTGACCATCTCTTATATTTTCCCATGTGACTCATATAATTTATTAAAAAATCACATTTCAACTGGTTTATTGGTATAGATGGCATAATAGTTATCCATGGAGAAATTATATTTGTTGTACAGTAAGAAAGATTTCTGATTTCCTAACTCAGATGACATAAAGCTAATTTAAAGCCATCAAGGCCCATGGACAGGAGAAGCTTGCTGTAAGTCATGGAATTGTCATGTGTAAGAGCGAGGCCTACAGGCCTGGGTGTCCAGCAGCCTCCTATTCTGGTTCTATTCTATTATCATACACTGACTTCCAAATGAATAGAACAAGTACAGAAGGATTAGGCTGAGAATTAAATAGGTTTAATATTTAAAGACTTTATTTGGACTTTATCCGCGACTTTATTTAAAGACTGTGGAAACTGATTTCAGTTCAGATCCAGTAAAAAAGGTGTCAAATGAATATGTGTAATTATGCACAGTGTATTAAGTTTCAGTTGAAGTTTTTCTTTTTTTCAAGGTAGGAGGGAAAAGAAGATGTAGAGTCCCGCTATTAACCTAATTTATGATGTTTACTTATTCCTACCTATCTGACTAATGCTCCTTTTGTTCTCTTTATATTTCTTAGTTTCTATCTACTACCTCTGTCCCCCTCAAGAGCTGCAAACATGAGCTGATTAATATGCAGTCATCTTAGCTGCTGTGATCAATGGAAGTAATCTTTCAAAGCATGTTGATATCTAAATCAACATAATATATCTAAATCACCTTTGCTAATCTGCTGGAGTCTTCTTAGTGCTTTGTGAGTTTATATCTTTACTACAACAGAGTGCATAGAAAAAGAAGCATGCAGGACATAAAGATATGATAATTAAATTCTGTAAAAGAGACTAAGTTTTCCTTTTGCTTTTTGAGATGTTTTGCCAGTCTTTTTTTAAGTTTTCATTTTCTTTCCTAACTTTTTTTGTTTAGATTATACTGAAGTAAAGTTTCTCACACGTAAAACACTCATATGATCATCCCCTTATATAATTTTTTCATGATTCTTTGTTTTTGTGCACCCAAATAACTGAGGAAGAAGAGATTAAAAGCACATAGGGCTAGAAAGAACATGTTTTGGGAGTCTGAGCAGTTTGACTGTATGATTTCTTGAAACCTTAAATATCACTGAGTATATTTTCTTGAAGACCTGATGCTACGGACTAAATGTGTTATTCCCTCTTCTAACTCGTAGGGAATAACTAGATTTACTAAAGCTTTCATGAATGGATTTAGTGCCCTAATAAAAAGACCCTTCTAATCTCCTTTCTACCATGTGAAGATATTATGAGAAGTTGGCAGTCTCAATCCCGAAAAGAAGTTTTATACACTGGTATGTGCTGCCATCCTGATTTTAGACTTCTAGACTCCAGAAATGAGGCATTTCTATTGTTCATAAACTATAATCAATTGTACTTTGCTAGAGCTGACTGAGATATCTACATTGTTCCTTGCAACCAAACCTGCATTGTTTGCATGTTGCACATCTATGATGCATATTGAGTTTGGCTATTGTGGTGGCTGAGTAATTACCTATTAAAGGTATCCATGTTTTAATTCCTGGATCCTCTTAATATTCTACTTTGTATGACAAAAGCAACTTTGCAGATATGAGGAAAGGTGTTGAGCTAGGGAAATTCTTTTTGATTTCATGTGATTCCCGTATAATGCGTAGGGTGTTTATAAAAGTGAGGCAGTGGAGTTAGAGTCAAAGAGCAAAAGTAGATATGCTTATGGGAGCTAAGTGATGTATTCTGAAGATTACAAAAGAGTGGTAGCCAAACCAAGGAATGCAGCTAGCCTCAAGCAATCAGGAAAGGTAACCCCTCTGTACAGCACCTTTACAACAAAGTAAAATAAAACTAAAAAAGAAAGAAATCAGGAAAGTTATGAAAACTTACTCTTCCCCCAAAGCCTACAGAAGCAAAGGGCATAGGGCAACAATGCACATGTCTTACTTTAGTTTTCTGAGCTCCAGATTTGTAAGAAAATAAATTTGTGTTTTAAACTGATAAACCTATGGTAATTTGTTTTAGCGGCTCTAGGGAACTATTATTGCTATTTCCTTTGATTATCAAGGAACACAAGCGTGCTTGATTTTTACAATGAAAACATTGAAATACAGCTTTTGCATCCAAATACCAAATATATGTTTTAATAAAACAAATGTGCTTTGGATTATTTATCATTTTGTCTCTCTGTCTCTATGTCTCTTTCTCTTGCCTTAGGATAAATGTGAATGCTTAAAAACATTACTGATTTTAGATTAGTTTTTCATTGACTATGTGTGTTCTGTGATGTATGTGTGCCTCTCTTGATTTTCTTCCTATGTTCTATGAAGTTAAAAAAATACTATGGGCGGTGGGAAGGTAGTGTATACTAGCTAGTACTAGTGCTGGAAGGCGTGTGTGTAAGGACTCACTTTTAATTAGACACATAAAATGCCCCTATTTTTCCCCCAGGGCTATCACCCAAAGAGCCTGAGGTGGGCCTGGACACCAAAATGCAGCCAAGAAAGAAAGAAAAGAAGTCTTTTATAGGTGAATTGGAAGACAGGATAGAAGAAAGAGAACTATCCTTACTTCCTTTCTTTGCTCAAATGGTCTGTGACCTCTAATTGTTAAAGGGAGAATAAAATATCATTTTGTAAGTAAGAATATTTAAGACTTGGCTAGGACCAAGATGCAAAGGATTATTTTTTTAAGATATGATAGACTTGAATATTCTGGGCCTTTTAATAACAAACCTCAGAAAAAAGATCAATTGCTGAGTGGGGAACCCTACAAACTCCACATACTGTTACCAGGTATAGTTTAAGCCTTTGAAGCATCAGCCTGAAATTCATGTGGTTTTATTGCACCTGTTACTTGTGGCTGGTCTCGGTTTGTATGAAGTCCAAAAGGAATCCTTTGCTTAAACTACTGGCAGTTGCAAAATTTAAGATGTAGATTCTAAGAAATGCTCTGTTTTCATATGCCATCTTCCTTTCTATTGCCCATTAAGGATTCATTTGTTTCCTCTTGTTGAATGATTTTAGAAAAGATTCACTTTGGATAGTGGGATGTGACTTGTTGCTCAAGGGAAGACAATTTGCCTTTACTCTGGTGTTGAATTAATAAATTTAACAGATGAGTATATATAAATCATTGTGCTTTTCCAGAAGAGGATTAAGAAGTCAAGCACTTGGAACTAGTGGGACTTCAGGTATTCTCCTAGATTGTGGAAGCAACTTAAAACTTTATTGGGGAGATAGAACGAAACAGTAGCTCATAAAGCAAAAAATGTCATGGGGTATTGCAGTTGGTGAATGTTGAAAACCTATGGGAGCAAGAGAAAAGAAAGAGGAGAAGTGGAAAGAAATCTTCCCATGTGACCTGGAGCTGTGTTAGTCAGAACCGGGGAAAGGATTGAGGAATGGGAAGGGGAGAAAGGAGACAGGGGAGAGGCCAGACTTAGACATCTCAGCCTGGCAACTATGTGTGCATCAAGGCTTCAAAGACGGATTGGCCCTATTAAACACACACATCTATCACTTAAATTGATGGCAGATCCTTGCAGAATGTTTTTTTTTTTTTTTTTTTTTATTCCAAAGAGAAGCACAGTCTTCTTTCCAGGTGAGGACCAGCTTTGTCTCTGTCTGGCCAGCATCAGTTGGTAAAATGTGTTTTAGTCATAATAGCAGATTCCTCTCCAAGAGGCACAGACTTATCTCAAAGGCGTAGCATCCTGTCACTTCTCACTTAGCATTTGCTCCAAATGGAGGGTATGGGGGAAAAAAAGAAATATGTAGTAATTGGGAGTTTTGCAGTATCAACAAAACCTGCATAACAGCTGGTTCCTAACTATAGTTTTCCTTTCAGAACCTGGTATCTTAGGTCCCCGTCCCTCATCATAACCTGCCAATGAGGGATAATTTTGAAATGATCAAGACTTAGTCTTGTCTTTAATTGCGCTATAAATACTTTTGAGCTGCCTAGCATGAGAAATAAATGTGTTACCAGGCATATTCTCTACCCTGAAATTTCTCTTAAAAATTATTTTTTTGGCCGCCTCATCTCTTCGAGTACAACATGCTCTGAAAAACCACCCTTTGCAAGTGAAAACAAAGTGGGTTACGTCAGATTTTGTTTGGAGGCATGGATTCCTAATTATCTCTTAGGACTCAAAAAAAATCTTTTAGAAGGGGGAAAAAAAATCTAATTTTGGAAATCAACTTCCTTCCAAGAATCAAAACGTGCCACATGGCTGAGGGCTGTGATTGTAACTGAGAAGGAGAAATCACAGGCTGTTCGGGAGGCCAGCAGCCACGGCACCTTCTGTACTTGTTTTTAATAGGCATCCTTACAGAATATGCCCCAAAGCACCTTCCAAATTCACAGTAGTGGCTTGGCCTCCAACCATCACGACCAAATACTTTCTCCAGTGGCTCCATGGATCCAGTCTCTCTATGCCAACAAAGTCCCTTGTAGTCAAATCAGTTTCAACTAAGATTTTTTGCAATACTCCCCAGTTGCCTATCATTTTTAGAGCCAAATACACCACTCAATGTTGTCCCTATGAATCCACTTCAATATTTCCAAAAACCTGTTGGGATGAAGGCACCTAATTTAAGTAATCCCCAAACCAAATGGAGTTATTTTCCACCTCTCCTTGCTTAAATCTCCTACTTCTGTGAATTACCTCCTTATTTCTCCTAATGCACAAATAAGGAAACTTGAACACTGGAGCCCTTCCTTCATATAACTGGCTTCCATCTAGCCTGGTGTGCCTATTCCTAATTGCTTATTACAGATGCCTCGTTTTATTTATTTATTTTTCATTTATTTATTCATGTATGTATTTATTTATTTTTTACTATCTTCAACATCAACATTGAACTGCCGCACACACAACATCTCCCTGAAATATATAATTGCTCCTTTCAGGGTCCTAGAAAAACCTTTTACCAAAAATATTCAAATTTTGCCGGGCGCTGGTGGCTCACGCCTGTAATCCTAGCTACACAGGAGGCTGAGATCTGAGGATCGCGGTTCAAAGCCAGCCCGGGCAGGAGAGACCGTGAGACTCCTATCTCCAATAAACCACTGGAAAACCGGAAGTGGCGCTGTAGCTCAAGTGGTAGAGTGCTTGCCTTGAGCTGAAGAGCTGAGGGATAGCGCCCAGGCCCAGAGTTCAAGCCCCACGACCGACAAAAAAAAAAAAAAAAAAAAAAATTCAAATTTTTTGACAAGAATCATATATTCTTTCATAATCTGGCATGAAGGGCCAGGGGCATGGCTTATCCTACAGCACCTGCCTAGCAAGCATGGAGCCCTGAGCTCAGACCACAATACTGCCTCCTCTCAAAAAATAGCTGTAATCTGCCACCTATCTTCCTGGATTGCACTGATTTTCTACTCAACATTAGCATATTTAGCAGGCTCCAGACTTGCAGAACTTACTGGTCTTTACTGAAATATATTGTTCTCTCTTAATATTTCTTGTTTTTCTTCATTTTTACTTATATATTTTTTGTTTCCTTTAATTATTACCTTTAAATAGTTGTACAAAGGAGTTGCCATTTAACAAAACAGTTTATGAATGCAATGTCACCCATTTCAACAATGTCACCCATTTCAACATTTTCATCCATCCTTTCCCTCACTCGTCTTAATTTTGTAGGATATATATTGGATTCTTGATTGTACTCTGCCCTTCTTCTCCTCTTCACTCATCTACTGCTTTCTGCTTGGCGCCACCCCACCCCTTTCAAAAATGTGGTGCATAATATGCACAATAGAATTTCCCTCATCCATTAGAAAAAGTGATATTGTACTATCTGTTCAGAAATGCAGAGACCTAGAAAAAATTACATTACGTGAAGTAAGTCAGACCCAGAGAGACAAAAGATGCATGTTTCCTCTTATATGTGGAAGCTTGATTTAGCTTCTACGCTTATAGGTAAATACATTGCTTGGTACTCAACTGTATACAATTATATTAACTGAGATAATAGATACAGGTGTTCTCGGTGTAATGCACTTGAGAGGCAAAGTCAGAGTCCACTTATATTTATATGTTAAGCTAGTATCTATCTTTAAAGATAAGTCAAATGCCACTACAAGCCACTCTTTGTGTCCTTTCTTTCTATGCATAACAAGTTCTACCTCATAGCATAGAAGGAGTTTAGAATTGTAACCAGAAATAAAATCCAAGTCATGTTTTTTCACTACCTATGATTTTGGGCAGCGTATTCATTTTCTTCTTGGTCGTTAAGAAATGGGTGCTATTCTTTCTTTCAAGAGTTTACATCTGTAGCTCTCCTTACTAAATTTCAAAGGAAACTATTCAAAGATCCAGAAAATGGCCAGGAAATGAAGTCATTACTTTGAGAGAGCTGCTCAAGAGGGGAGTTTTCTTTTTAAATTAAAAAAATAAGCTGCTATAAAGGTGATGGAAGGAGGGGTTACAGCTACATACGTCAGACAAGGAGTACATTTCTTTTGGACAATGCCACTCCTTCCCTTGCTCTCTCCAAGTTTTTCCTTCCCATCTCACAAGTTGTATAGTGTGTTTCAGCATAGTGTCTAGTGTGTACCACTGCTGCATTTGTTTCCTCCTTGTCCTCCATTTCTGTGTTCCCCCCTTGCCTTCCCAAAGACAGATAACCAAGATAAAAAAAGACAGAAAACAAAAATGGTAACCCAGAAAAGACCTTGTTTTCATTCCCTGGAGTTCATTTTGATAAATTTTATTTTAGGTATTGTGCCTCTGTGTTCCTCTCCTAAGAATACCTTATTTCGGTCTCACTGTGCATAAATGCTTGGAGTCCTGCATAATTTAACAAGCAAGAGGGGGAGATTTAGGCACAAGTACAACTGACATAGAACAATCCAAAGAATCTTAGAATTGATAATGTCCATTTCTAAGTTCATAGTTGTCTAGTTACCACAACTGCGTAACTAAAATTGAGTGGTTCTTAGAGATGTGTAAATCTGGCTTTAAATGCCGTGGGGTACAGAGAAAGCATCCCTCTACGAGCCTACATTACACCCCTGTAAACATAATTCACTGGTTAAAAAAAAAATTGTAAGGGCCTGCTAGGAAAGGCATCAGGACTGTGAAATATCACTACTTTTAGACGGCAAAAGTAGAGTGAATTTCAACGAAAAGGATATTGATTCCTGTAAGAATTAGAGAGGATCTGTCTCCTTGGTATGCTGAGGAAGTGTTTTCAGATGTTAGTGCAGACTTAACACTGGGGATCCTTACGCTGGTGAAGTTTCGGGCAGTACTCTATTCATCATTGCAGCTGGGCTCAGAGTGGAGCGTTGATCAAGAAGTGTGTGTGCTCTTAGATAACCTGGTGTCTAGGAATAGAGTCGGAGAGTTTTCAGGAAGAATGGGGAGACTCAGGAGGCAGACATGTTGATTGGATGGTTTTCTTCCTTTTTCTTTTCAGTTCTGCGTCCCTAGCACACGGAGGGAAGATGGCCATTTCATCCCAGGCTTTCTCAATTGTGCTGTGCTCTTTATTCCATTTTTGTTGTGAAAAGCCTGTCCACTCCTCTAAGTCTTTTCTTATCTTGATGCCATATTTCCTGTTATCTGATAACAGGGCCGAGAACATGATACACTTGTAAAAATCAGGGTTCCCGGCATCTCTTCCACTCATTATGTGAAATTAAGTCATAACATAGATATGTGTGTGTGTATGGAAGGAGGGTGAAAGGAACTGGCCTGTGAACTTTGAGCTGTTGTTAGTTCTTGAGCAGTGAGTACATAGGGAATACAAAAGTCATAGGGTATATGTATGTGTGTGTATATATGTGTATGTATGTATGTGTGTGTCTGAGTGTGTTTGTATATACACATATGCATATTAGTTTACACATACATGCATTTATTGCATTATATACAGAATAAGCACTAAATAGCTCTCCTTTCCAACCCTTCATTCCCTCACTGCTTCTGTCCTTCGGTCCCTCTTTCTGTCTTTCCTCCCTCCTTTTTTCTTCCCTACTTCTCTTCTTTTCTTTTCTTTCTGTGTTCTCATGCAAAATATTTTCCCTTGGAATTGAAAATGTCTCCGATAAAAGTACTGTACAGAGTGCAGATTAAGATCTTTGGACCTCCCAAGACAGTGATTAAGATTGGCTGGGTGGGGAAGAATTGTGCAGGTCGGTGTCAGCGGAGAATGAGGGTTGTTGCGCATTAGTGAAGTTTGCTGTGACAGTGCCACAGGGACAGTGGCAACAGGCATGTGATGTGCCCTCTACCCTTGATATTTGTAGGTGCAATGTAGTTTCAGCTTGTGCAAATGCTCATGGAATGGACTGGGGTTAGTACCCTAATAAATACCTGGACAGAAGCTTATAGTCCAATCTCAAGCCCAAGAATATTTCCCTAGTTTTGAAGTTATGGGTGGGTTTTTGACTCTGTATGTGAAGTCCCTTTTCTGTTGTTGTTTGTAGACTAATGATACTTATACTTCATTCTCAAAGGAACAAAAGAAACAAAAGCATCAGAATATTAATTCCAATTGGACTGTCATTAATCCCAGCAGGATGATCTCTGTTGTTTAAAAACATTTTTATTATCTTTAATTAGTTACACAATAGGGTTTTGATTCAACCTGTACTTAGTTCATGAGTACAGTCATAATATTCAAGGTGTGTATGGGAAAATGGACCCAGGTAACTTGAGGGAATGCGTGAGGTTTGAGTCAGGTAGAGAGAGAATGATAGAAGGGATGACGTTGATCAAGATAAGTTGTACATCTCTGTTCTTTTAATTTCTAATTGCTATTGTTCTTATAAAGGTGATGCACAGAGAGGTTACAGTTACATACGTCATGTAAAGAGCACATTTCTTTTTGGACAATGCCACCCTTCCCTCTCTTTCTCTCAGATTTTCCCTCCCATCCTTTCCCATAAGTTGTACAGCTCATTTCCAATGTAGAGTCTAGTGAGTACCGATGCTGCATTTGTTCATCTTTTGTCACTTCAGTTCTGTGCTCCTCTTTCCCCTCCCAAAGACAGATAAATGAATAAACAGACAAAAAGAAGAGAAAGCAAGAGCAATAGCAAGGAAAGAACTTCTTGTTTGCATTTCCTGGAGTTCATTTTGAGAAAGATGATTTTATATGATCGGAAGCACCTGGGCATTGTGCCTGTATGTCCCTCCCCTAAGCTCAAAGGCACAGTGCCCGTGTGCTTCTGATCATATAAAATAAGAGTAGCCTTCTTTGGTATCACTGTGTTTCACTGTGTTCCAGAATATTCACTGCCTCACTTGTTCTATGTCTTTAGTTTTTCAGTTAAAAAACTAACTGGATAATGCTTTTGAACCACTGTAACATTAAAACATTTGAAATTGTAACATTAAATAAATAAAATGACCTATTCCCTAAATGCTGTGTAGCATTAGGTTTTACAATATTGAATGTATTTTTTTTAGAACTAGGTTTTCGTAATTGGCCAGTTCCCTTCGACCTGTAGAACTATTTACAGTAAATCCCAGTCGTTTGACTTTGTCCAGATAAAAGTGTCTATTCTCCTTCTTTTCCTAGTGCATCCACAGGATGATGCTAATGAATGAACAGAGATGCTTTTTGCCAGCCAGCTCCACTTGAACCCTGCAAGAACTGATCGATTCTCTAGTCAAGAGGAGTATTCTAGTATCTCAATAAGTCTGGCAAAAGCTCTCTCTTTTGTTGAGGGCAGGAAGGCAGATGCATTTAAATTTCAGGATCAGTGAACCTAATCCTCTTCCATGATTGTCTTCAACTAGTCTGAGGTTGTTGTTTACAGTACCAGTGTGTGGTAATCAGTGTGGGTATTTTAGGTACTCCCAGGTGAGACCCAATCTCATTTCACTCTTTCGAGGACCTCAGGGGATCTTCCACTGTATCACCCAAATCCCCTCTCAGTTTGCCTACATTTGTTAAACTGAGGCTCAAAGACTACAGTTAAGCCTAGCAAGGCATGCTGCTCTAACACTGGTCATTAACTGCTTTGTCCAGATGGTCCTCACTCTCCCTGACAGATATTAAGGCTAAATTGTTCATCTCCAGTGCTTCTTGTAGACTGCCCAATATGTTTACTGTGGTCCATTTTCAGGAGAATGACATTAAGCAGATCTGATGTTAACATTCTGGCAGTAGCCCTGATGAGAAAAGTGGCAGATCTGCGGAGGAATGTGGAGGACGCAGCAAATGAGTAAGTTACACCCGAAAGCACCAGTCATCCAAGGGCAGTCGGCTATTTTAGTAACCTGTCAGAGACAGGTAGGAATTCCAGTTTAGTGCTCAGTTCCTGCTGGCCTGGAGAAGATTAGCAGTGTAGCAAACTGACACCTCAAACTACTTTCCTTTAAGTCATGGAAACAGCAAGCAAGCAACAAAAAAACACCAGGCTCACACCTACCTTAAGGTCATTCTCATAAATGTCAATCATGCTGAGATCAGTGCGGGCTTGTGGAGAATTGCATGGCGAGAGAGTTACAACTCACTCACATGCTGCTTAAAAGTTGCATTCTCTGTTTGAAGTTTTGTGCTAATGGCCACTTGATCTCACAGCTCCCTTAGCTTTGCAGTTCTCTTAGTTCAGCCATCAACTCGGTTAATGCCCGTCCTTATTTCTCTGGTTCTCGCAACCATAAATGCTAGAAGTAGTCTTCCTCATTCCCTTTGGCCTTTAACATAATAAGCAGAGACCATGGGGGTAGAATGGCTAATTAAGAAAGCACAGTTATGTATTGAGTGATGCCAGCATTTCTCTATAAAAGACAGGGTGGAGAAGCATGTAAGATACTCAGCTTCATGATATCATGGATGCAAAAACTCCCATCAACTTCCTGCCATCAAATGATCAACACTGAAACAAGCAGGCCTGACCCTCAAGTACTAGGTTGGATGGTCAAGTCATGATTTCTGGAAAGCCATCAATTGTTTGGCATTCATTTTATTATAACCATTAAGTATAAAGACATACAACTTGTCTTTAAAAAGATGAGGTGGGGGTACAGGAGAAGAAATGAGAGATTCATTTAATCTCCCCATCTGTGCACAAGGCCAAATGCATTGCAGACTAGGGAAAGAGCAACAGGAGTATGATATTATTATTATTATTATTGTTATTATTACTATTATTATTATATCAAACTAAACCTACAAGTTGTAAGAGATTTAATATACATAATTGTTTTTTTTCTTTAGAAACCAAAGTACTATGAAAGTATTCCAGTCACTCTACAAAGACATATTAACAATAGCATAAATTTACTCATATTTATGACTGGCATATATGTTTTAGGGCAGTGCAAATGGGCCTTTTCCATGTTGAGACAGAATTATAATTTGAGAGGAAGCAAATTAATTTTCTATGAAGGACTGTAATGTTCCATTCAGCCTCACCTTTTGATTGTAGTGGTGTTGGGAAAGAAGGTTCTGTGTGTGTGCTCCAAGTCTCTGAAATGATCCCTCTTTCTCTGGACTTCAAAGTAGAGAAATTGTTCCATCCTACTTTTCTACTTCAAATCATACTGTCTGGTAGTCAGGCTTTGAACTCTGGGTGAGAATAGAATTAGCCTTCAGGTACTTTGGAGCATTTATAAAACAAGCAATGAACATTTCTCTGCTCTCTAAAGACTTTTTGTTGCCATTCCAGATAATGTTCCTGGTGGGTTATAATAAGCATACTTAAAAAAAAAAATCCCTCTTGGATCTCTCCTGCCCCACTTTCTGGTTTTGAACAGCTACCCAGGAAACTATTATCTCAAACTGGTTTTGGTCTTCTGTGAAGAAGACAAATATTGGAAGGTTCCGTTAGTCTTCTCCAAAAGGTAGGATTCGAATTGAAGAATAGAAAAGTGAAGAGACATTTTCAGACTTTTCACTCAATTTTGTCTTTGTATCTTGACCTAAGTGTTTCGATAACACCATTTCTGTAGTGGTATCAAGTATACATTTATTTCGATCCCTTACCTTTAGCATCTTAGAATTTTTGAGTGCTTGAGGTATAATGGTATTTTCTAGTGCCCCTTGACAATCAATTTATAGATATTTTTAGTAAAATAGTTGTGAAAGCTCACCAAAATAAGAGTATCTGAAAGAGATCCACATAAAGCAACTTCTCAGAATTCTAGACTTCTTGGAGACATTGCCACGTTTTCACAGAATATCTATGAAACATCCACTTCCACAAATGCAAAGATATATATCGTCACCAAACCTTGTTTTGCTTTCTCTACAACCAGAATGCAGAATGGCCTTCCTTACTCTCTCTTTGTACCTTCTATACCTAGTGGATCACCTAGAACTCTATAATCTGGGTGTTTCTGTCTCTTTTCTCAAAGCCCTTCATGCCCCCAATTTAACTTTTGATACTTTGGGGGCTGTGATAAGTTTCTAGTTTTAACAGGTTTCCATTACTGTACTCAGTGTCATTAGTGCCCACTCAGGCTGTGGGTTGGAGCTCTCTTGTTCAACCGTGTACAGTATTTCCTTGCTTCCCATCAAGGAGCACTATTCTGGAGCTTTAAAAAATGGCTACAAATCATGGTTCTTAGTGGAGATCTCTCACTCCATGATCATGTGCTAAACAAAGATGACCAGACTAAGACTTTTTGAAGATGTTGATTTTGTATATTTCTTGCTTTTTTCCCTACTATGGTAGGCAATATAAAATCAAAATTTCATAGTATACCACAAAAGATGCTTCTTGAATTTTCTTTATCTCTCTAATACTTCCTGATCACCATTATGTTTTACACCCATCAAGATGAATATGTACAGATTCTGCACAAGCCTGCTATTTCCTTGTCTCCTCATTTGTGTCCATACTACTTTGAGTGGTTGCAAAGTCTTCTGTTTCCTTCTGGTAAACCTTGTTCCTCTAAATTTAAAAAACAAGCTCAGTGCTTGGCACAAAGGAACACATTTTATCAAGGGAATAAGTACTTAGTTTTTTTTCTGGAATCTCTTCTGTTCCCTGTTATATTTCTAAAATGGATTGTGTCACAGAATAACATAATTAATAGCAATGTTTGCACTATCTACCATTATAAACCTGTATTAGCGAGGTGAGGCAAGTTTATGCTGCAACAATAAGCAGTACATCCCTAAATTTAGTGCCTTTTAAAGTAAAAAAATACATTTTTTTAAATCACACATAAACCACTGCACAGAGAAGGTAGTGGCAAATCTTTTGTTCATGAGATTTCTGAGGTCTATTCTGCTTGCCTAGTTTTGAGGAAATTCTCTTTGACTTTTCCAAAGTGGCTCATCAAAAGGAGAAGAGGTACGGTGAAAGAGTGGCTGCTCTCATTCCCCCACATTACGTTTTCTCAATTTCCCAGGCACAACTTCTCTTGCTATCCTAATCAAATTCAACGGAGGATTTGAAAATGCAGGTTTACATGTAGGTATTTGGGAAGCATTAGCATTAACAATTAACAATCTCTGCCATAAAACAAAAGAAATAGTATAAGAGAAATCTGCTTATGGGGTAGCAAAGTTGGGTGAAGCTTTATGGCAGAAATGGGGTTTATAATGAAGCTGCTATTAAAAATATAGAATTTAAAAAGCAATAGACCAGAATTTAGTAGTCATTTCTTGACCTAAAGTATAATTAAGCTGCTGTTTAATTTCAGATTCTTTTCTAATTTATATATAATCTTCAGATTCATAATTCTACTTATACTATTTGAATTTTCATAAAAAAGATGTAGAACATAATGAAAACTCATTTATTTAGTTTGGTTTAGGATTTTCATTAAGAACTCAGCAGGGGTTTATGGTTACTAATCAAAAACTGTTAGAATAGTTTAAATGATATTTAATGTCTGGAAGTTTGGGAAAAGGTCATTTCATGGAAGTCCAGTTGGTCAAGAAAGGTACTAGATCTTCTGTATAAATAGGCCAAAGGTATATTTTACTACATGTAATCTTATGGATACTTATTTTACAAGTATATCTCCTGGTACAGTCTTGATTCTCCTTCTACTGATAAAACTAACAAAGACATGGCTAGCCAAACAAGATCATTTCAAAATGGCAGCAAAATATATTGCCTCATGCCTATACTGTGTTTCAAAACACAGTTTCATGTTCATTATTAACTTTAATTCTCTCATTAGCCCTACTAACTCATCTTGCTGTTGCAATAATTGAGGTGCACCGACTTTCCAGAGCAATAAGACAGGCTATTAGTATTAGAATTTTAAAAATTGGACTGAAATCTGTATTTGGAGATCCAAAGTTACATTTTCCCCCCTATATCGTATGTCTTATGCTTTCATTGCCTTTTTGATGTTGAGAAAATCAAATTGTTCCCTGGTTTAAATTATCATTGAAGATTCACAAGAAAAACTAACATCATCAGGATCAAACATTACACTCAAATAAATCAATCTTTGAGCGCCTACCACATTAAAAATGTAATGAAATAGGCAAGTGATCGAGGAAAAATAATAAATTAAAATAAAAAAATTCTTCCTCAAATGAAAACTTTATTTTCTTCATCCCAGAGTTTTGAAAAACAGTTTCTATCACTGATGTTTAAAATACACTGTAAGTCTCACAATGAAATCTGGGGATATATGACATCATTTATTATTTGTTTAACTACATATTACCCATGTATAACATGTTAAGCATAACAGCTCACACTGAAAGTCTTGGGTGAAAAATAGAGACTTTGTATCCTCACAGAAAAGTTACCAAAAAAATGCAGTAATGGCCAAGATGGAGGAAATGCAGGTATGAGAGAAAGCAGCAGGGCAGACTGCAGAGTCCTGACGGTTATGAAGGCTTTCCTAGAGAAGGTGTGCTAGAAGATTCTCCAGTGTGAGCTCCTGACCAGGCAGCACAAGGCAGATATAGCACCGGGCTGCCCAGAGGCTAGAGCAACCTTTTAACTGTCATGTAGTTCCACTTTGAGGAGTGTTTAAATTTTTATTTATCATTCAGATATGAAATTATTAAGAAAAATGAACAAAATACTTTTAATAAAGTGTCCTAGAGAAGTGATTTCTCTAAGAGCTAGTGATTCTAGTGTACATCAGAATAACTTGGAAGCATCTTTCTTAGTTTCATTTTTTTCTGGTTTGGTAGATCTGGGCTGGGTCTTGGGAATTTGGTGCATGTCTAGGACTGACTTCAGAGAGGCACAATCTTAGATGCTTAGGATGAAGGATTTAGATTATATGTGAGTGACTTTCACATATACCTCTGCCATTTGTCCTTAACATGCCTCCCAAAGGCAATTAGTGTTTATGACAAAGGTGTTTCCTACGGTACTGAGTGAATAAATAAATGAATCTAGTTAATTATCTCCCATCAGTTATAGCAATTACATGGATGTACTATTATTCCATTTTTACAATGAATGCACCAGCTGCAAAGAGGTGAGTTATTTGAAAAGCTGCAACTGGAAGAATTTACTAGAATTTACTAGACATTTTTTGGCTTTTTGTCTGCCTATTTTTAGAGCAACTGATTGAAAAGAATTCCATTTAAAAATAGAGAGGAGCTCACTTGGATATATATATATATGGAGAGAGAGAGAGAGAGAGAGAGAGAGAGAGAGAGCATGACAGGTTAAACCTAGCACAACATTTGAATGGGAATATTGCAACTCTTAAAAATCTACAGAAATATTTTCTAAAAACTCGATGAATTGATTCAGAGAATTAATCGTTTGTTCTGGATAAGAATTCTTAAGCACAGAGAGATCTTCCTAGAAGGGTTAAAATGCCAAGTGATTTACCCATCTGGAAAGAGAAAATAAACTCAACTAGAGAGAATGTGTGTTTTTCCGATTCAAACCTGCAGCAGTTCCTTCCCGTAGGTGTCTCCTGGCAACAACTGGAAGCAGATGGAGTAGGGAAAAGAAAAATTCTTGGCTTTTACCCAGACTCTGTCTTCTGCTTTTAGCACCTTCTCCCCAGATGCTCATCTTTGAAGCAGCTAACTAACTAGGCTGGAGGAATCTAAGGGAAAGTGGTCCAGTCCTACTTCATTTCTGTCTGGAATCTTGGTTCTGAATCTTACTGATAGTACAAAAAGGGGATATGTGTGTGTTACTAGTTTTGAGCTGCTTAATTGAACAAAGTCTTATGAAATGGAATGATGCAGTTTGTGGTTGTTTGGTTTTGATAGGAAGTGAAATCTTGGAAAGTTACTGAGATAGAGAGAAAGCCTGACTATACTGAAAATATTCCTAAAGAGAGAATTCAAAGAGTGTGGACAATTTTCTTTTTTTTTTAATTTATTTTTATTTTTTGTGAACACACTGTACAGAGGGGTTACAATTACATGAGCAGGATAACGCGTACATTTCTTATTAAGCATTGCAGCCTCCTCCTTTGTTTACCCTTCACATCCCTTCCCAGCCTCCCCCCCACCTCCACCCAATCCTCCCGCTTCCCCCCCACCCCAACATTGTAACGCTCGTTTTCAACATGACAACTTGTACTTCTCATTGTTGCAACAGGTCCACCTGTATCCTTAAATGACTTGTTTTTCCCCATCTCCTCTACAAGTTATACTGACATCAAACATAGTGAAAGCACGGGTTATACTGTGGGGGAGGGACATACAAAGCAACAAAGAGATAATCTTATAAATGCATTAGAAATAAATGCATGAAAGGAAAAAAACATTAAAATACATATCTAAGGATTCATTTTCCTAACTTCACATTATCTGACCTTTTCTGCTTGACTCATACATATACTAGATATTGCAAATAAGGGAAACAATGGGACCTATGTTTCTTTGGGCCTAGCTTACTTCACTTAATATAATTTTTTCCAAGCCTTTCCATTTCCTAACAAATGGGGCAATGTCATTCTTTCTGATGGAGGCACAGAATTCCATTGTGTATATATACCACATTTTCTTGATCCATTCATCTACTGAGGGGCATCTGGGCTGGTTCCATATCTTAGCTATGGTAAATAATGCTGCAATAAACATAGTTGTGCTGGTAGCTTTAGTGTGGTCTTGTTTGTAAACATTTGGGTAAATGCCCAAAAGTGGGAATGCTGGGTCATAGGGGAGCTCTATGTGGAGTCTTTTAAGGAACGTCCATACTGCTTTCCAAAGTGGTTGAACAAGTTTACATTCCCACCAACAATGAAGTAAGGTTCCCTTCTGTCCAGTGTGGACAATTTTCTAAAAGCCCCAGAAAAAGTTCTTAGATCTATTGCTATTGGCCAGATGATTCATAAGCATTATCTATATTCACCCCATCAACAATCCTATGAGATTGTGTGTGTGTGTGTGTGTGTGTGTGTGTGTGTGTGTGTGTGTGTGTGAAGGCTCCTGAGACCCTGAGTCTCAAGAAGCAGTGAAGTAGCAACACTGTGAGGGATCCAGATCTGTGGCCTCTAAAACCTATTCTTCCTTTATCATCCCAATGTACGACCTCAGGAAAAGGCAGGGATGCCCATCATCCAGCTCAAAGAGGATGGATGTGGGGGAGAGAATGTAATAGATGAAATATTAAAAGACAGGTTGACGATTTTCATGATAGAGTCTCTCACATGATCAGAAAAGTCATTAATTGCACAATTTCTACACAATGCACTTAGTTTCTGGGCTTCTTAGAAATATTCCTTCAATTAGTTTCTTGGTTTCAGTCTTACATTTGGCATTGATGTGCTGGATCTCTTAGTTATTCCAAAGTCCTAATCTGCAGGGCTCATGTGTGCATCTGTTCCTGATTTTCAGACATGCGAAACTGAGTCTCCTTAGAAGTCACCCATGAATTAACTGCCACACTCTGCTGTGGCACGTTTGTTCTCAAAGGTTACCGTTTAGCATTGTGCGTGTGGAAACAGCCTGTATGGGTGTTTCCTGACCTTCTCACAAAAAATGTCACTCAGTTCATGTCTGGTGCGTAATGACAAGACCCTTAGAGCAAAATTATGGACAGGATGAGAAAATGGTGAGGCGAGCCCTTCCCGATGAGCAACTGCTTCTGTCTTTGACCCTGTTAAAATGAGTGTGTGGTTGCTCTATATTCTGTATTATTCGCAGTGGTGCCCTGTGGCGGGGAAAATCTGTAATGTGTTTCCGAGAGAGCATCTCCCTTAAACAATTAACCTTCTTACTCAGGAGAGCTCTTGTTATGGAGATCAGGTTCCATATCACTAGTTTTTAAAAAGCATTTTTAAAAGGATGGCGCTGCTATCTACGGCATGGAGTTTGTGTATAAACACGTAAATCAATTTTGTAAATAGCTCTTTAGTGGGGATGAGCAGCGATTTATGCTGGGTGGGAGGTAGACTACGAGGTTTCATCACTTAATGGTGAGATACACACACTTCCCAATTATCCATGTTAATGGGGACAATGACAACAAAGGTAATGGAGACCATAAGAAATCCACTGTGGAATTTAAATCAGTCCTCTTTCGCTCCTTGTTAGTAAGGAAGGCAAACATTTTGGTAGAGTGAAAGTTTAGATTGTTCATGGTTTCAATTAGAAAGCCCTTACCTCTCTCCCATGACTCACAACTGAATGCTTGAAATAAACAGATAGGGAGTTGGTTCTATTTTGAAAATAATAGCACTTTAATCAAAATGTCTATGAAATATATAATGCTCAAAGAAAGGCCTGCTTTTTTTTCCCTCCACTGAATGAAGTAAATGCTGGCAGCTTGTGAACAAAGCAAATCAAACTTTTTTAAAAAATTAAAATGACCAGGTCATTTACTAGGGTAATTCTGTGATATTATCTGGAAGAGAAATGGATGGAATATCTCAAGAATTCTCTCAAATTTTTGTGAAGGACCGGAGTCACATTGATAGCTCAGGTAATAAAGCACTTTTCCTGTTGTGTCAAGAATTTATGTCAAAATTTCCAATAAAAGATTCAAGAAACAGATAAAGCTACTTTAGGCTGTTGATTATATACATATATATTTTATATACATAAATGTGATTTGATTGGTATATCAGTCAGCTTTCCATAAATCCAATGAAATGCTGGAAGCTGACTACATCATTAAGGAAAGAGGCATAATTTTTATGGCTAGAATTCCAAATGGCCTGGGGCAGGATCTAGTGAAGGTCCTTCTTGGCTCTATCACATGACCGTGGGGACATAAGTGCAGGTCTATGTCTCTATCCACCTCAGAATGCTACAAGGTTCTAAGCATAAGAACTTTTATCCTGATGATTTTATCTAATCTGAATTATTTCCCAAAGACGCCACCTCTGAACAACATTAGTCAGATGAAGTTTCTACTTCCTTCTTACCATTATCATACAGCTTTGGGGCCTGGATTTCTTCATTAGTTTGGGGGGTGGGGAATCATATTTATACCATAACAACTGGATAGCACGTTTTTAAAACATTACCTAGGAAAATGTTACAGGACTTAACATTTTCAAATGAGACCAATAAAATAAAAATCAAGACACAAATGAGCCTTCTGCAAAATCATATCTTGCCTGCTGTTCCTTTCTTGTTTAACTAAACTTTAACTAAATGTAGCTATTTCAGAGTCAGAATTACTTTTAGTCCCCAGGCCAGAGATTCAAAGAGTTTTGTTCATGCAACTTGGCCAGAAGGTAGCCTCAAACAACTTTAAAATTTAGAAGCCTTGATGCCTTTCTTGAAAAAAAAATCTCTTGCGTTCAAAGGCTCTCATGCTAACTCCAATCTTCCCTCTGGCTGTAGATCTGTAATTAGGAGCTTCCCCATACCTGAGCTAATATCTTTTTGGAGAACTGTCTTCTGTGAGTTCTCTAGCTGGATGTCTCGTTTGCTATATCTTTTTTTCCCCCTGACAGCCACATCACTAAATTTTGTGTCTCTTCCAAGCTATAACATAAAGATGAAGGAAGAAAAATCATTACAGTCTCCTATCCCTTGAGCAGACCACTCCTGTCAAGTGTTTTGAATATTTTCTAGTAAGAAAATTTCTTGAATGACAGAAACATTATAGTTACTTCATTTTCCTTCATAGCTATTAATATTTTTCTTGCTCCTCTGCACTCCTTCACCGCCCCCCCTCCCCGAATGGTTTAATTAATGATGTGTTGTTTGGATGGAAATGTCCCCCAAAGGTCTTGATCACTAGCTCGGGATGTGGTACTGCCTGTAAGGTGCAGAGCCAGTGGAAATGGGAATCACTGGAGACCTGTCCTAGAACTTGATGCTGGGACTCTCATTCCTCTTCCCAGCCACAATGAAGGGAGTGGCTTTGCTCTACCATGTGATCCTCAATGTGATGATTTACCTTGTCACAGGTCCAAAACCACATTTCCACAAAATCATGGATTGAAACCACTGAAATTGTAAATCACACACATTGTCTCCTTTTGGTCTATTTTTTCAGGCATTTGTCACAGCCATGGAAAGGTAGCAAATATGTATGAACTTGTTTCCTTTCCTGAAACCTGAAACGTTCAAACCTATTTTATAGATTAGAATTGTAACTTTATTCAAAGGAATTTTTCTTAATAACTTAGAAATATTTCTTGCATTCTTATTGATTATGTGAAACAATATTTTTATATAATGAGTTAAGCATATATATTCAAAGTATTACTATTATATTTGTTCTGGTCCTGGGGCTTAAATTCAGGGACTAGGCACTGTCCCTGGGCATTTCTACTCAAGGCTAGCACTTTACCACTTGAGCCCCAGAACTGCTTCTGGCTGCTTTGGTGGATAATTGGCTGACTTGGAATAAAAAAATTTACCTTTTTAATGGCACTCAAATATGATCTTCAGCTTTTTTAAACCATTGTTGGCATTTGTTTTTTTTGTTTTTGTTTTTAAAATTTTATTGTAAAGATGTTGTACAGAGGGGTTACAGTTACATGATCAGCTTCTTAGTTAGTAAACATAACTACAGAGCCTGTATGTTACATTGCTTAGGTCATAAAAAATTGAATAAGATATGGTACCTGCTCTTGAAGAATTCAGAACATAATAGGCATAACTGACAAATGCCCTATTGTGTTTGGTTTACTATCGTATGCCTAGAACCCAGCTTAATGTTTGGGATTCAGTAAATATTTGAGTATTAGAACTGATGTTACAAAAGTGAGGTTCCCAACATATTTTGAGCAAATCCTATATGGAAGTGTGAGTAAGGGTTTAAACATGAAAGGGTTGATTGTGAAGGATGAGGAAAAGGGTATATTGGGAATGTTAAAAATAGCAAGGATAAAAAAATTACTTTTGTGTGTAATTTGCATACTTGGTGTGGAATGGGGTTGGATTTATGAGGCTGGTCGAAATTAATAACTAGAAACAATACCAGACAATGCAGGTAAATGATGGTAAGTTTCTATTCCCTTAGCAAGCTTTTAAGCAACCTTTTTTGGAATGTGGAGGGTTATATAGCAGACTTGCGAACATGGAGGAACTCTGGATATGTGCTGCAGGTTGATGAGGGTCAAGGAAGAAGGACAGAGGTTTTTCGGCATATTGGAGAACGATACTAAAGCAGTGATCTGATAAATTTGGAGGAGGGAAAGGACAGTTTGGAGTGGCATGATTTGGTAACCAATTATAAACCAGGTACAGGAGAGGGGAATTGAATATACCCCCTGTGGTTTTCTAGGGTAAATTTCCATCTCTGCTACTCTTGGAAAGAATTTCTTATACAGCAGAGGCCCCTTCATGCATCCTTGAGCACAGCTACATAAAATAAATTGGATTAAATGGAACCTATTTTACAATTCAACCTCATATTTGTTGGTGTTAAAAAAATGAATTTGACAGGGCCCTTTCAACTTAGGACTGATGAGTCATAAATCATCAGGCAATAACCTTAGGACCTCGGTGAATTTCTCGCCAATCTTTAGCACTTGTCAGCATCCAGGCTAACATCTAAAATCTCTTAGGGTTAAAGAAGATAGCACCCTCTACCCGCTCACTCACACGTGATATGGATGTGATAAACATTGCATAAATGCAAGATTATCTTCCACAGTGATTTATTGGCATTTCATAGAGTAGCAATTCTCTTCTTTTTCTTTTCTTTTCTGTCAAGTAGCAAGCACTTACTCCTAAGATTTAACACATAACAGAGATCTAATGAATATTTATTGAATGCATACATATCAATTATGTTTTGATGCACAGTGGCTCTTGTAAATGACTGCCTCATACTTACTCCATTAACTGACATTTTTTATTCCTTTTAAGAGTATGCTAACTATTGTCCAACCCACTCCGAGTGCTATGTCTGTTAGAATATTACTCTTTATTTTATCTGCTCATATAATCCCTGCCTCACAGGATATTTGGGTTTGATCTTAACACTATCAGTTTCATTTAATCTTTTTATGGTAGTGTTGGAAATTAATTATCTTTTATGAACAAAATATAAGCACAAAATGGAAAAGAGTTGGTCTTTTTGAAAACCATGTCAAATACTTTTGAAAGCCTCCATAAACATGGACTGCTACAAATAGCTGTGAATAAAATGTGTAAAATCAACATTCAGATTTAGAAGATCAACTTGAAAAATCTGTATTTTGCCAATGCTTATGTTCTTTCTCCTTTTCAAAGAGAACTAACCTAGAAATCATGGATGGTACACTATGCGTGAATTCACTGTTGGAAGACAGCAGAAAAATACAAATAGTAGTAGTATAACATTCAAATTGCTTCAGAGTTGCATTGAAATAATGTCAAGTCAGCAGATATTTATTTGATTGTAGATTAAAAATGTTTATGAGAATATGCATAATTAAAAAAAAATTCTTCCATAGCCAATTTAGCTTTCTGTACCATACAGAAACTACTCATTTCAATGATTTGGATAAGAGGTCATTGCTTATGTTCTTGGAAGTGATGTAAGTTAGTCTATGTCAACACTTGAGGGGAGACGTAGGTTTTTCTTGTCTCTGGTCAGCTTTTTCAGCTTTTTTGTCCTTGCAACCCAGGCCCTGGAGAGAGGCATTCGCTTTTTCATTAGGACATTACGTTACATGTTTATATGTTTATAGCTTTCTTCTCCTAACAAACCATTCTTACCAGAGAAAGGAAACCCTAGGGCAGCATTTTGGAGACACTTCAGTGTATGGTCCACACAATAGTGTTATCAACTAGATTCAACCCAGTGTTTTGTAACGTTATGCATTGATGAACAACCACAATCCATAGAACACTGCAATATTTTCCATTCTGTTCTGAGACGTGGTCAGAACCTGAAATACATATTCTTGTGCAACTGATTTGGTATTTAAATAGATGATTGCCTCTGGGAAAAAAAGGTCTTTGGAGATGTAAGGAATGTTCTATCATGAGAGCTTGTCGAGAATTTTGTTCACAGGTATAGCAGGTAGATGTTAGGGCAGCACCATCTGTGTATGTCCACTTCTTAAATGTGGGTGAGTCTTGTGATTTGCTTTTATCCAATGTAATGAGATAAAGATTAGGTCTTTGAATGTTTGAGTCTGTCAGTCAATCTATAGGCATGTACGTACGTGTATGTATATATATCTATATGCAAATACATCATACATATATACATACATATATGCAAGAACACGTACATACAGAGCTCTGCCTCTGCAGTGTTAGAAGCCCTAGAGAGATTTTTCTAATAATCTTGGGGAAATAAGCTTCTGTAGCATGACCTGCTGATGGACAACATTGCATGACAGAAAAATATATATGGTCTTTAAATCTCAGGGCCTCAGTGAAATAGCTACAAGGAACTGAATTCTGCCGACAACGACAGAAACATGGGAGAAACACAACTCACCCTATACCTTGATTACAGCTTGCAAGACATTGAAAGAGGGACTAGTAAAAGCTGCACCCAGAAACCAGAAACACAGAAACAATGAGATGATAAATATGTGTATATTTAAAGCTACTAGGGTAGTAGTAATTTGTTGCACAGTAACAGAAAACAAATGGATCATTGAACCTTCTCTTTGGGTTTTGTTACGATTGAAAAAGGAAGGTCTTTCTATAAAGGGACTCAGGATGAATGGCTGCAGATTATATTAGTGTGCAAATTCAAGTTTCTTCCAAAATACCTACAGTTGCATCTTTCCAGCTTTTATACATCTATGAATGATGTTTCTTAGTATCTTAGTTTCTTAGCATATTTCTTAGTTTTCTGGTAGAGCCAACCCCACCCCACTCATTTACTGCTATTAACTTAGACAAATATTTTACCTTTTTTTTAGAAATTGAAAAAAATTAAAAATTATGAAAATTTGCAGGAAAACAAAAACATATGTTTTCACTGGGTGTTTTTAGACCAAGAAAGAAAACTATATAGATATTTTAGAAAATAAACTTCTCACAATCATAAACAACCCCATTGTATTGATGCCTATGTGAAAATAAACTGGTTCCCTACTGTCATTTTATTCTTTTCCTCTTACTGTTACCTTTTACCCATGTTCCTCTCCCCAGCCCATCATATTCCATTCTGTCACACATGGTTGGTTGGTAGATCTATCTTCTAGGTAACGATTTATAGAACCTTTTCTTATGGAAATAGAGAGTGTATAGGTCTACTTGATTGTTCCTACATGTGTATTTGTTGTCCAACTCTTCAAGAAGTTTTGGAAACTAAAGATGGAGACAGACAGAAGACTGTTTTTATGGTAGAATGCACTGACTATAGTAAGACAGTCAATATTGAATCTGTTGAAGAGTGGAAGATCTGCAGGTATATATATATATACCCATCCAACCAACAATGCTTCCCAAATATACCACTTAAGTTTGTGACATGATGCTTTGCTTTTAATATTGTTCTGGGAAATATCACTAAATCCTGTTTTAAATTTAATACTGAGCAAGGCAGGCTTGCATGCACGTGGATTTGCCCACGTGTCTATCATTAATGTTAGTGGAAGTATAAGAGATTGTTGTGCTAAAAAGTTTTTCACTTTACAGATACCTCAGAAAGCCAAGGAATCCTTTTTTATAAATTAATTTACTTTATTGTTATTATAGCAGTAATGTACAGGGGATTATGATTCTATGAGTCAGGTGATAAGTACATTTCCTTTCTTGTAGTCTCTTCTGTTCCCTCACTCTCTCCCAGTCCCTCTCTCCCATCTCCACCCACAAGCTGTAGAGTTCACTTTCATCAATGTCCAGTGAGTGCCACTGCTGCACTGTTTCCCCTTTCCCCGCATTGAGTTCTGTGCCTCTACCTTCCTCCCAAAGATATACACGCGAATATACCATATATAAGGTAAAGAAGACCAAAAAAGTGCCTTGTTTCCCTATCTTGGAGTTCATTTCATTTATGTCTCTTATTTTATATAAATATAAAGAGACACTTAAGCATTGCACTTTTGTGTTTCTTTCCTAAGAATATACTCTTTTGCTCTCGCTGTGTGTGAGTATCTAGAATCCTGTATAATTTGTCATATCCCAGTGCATTTTAGATTAGAAGATCCAGAAATAAAGGAGGCCCCTTATGTCATTGTCATGTCAACCAAAAGTGAAATGTTTGTTATTTAATGATGAGAAATAATTTCTGGAGGGGAGAAATGGCTCATCCACTTTCAATCCTCAAGTTCTCTGCATGTCAATCATGGGCAGATCTTTTAAACAACAGCAGCAACAACAACAAGAAAAACGTGAGATGATATTTTGATTGCTGCGTTGAGGGCCCATCAAAAATTATCTCCAGGGCCAAATGAAAAAAAGCAAATAAAGAGATTTAAAACAAGATCTGGAGGGAGACTCTTTTGTTTGTGTCAGTTGAGAGCAAGCAAGCAATGTTGGAAGATACACATTAATCAAGTAATTAACCTGTAAACAGTGTGATTTATTTTGGAAGGCAATTTTGCCACCCTGTGAATTATGGACAGACATTTATTTTACTAGATTAAATGAAATCGATGTTAACTCTTTAATGGTTTAAGGAGTGTGTGCCAGCTAAGTATTTGACAGGACGCTGCGCTTAAGGGCTGAGGAGCTGTCGCACAGGAATAGGCTGTCATTCAAGCGGGCGTCATCTTTGCAGAAGCCTGGAACATGTCTTTTTTATTATTGAAGAGCATTGTCATGTTGGCAGATTCAGGGACAGAGACTGAAATAAAAAACTTGTTCGTGCAAGTAGAAGTATCTCATTCCCCAGATCTGCTCTAGCGCTTTGCCTCCTGGGGATGAAGGCCCTCTAGGTCATTTCTGGTCATTAGACTCAATTAAAAATTAGGAACTGAAAATTGATTTCTACCCACCTCCAAATGAATTCACATTAGATGGTCCATGGATGTTAAGCATTTTAATAATTCGAAGCTTACCACAAGAATATATCATTGGAATCTAACAGTTTGGAGAAAAGGAACATATCCAGGTTACCCTAGAGGAGGAAACAAATTACCTTTTGCCTTTCTGACATCTTACTCCCCTTCGGTGTACCTGGTCAGTCAGCACCCAGCAGATTCTCAATCACTCAGATAGAAAAGGAGGTGAGGTGGCCCTTCCAAAAACAGATGAAGTAGAGCCTCTCCATTGATCTAATAGAATGTGCTTCTTAGCAGAAACAATCTACATTATGCACATCTGTCTTTCAGGGACCAATACGCTGTACATATTCTTTTGCTTTGTACCATAAAGCAAAGAAATACTTTCCCCACATTTACTTACCCATAATATTATCAATAGATAGCTTTTATAATTGTGCCTAGTTTTGCTAGTAACACACGAGTGTTAAACTATAGTTAAAAGCTTCATACAACATCAATATCTTTTAGTTTATCTTTTACTACATGTGGGCCAGCAATAAAATGATACAGCTTAGTGATACAGCTGTTTGTTTTGCTTTTAAGATGCTCAGTGTTATAAAGCTAAGATAATATGGAAGAGTCATTGGATAGATGGTACAAAGTATGTCCACCAAAATTGTATAGTAGAGCTGTTTGCTTGTTTTCACAAAATCTTGCCAATTGATTAGGAAAACTTGTTTAGAATTGTTGATTCAAATTCATCAAGAAGAATAGAATATTTGAAGCCTTGAAAATATGTCTATCTTTATTCCTGCCCACCGACCAGAAAGCTGAATAATGCAAAATTTGAAGAGATTCAGTTACTAAGCAGAAATCTCTGGAGGATAACTCAGTTATTTACATGCCAGTCCTTGTACAAGAAAGAAGGACCATACAGATAAGTCTATTTCTATTTGAATAATTTCAGCACATTAATGCAGCTAATTTTGGGTAATGTCCCTAAAACTGTAAGCAGTAACTTTATATTCCCAAGTCTCCTCTTGTGATCAAAAAGTTCCAAATCAGACTTGCAAATCTCCTTGTCACATCACTAGAACTGCCAGATAAGAAAATCTTGTAAGAAAGGAAACAACCAGGGTGCATTCATTAGTGTCATTGGACTCTAATTGAAGAAGTGACTTCTTTTGTACCTTAAGATGGAAAATTGTAAGCTTGTGATGAGGCTCCGATCTGTAGCTCCTGGCTGAATGGTAGTACAGTACACACACCTTCCTGAATGCCTGTGAAGACGGAAAATACTATGAAATAGGAACTACTCCTCAGTTTACGCAAAGATAATTGTGCTGGTACCTTGCCTGTTGCTTCATGGGAAGATCTCATTCAACAGAACCTTTTCCCATTACTCGACTTGCTGATTTACATGGCAGATTCCTCAGTTGTAAAGGCTGAAATATGGTTACTATGCTCTGTATGGATCCTATATACACATTCCAAATCTATATGGGTCACTGCAGGACCAGCTGTACTGGCACCATCTTTGTTCCAGTGGCAGCGATTGTACCTCTGACCTCTCCCGGCAGAAGGAGCCACTCATTCCACAGCCTCATCAAGATCCAAATGAGCAATGTTTCCCTCCAGCCTGGCCTGCATTTGGAGGGAATAAAGGCAGATCTCCATTGTCTATGTTTATCAGATCTATAATCTGCTTTGTTATGTCATTTCAGTTTGAAAGTCTATTTTATTATAATTTCACATTTTTATATGAAATGGAACTTCAAGTTATATGAATTTGGTCTTCAACTTAATACCTGGAGATTGGGATAAATAATTCCTACTTGGCCTTGGTGTCAAGAAGATAGAATGGCAATATATACATGCATATAAATATTTATGTGTACATATTCACATATTCACACATATATACTGTATATATACATGCATATATGTATATACAAATGAGTGTATTGAAAGTGTCATAGTGTATCTTTACAGGAAATGATTATTTCATATTTGTTGCTGCCTAGTAACAAATGATACCTTGCTAGCCACTGAACGCTCTAACATGTGGAGAAATGAAAGCTGGCCTTGTCAGATATAACCATATAATGACAAATACAGTGGAAAGGAGGACTGGCAAGATGATTACATAATATCTGCCAACTATAAACCTCTATGACCCTTTGATTTCACTTACAATTACACTTAATTGTAAAGTGTTTTTGGAAGATGTACTGGATGGGCATGCCAAATATGCATATCAGGGAGTGTATAACAAAACAATGTTTTAAAAATTGTAAAGATGTGGTAAAGTTACTTGATTTGCATACTATTAAGAGCTGAACTGTGACAGGTAACTGATTCAAAGTCACATTTGGCTAATAGATAGCGAGGTCTCTTAAAAATTTTTTACCTACTCAGGAAGACCCAAGGACCCCAAAAAACTCCTGTCAATCTGAAAGGCAAAGTGAAGGTCTAGTATCTCATTATAAGATGTTGTTTTTTCATAAAGCACATATTCGTTACCGGTCTTAAAAGGTCACAAATGAACATTCAGTGCTAAAAATGAAATGAATGCACAAGGCACAGACCCTGGTTTCTACTGTTGGTTGAGTATGGTATTTAACCAGGCTTTGATAGTCTTCTTTAAGTGTGATGCAAGCCCTATCCTGCTCTAAGTTAGCAATTACCTATCAGATAATAACTTGCCAACCTAACTTGACCTACTGTGCTGAATAAACAAAGTGGGGACTTGCCAACCTAACTTGACTTACTGTACAGAATAATCAAAGTAGGTGAATATCAGCCTCTAAGAGAATCACATTTCCCGCTTCTGTTTAGTGTGTGTGTGTGTGTGTGTGTGTGTGTGTGTGTGTGTGTGTGTGTGTGTGTGTGTGTGTGTGTGTGTGATAGGAACTCCCTGCAAAATTGTGCCTATGGGCTCCAGGATCCAAGTCAAAGAGATTCATAAAATGAATGTATAAATCTAGCTGTGGAAGATTGATGTGAAGGCTCTTTAAATGCTTGCTAAGTCCATTCACGAGCAGGTACAGTTAGTAGCCTGCCGTTTTATTGCTCTTTAAAGAAATCATTAAAGATATTTGAAGTTGTCAGAATCAGAGGGCTAGTGTTTTGGAGGAATTCCAGGAAAGAAATGCCTTAGACTGAAATGCTCCCAAGATGATTTAGGTGAGGCCAAGTCCATCCGATAAAATAGGGTAATAGAAGGCTTTTAAAAATCATTCATTCATTCACTCATTTCTTCATCCACATACATATTTATAGTGCCTTGTGTGAATCAGACACCATTCTAGATGCCTGATTCTTGAGAGGGAACCAGCCATATGTGTCTTCTTTTATGAAGTTTATGGTACAATCAGCCTATATCCTGCGGGAAATGACCTGTATGCTGTGAATTATCGGATGACATTGACAGAGCTTCAAAATATTGCACATGGCTGTGTATTAGTATAGTTAAACATACTTCCTAAAGCACAGGAGTGTTTTATGCAGTGAATACTGCATAAGTTAGGAATAAATACTGATACGGAGAGAACTGTAAGGCAAATCATGTAGATTTACTCAGAGAGAACCCAAGACGTTCAGGCTTACCCTGACAGAAGGTTGACTATCTTAAGATTAAAGTCAATGCATTCCTTTATTGAAACAAAGAACATTCCCTCATAACTCAGTGGAGTGGAACAGCAAACGTCCTGTCAAAGAACGTAGAATCCAGCCCCTGCTAGGGAGAGCTGCTTTCAGGCTGTTCCACGGTCACCTCCGGGGGCCAAGTCCCCTTGCTGTTATTTGTCTTTTGGATTCAAACTTGTGCTTGGGTAAATCAAATGGATAATTGGTGGCATTTGGCATATCATCACCTATAATTTTTTTTCAATTCTGAAAGCTTCAATTTGCCAAGTGTAATGGATATACCAGTCATCAAAGCACAAGGGAAACTGAGGGAGGAGGATGGTGAGTTTGATGTCAGCCTGGGCTTTGTAGTGAGAACTTGTCTCAGAAACTCAAAAGTATGGTATAGCAACAGCCCAGATGTCCCTTAATTGATGAATGAATAGAGAAAATATGGTATATGCACAGCATGGAAGAATGATGTTACAAAGAAATTGATGGACCTGGAAAAAATATGTTAAGTGAAATAAGTCAGGCTCAGAGAGACAAAAAGATGCATGTTTTTGCTAATATGTGGAAGCTAGAACTGATTTATAAATGTACAAGTAAACACATATGGTGTTGTATGTGAGTAGACACATGTCTTAACTAAAATATGGTATTTGCTGGGGAGAATTCAAATGGTGTAATTCATTAGAAACATGAACTCAATAGTCCAACAAAATAAATACCAGGAAACTGGTACTTGAAAGGTATATGTCAGGGAGGTCAAGAAGAGGGGGACAGACCAATGAAGAGAGGAAAAGGGGAGAAGATAGTTATGAGTCAATGCCAATCCTCCAAAATGAAGAAAATGAAGGGAAGAGGTGGGTTGGAATTTGGGAGGTGTGGGGAAGAATGATGAAAGGTGTGACCCGGATAAAGACATACTGTAATCATAAACTGATTTGTTGAGTGGTGTCACCTTCATACAGCTAAAGATAATAAAATAAAAACAAAAATCCCCAAGCAAGACAAAAAACAATAAAGAAAGCTTAAATTCCACTTTTAGGCAACTTTCCAGAAAAAGGCATTGAATGTGTCTCTGTATGAAGATGACAAAAGGAGACTCACTGGAAACTGTTGAATAACAAAGGAATAAGGGAACTGGGGAAAGAGAAATCAAGAGAGAGTCTATCTTATCTATCATTTATCTATCTTAACTATACACATATATAGATATATATAGAAATATCATAGGAAAACCTCTGTGTATATATGTATAAATGTGCATATATATGTACAATTTTTTTTTTTGCCAGTCGTGGGGCCTGAACTCTGGGCCCGGCCACTGGCCCTCAGCTCTTCAGCTCAAGGCTAGCACTCTACCACTTGAGCCATAGCACCACTTCTGGCTTTTTCTGCTTATGTGGTGCTGAGGAATCGAACCCAGGGCCTCATGCATGCAAGGCAAGATCTCTACCACTGAGCCACCTTCCCAGCCCCTGCATATATATGTATATATGTAGTGATATACCATAGTGAAATATCTTTGTATATTTAATATATACTAATATAAATGACAGGGACCTAAAACCGGTTTTATTGAAGAAGAATGAGGGCAAACAGAGAGGGTAACAAGAGGGTGACAGGGGATAACAGCGCTTTATATAAATTCATGTAAATAGAACAAAGAAATCTTTTGAAATTGTTGTAAGGAATAGGGAAGGGGATGAAGGAGAGTGATAGAAGTGATGAATTTGATTAGAGTACTTTGTGTGAAGCCTCATAATGAAACTGCCTTATACACTTAATATGTTAATAAAATGAGACAGAGACAGAGATAGAGTGAGTAAGCAAGCACATGTGAGGGGGGAGGGGGAGAAACTTCTACCATTAGGCAAGTCTGATTCGCAGAAGTCTTCACAAATCACATGAACATATACTGGATGAGACTGTCCCGATGAAAAGACACTCAGGTAGGCTTGAACAGAAAGCAAACAGAGATGCATTGGAGAGCCCCTTACTCTTGAGATTCCTTTATTCCAGCTCTTGAGATGAGTGTGAATTTCAGGTTAAATGCTGATAAAAGTTCACAATAGCATTTTATGCTTGTAGCTGATTGTTTTACGGCATAGCAGCTGATGAATTGTGAAATGAATTGCACAGCTAGGACTCTGGCTCATTTTATTGGGCACAAGAGGATGGCTTCTGTCATCCTCGTTGCTCAAGCGGACCCTTCTTCATGAGTTAGAATCACCAAACTTCCTCTTACGAGCTCAATTTCCAGCTACCACAGTGGAGAGAAGGAGGCACGTTTTAATTATGTTCTCCATTTCTCCTTCACTTTGTGCCTTCACAAAGCAAACATACCTCTTTGCTGAAAGCTCTTTGCCGCCGTCTGGCAATTCATCACCCATCTCTGAGTGCCATGCTCCCTTTTGCTTTTAAGCGCATTGTTCAGACATTTATCTTCACAGAGGTGAACAGAGAGAACATCTTTAAATATGGCATCCATACGTCCCGACCCAGGTGCAAGCCTCTTAAGTCAGTTTCCCTCAATCCTGTTTCTACACATTAACTCTGAACAGGATTACCTCCTGGCCTGCCTGTCAAGATGTTCAGGAGAAAGAGAAGAGGGAAAAAAAAACCAGCACAGAGCTTTCTTGCTCATCAGTCTGCCATAGGACCAGTGGGATGAAAATTTGTTCTGACCTCCCTTTGTTTCTGTGCCTGGGAATTATAGTTACTGCTGTACAGGCTGCAGGGAAAATAATAAAAATAAAAAAGGATCATAAACACATATCACAGCCTTCATAATATGCCCAGACATCCAGAAATGTAGACAGGAACTTACTCTCTACTTATGTGTATGTGTAATGTAGAGCATATTTGAAATCAGTAGTTTAAACACAGAAGAAACTTAGCAGTAGAGCCCTAATAAGTAATGATTTAGATTGAATTGGTTTGCAGCTAATGAAATAATTAGCCCCATTTCAATGTGATTAATTTATAGCTGTATATTAAGTGTTCAATTAATTTAAGAAATTTAAGTTCCTCAAGTGTTGGCTGAAGAAGGCAAGTGACTCAGCAGTGGCAAACAACGTGTGGTGGAAATTGTCATCTTCTGAGTCATTGAGATCAGAGAGAATCCTCTCCCCAAGCCCAGGGAATGGCTGCAGGAGGCGCAGAGCAAAGCACAGCATATTAGTGGGGTTCCACAGGCGAGGAAGAGGTTTATGTGATACCATTTACCAATATCGCGTAGATAAACATAAAAGGCAAGAATTTTGAATTGAAGATAACTGAGACAGAATTTCATTGTCATGGCCAAAACCTTTTACATGTGTCTTTTATAATTAAAAGAAAATTTTAAAACTCTCATCTTTTGCAATCATAAGGTGCTCTATCTTTTCTTAATACATCAGTGGCTCTATTTTACTCTTTACTGAGTAGACCTTATGACAATTGTAATGCTGCTGCTTCTTTATGTTTTATTTTTAAATTGTTTGAGTTACAATTTTAGGCTTCTCCAATGATACCTATCTCAAAAATATAGTGCTTTGACACTTTGGAGATTATAATCTCCTAGAGAACAAGAATAGATTTTCAACTCAGCTGAGTACCTGTAAAAATCTGTGAAAAGTCTGAAATTTTGCCCTTCCTGAAAGCTAATTAGGCCCAGCAGCTTCATGGAGGCTGGCGGAAAGCAAGAGACTCCTGGGTCAGAGACAAAGGACTTTATTTCTCACAGCAACAGTGGTTCTCAGAATTATAGCTCGTCTGGAATCTGTTCATAGGTCCTGATTACCAGTGTGTGATGCCAAGAGGGCCAGGCTACATCTGTATGCATGATGCCTTGCTTAACAGGAAGAGAACTTTCAGCTTTGAGGATCCAAATCCTTTATAATGGATGGTAAGGTTGCCTATCTAAGCCTCATCACTGGACAAACGTTGTTGAAAGAAATTGCCTAGAACAAAGACAGTAGTGTATCTGCCTGCAAAGATGTGCAGAATCATGGGGAGCCCAATTCCCAGCCAGACCTAGCAAAATGTCTTATGGAAGTTCATTGTACAGAAGTCAGTTGAGGATAACTTAATCTCTCTCTTCTCAAGATGCAGGATAAAAATAATCTAAACATCTTAGTCTCTTATTAGATAAGATGAAGACAAATGAATCTAGATTCTGGATTGCTTGTCGATTAGTTATTCTGAGTTGTAAACTAATACACGGTCTTCACGAAAACTTCAACTACATGAGATTTAAAAACCCTCTTTACAGTTCTCTTCTATTCCACTTCCCTATGAATGACTGCTATTAATATTTTTAGTAAATGGAAGAAGCCACTGTGATTAAATCTAGGCAGTGATGTTATTGACTTTTCTGGGAAGCATGTTACTACCATCAATAGGCCGACCCACAACTTGTCAACTATATGATAGCAGTCAAGATGCACTTTACAGGCCAATATAATATTTAAATTCCATTACTTTGGAGATAATTAAGCTGCTGTGCCTTTACTCAGTCAGTGATTTTGTTCCATTAGTTTAAGCAAAAATAAATAATTAGGTGTGTGATAAACACCAGCATAACTGTAAGCAAGCAATCATTATTCTGAGTGATGTCCAAACATCTGGGCTATAGAAAGGTCTCAGTAGAGATTTCAGTATCTTTAACTCATTGTCTTTTATAATAGGGTAGTGTCTGCTGACTTAGTGACACAGAGAAGGCAGAGCCTTTTCTCAGTTTGTCCTATGTGTAGATGAAATATGACATTTCCGCTATTGCTAATGCTCTACACTTGACGAAGATTGGTGGCTAATGTCTTAGAACGGGGGCATTATCCTATCCTTTTCTCTGAAAGGAGATTGAATATTGATTCTTTTTATATGGCACTTTTCCCAGGAGAATAAATGGAATATTTTGATTATGAGCATTAGTTACTCATGAGGGTAAGGAACACCAGAGAAGCAAAATCAGGAATGAATTTGCTAAATACCATTTTTCCAAAATGAGTGAGTTTTCTGATGAAATTAAATCACGGACTTTTCTGATAACATTAGCAATCTAGTGAACTGAGTATTGCCATATGTGAATGTTATTTTCAAGGGTGGCACATTTTCTTAGGACTTGGGTATTATTCTAGGGAGACAGGAAATAGGAGAAGGGTTGGAAGCTGGCTATTAACTGACTGAGACTGCAGGTAGTGGAAGGGAGGTGCCCACGGTGCTAGGCTTTGTGTCTGACACATTACGATCTCTTGAACATATGGGTTGAATATTCTTGAGTTAGGGCTAGGGATTAGGAGACTGGCTATAATATTTCTTGGTTTTACCTTATTATGAATAAAAGACAGAGCCGGATCTATTGTGCTACAGTATAAGTGTTCTGTTAGCAAAGCTTTACATTTTAACAGTGTCTACTCTGAAATTGAAGTTGGTGATACTTAAGCATTATTGAATCATAACCTAGCATTACTTTGATATTACAGGAGGCACAGTTCCGGGGTCTTTCTCTGGGGACTAAAATAGTCCCTAAATTAAAAATAATTTGCTCTTCAAAATGCTGCTTTGGTACTTTAGCTATTTTAATTAGAAATTGAAATAAGGATGTTCATAATTGAGCTTAAACTTAAATTTAGTGGCATTAGTTCTTGGACATTCTGTGAGGGTAAGCTACATGGAACTGATTCAGATACCATGTCTGTACTCAGTGCTGTAGAATGAGTTGCTTGAACTTCATAGTCAATTTAATTATTAAATCTACAATGCTTGCATTCTCTAACAATATGGCCTATTTAAATATAATAGAATAGAATTATATAGAGTATTATGATAGAATATATAATAAATTATATAAATATAATAGGATATTATATGGAATTATTTATAGAATAGACAAAATACCTGATATATAATAACATAATATATAAAGTGTAGTTTTCCTATCCTTTCATTATTTTTTATATCCTAAGATAAAAAGCACTTGGCTTCAACTCTCAATTCCAAGTACTCTCATGATTGGCCCATGACCTACATTAAAATGTATTCCAAAATGGCAGATAGCAGACAATGTGAATCCTTTTCTCATCTACTCCTTGATTTCCTTTCTATCTCACTTACCCCATATTGTGGGTTTGCACATGAATCTATGTCTGTTTTCTTTGTTGCTTGCTTCTCAGTGGCAAGCTCTAATTTGTTCAGATTTTTCCTTAGTTCTTTTTTTTTTGAGAACTAGTGAAAGAAAGTCTATATTTGATAATTTCACTAGTTCAAAGAGTAGAGTGGTTTTGACACACAGAAATTAAGATACAATAGAATTACATTTATCTCAAAATTTAATGTTTCTTCCTGTTTCTTTTGTTTAAGTTGTAAAATCTGTATGAAGTCCAACTGTATGAAGTTCAACTTAAATGTGCAGTAGAAATGTGGCAAGTTCAGACTTTTAACAGGTACCCTGGGTGATTTTTTATATCACAAGAATATACAAAATATATTTTCTGTGTTCCTATTCATAATGTGTATATGTGTGTTCATGCACATGTGCACACACGTGTGCACATGTGTGTGTGTGTGTGTGTGTGTGAGTGCAATTTTCTGTAACCTAGCTTACATGCAAAATGTTTACCATTGTGGAAACTTGACGCAAAAGTCTGGTGAGTCAGACATGACTGGCATAAAATTCAGACTGGAATTTTCTCAGTTGATTTCAGTCACAGAAAGCTGTGGAATTGATCCATTCACAAAGAGTTATACTCTGGGGTCTCCAATGTTGTGGAGCTATTCCATTCTGCACAAAGCCTCTCTATCTCTTGGGCTAACATTTGCCTTCATCCAGCCAGCGGTGTTTCATATCCACATAGACATATCCTAGTAAGTCAGCAATGTAGAGCCCATTGTGCCTTGCCACATGTAAGTTCTGGTTACTATTGTTTCCTGACACTCACCAACCTCCCATATCATACTAGGTGTTGTAATACTGTCATAGGGATGGGGTCCAGCTGATAGTGTAGTAAAACATGGCAGGCTGACTGAAGGCATCTAATTGCGCAGGTTGAGATGGGAATATTAGCTCATTCCTTCCTCTCCTCCCACTTTCTATGAGGACAATTTAACTCAAGCTTATATGCTATTTCCTGCATGCTTACTGACAACCTGCAGCTTGGTACTTGAAGCTAGAAATTCTTCTTTGTTCTGATTTCATATAATTTATGTTTGCAATTTTAGGCAGGTATAAATTTCATAGAGAGTACTGTGTTTCTTGTAAGAGCATTCAGCAAATTTGTCTCAGCTTCTTTAAAATTAGAACTTAAAAACTGAAATGACTACGTTCAGCTCAGTAACCACCACTGTAATGACACCTCTAAGTAGCTAATGCACGCGTGTAATATCCTCATAGCTCTGATTTAACTTTATTTACTGATTAAAATTGAACTGCAGTTGATTTATTGATATAATAGGCAGCAAGTGATTATCAAGCATCCATCACTGATAGAGGAAAAAACCAATCAAATTATGCTTGAAGGTTTGCTTTAACCTACCCTAACTCATCACCTTATAAAACTCAGAGGATTTGAGTCACACGCTCCCACTAAAGTCAATGAGCCACAACTCCCACTAAACTCATATCTGCTTCGTTTGAGGCATTCAGGAGTTATACTAATTTGCACAACTGCCAAGTTGTTATAAAAGGAAATGGCAATGGGCTGGAGCTTTAACATCTGCACACTTCCTCCCCATGTGTGTAGCCATCGTGATATTATCCTTCGCTGTTTATTGCAAATCCATAGGAGACTTGGTGCTATGAATGGTACAATTCATGAAATGGGATCCATCTGTGCATACAACACAGCTGGAAAGATGGGGGCAGCATAGGGTAGTGGTAGCTTCAACAATGATTAAGTGGATTAGGAAAAGCATTCCTTGGAGGGCATATTAGTCAACCTCACATTACTATAATGAAATACCCGGGGCAATTAACTTACAGAGAGAAATGCTTATTTAGCTCATAATTCTGGATGTTTTGGTCCATGATCGGGTTGACTCATCACTTTGGACATCTGGTGAGGGTACGCATGGTGGAGTGAAATGCTTACACCAGTCATGAGCCACAGCAGAGACAAGTGGTTGGGCTCCCACGTTGCCCTGCAAGGACATGACTCCATGACCTGATGATCTCCTGCCAGACTCGCTCTCTCAAAGGTTCCAATAGCTCTCAGAAACGTTACTCTGGAGTCCAAGACTTTAGTGCATAGATCTTTGGTGTGGGGATAGTTGCTCATATAGCAGAGGGAAAACTAGAATCTATGTGTGTTACAGAAAGCACTGAAGCAGATGACACATTCATTGGTCTTAAACATTTGTAAGTCCCTCCTCAGAAGTGAAGAGGTTTATGGGGGAGGTTGTATAGAGGAGCAGAATCAGATTTATTACCTGATACCAGGGCTGAGGCATTTGGGGACTAACTAAGAGTGGTCTGGTATGGATTTCCTTCCGTTCTTATCATTAAAAGATGGCAAAATAAAATTTAAAATCCCAGTGCTATGGTAGTTCAGAGATTGTTAATATTATGGCAGTTACACGCATTCTCAATCCTGGGCCACTCTTAAATAAAAAAAGAAAAAGTTTGTGTACTTGTTTATTGTTTATCTTGCAATATGGTGGTTTGAAAATGAAATTCTATAAATCATAATAAGAAATTTTTTTTGTGTTTGTGTATTGTGTGTGTGCCAGTCCTGGAGTTTGAATTCAAGGTCTGGGCACTGTCTCTGAGCTCTTTTGCTCAAGGCTAATAATGCTCTTACCACTTGAGCCACAGGTCCACTTCCAGATTTCTGGTGGTTAATTGGAAATAAGAGTCTCAAGTACTTTCCTGTACAGGCTGTCTTTGAACAGTGATCCTTAGATGTCAACCTCCTGAATAGCTAAGATTACAGGGATAGGCCCTGGTGCCTCACCATAATATGAAACTTTTAAACATAATCTTTACATGTAGTCTCATTTATATTTCTTCTACTTACTTTACAACTCTATGTTGGAAAATATTGCAGTTGTCAGTAATTACCATTTTAATTATACCTTGCCCCCCTGGGAGCTTCTAAGGAAGGGCACGATTATTAGAAACCTCAGGCCCTGTAACAGTATATTCAATTTCATTTGGATCACATTGTTCACTTTTACCTACATTGTAAATTCTTAAGACATTCAGCTATACTTAAACAAATGAAACTCCTTTTGGTTTGTTGTTAACATCATGTCATACACACCCAGTAGTCAGTGCTCACCGACTTCAAAAAATATTTTTATATGCTTATATGCCACAGGTATGGAGAAAGATAAAAGCAATACTTTCTCTACTTATACATAGTAAGGATATATTTTACTGTCCCATCCAATATTGCTGATCCCACACAATAGAGTTTTCTAAATAAGCTTATTTTATTCTCATGTAACTTTGTTCATCCTCTGCCATGGGTTGTATCTCCACTTTCCCCATATCCAAATATGCCTTATTAAAAAGGAAAGACAAGTGATGGTATGTTTCAGGTATTATCTTCAAGAAACTGCGAGTGGAAAGTAGCAGTGAGAAATAGAGAAATGCTAAATTGGCCTCTTTCTTCCTGAGCAGCATACAGGAGTATACCAAAAGTCCTCACAGAAAAGCCTCTACTCTTAAAATAACGACTTACAAGTTTTTAAATGGTGACCAAATATGTATTAGTCCGACTGTTTTCTAATACCCAGCACAGTCTGGTAGAGCAATCATTCGTGGTCAGCACAGGGTTGAAACTCGGCTGTTCTCAGCCCCCAGTCCAACCATCCTCTTTGACTTAAATCTCTTTCCCAGTGTTGCGCAGAACACATTCCTATGGGTGCCATTGGTTCTTTTTATTTATGTGTCCATCATGAACCTCTCTTTTCTCTCCTTCTCATGGAAAATCTGCTCTGTCTGACTTCAGCATCCACACTGTTCTGTTTTGTCCTCATGACCTGCCACCATCTATTTCTCTGTGGCCCTTTGAGGACCTTGAGCATTCTGTGAACTATCATGGTTCATATTCTAATGAATATGAAGTAACATCTAGACCATTCCAAACAAACACTTCAAACCTTTAAAGGGATTTAGACAGCTTAAGAAATATTGCTGGATTTAAGATTCTCCACAGTATTTACATAGAAGTGATGCTGGATCTTGGTTTTATTTTGGGATATTATGCAACAAGTTATTTTTGGGTATCTCCATTTTATAGCATACAGAATGTGTCACTACGAAATCATATGAATGTTGACCAATATTTTGTGATACTGTGGTAGGTTATTCTGAGAAAGAGGAGAAGGTCTAGATTTAGATGCCATTATCTGTGCATGCTTGCTAGGCTTTTAACTTTGGTGCAATGCTTTCAAAGATTATCAAGCCTCAGGGTAGCTAGGGAGCATTAAGCACAGGGCATTGATGGGATAAACCATGCATGCTTTGTAAGCATGCACTCCAAATACTCGCATGAAAAAGCACTTGGTTTATATATATTCAAAGATTTAGTTGTAAGCACCAGAATAGTTGTAAGCACCAGAATCTTGACCATTTCCTGAGAAACTCATTTCATATCCTATGCCATTCAACTAATATGTTATAGTGCTATAAGTCTATAAGTACGAAAATGAATATGCCACAGTTCTTGTCTTCAAGAAGGTTTTGGCTTAGGAATGAGCCTAACACCCATATGTGCAGTAAGCTCAGAGTCTGCCAAATAAACATGTAAACAAACATGCATATTGCAGTGTGAACATGGTGTAAATTAGGTCTGTAGGAAAGTTGAAAGAGCTTCTTGAGCAGACACACATTACTAGCAGTCAACAATATTCAAGCATAAGGTTTTAGACTTAAGAGTCCCGAGCTCCCAGAAACAATCAGGACTAGAAAGACAGGTTTAGTGAGTTGCTGATTTTTTGGTAGCTACTTGAGCCATAAGAGGATATTATTGAAGGCTAGAGTACACTAAAAAAAAAGGGAAACCGAGTAATAACACAATTTTTAAAGCATGATAAATTAAACAGGACTCTAAACATTCACACAATCAGACTAAAGGAAGTTATTCTTAGGAGAGGATTACAAGGGCTCAATAACTATGTGCATATGATCATATAAAATGATACTTATCAAAATGAACTCCAAGAAATGGAAACAAGAGGTTTTTTTTTTTTTTTAATCTCTGCAATTCTTGTTTTTTTCTCTCTCTTGATCTCTTTTACCCTTTTTGTTGCTGTTTTCGATTTCTGCACCCTTTGTCTTGTGTGTAAGTTTATTAGATTGGGGATGGGGGAAGGGGAAGCACAGAAATGATGGGAGAAAGGGTGAACCAATTCAGCAGTGATACCCAGTAGGCACTATGCTGGAAATGAACTACACAGTTTGGGGGAGAGGGGCTCAATATCTGATTTTTGTGACTGTAACCCCTCTCTACATTACCTTTACAATAAAAATTAAATAAAAATAAGTAAATTAAATAAAGTGAAAGCACTAGTCGGTAATGCATCCAGAATTTTAAAACACCCAATATCTCATTTTATGCCATCAACAGTCCAAAAATCAGTTTTGGACCACTGTAACTGTGAGAAGAGACTGACTTTCTTTCTAAATATGACAAGTTTGGGAAAAAGCAAGAGTTGTTGAAGCCAAGGGTGGTCTAATTGCATATTTCCCAGAAGCATATAGAAAAGAGCTTCCTAAAACACTGCCCACTGAAGAGTTATAGTGGTGACTGGTGCTATTTTAAGATGTTCTAAGATGGCATCACAAATGTAAATGGTCTCATAAGAGTTTTTGTCCCATATGAAAAATGTAACATGTGCTTCACAGGGGCTTTTGATGAAAAGTACTGACTCCATTCTTGGATTCATAGACTGACACAAAGCAAGAGATGAACTTGTCATCCTTGCCTCCATTTTGAATGTGTGTTCAATCTAAACCATTCTCTCTGCAGTCACTTTGCAATTCACTTGGAAACCAGAGAGGGTAAAACTTATGTTTCCAAGGCAGGATGGAGAAAAGTGCGGAAGGAATGAAAGGGCACATCAGAGGACCCCCTCCACCCCCGCCCACCAAAATAGAGGTAACTATCAGTGGAATGCTTCCCTCAATAAAGACTGTTTAACTGTTTAACTTCCATTCTGTTCCCAGTTCTTTGTCTATTCAAATCTTTAGCTCACGTCTTTGTCCCAGAAAACAGCTGAAGATGGACTAAACTATTCTTAAATCTCCATTTTCTCCCCTTCACCGTGTCTCCTATATGGCAAAAAATGGTTGAGTGGTCAGGTCTGATGTGGAAGTTCAAGAGTTTGAGTCAAAAACTCCAGTTTCAGAAATGCTGAACAGCAAATTAATTCAAATCAGTAAAAACAAACAAACAAACAATAAAATAGCAAACCAACAACAACACTCCCAAAAGTTTTGTTTTTAGGTCTTATGGCCATAACATAATTACAGCTTCATGAAGATGCTGAGATTTCAACTTTGAAATTTATTTATTTATTCATAGACTAAGGCTAGCGATGGACTACAGTGAGAAGTGCGTGAAGTCAATTTTGGCTTCCTTCTTTTCTTCTCAGCCAAATCCTAGAAAAGATGGCCTGCCGGTACTCAAATGAGAAAGTGCTAATAATTCACAGCTAAAGTGAAGTCGCTCAGAGTGCTCTTGCCAAATCCCTTTTTTAAAGTGTGGTAGGTTGTAACACTTCAGCACTACAGACGCTGTCCACGGATTTCAGGCAGCTGCTTTCACGCAGAGAGCAAGCAGCATCATTAGATGAGCCTTCTGTGACCAAGCAAGGATGTTGACCAGGTGATCATTGCATTTCTGGAGGGAGGCTTCTGACCCTGCCCTGTTCAATACTTTCATCAGCAATTTGGATGAAGTCCTAGGGAATAAGCCAATGGAGAGAAGCCACAGGGAGGCAGATATTGATTGAACGAAAGGTAGCCCTCTCTCATAGTCACAGCTGTCCAAAAAAATGATTTGGGCTTGTCAATGGCAGAGAGTGCCTCATCACTGCAGGCTTTAAGTAAAGCCTGTAAAACTCTCCCTGCTGGGCTGGAGGTATGGCTCTAGGGAAAAAGCACCTGCTCAGCATGTGTGAGGCCCTGAGTTCAAACATCAGTGTATACAAACAAACAAATAACCTTCCCTCCATCCCTCCCCACAAAAAAAATCCCCTCAGAGCTTGAGATCATTTTCAGCTTCACAAAGGACTAAACATTTTTATCCCTGTGAGTTATGAAAGGATTTAAAACAAACCTGTGTCCTCCAGGAGGCACTTGGTATTCAACTAAAACATTGTCTGTAGAGGGTAAGCTAAGACTTCACCATGGCCATCTAAAATAGAAAACAGATGGATCCAGGCTGCCATCTTTATAGGAGCTATCAATCTAGTATGCTGTTTCCATGGGTGTTTTACATTTCCTTACTGTTCTATGATTCCTCTGAAGATTCCTATTAGCTTTACCCACCTATGGGAAACACTTCTTGCTTTCAAAGGGTGGTTTTCACTCATTTCTTTTTGACTAATCCTTTAGTAAAAGAATAACTTGATGTTTTCTGGTTCTGATTGTGACAGCCTGCCCACTGAATTTCCTGTGTTAACTCGTAAATAAGAGGGATATGACTTACTGGTGCTTTTTCTAGGTACAGCCGACATCCTCTTTGAGTTTAGAAGCTGGTACAGAAAACACACTCCTTTTAAGATTAAGGGGGAAAAGTCATATAGTTGGAAATAAGACAGGATAGATAGATGAGTAGACAGGAGAACTAAAATTAATAAATATCAGAAACATCCTTCTTAAGCTTTACTATTAGGAAGTGAAAACTAAGACAAAAAAACACAACAGAACAAACAACAGTGTTTCTCCCTTCATTATTTAAGTTACATGGTCAGGGAGACAAAAAGGGCTGTGTATCTAACTTCCTCTTAGAGTTGCTGGAAGGGGTAACATTGATCAAGATGCATCGAATACAGAAACTGACATGTCAAATTGAAACTCCCTTATGCAATTACTTAAAGATAATTTTTTAAAACTTACTTTGAAAAAGAAGCTACAAAGCTCTTTAAATGGGTTGTCATGCCTGGCACAGAGAAGTCATAAAGGTCACCTTTTGTTCCTGTTTTTCACGTAGGCTTAGATCCCTTCTCCATGTAAGAATAATAAACAGCATTCAGCCACTTAGACTCACTGTCAACAATTTAGCAGCTGCTGGATGGCAGGACAACATGTTTCCTCCCAGCTCAAAAATTGTAAGAACAGTTGTTTTTACTCCCATTTTTTTTAACTGTATTTTTTGTCTTTTCTTTTTTGGTACTGGGGATCGAACCCAGGACGTTGCACTTGCTAGGCAAGCGCTTTGCCACTGAGCTACATCCCAGCCCTACTCCCATTTTTTTTATATGGGAAGCAACAAACTTTGTCTTTTTTTCTCTCTCTTCTACTTTTATTCTGTTATACTAAACTGATTTCCTCCTAAACTGTCTTCCTTGTGATACATCTTGAAATGCTTGTCATGGGTGGATCTAAAGTACCTGTGATTTTGTGATTTTTGTGTGGAAGCTAAGAGAGCTCTCTCATGACTCTTCTATGAGGCTATATTATCTGACTGTATTCTTGAACTAATAGAAGAAACTTGCATAAGGATGGTGTTTCCTTTGACCTCTTCTCCCTGAGAGAACTCCCTCTACCTGTTGTTAAGCCCCTTTCCTCCTCTGAAGCAATTATAAATCACAGAGCACACTTATGGAAAGATTGGGGGGTAAAGCTGTGGTATATTCAGTACCTTTTTTTCATATAATGCCTGTAGCAGGTTACATCTCAATGGCTCAAGCTTTCTCCATGATTGAAGGCAAAAATCCATTTTTAAAAAAAAACTTGTGAAAGTAGGCAAATATTAAGTAATTACATATGCAGAGGAATGAAACAATGTCCTAGAAATGATTTTTCTTAAGGTCAGGGACATATGCTTATTTTTACTTCTTTCCAGAATCTGTGTCTAGGGTACCGCTTCTGTTACATAGCATCAGACCTTAACCTCTATGCTGTTGTATTGTTAGGCTGTAAACTGTCTGTATTAGAGCCACGAATGTACTTCACTCTACACCAATTAGTTAAACCAACTAGAGATCTAAAATATATACTTTCTCCTTTTGCACAAAAATCCTACTTTCTGACAATCCCCAAGCTTCTTGGTTGATTCATTTATGGAGATACGTACACACACACACACACACACACACACACACACACACACACACACACACACACAAAGTCATCTTAGCCTTCTCCATAAACAGTTTTGGTTTAGAATTTCATACATTTTTGTATTCAGAAAATCAGAATCTATTTTTTTTTCCTTTTCAGTTATATATTCAGGATACCACAAAATTACCCATAAGCAAGAGGAAAGCATGTAGAACTTCGGGTAGCAGAACAACTTCCTTGAAAGGTGGACAAAAGCATTTGGAGCTCTAGAGGTCAAGCACCTTCTAAGATCTTGTAAATTTGGCAATAATTTGTTCCGATGGTGGCTTTTCTATGACCTGTTAGTGAAGGGCACATTCTAAAGAATTGTTTAATTAACATGTGTATTTAGTATCACAAAAACTCTTGCCTTAAAGTGCTGGCTGCCTAGAGAAGTGGTTTGTGAATTAAAAAAAAAAAAAAGGCTTACCTCTCCACATAATTACTGTGGTGGTGTTTTTTTTTTTCTCTTTCTTGTGCTAGTGTCCTTTCTCTTATTAACTTCATATAGGATGGTGGTCTGCTTGGTATTTGTGCCCTCCTCTTGGGGAGCCTTTTCAGAGGGGCTCAGGTCCTCAAATATCGTTTGCTCCTCTCTAGGAACTTTTCAATGTTCTCTACTCTTAATCATTTATTTTTCAATGAAAGACCAAATTTAGAACAACAGAATCATTTGTGAATCAATTGTTGTTTGCCTTGGTAAATAAAAGGCCCTTGTAGAGAAGTCTGCATTTAGCAATGCCTTATAAGAATTCCCATCAAATCATGTTTTATGAAAGCCTTTTTTTTCTTTTTTAAATGGTGTACTGGGGATTGATCTCAGGGGCTCAGGGGCTCATGCTTGCTAGGCAAGTGTTCTACCACTTGTGTTACACCTTTAGCCAGTTTATGTGAGCTTTCTATATTTCTCATGTGCTTTCCTATTAGGATTTTTTTAATTAGTAAGTTTTTTTTTATTGTGAAAATACTGTACAGAGGGGTTACAATTACATGAGCAAGGTAATGAGTACATTTCTTATCATGCATTGTTGCCTCTTCCTTTGTTTCCCCTTACCATCTCTGCCCCTCCTCCCAGGTCAAAATTGTAAAGTTTGTTTTTGGACATACAATTCATTGTTGTACATTGTTGCAATGGGTTCACCTGTATCCCTAGTTAAACAATATGTTTTTTTTTTAAGTACACAAACTATTGGTGTTTTGTTTGTATTTTTGACTATGTTATAGATCATCAATATGTCTGTAAATATACAGGTCTTTAATATTTGAATGGTGAAAAAGTAAGTTTTTATACTTAAAGAATAGAACTGCATTTTTTATTTTGAAATGTGGTCAAAAGAATGCAGAAATTTCCTTTTGTGAAAGCTGGCTAAGGGAAGAGTTATGACAGTTATACCATAAATTATATTGAAATCATACTTTGAGTGCAATGAGGGAAACTGTCTTTGAGTTATGTTTGATAATTTTCATTAATTGAACAGCAAGGGTACTTTAAAGTTCTACAGTTTTATAGCTCTTTGAGATTTTTATGCTATCAAATTACTTTATTTTCCTGCTCAACACTAAAATTTGCCATTACTTTATTTTATTTAGGATATTAACTTGGACTGGAAGAGTTTGTACTTATAGAAGAACCAACCTATGAGTCATTTGAGCACAATGAGATAACACGATAAAAGTTGTTAAAAAAAAATAATAAGAGGGGTTGAAAATGTGGCTCATTGGTAAAGTGCTTGCCTTGCATGCATGAGGCCCTGGGTTTGATTCCTCAACACCACATAAGCAGAAAAAGCTGGGAGTGGCGCTGTGGCTCAGGTGGTAGAGCACTAGCCTTGAGCTGAAGAGCTGAGGGACAATGGCAGGCCCAGAGTTCAGGTCCCATGACCGACAAAATAAATAAATAACAACAGACCTTACCTCTTGGCATTTTGAAGCATTTTTGAAAGCATAGACAACATGCCGTTTATGATACCACAAAATATAAAATGTACGTTTACTTCTACTCAGTCTGAAAATTAAAACTTTTCTAGAAATCAAAGGACTAAATTACTCAGTTCATAATAGTTCTTTCTCTGAAGGCTTTTCAATTTAAAACTTTCTGCAGGCATCTGAGTGAATAGTAGGGGGTGGAAGAGAGTATGATAGAAAATAAAAAGAAGTCATTTTTAAGGAACATGCCAAGTGGCTTCTAACACTAGAAAATTGGAGATTCTTTGGGGCTGAGTGGACATGAAAGCCATTGGAAGGTTGAAGGGTTTCTAAGAAGGGATTACTGCATTCTTGCATACTTTCGCTTCCTTACCCTATGGAGGACTAGATTATTCCTTAATTTATCCACTGCTCAAATAGCTTTTTTAGTCTTTATTTTCTGATTGTGTATAGTTGTTGCTTTTTGCAGTCATAAGGAGAAGGAGAAACAAGTAGGTCATGAGATCCAGTATTGTTACCAGCAATAGATAATTGAAACTGACAGAACAGAATTGAGAATGTAGACATTTGAAGACAAACTCATCAGCCGTAAAAAGGTGAGAGATGTTGTGAAAAATTGCACATTTAGACGCAAGCGCTATGTAGCAGATTCTGTGGTAATTATGGCTTGAGCAAAGTGGGTTATGCAGAAGGGGTGACAGGAAAATCATACTCAGGATTAAGAACTGATCTTAGAGAGCATGGCTGACTGAAACTGCATGGCTGAATTCTTAATTCCTTCTTTAATTAATTTTTATCATACAATACTTTTTCTTTTAGGCATACGAGGTGAGAGCTGGAGTTAGTTGGAAAATGTAGGAAATCTTACACTGTCATCAAAGAGATATTATACATGTAAACATTTTTTATGAATGCCATGATGCCTTTCTCTTCTCATAATTAGATAGTAATTCAAAGAAAGATTGCATTGCAGTGCACATATTTGATATTTCCAAAGTATAGTTGTATGCAAAAGCAAGTGATCAGTTTATGTTTAAATGAATTATGGTTCAACAAGCATTTCAGGCTTTAAGAGTGGTTCTGGATCATTTTAGTAGTGTACAATAATATTATAGAAATGATTTGATTTTCTTAAACGTTTTTGAATCCTATAATGGTCATGAATTAAAAAATAAAACAACTGAAAATAATGACATTAATACAACTTGAGAACACAAGATAGAAATAACAAATAATATTAGAGCTTGAAGCCATCTATCATACATTGAGGTATTAGCAGTCATTTCACCTTAATTAAATGATATGCCTGGAATTTGTCTTGGTTTACTGTCTTTGTTTAAAGCACACTGGTAGCTTGCATGCTTCATGTGGTGTTGTGCTGATGTAAGCTTTGCTGAAATGGCTGTTGAAGTCATTTGTTGATTTACCTCTAAGGTTTGGGGTTTGCTCCACCCTGTGTATTGTGGTGCATGCTGGGAATAAACAGTTTAAGACTAGAGAGAGCTTGTCTATCAGCAACAGAAAAGATACCCTAAACTGTAGCCCTTTGTGATGGGATTGAGACTGATTTCAAAGAACACATCAGAACCAGGAGATGCAGACCCAGTGCAATTGTAAGCTAGATCTCAGGACCCTTCAGAAACCTTTATTTATTGGTCTGGAATCAAGCATTGGCATAGCCCAAGAATTCCCGAGAGAATCAAACAAATTGAAGTGTGTTTCCAGCTACGTGATTTAGAGGAGAGCTCTCCCAATGCTTGTTTAGTCCCTGCTGTGTTGAAAGGCTCTCGGGTGGGCAGGAGTCCCTTAGAGTGGAAGTCCTGAAGGCAGTGGATGTGTTGGTGTTAAGGAGACCTCCATGTAATGTAGGTAATACACACAGAAGAGAGTTTATTAGGAGAACCAGATTGCAAGCCTGTGCCAGATGGAGGGATGCAGGGACAGAAGTAATCATGGAGAGAGATTATATAGGGGAGGGTGAGGAGAGGTGTGGCTACAGCAGATGTAGAAGTGATCTCAGAGGAAGAGTTAGTGACTGCAGAGCCTGGGGGAAATCTCCATGCTCCCAGGTGTGCCAGTTACCTGGATGATAGGTGCTGGGTAGGGACTAATAGGGAGAGGGCCAAGTCTGTGAGAGAACAAAGGGAAGGGGCCATTTCTGGTGGATCTAACAGAGGCTATTACTCCCCACGATCCCAGTAGCTTCTCCATGGTAGCTTCTACCTATATGTAACTTAAAAACACTATGGAGTTGTCAGATTAAATGTAGGACATCCATTCACATTTCAATTTCAGATAAATAAGTATGTTTTAGTATAAATTCATCTAAATATTGCATGAAATATCATTATATTAACATTATGACCTGAGAAAAAAATAGGATCATAATTGAATTTTTAATGTTTTATATCTTTCATTTTTGCTTTTTTGTATATTATATATGTCCAAACTACCCCTCCTATGTGTGTTTGCATCTATCTATCTATCTATCTATCTATCTATCTATCTATCTATCTATCTATCTATCTATCTATCCTATCTGTCTATCCATTTTACATTCTGGCACTTGTTTCTGCAGAAGGAAAGGCTTAGGCTAATAGTATTTTATTTTTTTCCAGCAAGTTGCTTTTTGAATTATTTGTTCTTGAAATCTATTTTTTTTTAAATTCTTGATGACTTCTGTTTTCAAATTTAGTCCAGTAAAAGGTAGGGTGTTGTCAATAAACCTGGAGTGGGGCTGGAGTGATGTTTCTATCTTTGGCTATCACTTCTGGTCTATTTACTCTTTTAAGCTCTTACAGGAAGTGTATCAATTCTGATTTCTGTTCTTGTTTTCTTTTTTCTTTATGCTTGATTCTTTCCACACTATTCTTTACACCATTAGTTATCTCCTAATCCTTTTTTCCTCTCATACTGCTGATTTAATTATTTTGCCAAGTTTTCTTTTTCTGTGTTCCTGTGTGTGTGTGTGTGTGTGTGTTAAGCTGGTCCTGGGGCTTGAATTCAGGACTTGACCCTGAGCTTTCTTACACAAGTCTAGGGCTTTATCACTTTGAGTGGCAACTCTACCTTTGGCTTTTTGCTGGTTAACTGGGGATATCTGTCTTACAGATTTTTTTTTAAACCAAGGCTGGCTTTTAACTGTGATCCTCAGAGTTTAGCCTCCTGAATCATTAGGATTACTGACCTGAGTCTCAGGCACTTGATTGAAGAAATTCTTACTGTGATAATTCATCTCCTCTAGTATCACTTCATTATTTGGTATATTCTTTGTACAGACTTTCTGAATTCAATTCATTATTCCATTTCTGTTGCATCTTCACCTGTGGATTTTTCAAAAAGGGCAAACTAGATAAAATACCATTATTGCCAGTATTCTCTTTTACTTCATGGCTTAAATTCTGCTGGGTTTCATAAAACCTCCCTTTGGCTTTCTAAGTTAAACTAATAGACTTTCTGAGCAGAAAGGGTCTCTGACCCTTTTAGAGTTTCCTCCAATGAATCTGTGGCTCTCTATTTGCCACACTGATCTTTGTCTCTGTAAAAGTCCTTGCATTATTTATTTAGCTATTTGAGCCCTATTCTCCAAAACTTTCATGGCAGAGAATAAATAACTAAAACAAGAGTGCTTAAATGTGAAATTGAAAACAGGTCATGGAGAGGTGACAGGTTTACCAGGTGTCCAGTCCATACTCTAATCTACATTTCCTTTCACTGCCGTCTCTTTCTCTGAATAGATGCCTACAATCCTCATTGCTTATCACAGAAGAAACTTTTCTTGCCTACAAGTATAGGAGACTTCTACTTTTTAATTGTAAATAAAGGAAAGATTTGAACTCTGCTTCTGAAGTCTTGTTCTCATAACTTATTTTTTTTGTGTGTGTGGTTTTTTGTTTTTTTGGGGGGGGGGTCCAGTCGTGGGGCCTGAACTCTGGGCCTAGGCACTGTCCCTCAGCTCTTCAGCTCAAGGCTAGCGTTCTACCACTTGAGCCACAGCGCCACTTATGTTTATTTTTCTTCTTCTGCTTATGTGGTGCTGAGGAATTGAACCCAGGTCCTCATGCATGTAAGGCAAGCGTTCTACCACTGAGCCACCTTCCCAGCCCAATAACTTATGTTTTCATCCACCTTACTTTATCTGAAGATATCTGATTATTGATAAGCGAGAGATTCTGGCAATGCTAAGACCACATTTAACAATCCCAGAGATGCACCTGTGTTTACTAGTTGGATTTTTCTCTACTTAATTTTTTAAAGGACTATATTCTATCCATAGCTTTTTGAGAATTTATTTTTCGAAAACCTTGTAATGATTTATTACAATAGGTCCATTGATCTATTTATGGCAGTAACTTCAGTTTGGAAAGTAGGTTACCCAGTAAAAAATAGACCGTGAACAGCCAGTCACTGAACAAAAACAAAGAAATTTCATTTCAAGAATGTAATAATTTTATATGTCACATCCTTAGCAATCTAATCATGATTTTTTTCTAGAAAGACACATAATTATCCAATCTAAAGTCTAAAATATGATTTTATTAAAAAAAATAAAACCTCTTTTTAACACCTAATCTACATTGATTGCATCTTTCAAAGCTTTTGGTAACTTCATTATTTTTTCCATCTCAATATTTTTCTTTAATCTTTGTACATTAAAAGAATTCCATTTCATGTTGTTGGAATGCCTGATCCACTAAAAGTCAGAGGCCTGGG